>NC_137900.1:57922289-58522289 GCF_963455335.1 Martes martes
ACCTTGTCAGTACAATGGTATAACTAGGAGGTATTTATGCATGTGTGCACGCAAAATACACACACACACACACACACACACACACACACAGGTATTTCATTCATTCATTTACAACTTCCATGAACATACAGTACCTGACTTTGTTTATAAAAATCCCATAGATAATTTTATTGGGTTCTCCTAATTCTTTAATTAGTCAGTGTTTAACTGTGACCTCCAATGAGCCTTTAAATTTTTGCATCAAAGATACCCATAAAGGGAGCGCCTGGGTGGTTCAGTTGGTTAAGCAGCTGGCTCTTGGTTTCACCTCAGGTCATGATCTCAGGGTCCTGGGATTGAGCCCCATATCAGGCTTTGTGCTCAGCAGGGAGTCTGCTTAAGGATTCTCTCTCCCTCTCCCTCTTCATCTGTCCCGCCACTCTCTTGCTCTCTTGCTTTTCACAAGAAATAATCTTAAAAAAAAAAAAAAAAAAGATGCCCATAAAGTACTAAAGATGTTCATAAAACAATCATGTGACCCCTGCTTTCTACCTTAGTAGTTGGCAAAAATTTTTAAATCACTCATAAATATAAACATATGTATTGACTGTTTCAGGTGTAGTTACACCCACTTCTAGGGCAGAGACCCATTAAATGGAACAGCAGGCAGAAGAGTCCCCAACCCCTAAATCATTTTTCTCTCTCCCCTTCTGACCACAGAGAGTACTTTGAGTTACAGTAAAGTTCAATGCATGTTTATAGTATGACTGCATTCTGCTTCAAAACTGAGGGCATGCCTACGTACAACTAAGAACCTGGACATTATAGGGTGCCTGGGTGGCTCAGATGGTTAAGCATCTGCCTTTGGCTCAAGTCATGATCCCAGGGGTCCTGAGATCAAGTTCCACGTCAGGCTCCCTGCTCAATGGGGAGTGTCTGCTTGCCCCTCTCCCTTTGCCCCTCCCCCCACTCTCTTTCACTCTCTCACTCTCTCTCTCAAATAAACAAAGTTGGTTTTTTGTTTTTTTTTTTTTAAACCTGGACATTATAGATAAAATAAACCTAAGAAGATTTAGAAGGGTCAAGAGAGGAAGGGAGACAGCTAGAAAACACAAAACCCTAAGAACAGAATGGTACTGAGTAACCTGGGTTTTCTTTTCATCTCCTATTACCCCAGATTTGAGACTGAAGGAACTGGCAACCGGAAATGCCTATGGACACAGATAAAAAAGTGTCTCAACAGAAGCCTACTTTACTCTCTCTAGTCAAAGGACCAGGAAAGGGGCAGCCTAGCAAGACAAAAACCTTTTAGACAATGGCTATTCTACTTCTGCCAAACATCACAGAATGGAACAAACAACTATGGTCTAACCCCAGCCCATGCCAGCAAAGACTGAGGGGGCACCTAGATTTCCACTTTAACAAAGCGTCTGCACACTCCCACCTGGCAGTGTCAGAGAAGGCCAAGGAGGGAGCCATGCTCTCAGCCCTGCCACACAGTAGCCACCCTTGCCTGTGATGTCAGGGCAGACCCTGTGGGGAGCCAGAACACCCAGCCCCACTCACAGAATGATCAGCCACCAACAGGTCCTGGCTATCCTGGTTCTGGGCTCCCTCTCATCCCTTCCCACCTCTACCCATTTTCTATGGCTGTTAGGGGAATCCCAGATGCTCTTCAACAGATGTTCTTCAACAGATATTTAACCTGTTCTCTCTTCATCCTACTCTTCGTCATGGTGAGCTGGCTACAAAAGAGTCTGGGTATGCCCGAGCCTCCATCTCCCTCAACAGGCTTTTACTCTTTCTTCTCTGCCACACACGAGTCTATGTCATTGGTCACCCAGTGGAAGAGACAAAAATTATGGCATGGGTAGTAAAGCTATTACTGTTTTAAAGATTTTACTGCCAACATCAACATATGCTACAAAAGGGAAGATGACTCAGTGAAAAACCTCTATTCTCAGTAAAATTCAGGAGGAAAATTAAAGAGGAACTAAAAAATTTCCCAGCAATTCTCCTCAATGAAAATGTGGAAGAAGTATTTTTAAATATTTTAGTCTCTAAACTTAGGTAGAAATTTTCTAAAAATGAGTGAATACTGATATAAAGTTGTCCTTTTACGTCCTAAAATAAGTGTTAATTTGCTTTAGACCACTGCTTCTCAAAACTATTTTTGAGCAAAGAGATTATGACTTTTCAAAATTATGGACACTATGGAGTTGGTCTACTGAATTGTAAGGTTCATCTCTGTGAAGTTAAAGTCTGCCTCATGCCTCAGTCCATAACAGTTCTCATTTTTTGAGCACTTACTTGATTCCAGGTACTGTGCTGAGCAATGCATATACCCCCATTTTATCCCCAAAACTGCCCTGTGAATTAAATACCATTACTTTCCCAACTTTATGAATGAGGAGACAGATGATTTAAGAGACAGAGTAACTACCTAAGGTCACACATCTTCTAAGTGGCAGAGATCCCAAGATGAAAGTCTCTGCAAAGGGTCTAGAGGAAGTGTGGGGGTGCTTGTATGTGCGTGCACATAAGCCTGTGTGTGCGTGTATGTGCGTGTTTCTGTTTCTTGACCTTCCCCAGTCTGGTTCCATGCTTCTGTGTTATAGAGGAAATTGCAGTAAAATGAAGGTCACTACCAAGAGGTTGAACTAAACAGACACACCACTCCACAGTGTGCGTTCCTACCCACACCTACAAACAGGCATTCTAATGTGCACTGTGCATGGGGATCTTTTCTCCAAGGACTCCGGATGTTAGAGACAGATTTGAGGGCTGTGTCTTGCCATGTTAGGGTGCAGTCCTCAGGATGAGCTACCAACTTAAAGGCCATCTAACTCAGTTTGCCCTTTTATAACTAACTAAAAACCTCACTCCAAGTATTAGCACTAATAACATACATTTTAATCTCACTGAGACCCAAAGCAGAATGAATCTGATGTTTACTGCAGGACAAAATTTTAAGCATGAGCTTAATGTTCTCATGCAACACTCAGAGCAATATGATAAAAGGCACCAACTACCCTCACATTTTGTTTGTTACTCATGGTCAGATTCTGCAAGAGTGACACAAATTAAAAGACTTACCTTTTCTTTAAATACTGCTTCATTCCACGTCTGAAGCCTTAAAATGGATTCATTCATCATGTTTTCCTTGTATATGTTTATTTTTTCTTTTTCAATTACCTCAGCATTGCTGGTCAGAAGGAAGCACTTGCTCCCTCTTGCTCTTCCTCTGCCTGTAAGAAAGTAAGTATTTGGTGTCTTTGACTTAAAACTCTGATAAATTTGAGAAGAGGTAAACAAAGGGGTACTCCTAAAATTCAATTCTGATTCACTGATACCCGCTTTCATAGGAAAGCTGAGCTGTTAGAGCACACACTCCCAATGCAGGTGTGTGCCTCCGTATTAAACTACATGTTAAGCCAGGGGTGCGGCTTAGGCTGGCTTCTTTGGGGTGTCGGTCTCCAGGCAGTGGAACAGGACAGCTACATTATCAGAAACACTGTCTTAAAGACAATCCAACTTGAACACTCAAGGAGGACACCGTGCGCACTCCAAGATGAATAATGAACAGATCCTCCTTCAAGACCCTTCAAGCAGGTGGGGAAATAGATATGTTCACAGTCACCAGAATACAGGTGGAAATCCTAAATAAAATAAGGAAGATAAATGTAAAGAAATATGGGAATTCAAAAGTTTATTGGCAGCTGGGGGATCAGGGACAGGTGATACAGAAGCAGGGGAAGAGGGAAGAAGTAAAACAAAGGTTATGAGTAGCCGTACGTGAGCACTTTCTTCGACAAGGAGAAAATGATGAAGTCAGGTTGGCAGAAGTGGATAATGAATAAAGGGGAAGAATGGGAAATAGGTTGGAAAGATAATTTGGTGCTGGATTGTGAGCTTTTTAACACCATGTAAATTGGGAAATACTGGAGTCTCTATACAGGGAAGTGACATGCCCAGAGCTGTTTTTCAGGAAGTAAAATGGCAGGTGTTACAGAAATTGGAAAAAGGAAGAGAGTCTAGTTAGGAGATTACCTAGTTCAAGTGAGAAGAATTCTATGGAGTATCTCTTCTAGAATACAAGGGCCCATCATTACCACAAGCACAACCATGAAGGGTCCACACGTTGGCTGCCAAAGTCTCAATCCAAGTGGGAATTATCTTTCCATAAATACGTCAGTCAATGTTGGTCAAGTAAACAGTACTCATCATAAACAAGAATTAAAATAGGGCATATATTAGTGGGCAAAACTGTACCCACACAATCCTGATCAAGTAAGCCGCCTTTAGGGCCAAAGATGCCAGAGTCCATGGTGCCAATGGTCCTACAGCCACAATGGCTCAGTAAAGGAGAAAAGGCCAGAAGCACAATGACTAGGACAGAGTATGTTTCTAAATGATAGACACACTCACAAATCAGAAAAATCACCAGCCATTTAGTAATGAAATCAAAGCTCTTCTCACCTCTGGTTTGAATCATTCTGATGACATTGCCCACATACTCATACAAGATGACCAAATTACACTCAGCAATGTCAATGCCTTCATCAGCAACTGAGGTGGCAATCAGAATCTTTTTATCTCCATCGGTTCTAAATGCATCCAATGCACACTTCTGTGCTGGGAGCGTCATTCCTGAGTCAGAGTCAGAGGGCATTCATTACACAACTTATCAAAGAGGGAACTTTACCCTTGAAAAGTAGCCATTAATAACAGAGTGTTATTATGTGCCAAATACTGTGATAAGTGCTTTATATTCATGATGTCAAAACACCCCTAGGCAGTAGGGCCTATCCTTGTTTTAGAGAGGACATTAGGGTGGTCAACAATTTGGACTCTGCCACAGACTGCCTGAGTTCAAATCCCAGCTGTGGTACTAACCAGCTGTGCAACTCTATCGCAAAACAAATACGGATTTTTTTTTTTTTTTTGCAAAACTATCAACAACCATCAACAATTCATAGTTTTTTGCAAAACAGTTCATTGTAATGCCTTTGCATGTGTATAGGATTTACAGCTGGCAAAACAGTGTCACAACTACTTAATGGAATTTCACAAAGCCCTTTGAGACTGATGTTGGCAAGTGTTACAATTCTCCTTTACAGATGAAGACCTTGAGGTTTTGGAAGTATGATAAACTCACGGGCTAGTTAGTGGCAGAACCAGGCCTTGAATTTAAGTCTGAGACCCTAACAGTGTGCAGTCCTCAGCCAGTGATATACTGAGAAGGAAAAGAATTTCAGTGGTCTCCACCTCCGAGTTAAGAGAATTTATAAAAGTTCTAGTTTTTTCCTGTACGTTGGCAGCCAAAATCTCCAGAAATATTTTGTTAAGGCCAAAACAATTTCTTTTTACCATCATTTTCTAGTGAATAATGAGCATGCCCAAGACAGACATCATACTTCATGAATTTCTAAACTTAGTCATCTACTTGTTCATCATTTATTCAGCAATTATAGTTTGTCAGATAAAAATACAATGGTTAAAAGGTCATTTTTATCTACAAGGATCTCATGGAAGAAGGATATCAATAGGAAGCTATTGATATAATTGGTATAATATTGATATAATAGGAACTGCATCTGTGGGATGGGGAGGAGAGAAACCTCTACCAGTCTTGGGGTTGGGAAAGGCTATTTGGCAGAAGCACAATAACTGGTACAGAATAAGTTTCTAAATAAATGTGGATGGATGGGTGATGGATGGATAAACGAACAAACAAGAAAATATCTTGAATGCTTATCTGTAAAGAAATAACAAAGTTTGAAAATCAACTCATGTTAGAGTCAGACGGCAGAGCTTTGAATTCCAAATGCAGTAATGTGGTATTGGACTTCATTTGGTAAGCCAAACTTTCGAAATCTGAATATATTTATTATATTCCCGAAGTTTAAAATCTGCACAAGGGGAAAGTGCAAGAGTGATGCCTGAGGACTGACAGGATGGGGACTGCTTATTAGACACAAAACTGAACAGGAGGAACAGAATGAGTATCTGTCCCCGCTGGTCACTGAGGGTTGGGGAGCACGGCTACGGGAATGTAAGGTGAGGGCTGGCCACCCAGGGATCCTCCTGGAGGATTATAGAGGCACCCCTTCATCCTTCAACCACTGTAGCTAGATTGCAATATTTTGTGCCTGAACTTTTTTTTTACATTAAAAAATATATAATACACATAAAAGCGTCTCTAGCTTAAAAAACAATAAAATAGAAACAGAACATTTTTATTTCCAGCTAATCTAAATTTACTGGTTGAAAATTAGAGAAAAAGAGTGACATGCTCAAACAAAATTTTAAAAAATAACTTTGGTTTCATCCGAAGGACCTATGGGAAGAGGAGATGTCTGTAAGTTTTTGTATTTGAGCACTGTGATGGCTTTTTGCTGTGGCTAGGCTGAACTACAGTACCCGGTTATTGATCTAGGTGCTTCTGTGAAGGGAATTCACGGATGTAATTAAAGTTCCTAATCACTTGACATTTAGGTTACAAAAGGGATTCATCCTCGGATGACTTGACATAATCAATCAACCCTTTGAAAGAGGGCTTAGGCATTAGTCCCAGACCTCAGAGACTCCAAATAGTTTACACCTGTGGGTTTCAGACCTGCTCCTGTCCACCTACCCCATGTATTTCGGACTTCCTTTGCCAGACCAGTTGTGCATGCTAATTCCCAAATCCCTATGAGTTTGTGTGTGTTTGTGTCCACACACAAGTAACATATATATGTATATATGTATGAGTGTATAATCACTTAATGGTTTTGCTTCTCTAGTTGAACCCTGACTAATACAAGCATTAAAAAAGAATTTGAATATATTATAAATAGGGACTCCTGGGTGGCTCAGTTGGTTAAGCAGCTGCCTTCGGCTCAGGTCATGATCCCAGCGTCCTGGGATCGAGTCCCACATTGGGCTCCTTGCTTGGCGGGAAGCCTGCTTCTCCCTCTGCCTTGCCTACCACTCTGTCTGCCTGTGCTCGCTCGCTCTCTCTAACAAATAAATAAATTTTAAAAAATGAATATATTATAAATAATCTTACAGTATCCTAACTCTAATTCACTAATATAGTACCTGTGTTCTGATTTGTTTTGCCACGTCCAGTCAATATACCAGGGTTTAGAAAGCTGAGTTCAGAATTTTCTTCAATCCACTTCTTCAAAGCCTGAAAATCAAAAGCAATTATCAGTTGGACAGTATTTGTGGGTTTGTTGTTGTTATTGTTGTTGAAGATTTTTTATTTATTTATTTGACAGAGAGATCGCAAGTAGGCAGAGAGGCAGGTAGAGAGAGAGGGGGAAGCAGGCTTCCCGCTGAGCAGAGAGCCTGATATGGGGCTCAATCCCAGGACCCTAAGATCATGACCTGAGCCCAAGGCAGAGGTTTAACCCACTGAGCCACCCAGGTGGCCCTGGACACTATTTGTAGACCACATTTGTGTAACTATTAATTCAATATTGATATATTGCAAGAAGGAAAAACTTTTAGTAAGTAGTTCTCTGACTGACAATCCTGAGAAAAAAAGCTTTTTGGAATTGAATTCTATGCAATTAAAATATAATGGTTAAGATCTTTGTGATCTGATATAATTTAATCTCTAAGACCTTTTTTAAATGAAAAAATGTATTTTTACTCACCAGCAACAAGCAACTACAAGTACAATTTACAATAGCATTAAAAAACTGACACTTAGGTATAAGTCTAATAAAATACGTGCAGAATCTGTATGCTGCAAACGACAAAACAGTGATAAAAGAAACCAAATTAGATGTGGTAGGTGGCTTCTCGGGTGGCTCCCAGTGATCTCCACCCGATGGTCTTCAGATTCTTGTGTAATCCCCTCCCTTCAAATGTGAACTGAACTTACTGACCTGCTTCTAATAAATAAAAAATGGAAGATGTGATCACTTCCAAGTCGAAGTTACAAAATGACTATGACCTCCATATTAGGCATACTCTCTCAATCTCTCTTGGATCACTCACTCTAGAGGAGGCCAGCAGCCATGCTCTGAGGCAGCCCTGTGGAGAAGCCCAGATGAGTGAGCTCAGAAGCACATCTTCTGAAGCCTTCACACAGCCAGGCAGATATGGTTGGAAGTTAAGCCTTTCAAGTAGGATCCTTGAAGTGACTATAGCCTGCTGAGAGATCCTGAGCCAGAATCATCCAGTTAAGTTGTTCCCAGATTCCTGATCTATAGATGTTGTAAGATAATAGTTTGTTGTTTCCAGCCACTAAGTTTCAAAGTAATTTGTTACCAGCAATATGTAACTAATACAGAAGAGAGAAAGATATACTATGGTCATGGATTGGAAGACTGTTTTGTTTTGTTTCATTTTTTAAAAGATTTTATTTATTTATTTGACAGAGGGAAAGACAGTGAGAGAGGGAACACAAGCAAAGGGAGTGGAAGAAGAAGAAGCAGGCTTCCCACTGAGCAAGGACCCTGATGCAGGGCTTCATCCCAGGACCCTGGGATTATGAACTGAGCCGAAGGCAGATGCTTAACGAATGAGCCACCCAGGCACCCCCAAGACTCCATATTGTTAAGATGTCACCCAGCTTTATCTCTCTATTCAATGCAATTCCAAACAAAATCCCAGAAGATTTTTCATATATGTGAATGAGCTGATTCTAAAATATAAATGGAAAGGCAAAGGAAGATAGCTAAAACAATTTTGAAAAAAGGAAAAAAGTTGGAGGACTCACACCATAAAGCTAATCAAAGCAGTATAGGAAGGGTGAAAGGATAAATGGATGTAGATGAATGTAACAGAATACAGAATCCAGAAATAGACCTACATAAAAAGGCCAACTGATTTTTCGAAAAGTTACAAAGGCAATTCAGTGGAGAAAGGACAATCTTTTCAACATACAGTCCTCCAGGAAATGGATAGCCACATGAAAAAGATAAAAAGCATCTCAACCCATACCTCAAAATAGATTGTAGACCTAATTGTAAATTGCAGAACTATAAAACTTGGAGAAGCTAACAAAGCAAATCTTTGTGATCTTGGGTAAGCAAAGGGTTCTTATATACAATACCAAAAGCACAATCTCCAAAAAGAAAAAATTGGTAAAATAGAATTTATGGAAAGTTAAAATTTTCAATCAGTAAAAGATATTGTTCAGAGAATTAAAAGATCAGAAGAAAATATTTTAAAATCACATTGCTGACAGAGGACTTTTGTCAGAATATATAAAAAAGATATTTTAAACACTCAACAATATCATGATAAACAACTCAATCAAATCCTATTTTATTTTTTTAAAAATTTTTATTTATTTATTTGACAGAGATCACAAGTAAGCAGAGAGGCAGGCAGAGAAAAGAGAGAGAGAGAGAGGAGGAAGCAGGCTCCCTGCTAAGCAGAGAGCCCGATGCAGGGCTCAATGCCAGGACCCTGAGATCATGACCTGAGCTAAAGGCAGAGGCTTTAACCCACTGAGCCACTCAGGTGCCCCTCAAATCCTATTTTTAAATGGACAAAAGAGGGGCGCCTGGGTGGCTCAGTCAGTTAAGCATCTACCTTCAGCTCAGGTCATTATCTCAGGGTCCTGGGATCGAGCCCCACTGCTCAACAGTGAGTCTGCTTCTCCCTTTCCTTCTGTGATCTCTCTGGCTCTCACTCTGTCTCATATAAATAAATAAAATCTTTAAAAAAATAAAAATAAAATAAAATGGGCAAAAGATATGAACAGACACTTCACCAAGAAAGATATATGGATGGCTTATAAGTTTATGAAAAATGCTCAAATGTATTAGTTGAAACGCAAATATAGTAAAATGAATTTTAAAACCCTAGGGAGATACCATTACATGCTCAGAAGATGGCTAAAATTGTTTTTAGTTAACAAAAAATTTTTAAAAGTATGAAGTCCTTGTTCCACAGGTACCAAGACTTACTATAAACTAGAGTGATGAAGATAGTAAGGTATTAGTATAAGGATAAACAAACAGATAATCAGAACAGAATAGGAAGCCCAGAAACAGACCCACACTTAATTGGGTGAATGCCTGATTGCAGAGCAGTGAGGAAAGGAACGTCTTTTCATACTGGGTCGATTTGTTATCCACAAGAAGAAAGAAGCTTACATCCACAAGTGCTCTGGTTTTCACAAAGAGGATGGTTCTACTCTCTGGGTTTAAGTGGTACTCTTCTTGCAAGATGAAGGAGAGATCTTTTAGTTTAGGGTTCTCATTGCTGAGATCCATGGAAACACTTTCCAGTTCCTTCAGTTTTTCTGCAAAAGGGGAACATTCTGTAAATGGCTTATAAAGTCTAGAAATTTAGAACACACTGTGACCTTATCTATAGTTCAGTTAATCTCTCAATCTTTGACCAGAATCCCAAGAGTAATAACCACTGCTTTAATGCATATATTAAAAATGCAGCAATAAATGCATACTTACTTTTCCCCAGACAGCTGGGTGCTCAAAGCATAGCAGCACACCACTGGGCTACATTTATGTATACTAAATACTTTGATATAAGCCAAACAAATTTATTAGCAGTAATTACCTTCAGGAAAAGGATTTGGAGAGAGGGAGAAGAAGGACTTACTTTTTATTTCAAATCTTCCTATATACTTCTTAATCCAAGAGCAGTAGGATTATGGGCCATCTCGGTTTTCTTCTATACATAAATTTATATATAGTATATATAAATTATAATCTCTTTAAATCATTAAAACACTTTTAAAAATATTTTTAAAGCTTTGTAAAATTACTAAAAGTTGAACCAAAAAATGTCACCACCTCTCAACAATGAGAGACTCTGGACTCTGGGAAACAAATTGAGGGTTGAAGAAGGGACAGGGAGGGGTGGGGGGGTAGTAACTGGTGATGGGCATTTGAGGAGGACACATGATCTGATGAGCCCTGGGTGATGTACACAACTAATGAATCATTAAATACTACATCAAAAACTAATGATGTATGTTGGCTAATTTAACTGAAAAAAATACAGTCTCTTACAGATTGAAAAAAATTGCTTCTACCTATTATAATTTCTATGGGATGTGTCCTTTGCAAATCCTATTTTTCCTTTTTCAAAATAAGAAATAGTGTAAGCGGCATATTTTTTCCATAAGTACCGTATTTCACTGAAGTTTAATAGTCCTGCTGTCTATAGTTGTCTTCTTAAGCCCAGGACAACTCCCTGAGCATCATTGTAAACTAAATGCAATACAATATAAGTATCCTGCCCTGGAGTCACCAGGCTCCAATGGCTTCTTCCTCTAATACCACCCACCTTCGAATCTACGAGTGAGGTCCTGCTCAGTCTCATCAAATCCTGCACTTCGGACATCAGCGAAGAAGTCTTTTAAGTAATCCAGAGCATCTTTCATCCGTGCATGCTCATTGATAATGAGGGCATCATTATATTTCTGTTTGAAATGGATACAGAGTTTCAACGTTTCCAGTGTCCAATGCATTTGCTATACTGACATTCGATTAGCTGTACTTAGCATGGAATTAATTTTAAAAATAAGCTCTTCTTAAATATATTCCAACTTAGTTTTTTAAGATGAGTGGTTTCTAATGGTACTGCAATAAAGCCTTTGGACCAAATACTATTTTAAAAAATTGTAATTAGCTAGGATCATTAATCAATTAGGATCATTTTGGAGTCTAGAATTCCACCTTGGACGGGAAAGATAAAATTTATAAGAAAAATGCATGTCAAAGATTAAAAAACAAAAAACAAAAGCAAATCAACTTCCACATCAACTTGCCTCTTGATTCAGACACTCAATTTAATCTCTTCATTCATCCAGAGCCATCAGTGAATTGCAACAGCACCTGTTCCAACTGCTGGCACTGACCACCTACCCCAAACATGCAACTAAGTTCTTTAAAATTCTATAAATGCATGCTGACTGAGTGCATTTTTAAATAATCAGAACAGCACAATAAGCAGAGGTGATGGTTATTGTTTCTCAACTTCTTGGTTAACCGGAAAACAACCAAAGACCCTGGATTTCTGAGCATGTGGCTTTGCCAAAGATAAGAAAACCCATGCTTCAAAATAGGGCAAAAGCAGTCGCTTACTGAACTCTAAGATGGCTGTCACCAATTGCCTATCTACAATCATGTTCATCATCCCCCAATTTTTTCCAATTGTGTCAATCATGGGAATGCTAGAAGCACATGGTATAGAGCCTCAGCATCTGTTTCTATCCTGTGACTACTAATGTTACGTTTTGGTAAGCAGACAGAGAAGATGCTGAATGGGATAACTTTAAAGTTTGCTTCAGAAGAACCCCTCGGAAAGTTCCTAAGTGAGCTCTTGGAATAGGGTGAGAAGTTGATGTTCTCCTGGCTCCCAGAGCCAACCTCCCAGGAGGTGCTACAACTAAAATATGTCGCTACAAAGAACCCACATACCCGCAAGTGGGAAGTGTACAAATACAGGGCTTTACAAATCCTGCTCTCTTCATCTTTGTCAGGCAACTGAAACACCATGCACGCTTTCTGAACAGAAATGATCCACTGCTCATATTTCTGTGTTCCAAAACTCCTATTTTGAATTTGAGATACATTTTCTGGAAAAAAGAAAAAAGTGTTTCATTGTGCCATGTGGTCAGTCATTTAAAGTTCTAAGCATGCCTCACCCTCCGATTTTCTTCCTTCCTCTCCATAAGCAGAGTACTTCTCCCGAAACAGGCAGTTTTCTGTAGTGAATCTGGTTGGCACAGGGCTGCTTACTGAATACTTACTCTGCACCAAGAATCAAAGTGTCTTACACTCATAATTTCACTCATTTTCACAAACCTCTGAGGTGAATGTTGTATTTTACATGTGAGGAAACCGAAGCTCAGAAAAGCAAAATAATTCACCCAAAGTGACATAGCTAGCATGGGGCAGGGGGTGCAGGAATGCAGATCCAGGTGTGTCCGATACTGAAGGCTGGCCGGCTCTGTGAGCTGATGAGCAAAGCAGCCCAGAGGTAAAATGATGGACATGAAAAAAATATCTAACTTTGCCTTTAACAACGAAGCAATGAATAAAAGTAATAGGTCTCAAGAGATTCATGAGGAAGGCATCTAAAAGCAAGAGAGACAGAACTCAACACAGTCTCCTCTGTCTTGATGTGAACTCAAGCTCTCTGATCTCCACAGCATCAGTCACAGGGCCCAGCAAAGAACAGGTACTCCAAAGATGCTTGTCATGGGTGCTTCTGTGTGTGTGCATCTCCCAAGCTATGCCTCAGTTGCTCAGTCCAAAAATTGAGCATCAGCTCTGGTCCAGGCTGTGTGCAGGGTGCTGGTGGTAAAAGGATGCAGAAGACAGAAGAAGCCTATTCTCAAGCGGCTCAGATCTCCAGGGCTCCCTGGGAAGAGCACAGTTTAGTAAAACTCACAGGCAAGAGCTCTGTTTCTGGGTTAAATTGCTCCTCGCACCCATTCATGTTTAACAGGAGGAACAAAGGAGGCTATTCAGACAAGTAGCATTGACATGCTTCTTTCCCAGCTCCAACTAAAAACAAGGTGGCCAGCAGTAAACCAGATGAATTAACAAGTATTTTTTGAATGTGAGTAGGTGTGAAAATGAGCTAAGCAATCTGGAAATGAACAGCTGACAGGATGTAGACTGGGGAAAGGCGGAGATAGGGAATTAGAAGTGGAAAGAATAAGAAGGTAGAAATTCATGTCTTCCACCCTTCTGCCACTCCCTAGTTCAGACCACATCATAATGCTCCTGGATAATATGACAGCCTCCTAAGTGGTCTCCCTACTTCTTGCCTTGGCCCCCCCAATTCACTGCTTACTCAGGAGAGAGAGTTTCCAACATTACAGGTGAAACATTTTGCTACCCTACCACTTAAACGCTTTTAGGGGAGTCCTCTAATCAAAATCTTACCCAGCTCCCAGGATCCTCTGTGATCTAGCCTCTGCTTCTAAGTCTCATCTCCAGCTGCTCTGCTTTCTTCATCTGACAGAACTAATGGACTCTCTCCGCTTTCCTGGCCTTTGCACATGCTGTTCCCTCTGCCTGAAACACACCTGATCACCACCACCCACCTACCCTTACCCCATTGTTTTATTATTCCTTATCTAACTTTGGCTTTACCCTTGGACTAGAAATGCCACAAGGGCAGGAGCTTGTCTCAGGATCCATGCTATCTCCCCATCAGCTAGCATACTGCTGAGCACCAAGTGGATGACAAGAGAATGAACATGTTTAAGGAACCGCTAAATCAAAGTGGAACGTAAAACTGGAAAGATAAGTAGAACCAGACTGTGGCAGGTTAGAGGCTTAGAGAGCTTTGCTTGTAAGGCAGAGAGATTCAAGCAGGATACTGACATAATAAAACTGGTAGTTCAGAAAGATCAACCAGGTTACTGGGGCTGAATGGAAAAATGAGTGGGGGTGGGCAAACTAGCCAGATAGCTGTTAGCCTAAGTCCTAAAGAAAGCTGTGAAAGAGGAGGAGAAGAGAAAAACCAAAGTAAGTGTGAGGAAAGGTGAATTCACCAACTCAACATCTCCAAAGCTGCTCCCCGTTCTGGAACCAGTACTCCCCACTGCTATACCAACAAGCGTGAAAGCCAGAAGCCTGGTACGAGTCACCCCCCACTCCCACCCAAAACCAGCTGGCCATGAAATCGGGACACTTCCCGTTTGCAGCGCTTGGCACAAGGCTCCTCCCTCCACTAGCTGTCTTGACTGCCTCTGGCCCTCTTTGTTCACTGGTATCCTCATCACATCATGAATCAGGTTAAAATCTTTAGATGCTTCCGCCTGCTTTTAGGACAAAGCCAAACTCAGTTTGGCCTACCAGGCCTTTCCTGGTCTGGTCCCTGTCTCTGTAGCATCATTTCTTTCTGCTACTCATGTGTTAGGAGTACCCAAAATGCTTGCAGTTCCTGAAACTCTTCCTTCAATGCCTGATGCCTTTTCAACCTCACTTGGTTGTCTCTCCTTAACTTGGCTGACTTTAAGACTACCTCAGACACCACTCCACCCCAAGAAGCTTTCCCTGCAGACCTTTCCAAGACAAAGTTCCCATGAGCTCCCAGGGCACCCAGAGTGTACCTCTTCCCTGCTGTGTAGGAGCTGCTCACATCTGATTCTCATTATTTGACTGTGAGTTCCCCAAGGATAGGACTTTGTCTTTAACCTTGTTCTTTCCATTACGTGGCAAAATGAGTATCTGGTTAATGAATGAAGGAACAAAAGAGAGAAGAACAGAACTTGGTAACTTCAGGAGAGAGTCTCAAAAAAAGAAAGAATCAAAGATCACTGCCTGTTTCAATCTGAGCCATCAGGGAAATGGTGGTTTCATTCACATAAACAGGGAAGTCAGAACAGAAAGCTAATTTGGAAGATTAAGAAAGCCATGAACCAATTTAGATTTGGTATTTTTCAGTTATGTATGTCCACAGAGATTTACTTTGAATTTAAAAAGAAAAAAAGAAAAGGAGATTTATCTCACCAAGAGTTACGGTACCGAGTTCGTCAAAGATACTCTTTGCCAGACTCTCTGTCTCCCTCATCAGCTGAGATATGATGCATTTAAATCTGTCAGTAGTCCGGGATTCTACTTTCCTGAAAACTAGAGCCATCAAAATGAAGTGAGTATTTTTCAGGAAGAACACATTATAGTTCAAAGTAGGCCATCTGCTCTCTGCCTCTGTTATTTCTTTTGCAAGACCTGAGGCCCCAATCTCAAAGGCAGGTAGTCTAAATGATGTATCAAATGCTCAAAAACCTTGCAATAGCTCTCTCGGGCTTAGTGCACAGATTCTAACATCTCCGTCTTTCATGGTCTAGGTTGAATCCAACTTCTCTTTCTGGCTTTCCTGTTACTCAGCATAGAACCTCTATCCTGACAAGGCTGGTATCCATCCTGTCTCTGCAAATACAACACTTTCTAACCCTCTCTTCTCTGATTTTCTCCTTTCCCACCCAACCCCCAGAAGTGCTCACACTATTCCTAAAATTCATTACTGCATTGTTTCAGGAGAAACGTAATAACTGCCTACCACGTGCTGTGTTCTGGTGATGAACAGTTGAAAAGAACACAGCCTGGGCTCCAGACAGGTCTGTGCTCTCAGGGGAGAGAAAGATACACAGCCAAATAACCACAGTAAATAGCTGTGCCAGGTGACATGGAGCACAAGGAAAAACATCTCTGGTTCTTCCAAAGGAGATGTTGTGGGATAAACAGGGAGAGAGGAATGGAGGGAAGGACAAGATGCACTTGAGGAGCTCAGAGGAATGCAACATGGTTGGGCTTATAGGGAGGGGGCAGAGGGAACTGGATTACAAAGAAATTTGTAGTTGATACTAAAAAGTTTACATTGGGTACCTTCCCTAAACTCCTTATAGGAAGCTCCCAGAAAAGAACTGAACTGTCCCTATTTCATGTGTGTTTACTCTGCCTTATACAATCATACACTATCCCCAGAGCAAGGAGGCAGGCACGTTATGTCTCCTCTTCTGCTCTCCCTCAATGGGTTAGTAGAGCATTGGAATTTAATAAACATTTGCAAGCCAATTTTTAAAAAAATCATATTCTGATCTGAGGAAAAACATGATTTCAACCCAAATCATCAGATACATATTCAAATAATGAATGATCACACAGCATCCTCCTCAAGCTTGCAACGCACAGAAGGACTGAGCCAGCTCTTGGCCATTTACATGCTTTAATTTTCTCATCGTTTCTCTCTCATTGTTAGTATCCCTATAAGAACTTTATCAGAAACAGAACAAAAACAAAAAAAAAAATCATCAAACCAAGAGTAAGAATGTTTGCTTTTGACAGTCCACTCCTGAGGTTCATCCATTTACTGAGGAGAGAGCTCAGTTGAAAGAACCATGAAGTGTAATTATTTCCTAAGTTTGGAGTTAAATATTTTCTACTAAAAAGAAAAAGTAAAAATTCAGTACTCATTCAAATGTCTCTGAGCTAAGAAAAGCAGAGAATAACAAAGTTCTAAAGGGCTTGTTATGGGATTCCACTTACACTTCTGGGGCTTATAAGCAACTTCTTCCAGATCCTCCAAGTTGTCTTTGACTGTTGCTATCACCGCTGTGTCAAGAGAGGCACACAGTTTGCAGATATATTCCATGGCTTCCTTTGTGTTTTTGGCATCCCCAGTGCCAACCGAGGCAGTCAGCCCAATGACCTGTGAGAAGCATTCCAAATTGTCAGACATTTGGAAAACAGCATGCCATTTCCACAATGCCCCATGCAACCCTTTCCTGCTAAAGTAGGGTTTGGGTTTTTTGGGTTTTTTTAAATAATTTCAGATAAAGAGCAATAATTTCAGATAAAGAGCAAGAACACAGTTTTTTTCCCCCTGATATTTCCCCCTGATATTCTCTATGACATTGCAAATGGAAAGGTCCCTGTTAGGCAAAGCACTAAATAGATGCAGGAATCACAACTTAACAAACATGAATTAGCAAAGAAACTAATGGCAGAAACCATTTCAAGGCAGGACTTCTCTCTTCTCTATCCTTATGTACCCCAAGATGTGTAGAACTAAAAGGAAAGGGACTGAAATCAGACACAACTCCATTCTAAAGGCAACCATGTCACACTGGCTGGGATCCAAGAACAAGTACCTTCAGCTCTCTTTAAAGCTGGGAAACAATAGCTATTCAGAATGGTCGGTGTGTAAATTCAGCAAGGTAACATTTGTAGGAAAAAAATATATAAATTTTATACATATATATGTATAAAACTTATACATATATATGTATAAAATTTATCTATTTATATATGTGTAATATATAAATATATATATTTACACACACACACACACACACATATATGTGTGTGTGTGTGTGTGTGTGTGTGTATTAGCTTAATGGTCACCTAATAATTTTTATCTTACTTGAATAGCAACTCAGTAAATACTGAATAATTGACTCATTAGCAAGGAATCTAATTAACCACCAATTTTTTTCTAGAAGAAGAAGCTGTAAAAAATGTGACTGCTACTAAATTTTGTCTACGGGTACCATGCTGAATTTCTTCTAACCTATGCTCCCTAAACAGAGTTATTAGGGTGAGAGAACTTCATGCGTTGCAATACTGGTGTACGATAGCTCTTCTGAGAAATCCATCTGGCTCTGGAGATACCTGAGGCAGTGGGTCTGAAGATCCTCCAAGTTTCTGATCTATATAATTAAACATGATCATATTGTAAGGATGGTGTTTACCGGTGTTGTGACATTCATCAAATATCATCAAAGTAAAGACAGAGAGTGATGGAATGGTCCCATTTCTAAGGCTATTCACAAGAATCTGTGGAGTTAAAATGATGATGTCATTGTCCTCAACAATCTGTTCCACTGAGACAGTCTCAGATGTTACTCCAGAAACACCTGCAACTTTATACCTGAGAAATGACAGAAAATTCCCTATTACTAACCATGATATGAATGAGGAGCCCTGAAGACATGAAACAGTAGCTCAGAGCATCAACTGATTAAGTTCCCCCTACCTCCAAAAGGAATATATCTGGAGACAAGTACTTAGTTTAGCACAGAGTCATACATACAGTTAAAGGTCAATAAATGCAAACAAATTTGGTTTTTTATGCAAATAAATAAATGCAAACAAAATGCAAAATTGCTAGCGAGTATGTTAATTCCTTCAAGTCTTAAGAAAGAAAGTAGTACTTAAAAGAGTAATATTGAAGAAGTTATAAAATCATTAAAAAGTTAAATGTGTCACTGAAATGTAAAATTGATCTCAAGTCATTTACTTACAAAGCAAGAGCTAACCAAAGGAGTTGAGGATTTCAAGCATACCTACCAAAGCATACTTGCATCCATGAAAAATTAATTACATCTAGATTATATAAAAGCTAAATCTATTATAAATTTTTGAATCCTAGCTCTCCAAATATAAAACAAAGCTGAGTACACACCAGTTACATGAAGCCAGAGAAAAAGAAATGGATCAACTGTTATACCTACCCAAGTTTTTCAAAATAATTGGAGAACACGGATTTCTGCTGTTCATACAATGGGAGTTGAATAGCAAAAAAGACAACTTTCCCCTTTTGTCCTTGTGGAAATTTTTTAAGATGATGTTCACATATAAGAAGGGAAACAAAGGTTTTTCCACATCCTTTTAACATACAAAGAAAAAGAAAACATGTAACTGATATTATACTAAAATATTTCTACAGAAAGGTAATTATTTTTGGCTCCCCTAAAACGACCGCTCCAACTAATAAACTAGGAATGTCGATGGGTTAACTGCAGCAGAATTTGTACCAGGACAGAAAAAGACCAACCTACTTCCTAGGTAACATGCAAATAAAATAATCAAAGCATTGAATAAGCTAAAACAGGGCATTTTTCTTTCCCTCCTCAGGTTCCTTAAAATACCTGGAGACTATGTTAGTGGGAAAGTTTTCTCAGAAGATATATGGAACAAGGAAAAAATGGAAACTTGCTCGTTTTGTCCCAGTATTCAAATAAAGAAAAAAAAAGGGGGGGGGGAAGCAAACACAGAAACAAACCACATAAGTAGTGGCAATCAGCTTACCAGTAGGAGCACATATCAATGTGTTTTTTCCTTCCTTAGCAGGCAAAGCGAGCTCTAGTTGGTAATTTCTTGGCTTCAGAGGCGTGCAGGTAGGAGAGTCTGCTATATAATACAAAAGGGACAAAATTACCAAATAGTTACAGCTCTGAGGAATCAAGGGAAGAGCTATCTATCATCAGATAGACAGGAATTCAGACTTTAGCAAAAAGGGCGTCGTTTAAGAAACTTTAGAATCCTTGTCTCTTGTTAACCTTTCCAGCCTCTGCACTGATGTGAAGTACAAACTTCTCCCTCAGTGACTAAGTACCAATGGCAAGAATCCTTTTAAAAGCCACAAAGATTTCTTTCTTAAATAATCTTGGAAGTCTAGTAAGGAGAAACTAAAGCAAAAATGGCCTAATTCAGGGCAAGACAGATGGCCGCTGGTTAAAAGGAAATGGTATATGGAACCAAACAACAAATCTATGAAAAGCAAAAAACTATCAACATTGAATTCCCAGAGCCATGGAAATAGTGGACAGCAACCATGCTTTCCAGTTCTGCAAGCTCTCACAGGGTATCTTCTCTCAAAATGACCAGAAGTTTCAAAAAATAACCAGAGGCTTTTTTTTTTTCACTAACAGATAAGCATATAGAATGTTATTGCTAGAAAAAACTTCAGAAATCATCTATTGACCCCAACCTATTTTAAAGAAAAGGAACATTTCTAAAAGGGTAAGTGAGTTCACTAAGGTCCCTTACATGTCAGAAAAATTTAAAGCAATTTACATTCAGTGATTTTACTCTGAAATGACAAAAAAAAAAAAAAACCCACAAAACTTGTATCATTTGGTTGCAGAAGTAATCTGTAGATCTTCTTGCGGTATTATCACCAAATCACACCTTTCTTCTCACACTACTCAGTATTAGTCAGAATGTCTTCCCTGATGTCCTTTTGTAAAAAAAACTTTTTATTGTGGCTCGTTATGCAACTTTCCGGTCCCCTCATGATAACATGCTTCTAGAAACAGAAGGTGGGCCTTATAACTAAGTTGTAAGTTATAACTGAGTTATAACTTATAACTTATAACTAAGTTACTAAGTGCCTTTGTGTGAAATTAGAAAAAGGAGATCCTCTGGGAGGGTACAGCCCCTCCGTGCCCTATTTGGCAAAGAGCACAGGCTGGATCTCAGTCCCCACTCAAACTCAGCTGGGCACATTTGTTTAGTGCACAAACTTCATCAGCTTACAGGCCAGTCCTGGGATAATAAAAGGAAAGTGAGCAAGTGACTCACAAACATTAGTGTTTCTTTAGAGAGCAGGGCTGACTTTGAATTGCATAGACACTAAGTTTCCAGGAGGACCCTATTTGCATTTTCAATATAGACATGCACATATGTCTTAGTGACAAAAGAAAATAAAAGGGGCTGACAATAGCTTTAGAAGTGCGAAAACAATATTTTTAATTATAGAAAAAGTATCTATTTTAATATAAATTATATTTTCTTTAAAGAAAAATAAATGATCTTTTCTTACTTTTCCTTTAAAACCTTTCATAACACTATGACTTTGCGTACTGCAAGCCACGTTCCCACACAAAATGCCTGAGGAATATCATTATGGAAAGAACAGTGCTGGGTACCTGAGGGCGGAGATGAGTTCTGACTAAGATTCTGGCATTCTGGTTCTTCCTTATAGAAAATCTGTATGTCAGAAGTTTCCATTTCATCATCCTCAAGAACTTTCGGTTCAACATTTTTTACATCTGTATGAGACCAAAAGACACCTTAGAATTTTGATCTAATCTGATGATTGTCTTGAGAGCACAAGTCCTACAAAGAGGTCATAATCCTAAAATTCTCAAATTCCATTAAAATTTCTCACAACCATGCCCTTCACCTTCTAAAACAATGAAAAGAAACTTTTTTTTTTTAATAAAAGATTTTATTTATTTGACAGAGAAAGACACAGCTAGAGAAGGAACACAAGTGGGAGGAGTGGGTGAGGGAGAAGCAGGCTTCCCGCCAAGCAGGGAGCCCAATCTGGGGCTCAATCCCAGGACCCTGGGATCATGACCTGAGTTGAAGGCAGGCTCTTAACGACTGAGCCACCCAGGTGTCTGGAGAACAATCTTTTTGAGTGTGATGTCTCAATCTGGAGTCTGAACTCCAATATCATTTAGGACTTAATTATTCAAACTGTGGAACATGGGCCAGCAACTTCCTGAGTTTGTAGAAATGCAGGCTCTTGCATCCCTACTAAGTCAGAATCTGCATTTTAACAAAATCCCCAGGTGATTCTCACATAAAGTAAACAAGAGAAACACCACTTGGCAGACATTTATGGCTTCCAATCCTGACCTAATCCAAGAAATCAGATGGGTATTTATATAGACATTTTCTAGAACAATTTGTAATCTAAAGCAGCCTAGGACACGTGAAGACCAAACAGTTGCTTTACCAAACTCAGACTTTAAAACAATGCTCTGAGCAGATTAGCTACAGGAAATCACATGACAGCACAGATATCTAATTACAGTACATTCCTTTTTCAATCCTGTTCTGGCTTAGTTCCCAATAGCTCAGGCAAGAGGAGTAGGCTGTCTCTATTACAATTCTAATCTGAACAGAGGGCAAGTTCTGGAGTTTGAACCTTCCACTCAGGAATTTTAACGCTAGGGACGCCTGGGTGGCTCAGTCGGTTAAGCTGCTGCCTTCGGCGCAGGTCATGATCCCAGTGTCCTGGGATTGAGTCCCCCATCGGGTTCCTTGCTCCATGGCTCCACAGGGAGCCTGCTTCTCTCTCAGCTTCTGCCTGCTTGTGCTCGCTCAGTCTCTCGCATGCACGCGCGCTCTCTCTCTGACAAATAGACAAATAAAATCTTTAAAAAAAAGAATTTTAAAGCTATTTCTTAGATGATCTAAATCCAGAGAGTGAGCTCAGGTTCTACCTTCCCCAAATCCTTTGGGCCAGATGGGCTAATTCTGGATGAGAGCAGTTTGCCCTGGTCCATTTTAGGGGTTACACACAACCATATTACTTCTGTAGGCAAGTAGCCACTTGCTTCCGAGAACTCAATTTCATGCTGCTCTCTCACCAGAGATGTAGCCATGAGTGTCTGAAGGACAAAATGCCTCTGACACTGAGTGATCGACAGGCAGGAATGAAAGAGGCCCTAAGTAGAACTATGAGAAAGGCAGAGCATGTTTTCAGACCCTCCCAACCCTTCGCTGGAATATCCTACCCACCTTTGTCTACAATCCAGAGTTCACTGAACTTGCTCTCTTCCATCTCCAAAGCAAGTTTCAAAGTTTTGGGCCAGTTTTCCTTGTCTGATCTGAGAAGGCATTCAACCATTTTCTCTGCACCTGCCATCAGCCCCTTGTTGGAACACACCTAAGCAAGACAACTGGAGTTGATCAATCATTTTAAAAGTTTTCAAAAACTAAAGATGTACTGTATGGTGATTCATATAACACAGTTAAAAAAAAGTTTTCCTTTTGTGAGTTTTTATTGAAGAAATAGCAATTCAAGCACTATGTGATTTAAAATCATTGTATATTGTGATACTGTGGTTCAATAGGTCTTATTCATGACCATTTTTTGCCCCATCCAACACAGTGTCTTTTAAGACACCCTTTCCTTTGTCTTTGTCTTTACACACGGCAATGCTAGGTCAAGCCAGGTGCTCCCAATCCTCTGAGACCTTTTATCTATCTCTATCATCATCAGCAATATTAGGAAACAATCCATTTGACAACCATTCAGACTATGGGTGTATTGGCACAGAGAGATATTTGGGAGAATATAACAAAATACTAACAATATTTTTTTTCAGGGTAATGGGACCTACATGATTTTTATTATTCATCATAAAAACTAAAATTAATCAAGCACTTATTATTATGTGTCAGGCATATGTAAGCACCTTACATACATTATCTCATTTAATCCTTCTAAAAATATCGTGTTCATAAGGTACTATTATTATTTCCATTTTATATGAAGAAATAGGTTTAGAGAAACTAACTTGCCTAAGATCATACTACCAGTAAATGGATAAACTAGGATTCTAACAAAATTTGTATGCAGAGCCTGAATGCTCAACCATGAGAGTCTATAGCGTTTGTTCTTTTTATGTGCTAACTTGTTCAACTTTGCTTAAATTTGTATAAAACATTATTCACAAAAGTAATAATAATTTTAACTGAAAATAGGCCAAACGTGAAAAAAACTCATGACATTAAAAATTACTCAATTCACAACTAAAAATACTATTCCAGGTAATTATGCCTTAGATTTGAGGACTTCTGTGGATTTCAATGATCTTTCTCCAGTCTAAATCAGCAGAGAAAACAGAAGACATTTCCCATGTTCAAATTACCTCCCCCCAATTTAGTATTTTATATTAAATTAATTATAATTAATTAATTGTGTTAAATACATCAGTTAAATTACCTGTATAATTTCTTCGCACTCCTGACTAATTAAACATTGGGATATTTTCGGAAGGATATCTTTTGGATTAACTGTGGTTTTAAATTCTGGTTGTAAACGCTTTAGAAGTGATCTGTACTCCTCTAGACTTTCAATTTTCTGGAAATCCCAAGTTTCAATGGCTTCATAAAGTCCAGAATAACCTGGAAAGAAAGAAGAAAATGGGGGCTATTATGAAACCAACTAAAAGATATTTTAAGATTTGTTATCATAGGAATTATGTTTAAATGTATAGTAAGAGAACTCAAAAGATATCTGTACAGCACCTCAATAATTAATGATCTTTCAAAAAAGAAAACTCAACATTTATTATAAGCACCCAACAATTTAGGTCCTCTAACAACGTTTATCATCTCTTAGGAAAAAGTGCTAAGGATAATGTGAACTCTTACTTTTGGTCTCAGTATAAAATTTACCTTCCAAAGTGCCCCATGGACTTCGCTACAACCTCTGACTTGTCCTCCAGTGAGTCAAATCATCATGCAATTCAGTATCTTCCCAGTGCAAATTAGCAAAGCCGGCAAAACGAAATATAAATCTTAATTCCTGTCCCATAGGAATTTAACCTTCTACATTACTCCCAGAAAAGAATATTAAGTATAATGGGAAACTTGAGGAGAAAAAAAATTATTTCCAACTGTAATAATTCAAGAATGCTTCTTCAATCTAAGGTTCTCATACAAAATCACCAGATTTGTCTGACTACACAGCCCACACTCTTCATTTGGCTATAAAGATCATACCAACAAAATGAACACATGGGACTCCATTACCCAACTTAACAACTAGAATTTCCCAATACTTTTGTGGGAGTGTGCTCTTTTTTCCCAACGTTCTATCTCCCTGCAGAGAGACTACCATGCTGTATTTGATGTATTACTCCCTTCATTTTTTTGAATAGTTACATGGAATACACTCATTCCCTCAACAATGTATCTTCAGGAGCGCCTGGGTGGTTCACTCAGTTAAGTGTCAGCCTTCTGCTTAGGTCATGATCTCATGGGTCCTGGAATGGAGTCCCAGGTAGGAGCTCCCTGCTCAGAAGGAAGTCTGCTTCTCCCTCTGCCTTTGCACCACCCCCCCAATCCCCGTTCATGTGAGCTTTCTTGCTCTTTCAACTAAATAATCTAAAAAAAAATTTTTTTAAATAGAGACAAAAAAAACCAATATGTTTGGTTTGTTTGGAACTTCATATTGACATCCTACTAAATGTAATTTTCTCTGCTTTTTAAAAAGTTTAATATTACATTTCAAAACTTAACCTGTGTTGTCATCTATAGCTGGGTTCATACATATTCATTGCAGTACAGTGGACCATCATGTGACTATTACAGAATTTTATTATCCATTTTCTTCTTGAAGGACACTGGGTTGCTTCCAGTTTTATTTGGTTGCTTGCTTGCTTCTGTTATTACAATTATTCTATGAATATTCTTTAATCAGTATGCTGCAATATATGTGTTAAAGTTTTTCTAGGGCACATACTTAAAGTGAAACTGTTGGACAGGGGAATACAAGAGTTCAGTTGAACTATGTAAGATGATGACACATTATTTTGTTGTTGTTGTTGTTTTAAGATTTTATTTATTTATTTGACAGACAGAGATCACAAGTAGGCAGAGAGGCAGGCAGAGAGAGAGGAAGGGAAGCAGGCTCCCAGCTGAGCAGAGAGCCAGACGTGGTGCTCGATCCCAGGACCGTGGGATCATGACCTGCGGCTGAAGGCAGAGGCCTTAACCCACTGAGCCACCCAGGTGTCCAGACACATTGTTTTTCAAAAAAATTGTATTAATTTACACTCTGTATAATGACACTTAAGATTTCCCATGATTAAACAACCTCTTCAAGCCTTAGCATTGTTGGACTTCCTAAGTTTTGCTGTCTAGTAGTTAATAAAATGCTACCTCATTGAATTCCTAATTCACAATTCCCTAATTGCTATTTGGACTGACAATCTTTTCATATGTTTATCAACCTTTCTTATTTCCTATTCTTTATTATGTAAGTTCACACTTTTGCCCTATAGATGTTTAGATGTTTTCTTTCTTTTTCTAACTGATTTTAAAGCCTTTTTAATATATTCTAGATATTAATCCTTTTGGTGATTATATATTTTGCAAATATCCTCTTCAGTTTGTCCCTTATTTTTTCATTTTCTTTCATGTTTGACAAAGAGATGTTTTTAATTTTAATGTCAACAAATATATCAGTTTGTCTTTTATGGATAATGCTTTAATGTTTGTTTCACAAATCCTGCCACACCCCAAGGTCACAAAATATTATTCTATATTCTTTTCTAAAATTGCTAAATTCTGGCTTTTAGAATTAAGTCTTTAATTCTTGTGAATTCATTTTGTCGCTATGTGTGAACGGAATGAGCTAAGGAATACAAATTTATTTTACATGGATATGTAATTTAGGGTTTGTTTGGGTTTTAACATTATCCTGTTTATAATGGCCCACTGCAATTTATTAAAACTCCTCCATTCCTTTTTTTTTTTTTTTTAAGATTTTATTTATTTGAGAGAGAGAGAGAGTGCAGGAGAAGTAGAGAGTCAGATGGAGAAGCAGCCTCCCTGCCGAGCAGGGAGCCTGATGCGGGACTCGATCCTGTGACTCCAGGATCATGACCTGAGCCAAAGGCAGTCGCTCAACCAACTGAGCCACCCAGGCACCCAAAACCCCTCCATTCCTAATGATCCTCCTTTCCTGGTGATCTCAAATATATCAAGTTTTCATAAATATATGAGTTTAATTGAAGGCTCTTTATTCTGTATCATTGGTCAGTTGGTCGATGCCAAGACCAACATTATGCTGTTTCAATTTCTAGCATAAATTTTGCTATTTATAAGTGGAAACCCCAGCCTACTTAATTCTTCTTCTTTAGGAAATGTCCTGACTATCCTTGGATCATAATTCTTCCATTTACCTTTTAGAATCATTTAGAAATTTGTCAAGCACATGAAAAAGCATGTAGGATTTTTATTAAAATTGTATTGAATATAGAAATCAATGTTGGAAGAGCAGATATTTTTATGGTATCAAGTCTTTCTCTCCATGTGGATGGGTCTATATCTCCATTTAGATAGGACTTCTTTAGTATCTTTCAATAACATTTTATCATTTGCTCCATTTGAACTTTACACATCTTTTGCGAGGTTTTTCCTAACTATATTACAACTTCTGTGACTATTCTAAGTGGTATTCATTTTGGACTACATTTTCTATTTGCTTCCAGTGGTTAGAAATACAACTAATTTTTGTGTTTTATTTATTTTTATTACACTATAATTAACATACAGTGTTATATTAGTTTCAGGTGCGCAACACGATTGAACAATTCTATACATTACTCAGTGCTCATTACAAAAGTGCACCCCTTCACCTCTTTCACACATCTCCCTATCTACTTCCCTTCTGGCAGTCACCAATTTAATCCCTATATCTAGGAGTCTGTTTTTCACTTGTCTCTTTTTTATTTTGTTCATTTTGTTTCTTAAATTCCCCATATAAGTTTATCTTTCTCTAACTTATTTCACTTAGCATTATACCCTCTAGATCAATCCATGTTATTGCAAATGACAAGATTTCATTCACTTTTATGGCTGAGTAATATTCCATTGTATATATATACCACATCTTTATCCATTCTTCTACGGATGGACATTTGGGTTACTTCTGTATCTTGACTACTGTAAATAGTATTGCGATAAACATGGAGGCACCTGCATCCCTTCGAATAAGTATTTTCATTCTCTTTGGGTAAATATCCAATAATGGAATTACTGGATCATATGGTAATTCTATTTTTAATGTTTGGGGAACCTCCATACTGTTTTCCACAGTGGCTGTAGCAGTTTGCACTCCCACAACAGTGCATGAGGGTTCTTTTTCTCCACATCCTCTCCAACACTTACTAGTTCTTGTGTTGGCCATTCTGACAGGTGTGAGGTGATTTATCATTGTGCTATCTTAATATCTCATTGTGGTTCTGGTTTGTATTCCCTGATGATTAGTGATGTTGAGCATCTTTCCATGTGTCTGTTGGCCATCTGTATGCCTTCTTTGGAAAAATGTCTATTCGTGTCTTCTGCCCATTTTTAATCAGATCATTTGATTTTTTGGTGTTGAGTTGTATAAGTTCTTTATATATTTTGGATATTAACCCTTTATTGGATATATCATTTGCAAATATCTTCTCCTACTCAGTAGGTTGTCTTGTCTTGTTGATGGTTTCCTTTGCTGTGCAAAAACTTATTTGGTATAGTTTTAATAGTTTAATTTTGCTTTTATTTCCCTTATTGAAGGAGATAAATCTAGAAAAATGTTTCTATGTCTGATGTCAAAGATATTACTGCCTATTTCTTCTAGGAATGTTATGGTTTCTGATCTTACATTTAAGTTTTTAATCCATTTTGAGTTTATTTTTGTGTATCGTGCAGAAATGCAACTAATTTTTGTATACTGATCTTATACCTGGTAAACTTGTTAAATACTTCCAATAATCTCTCTGCAGATTCCTTTGGATATTTCAGGTAGACAATTATATTATGTGACTAAGAGTAATCTTTACATTGCCTCAGATTAAGAGACATGAGACACATGAGGATAGCTCAAAATTAATAGCATTTCAGTTTTACAGCATTCTGAAACAGTTAAGTAATATCCTCTGATTCTTCATGGGTAAGAAGAATGAACTAACCTGCATGACCAAGGGCGTCCAAAAAGCCACGGAACCAGCCTTCTTCCTGGAGCTCCAATAGAAACTTAAGAAAAAGTGAGGCAGCCTCCATCGTGCCCTTATTGTTTTTCTCAGCCTGAATATGCTGCACCTCATCTACAAACAGAAGCAAGAGGGGCTCATCAAACTGCGCAACTAATCACTGGAAGACAAACCTGAAAAGGGCTGTCAAACTTTCTCAAACAGGGACAGCAATTGTAACATATTCCATTGTGGAACAGGAACTGCAAGAAGCTAGCAAATTCTCTGTTCAGACAGATGATGCCTATTCTTCACCAACCATCCTTCCCTCCCATCCCCCATCCTCTCTAGAAACTTCTCTTAGTTTGGTGTGGAAGTCTGGGAACATATTCCAGGAAAATCCTTTGAAAAGGGAGCTTCTTAATGGTGTATGAAAAAGTACCCCCATAACAAGTCACTATTAACACTGTATTAGGTAGAAGAACAATGGCTTCCTCCAACACTTTTTTTTTTAAGATTTTATTTATTTATTTGACAGACAGAGATCACAAGTAGGCAGAGAGACAGGAGGAAGCAGGCTCCCTGCCGAGCAGTGAGCCCAACACAAGGCTCGATCCCAGGACCTCGGGACCATGATCTCAGGATCCCAGGACCATGACCCAAGCCGAAGGCAGAAGCTTTAACCCACTGAGCCACCCAGGCGCCCCTTCCTCCAACATTTTGATACTCCCTTGTTCAAAAGTCTAAATTAATTGCAGGACTACAAGACTGTGAGGACACGACTACCTCCATGGCATCTTTAATTACACCAGACTCAGAATGGAGAGTTAGAAATAAAAAGATACTTTTGTAGTCCTTTTTCCAGGTTTTTGCTTAGACAGTATGAAATATGGAAGAAAAGAAAAAGCAAGAGGAGTTAAAAAGAAACATAAGGTCAGGGAGCAGAAAACTATCCACCCAGCTGCTGATGGTCACACGACTTTGTGTGTGTGTATCTCCATGTCTGGGGCAGTGGTTGCCTACACATGACCCGACATTTGACAGTGTTCCTTTTTTCCCCCTTATTGTCAGTGGAGTATAAATTCCAAGGAATAAGCCAGTTGTCTGGTTGATCGCTGTATCCTCAGAGATTAGAAGAGGACCTTCTAGTACTCAACAAAGGTATACTGAATGGATGAAGAAAGGAAGGGATAGTGTCCTTCTCTGCCAAGGTCTCTGTTTTGGGAACAATAACATTTTAATGTGTAAAACCCAATAGTTTTTAGAGTTGTGGATCCATCACCACTATCTAATTTTAGTACACTGTCATTACTGTAGAAAGAAATTTTGTAGCTCTTAGTAGTCACTTCCATCTCCCTTTCCCTTAAACCCAGGCAACCATTAATCCATTAGAGCCTCTACAGATTTCCCTGCTTTGGATATTTCATACAAGTAAAAGTATACAATATGTGGTTTTTGTAACGGGTTCTTCCACTTAGCATAATGTTTTCAAGGTTCATCCACAATTGTAGCTAGTAATATTCCATTATATGTATGCACTACAAGTTGTCTACCCATTCACCAGTTAATGAGCATTTAGATTGTTTCCACATTTTGGCTATTATGAATAGCAATGCTATGAACAGCCATGTACAAGTGTTTTTGTGAACATATGTATTCACTTCTCTTGAATTTGAGCCTAACTGAAATTGCTAGGTCATACGGTAACCCCATTTAATAATGTCAGGAATTACCAAACTGCTGTCCAAGGGAGCTGCACCATGTTACATTCCTCCCAACAATTAACGAGAATTCCAATTTCCAAACATCATGACCAACACTTCTTTTTTTTTTTTTTTTAGCTCTCTATATTGGTTTTCTGTGGCTGCAGTAACAAATTAGCACTAACTGGTGGCCTTAAAATGACAGGAACTTATTTTCTCACAGTTCTAGAGACCAGAAGTCTGAAATCAAGATGTCGGTGGGCTACATTTCCTTTGAAGGCTCTGTGGGACAATACAACCCTTCCTGCTCCCAGTGGCCGTTGGCATGCCTTGATTTGTGGCCACATCAAATCTTTGCCTCTTAACCACTCTGGAAAACAGCATGGAGGTTCCTCAAAAAGTTGAAAATAGAGCTACCCTATGACCCAGCAATTGCACTACTGAGTATTTACCCTAAAGATACAAACGTAGTGACGCGAAGGGGCATGTGCACCCGAATGTTTATAGCAGCAATGTCTACAATAGCCAAACTATGGAAAGAACCTAGATATCCATCAACAGATGAATGGATAAAGAAGATGTGATGTGATATATATATATATATATATATATATATATATATATATATATAAAATGGAATACTATGCAGCCATCAAAAGAAATGAAATCTTGCCATTTGCAACGTGGATGGAACTAGAGGGTATTATGGTTAGCGAAATAAGTCAATCGGAGAAAGACAACTATCATATGATCTCCCTGATATGAGGAAGTGGAGATGCAACATGGGGGGTTTGAGGGGTAGGAAAAGAATAAATGAAACAAGATGGGATCAGGAGGGAGACAAACCATAAGTGACTTTTAATCTCACAAAACAAACTGAGGGTTGCTGGGGGGAGGGGGGGTGGGGTTATGGACATTGGGGAGGGTATGTGCTATGGTGAGTGCTGTGAAGTGTGTAAACCTGGTGATTCACAGACCTGTACCTCTGGGGATAAAAATACATTATATGTTTATAAAAAAATTTAAAAATTAAAAAAAAAGAAAAAAAATCTTTGCCTCTTTCCTCATATTATTTTCTCCTCTGTCTGTCTTGTAGTTGCATCTCTACAACCTCTGCCTCTGTTTCCACATGACCTTCCCTTTGTGTCTTTGCATGGCTATCTTCTTATAAACACACCAATCACATTGATTAGGATTCCACCCTACTCCAGTATGATTTCATCTTAACTAATTACCCCCATATAAAGATCCTATTTCCAAATAAGGTCACATTCTGAGGTCCTGGGGCTTAGGACTTCAATGTATTTTTTGGGGGAGGACACAATTCAACCCATAATAGCAACTTATCTTGTCACCTATCCCAACTCTTCTGGGCACACAACTCTATTCCTTTGAGAGAGTTAATTCTGTTCCTAAACCCCATCCTCAGAGCTGGGTTCTTAGTCCCAGGTCTCCCTGCTGTTTGTTCTTTCCTTACACATGCTACCAGCCATTACTGATACTCCACATGAAGGTTCAGACATATCCCAGTCATAGCTGAACCCTTCCCAGTTGAACTGTCTTGCTGTATCGGGGCAGTTTAGCTTTTCTCTGCACATGGTCAGGCCCGTCCTGGTGCTACCTGGCCCAATAACTGCTCCTAAGTAGTGCTACCTTCCTCAAAAGCACTAGGAGACCAGTGCAGGAAAAATTCTATTTTTGGCTGTCAGTATTTCCCACTTCCTTTGCCATGCTGGCCACTCTGTGATGCCATCCTCAGCTTCCCAAGGTAGAATTTCTTCATTTCTTTTCTGTGATTTCTTGGTCTCTTTACATGCTTCTGACTAGAGCACTGACAATGCTGTATATAGTTATACACACACATCCACACACACACACACACATACACACACAGTATATGGTACCCTGTGTGTGTGTGTGTATATATATATATATATATATGTATGTATATGTGTGTGTGTGTATACTCTCTATATACTGTATACACAGTATATACTATATATACTCTATACATACAGTATATATGCATATAGTATATATACTCTATATATACAGTTATATAATAACTGAGTGTCTATCTCTCCCCATTGACTGTGATCATTTACGTGTTATATTCATTTTTGCCTTCATCTTTGTATTCTAATCATCAACAAAGTGCCTGGCTCATACATGTATCCAGAGAATGTTACTAAAGAAATGGAAAAATACTCAGAATACGGCTCCCTCCCAGAATACTACCCAGGACCCCTTCAGGATAAGGGTAAGCTTTTGAATCCAAAGGGATACTGCAAAAAATTTGGAGCCCACAACCTGGTCTACCTTGAAACATCCTGGATAACCTATGAATAAGAAAAGCCCTGCAGTACCCTAGTCACCACGCAAGCTCTCCAGAAGACACATGGCTTCAATACTCCTTTCCCAAGATTCAACTAGAGCACAATACCCAACACGTGGAGAGGATTATGGTAAAAGACATACTGGATATTGCTGGTGTAATTTAAACATATTGGTGTACTTGCATGTGCATGGGGGAATGTGTATGGGCATAAGGAGAGTATGGATAAGCTCCTACTTATAAAAGCAAAAAAATGAGTCAAAATATTTATATCCAGCCGTAACTCTCATGTCTCAGCTCCCTGACTGAATACTGACTGCTAGAATATACTTGTCACAATTAAGGTTAACTAATAGAATCCTGAGATTCCAAAGCATCCAAAAACAAAAGAAAAAGAAAAAGGGGGACAGAGAAACTTTATCAGTCTAACAGAAAACAGAAAAAGATGGGAAGAAAGAAAAAAGTTTATGGATACATGTACACATGATAAAGTATAAAGAAATGAACAGGAAAGATATAAGCCAGCTAAATGATAACACCTTCCTCTGGGAAGGAGCTGGAAATAAAAACTCTATGGTGTCTGTAACATTCAAAAATAAGACAATATCACATAGTGTTCTTCAGTTTGCTTTCTCTATTTACCTTTTGGTATTTTATTGTAATTGTTTTATAACTACAAATTAAAACTATATATTAAAAACTATGCCACCTTTGCACACTATAGTTTTCCAGCAGAGCACTTACCACGTTTTGTCATCTATGGTTTATTTAGTAACCTGCCTTCACATATGCATTCTTATCTCTATTAGGGGCCATTTCTATCACACTCACCATAGATTTCTCAGTTCTTAACAGGACACTTCTTAATAGATAATATGTGTAGTAATACGAGTCAATTCTCTCCAATGCAAACACAATGTCTAAAACATTTGAGTTGCTTGAATCACACATGAGTGCAAGAAAGAATGGGATTCACACCAGTTTGTTAGCGTTTCACTTATGGCAAGGTTTCTAAAAGAGATGTCCTGAAGAGGCTTACACTCTTCAGGGGCCCAAGCTACTCTGTGGTCATCAGGATGTTACTTTGTTACCTCTCTCTGAGCACAAACAAAGCGGAAGCCCACTTTTGTTGGTGGTATTCTTTCACTCCTCACTCCACAACCTGTGCCTTTGCAGAGCAATTAGCATTCAAATTACCTTTCTCCTTTCACTCAATTTCCCAAAACTGCCTCACATTGGGAAAGATTTTTAGGCATTTGGAGCCTGAAAAGGAGTTGCCAGATCCCCTCTCTTATTTCAACTCCTTCCAGGTACTACCTCCTTTTCCCTCTTTGCTCAAAGCCTCTGCTCATCTGCTCATAGTGCTTCTGGATTCAGATTTAAAGTGGCATTCATCCAACCAGGTGTCTCAAAAGCTAAACAAAAACACCAGAAGTGAAGCCTGCAGCCATTCAGTCCACACAGCCTTGCCCCTCTCAAGCTTCCAGTTACTCCTAAGTGCAATTCAGACCTGGCAAGAGTAAGTGTCAATTACCTTGGAGCTCTGAGAGCATTTTATAGTCATTTAGGTACATCTGTCCTCACTAGTAAATCTTGGGCTGCAAAGTATGTAAAAGAAGGGCCTATATCTCACTCCTGAATCTCTGTCAGTACAAAGCTGAAGACATCCTAGACATAATCATTAGAGAAAATAAATGAAATGGACAATGGTTTGTTTCCCCAGCTTTCAACCTAAATAGATGTGCAATCCTACACAAGTCATTTCACTTCTCTGGGGCTGTTTCTCCATCTGGACCTCCAAAGGCTCCTCAAATTCTCCTGGCAATCTCCAGTCTAAAAATGCCATTAGGATCTTGCCTCAACACCGACGTTCCCAGCGGGCTACCTGACGTTAACAAAAGGGGAAAAGCAAGGGAAAAACAAGTCCTGAGTTGTTTCCTTCTCCAAGGAGCAGGTGTCACTGGGGACCACTCACCGTCTTTAAACCAGGGGGCCATGTAGCTTAGGATGTAGGTAGGGTCCAGAGTCTTCATGACATAATCCCGGAAGGCGTGCAGATTCCGCCGATCCTCGGCCGACATGCCTGCGGTTGGCTCCCTCGCCAGGGCCGCACTGCCTTCAAAGGCCTGGCGACCGCCGCTTGCATGGATCTTCTGAAAAGCGGACCCAGTGCTGAGAGGCGGAGCCGCTGGGAAACCTCAGCCGCAGACGGGAAATCGAAACTGCAACTAGCAGCCTGCGGGCCGGGGCAAGTCACACATGCTGGACGGCTGCAGCTCCCCGCCTCCCCAAATGCATTTTTCCGAGCTTTCCTGTTCTCTGGCGGCCTGGTTTGCCAACCGGTGCGCACTTGCTCACCCAGAGGGACTACTTTTTTCATTTTGCTTTTATATCAGGAAAGGTTAGACTTAATAAAATGCACAGATTTTAAGTGTATTATTCCATGAGCTCTGAAAAATGTGTATGGGTGTAATTGCTTCCTCCAGGTCATGTAGGTCATATGCTAAGTGCATGTTTAACTTCACAGAAACCTGCCACCTGTTTTCCAACGTAGATGTACTACTTTGTATTCCCACCGGTAAAAATAAGAGCTCCAGTAGATACACATTGGTCAATTTGCCATTTTGGTCAGTGTGGAATAGTGTTTCACTGTGGTTTTAACTTTAACTCCTGTTAATGATGTGAGCACATTTGCATCTATTTATTGGCCATTCATTCATCTATCTTCTTTTGTGAGGCATTTGTTCCCATCTTTTGCATGATAAGAGTTTTCTTTGTACCACAGATTTACAACTTATTTACGCTGGATATGAGCCCATTGTCAAATACATGTATTCTAAATACCTTCTCCTAGTCTGACTTACCGCTTAATTTTCTTAAAAGTGTCTTTCAAGCAAATATGAAATGATACAAAGAAAGCAAATGGAGTCATAAGACAAAATAATGGAGGTTGGAAAAAACTATTTTAATACAGCAGGAAGGGCATATCTCTCTGGGTCAGTTATATTTCAGCTGAGTCCTTAGGAATGAGAAGGAATGAACTATTCAAAAAAGTAGGAAGAGAGGGCTTCCTTGCAGGGGGACAGAAAGCACAAGTGAGTCAAAGAGAAAAAGTGAACAAGGGATACCCCTTCTTGAACAAGGGATAAATGGCATGCAGTGCTGAAATGGTAAGCAGGGCCTTGTAAGAAAATGGATAAAGGAACACACTGCAGGATTTTAAGCAAGGAGTAATATAATTTGATGACTTTTTTTTTTTTTAAGACTTTCTCTCTGGCGCTTATGCAGAACAAGTAGATAGATGAGAGGTGACTCAAGTAAGACATAATGAGAGCACAGATAAGCACAGTGGCGGTGGAGAGTATATGAAATGAACTGTTTCAGATATAGATAGAATTGAGTGAACAGCAGTGGAAGGGAAGAGGGGGGAAAATACGCATCAAGGATACATTCCAGGCATCTGGTTTGAGCAACTAGAATGGCAGCACCATGACTAAAATGGAGAAGACAGGTTTACAACTTATTATATCCTAGTGTGGTAGATAGGCAAGAAAGTAAAGAACAGTAAGTTCAGGAAGGAGAAATAAAGCAGGATAAGGGAATAAACAGTAATGAGGGCTGTTTATAGAAGATGAGCTAATCCGGGGGCACCTAGGTGGCTCAATGGGTTGAGCCTCTGCCTTCCGCTCAGGTCATGATCCCAGGGTCCTGGGATCGAGCCCCGCATCAGGCTCTCTGCTCAGCAGGGAGCCTGCTTCCCCCTCTCTCTCTGCCTGCCTCTCTGCCTGCTTGTGATCTCTGTCAAATAAATCAATAAAATTAAAAAAAAAAAAGATGATGAGCTAATCCGGAAAGGCCTAAAGGAAATGAGAGAGAATGTCATTTGGGTGAAGAGCATTCTACTAAACAAGCAAAGCACAAAGGAGAAAAAAAAGTAAAGTACCAAAAAAACAGGAGTGAACCACGCCTGCCACAGAAAAAGGAGGTGAGCAGAGTCGCAAGAGTGAAGCGGGCTGGGGGGAAAGAGAGGAAGGTGGCCTAGGCACTTCACATACAGCCTGACAGACCACAAAAAGGACTTTGGCTTTGATTTTAAACATGATGGGAAACCATGGCAGGATTTGAGAGGGAGTGTAAGATGTTTTTAAAGGATCACTGTGGTTGACTGGAAGAAAACAAGCTGCCGGAGGACAGGGTGGAAGCCAAGTAATCAGGTAAGAAGCTGGTACCAGCACTAGCCCAACTGAGAAATGATGGCATCTTGGATCAAGATCAAAGCTGTGGAAGTGGTAAAACTGCAGGACATATAATCGTAAATCACACACAATTTGGTGATGAATTGGATGTAGGACATGTGAGAAGGAAGTCAAGGAGAATTCCCATTTGTTTAGCCTGAGCAGTTGCATGAATGGGGGTGCCATGCACTAACATGGGACACTGGAAGATGGGTAGGCTTGGAGGAGGAAATCAAGAACATGCTCGCTTGCTTGCTGATGAGAATTACCCACAGGCAGTGCTTCCCAAACATGAACGTCCACACAGGTCTTTAATTAAAGTACAGATTCTGACCTAGTAGGTCTGAGACTGCATTTCTTACAAACTGACATTCGTGACGCTGATGTTGCTGGTCCACAGATCCTGTTCTAAGTAGCAAAGTCATTAAAAAACACGAGACAAAGGAAAAGGGAGGGTAATTTAAATATAATATTCCCACTGCAGTGGGTGTAAGTGAAAACCTGAGCAGATGTGGAGGGTATGTCCTAGAACAGTGGTTCTCAAACTCTGGTTTATAGGTCAGTAGCATTAGACCACCTGGAAACTCAGAAAAGCAAATTCTTGGCCAGATGTTCTGAATCAGAAACTGTGGGTTTGGGCCTCAGCTATCTGTTTTAACAAACCTTCCAAATGATACTGATGCATGCAAAAGTGTGAGAACTAAAGGCCTAGAGGAGGAGCACTTCATTCATTAATGGAGTGAGGAGGGGTGCTATGGTAGGTTGAATGCAAAAATTATAATTCTTCACTTTTCCCAGTATTTACACCACTTGCTACAGAGGCATTGTTTTGGTAAACAAGTAGGGTTTATGTTTGCCCAAACCTGGCCCTGGCTTGAACTACCCCGCCACTATGGAAACCATGTGGTAGAGACAAGTGGGAGATTTGAGGAAGAAAAAGGTGTGAAAAATACCCATTATACCAATGAGCAAGAACACTAAAGAAACTTGTCCACTAACGTATCATATGAACTGGAACCTGAGGACTGTGTTTTCATGGCGACACCAATCTGCAGTTACTCATTTCCTTCAAAAACTCAGCAGGATGCATGCAGGCACAACAGAAGAGTTGGGTTGATCCAGACTGAGGTCTTGCTGGGTGAACTATTGCTGTGGAATCTGGCATGTGACATGTTTTTAAACAGGCCAAGGCTTAAAATTGTTTTAACAATTTTAAAGTGTTGCAAACAACAACAACAACAATAAAAGACTATATAACAGAGACTGCAGATGGCCCATAATATTTGCTATCTGGCCTTTACAGGAAAAGGTTGCTGACCCCTAAACTAAGTGAACAAGGTGAGACATGAATAAGGGCAAGAGAGTTGGAGGGTATTGCAAGGGAGTGATTTAAACATAATCTGGAGAATCACAGCTCAGCAAGAAAGCAAGCATAGAGAAGGGGGGTAATTGATAGAGTAGGGTAGACCAGGATAAGATTATACTTCCTAGTTCTGTATTCTAAAAAATGGCCTTAGATATTCTTGTAGGTAGCCTAATCTGATCCATCCACAGCAGAATTCCCTGATTCAATGACCACATGAAGGTGACAGTGACATGCTCCCAACAATTTAAAATGAAGATTAACCTCTTGGAAATTCTGTTTATGTCCTACTGCACGCAGGGCACGCATTTGATACAGTAAATAGAACATAAAATTGAAGAGGCAAGAAAGTATATGGAACTAGAGGGAACACTTTTTGGTTTCTCTTGAAAGCTGTCCTTCTTTTGCCAGCCTCCTTAATCTTGTATTCTCTAGAATCTTCTCTTATTGCCTCCTCTTCTTGTTCTACTCTCTCTGGGAGAGCTCATCCACTTCTATAACCTCTCTAGTACTTTCTAGTTTCTCAGTGACTTCTAAGTCACTAGTCCCTAACCTCCCTAGGCCCAATCTCTCCTTCAAGATTCATACTCCTATTTCCAGCTACCCACTGGAAATCTTCATCTGCCTGGGTGTCTTCCATTCTGTCCAACAGAATTTTCTGTGATGATGGAAATGCTCTCTACCTGTATTGGCCAATATGGCAGCCTGAAGCCTCACTAAACAAAATTTAAAATTCAGTTCCTCAGTTTTACCAGCCACATTTCAAGTAATCAATATCCATGTGTGCTTAGTAGCAACTATATTGGACAGTGCAGTTCTAGGCAGCAGACTCTCAAACTGAACTCACTGTTCTCCCTAAACTATCTCTATTTACTCTATTTCCTACCTTGAATATTATCACCAGGCATCTAATTCTCACATGGGAGAAGAAGAATCTCATCAGGGGCACCTGGGTGGTTCAGTGGGTTAAGCCTCTGCCTTCAGCTCAGGTCACGATCTCAGGGTCCTGGGATCGAGCCCTGCACCAGGCTCTCTGCTCAGCAGGGAGCCTGCTTCCCCCTCTCTCTGTGCCTGTTTCTCTGCCTACTTGGGATCTCTCTCTATCAAATAAATAAATAAATAAAATCTTAAAAAAAAAAAAGAAAAGAAAAATCTCATCATACCAGACTTTTCCCTCTTCCTCACAGCCCATCCTCATCTAAATGGTACTCAAAATTATGTCTAGTCTGCCACAGAAATGTACTGACTCCAGCCTCTGCACTGGATCTCTATTCTTCTACAGGTCCTTGATTTCTGGTTTGAGCTACTGCAAAGCTTCTTAAGCAGTGTTTCACTGAGGCCTCTCCAAACTTTCTTCTACATTACTGCTGATTGTTTAGGAACTAATCTAGTTGTTCCATTCCCACCTTTAAAATTCCTGTTGGTTCCACCCTATTCATCATCATACCCCTAACATTTAGCACAGACTTGGACCACATGTACTTGGTGTTTGATGAATAAACAAGTTTTACAGACAGAAGAGCAAAGAGATATCCTTTTCCCTAGGAGAGAACTGTTTATCTATTTAAAGTGCAGATGGTCAGAGAAGCAGCCTACTCCAGGCAACTACTAGATACCCCATTTTGTTCCCTCGTGTCTACATAAAAGTACATCATCTAATGTTGTGGCAAACATCAGAGCTGCAGCTTCTATGGGGATAAATTTATTGACTCAGACCTTGACCTAACTGGACTTCCACTTTCCTTGCCTGTTGCTTTTCTCAGGCACATATCCAATGGGTTTACCATTCCCCAATACCCTTGCAGGTAAAGTAAGAATTTCCTAATTTTCATTACATTGTAATAATCTTATTGTACTTTTTAAAATGGTCATATTGCACTGTTTTCTAATACCTAAGTGGGCCAGGCATTGACTAAAAACTCAGAATGAGAGAATAATTATTTACCAAGTTTTTATTATCTTCTCTGTACTTGTGCCAGCTGCTATAGCAGAACACAAGCCCTGTTTAAAGGACAAGGTATAATACCCATGACACAACTCCCCTTTCCTTCTCTACCCTTTACCTGCTGTCATCACCCACAGCATCTTCCATGTATACTTCCAGCCTCACTGATCACTATCCCTTCCAGTCACCTTCACCTCTACCCATTCTAGTTACTTCCAATCATGCCTAAAATTAGGCACTTTTTTCAGTCTTCTTACACCTACCTCCACTATATCTACTTGAAACTTACTGGAAAACAAATTCTTTGATATCTCCCTGTTCTTAAAGTCTACCGGTCACTTCAGAGCTTCACTTCCTTCCCCACACAGCCCAGATACCAGAATGCATCAATTCAACTATACTCACCAGTATCTCTCTGAACTCCCTTGCCCCTGTTGTTTCACTAGTCATTCAGCAGAACTCCAACCATAAGTCATCCATTCATTCATTCACTGTGCAAATACTGCACACACACTAAATCTCCAACATTAGTTTCTGCTTCTGCTCCCACAGTGCTGAATGCTACTGGATAAAATCACAAATCTTGGTTGTCCCATACAATATCCCATGCCTCAGGTCTCAGCACTCATCAGCAATTCTTAGCTAACCCTCTCTCCATGCCCCTCAGTGGCCATTTTCTCATTCCTCTCCTCAAGCCCTTTCTTATTTATGACCCACCTTTCTCACAAGTTGGCATTGCTTCCTACTTCATGGAGAAAAGGTAGCCTTTACAATATGAACCACCTCATCTCAACATTCTACTCACAAACATTTCTTTGCACGTTACCCTCTTCGGCCACTTTAGACTAAGACTGCCTCTCTGCTTCTGCCCATTACCAATTCGCTTACCTGTGTTCTGTGCTCTGCAATTGAGGAACTCTGCTGCATCCTTTACCTCTCTCATTTGCCTTTAACTTTTCCTGTTCCAAGGTCTCCTTCCCAGAAAGCTTGTCTTCCCTCCATCCTATATTTTAAGAAAAAAAAAAAAAAACCCTCCTTCTATTTTATACCCTCACAAGCTTGCTTCTGAGCATGGAACCAAAAGCAGTTATGTTATCTCTCAGACTAAGATCTCAACAGGCCAGGCCTTAAAAGTGGGACCAGAATACCTCTCTAATGACTCTTCCTCACAAATCGGCTTTAGTATTTACTGCATGTTTGCCTTTGTGACTTTTCCTTTTGCTGGGTATACATGACTGAAAGCTCTAATTGACACACTCATACAGGTAAAACTGCAAGCCTATACAGGCAATTTTATTAGCTTGTTTTGAAATTATTTCAAACTTACAGAAAACCTACAAAAATAGACTTCTTGTATTTGTACCCTCAACTTTTAACATTTTGCCAGTTTACTTCATAACTGTCTCCAACTACATATGTAGTATTTTTTTCTGAACCATTTGAGAGTAGGCTACATACACGATAATCATTATTTAGCTTCCCATGCAGGTTCTTCTAAAGTTATCAATCCCTGGACCGGTCTTTATAGTAGTGCCCTCCCCGCACCCTTATCTGCAGTTTTGCTTCTTGTGTTTCAGTTATCTGCAGTCAACTATGATTTGGAAGCCTTTTGAAGTATCTCGAGGTCAATCAATAGTAGCCAAGTGCTGCATCACAATGCCCAAGTCATTCACCTCATTACATAGGCATTTTACCACCCCACATCACAAAAAGGATCAGTACAAGTTAAGAGACCATTCACGAAACTTTTACCACAGTATATTGTTATAATTGTCCAATTCTTATTATTGTTAATCTCTTATTGTGCATAATTTATAAACTTTATCATAGTTATGTACATACAGAAAATATTACGTGCAGGGTTGGATACTATCTAGTTGCAGGCATTCACTGGGGGATCTTGGAATTTATCCCTTCCAAGTATGGGGATACTAAGTTCTGGTCTCAGTGATATTAGCACGTTATAGAAATTTAATCAGTTAATATTTCAGTTGTAGCCTTAATGAGCTTAATGTTAGAAATAGACCCATGCCCAGAATTCTGATGATATCTGGTTTGTGAAGAGGAACTCTTCTCCTTTACTTCCCATCCTCTGCCCCTAAAGGTGGGAACGCCAGGGCTGGCGACAACCCAAACCAGGTTATACATGGTTTCTGGTATCCTGAAGAACCTGAAAAATTTTCCGAGTCCAGGGATGTGCTGACTGGCTCAGGGTGTCCATACTCACCGGCAGAGGACGGCAATTATTCCCCACGATGGAAGAACTCCCAGTAAGAATGGGCGATCAGCTTACCCTGAATAAGCTGTTTGCCCCTTTGTACACATAGCCCATCATTACTACACATTAAATGGGTGGGGGAGGCCTTGGGATTGGCTCCCAAAGAACTTCCTGAGAAAGGGAAGTGGAAGTAAGAAAAACTTTTCCCATCATGAATCTGAGGACTGAAGAAGAAGTTACGTGCAAATGCTTGGCTGCATTTCCTTTAAACAAAAAAGTCACAAAAGTCACAAAAAACACTGAAAACCCGAGGTAAGATAAAGTACCTTCTGGACACTGAATTCAGACGAACAGGTTAAAAGAAAATAGTGTTAGCCTAAAAGTTGGCAGACATGGAAGCCCTCTGAAAGCAGAAGCAGATCCTAGCCAATTTTTTTAAAATCCCTACCACCTGGTCATCCACCCAGTATGTGCTTTAAGCACTTCCTATGTGAAAGAGAACAGAAGGGATTTACCAGTACACATACATAGAGTTGCCAAAGAACTTGCAGACTGATGAGAGAACACTTAGTAATCAATTACTGCAGAAGAGTCCAGGGTTATTAAGAGAGCAAGTAGTTGGGGGGAAATAATGGAAGAGGGCACACTTTACCAGAAGCCTCCTTTAGCTAGGATGGAATTCAGTTCCCAGCAGAAAAATCCACATATGAAGGCTCTGGAGTAGCAAGTAGCAGGTGCTCCTTAGACCTGAAGCAGGTTAGGATGGCCAGAGCACAAATGAGGTGAGAGAAAAACTGTAGCAGGAGCCAGAACCGAGTAGGCAGAGGTATGTAAACCATATTATGCTGTTTCTTTGTTTTTTTTTTCTTATTTTATTTGACAGAGATCACAAGTAGGTAGAGTGGCAGGCAGAAAGAGAGGGGGAAGCAGGCTCCCCACCAAGCAGAGAGCCCAATGCGGGGCTCTCTGAGACAAAGGCAGAGGCTTTAACCCACTGAGCCACCCACGCTCCCCTATGCTGGATTTTTGTTTGCTTTTATTAATTACCCTAAGAATAACAGGAAGTTACTGAAGGATTTTAAATAGGGGAATGAAAAAAAAACAAATTAAATACATATATATATATATATATATATATATATATATATCTTTTGAATGCTACATCAAGAATGGCTAGGGGCAAATGGGTAGGTGTAGAGCAAAATGGAGAGGTGTGGATGCAGGCAGACCCATTATCAGAGCACAGGTGAGAGATCATGGCTGCCTGGATTGGATGGTACTTACACACTAGAAATATTCAGTGACCAGGATCTGGGGATTGAATGAGAGGGCTGAAGGAGGAAAATCAAAGACTGGGAAATTTTTGGCCTGAACACCGTAAAGAGGATGATGTGATGGTCCCTGTATTAAGATGAGTTTCATGTGTTCGACAGAAAACATTAAGATAGATTTTCACTAAAATGTTTTACTAGAAATATCATGTAAAATCAGAAAATAGCATTTAAAAAAAACTTAAGAAACTACAAATCATGTCATAATTTCAAAGTATATTCCTTGATCAACTACCTATAGCCTTCCCATAATTTCTCAGTGTCTGAGCTTACTAAAAATTCCTAACATCAATTTAGATGGTCACTTTAAAACAATTTCCTACTGCCATTAGGACAAATACAAACATGATCTACAAAGCTTGGTCCCACACACTTTATCCTTTGGTTAACTTTGCCTTCTTTTAGTTTTTTTTTTCTTTTTCCTTTTAAGATTTTATTTATTTATTTGACAGATAGTGATCACAAGTAGGCAGAGAGAAAGGCAGAGAGAGAGGGAGAAGCAGGCTCCCTGCTGAGCAGAGAGCCTGATGCAGGGCTCGATCCCAGGACCCTGAGATCATGACCTGAGCCGAAGGCAGAGGCTTAACCCAATGAGCCACCCAGGCACCCCAACCTGCCTTCTTTTAGTTCTTGAATATGCTAGGCTACCCTTCTGCTTTTGGATCTTTGGACATCTCTTCCTTTGTTAAGAACACCTCCACTCCTAGCTAACATCTACTTGTTTTCTGAATCTCAATTCAGCCATCACGTCCACATGAGTTTAGGTCCCCACTGAATGCTTATAGGAAATTGTACTTTCTCTTCAGAGAACTTATGGTTTATAATGTTTACATATGTCCCGTGAGGCAAGGAGCAGATATGCTTTGTTCTATCCACTGAAATCCTAAAAACATAGTCTAGATCCTGTGACACTGCAGGCATCCCAACTTCTGTTGAACAATGAATGAATATGGTAGCAAGGCAATCTGAAGGCTGAATTAGACTTAATCCAAGTTCTGTTCTTCCCTGGCAATTTTACTTTAGGCTACATGGAGAGCACTTTGTCATCTCTAAAACAGAATAAAACATAAATGTAACCACTTTTGTGTACAAGAATTACCAATGTAAAAGATGTATGGCAAGCTGTTTTTAGTAAGTTAAAAGCTACATAGCTGCATTTTGTTGAAAACAGACATACCTTATAATCAGATTAAAGAATTAAAATAATTAAAGCTGTGCAGTTAAACGCAGATCACCTGAAATTTAGTATTTACGACAAGTATATTCTTAACTATTTTCAAGATTTTAGCTCCCCTAAAACAGTTTGATTTTTTTTTTTAAAGGCAATACTGCATAGGAAAATTTCTGGATTCATGTTTTAAAGTGTTACTATTTTATTTTTTATTTTGTTGAATACACATTTCTTTCACTGGCAGTCCAGATGAACAAGTATATAAAGGAAATATTTAAATTTTGCTTTTGGCAGATGTCAAGATAAACTGTGCAGATTAAAATGCCTCAATTTAACCTGAAGAAATGGTTCTGAATCATACAAATTTTTAAGAAGAAAAATAAAGACTGTCCAAAGGGATTCTCCTAGCTTATAACACATTTCCAGAATAACTCTCAAAAAAAAAAAATTCAAAAATACTCATTGACTACTTTAAAAATAGGTCAATACCATATGGCTTTATGAAATAACTTCTAAAATTTATATTTTTTTATTTAAAAAGGACCCCAAGTTTTAAATAAACTGCTAGCAATATCATTTTCCTCACTTAAAAGTGCATATCTCTGAGGGTGGGACATACATACTTTTTGAACAAATAATGATTTTTACAAATTTTAACACACACACACAAAAATCACTTAAAATATTTTTAAGGGGGAAAAGAGTTTTCACCAAAAGTCATCTTTAAATAGACTGCAGTAGATGACACTGTTCCTTTTTTTTTTTTTAATACCATCAGAATTCTCAATGAGATGCTTTGGCAGTTTTAAGACATATCACGGTCTCTACCAAGTGACACTGACATTAATGATGTCCGTGGAGATGGCAACTGCCTTGATGGCTCAGTATGAATAGACACGTTACTGGGCTGACTCTCCAAATCAGAGGCAAAAGTACTCTCTTCTCTTACATCAAGAGTTTGTTCAACTGAAGCTGTCTGGTGTGGAATATTATCCACAGTTTTGTTGGCATTATTCAAGTTGTTATTAAGTGTGGTAATATTACACTCCTTGTCTAGGATGCCAAATTCATCTTCTATTGTAACTACATCTTTAGCTTCAAATGGTTCCAAGGGAGGAGGCAAAAACTCATTTTGTAGACAGTCCTGAGGACCACTATTGTCACATTCTGTATCCTCCTTTACTTCAGAATCTTTATCACTATCACTGTCAATGGTAATTACAACTGGCGAACGTGAAGGATTGTCCCCGTGATGTTTCTTATGCTTCTTCTTGTGCTTCTTCTTCTTCTTTTTATGATGTCTAGTTGTATCAGTAGCTTTCCCTTCATAAACTATCTCTACACTTAGGCTCCGGGTCCTCCTTTTTTTCCTCTTATGTTTTGTCTCTCTGTCTGATGACCGACTGTCTGAAAAGCTGTCACTCTCATTTTTGTGGCTGCCATCAAATTTTGATGAGGATTTTTGGTAATGACTTTCCTTTACTTTAGAAGCAAATTCACGAGAAGGTTGAGCCACTTCGTTAGTACCCTCCAAATGCCGTGTCTTGTATTTTCGTTTCCCTCCAGGCTTTTCATTCCTTACCCAGTCAGGCCCTGTAGATGCAGTCTTTGATCTATTACTGGATAGGCTCCTTGATCTGTGCCTTTCATAGTAGTAATACTTCCTTTCACTGTGATTATTTTTTTTCCTAGCATTTGTTCTTTCAGAAAAGGACTGAATTCTAAATTCTGGACTTGAGGATTGTCTGGAATAATGAGCTCTGGACAGAGTCCTCCTCCTGTAAGATGATTCATAGCCATCCCTATCCTTGTTTCTACTATAGTAAGTATACTCCCACTTGTATCTGCTTCCATAATTATTTCTTAAATAATAACGATCTCTATTTCTGCTCCGTGATCTTCTTTTACCATGATCACTGCTACGAGATCTTGATCTGCTTGTGCTCTCACTACTGAGAGAGAGAGTTTGGCTTCTTCTTGACCAACTGCTATCTCTAGTTCTTGATCTCTTTTTGTCTCTTCTACCTCTAGGTCTGCTACTCTCCCTGCTTCTGGATCTTTTGCTTTTCATCCTTTTCTTCCCATGATGCTTCCTACGATTTTTCTGGTCATGCCCACTTCTGCTCTGGGAACGTGAATCTGAACTTCTTGATCTTCCCCTCCTCCTGTGTCTACGGTTATATGGGGAATATACTCTGTCTCCTCTGACAGATGAGCTCAGGTCTCTGGGAGATGACAAAGGTGTAGAGTGTTTCTCTTCCTTCTTTGACTTGATTCTTTTACCAGAACCACAATGACCTTTATTTATTTGCTCATCCTTTCCAAGGACAGAACGTGGAGATGAACATCTACTAACATCACTATCACCAGAACTGTAAGACTGTTCTTGTGTCTTCACAGTCTCCATTTTTTCATAAGACCCCAACTCCTCAGAATCAGAGGATAGTTCGACAAGTTCTGGGGTCCTCTCAGCTAGTGGTTTAACAAATCCAACAATGACACAATTATCTGAAGAAGAATCACTGTCATTATTTAGGTCTTCATTAGTTTGTACTCCTTGTATCTGAGATGTGGCTCTTCCTGTTACAAGTTCTTCATCTGAACTATCAGAAGTATTTAAAAGGGAAGACATGGCAGCATGCACCTGCTCTGAGCTTGAGTAAGATGGTCCTGGAGTTTCATCATCCCACGGTGCCTGACTAACAGTGGTTACATTGATATCCAACTCCTGAGTCTCAGCTTCATCAGGAGATATTGTTATGACTGAAGAATCAGAATGGCTACCTTCTTCATATGAAGGAGCAGGGCAATCATAATTAGCATGCTGGTCAAAAGCTGCCATGTTAAAAGGAGATCGAGCAAAACTGATAAATTCATGTATAAAATGCTCAGTCCGATTAAGTAGAAACGGTCTTAAGTCAGACACAAATTCCCGACTCTCCAAGTCATAGCGAGTGACATTACTCATGATGATGTGCTGGACAATATTCACTAGAGATCCGTGAGCTCCAAAAAGAACAGTAAGTTCACGTTTTAACCAGGGAACTAATCTGTGAAGGCAAGCTGGATTTCTACGGAAAAATTCAGCTGAAATATCCCTGCAGCGACCACCATCTTCAATATTTCTAACACGGGCACCAGCACGGTAGAGAGTTCGTCTAAAATTAATAATATCCTGTTCCTGAATTTTCCGCAAAGATCTTTCATCTGCAGTTGGCCTCCTAATTGCAATCTGTCTCATAAGTTGAGGAACTTCACCATTTCTAGGTCTTGTTGAAATGCCTAACCCTTCAAATAGTACTCCACTATCTGGTGGAGTTGTTGTTCTTCTATTCATGGTATTATTAGGTGAATAAACAGAAGCACTTCGATCCCTTGTCATAGTTGTACGATAGCGAAATCTTGGAACATCAGGGGTTGCAAAAGAACCATTATATGAAGGCCTTAAGACATACTCCTTGAAGTCATCTTCTGCCCTCACAGAATGGAAAATAGAATCAAAGGGCTGTTTACACAGTGGACATTCAGCTTTGTTTTTTGACCACTCCTGTACACAGCGAAAACAGAACTTATGTAAACAGCGATCTAAGTAAGACACATTATCAAACCTATCCAAACATATAGGACACTTAGAATCAGGAGATGCATCAGCTGGTACTGTCTGTTGCAATTTGCTAGTACCAGCTTTAGGTGAAAAGTTGTCCATTTTAAATTCCTTAGCGGCTGATGCCATTATCTGTAAAAGGGAAAAAAATACATCAGTAACCGGATTAAAAAAAAACAAGACTAAACCTGAAAAAAAAAAAGCAAATAATGACTGTGAAATATACTTTGGTGAAACAGTTGAGTAGCTCATTATCCTTGTAATATGAAGAAGCAGGGTAGCATAGTAATATAGTACTTAAAATACAAAACCTAAAGTCAGATACTTCCTGACTTTGAATCCTGGTTCTACACCAGCAGTGTGACTACGGAGATCAGCAATAATAGAACCTGCATCACAGGGTTTATGAAGATTAAAAAAAGGGGCCTGGTATATAGTAAGCTCTCAACTATTCTGTATCATTCTGTTCTTTTAAAAGAGAATTAAACTGAGAAATATTTAACTGAAAATAACTGAGAATAGAAAATCCACCAAGTACCCATGTATCCACCACTCAGATTTAACAACTTAACATTTTCTCATGGCTATTCCCCACTTTTTAAAATGCCCCTTATCTTCCCTTCTATTCCTCTCTAGAAAACAAAAACCCAGAACACCACAGTCCTCAGTGGGTGTTATTTCTATGTATGGTTTTAGATCTTTCATACATATGCCCTGAACAATATACACTATCACTACTTATTTGTGGAAAGCATTATATATGCACCTTTAAAAAAAAAATGCAGCGAGATAATTTGCATACCAAAAAGTTCACCTGTTTAAACCAATTCTGTAGTTTTTAGTGGAAGATTCTTTCACACACACAAAAAATATCTTTTAGTGACGATTAAATGAAATAATAACTGTAAAAGCATTAAAGAAAGTTCCTGACTTCCAGCAACTACTGTGTACATGTTAGTTGCTGTTATTACTATACTACTGTTACACTACCACATTCCATTCCTGATTTCTTACAGCATCCCTAAAAAGCCTTGCTTAGCTTAGCCTTTTAATCCAAAGTCAGCCACAAAGTTTCTTGAAATCATGCTTCCAGTGCCCTTCCCTCATTTTCCCCCACATGGATCACTAAAATGTTAACAATTAGTTTTGTTTGCTTTAAATTTATCAGTTTATGTTGACCCATAACTTTCAAAATGAATTTGCCAGAGCTGAAATTTGGTGTGCATCACATTTTTGGCCTTCTTACCTTGTAAAATCACTCTTTAGCTGCATTCTATACTAATCATTGAGTATATATTAAATACTTGCTTCTTCCTTTATGTTTTCTGGGCCTTTTATTCATCTTTTCCCATCTCCTCTATCACAGGAAGTTTCATCAGTGGTCAACTGCTACCAGGTTGGTCAAACAACTGATTTTTAACTTTCTAAACTATGGCCATACCGAACTCTAACAAAAACAAAATCCACAACAAAAATTCATGACTGTGAAATGTAACTATTTCATCATGGTTTTCATATTAAACTTAAGAGCTCATCTAGGGCCTCTTAACTTTCCCAGAGATATAACTTAATCAGAAATCAATTAATGCTGAACGAATGCTTCTTCAGGGATCCAAATACTTCTAGTTTTCCATTTTCTAGACTAGAAATACAGAAATCACTACTATTCTTGAACAGCATATAATGATAAACTTCTTGCTAGTATACTGAATTATATAATAATAATTGTTAATATACTTAAACCTTAATATAACATAAATTTCTCAGCATTTGCCCCTACTTCTAACAGTTTTACTCTTCCTCTGAAGGGAAAAAAAAAAAAGCCTAAAAATAAAAATTTTTAGCATCACAGAATATTAGGGGAAGGAATGAAGAGTGGAGAAGGAACTGAATAGGTTATCAGAGAACCTGGATTGAAGACCAGGTTTCCCCTAAAACTAACTCTATAAACTGGAGCCATCCTGATGAGATCTAGATTTCAGTTTGCACCTCTATGTAATACTTTTTTAAAAAAACTAGTGAATATAATTTAATAATTGTATCTTAATTTGTAATTTGGAAATTAGAATTTTAGTGCTTACTGAACACTTGCAGGTCACATAAAAACTGAATGCATTTTATTAAAGGAAATTAGTAGGTAGTAAACTTGAAGTTCAAATAAAATCTCACCTAAGCAGAATTAAAAAAAAAAAAAATGCGATCTTATGGGCACATGAGTGGCTAAATCAGTTAAGCATCTGTCTTCGGCTCAGGTCATGATCCCAGGCTCTTGGGATTTAGCCTCACCTCAGACTCCCTCTCCCTCTGCCCCTGCTCATGCATGTACTCTCTCTCACTCTCTCAAATAAACAAAATCTTAAAAAAAGGGAAAAAAAAGGAATATTAGTCTTCCCTTTCCTAGTTTTATAAGTCTGTTAACCACTTTGGCAGCACAGCATAAAGCTAAAGAATGATCAGTAATGTCCATAACAAATAAAAAGAATAAATTAGATTTGTATTGTATTTCTCACAGCAATATCTGTAGCTATAAAGAACACCATTCATCAGAAACATCAAACAATGGCAATGGACATACATAATCAGAGAAAGAGATTTACTCCTTCAAAAGCATCACTAATGCTAAAATTAAAACATTTGCTAATGGAGCATCAGGCTGGCTCAGACAGTAGAGCATGTGACTCTTGATTTCAGGGTCATGAGTTCAAGCCCCACACTGGGTACAGACATTACTTTAAAAAAAAATTTCTTCAAATATTTGCTGAGATACAAATGAAGCAGAATTACCATATGACTCAAGGACTCAACACCTTAATTTAATTTCCAAAACAAATTAAAACATGTCCACACAAAAACTTGCCTGGGAATGTTCATAGCTGCATTTGTCCTAATAGTTCAAAAGCAGAAACAATCCTATCAACTGATGGAAAGATAAATAAAATGTGGATACAATGGAATGTAAATGGGAAATAAAAAGGATGAAGCACTGATACATGTTACGATAAGGATGAAACTTTTCATTGGGCTAAATGGAAAAAAAAAATTAGGGGTGCCTGGGTGGCTCAGTGGGTCAAAGCCTCTGCCTTTGGCTCAGGATATGATCCCAGGGTCCTAAGATCAAGCCTGGCATCAGACTCTCTGCTCAGCAGGGAGCCTACTTCCTCCTCTCTCTCTGCCTACTTGTGATCTCTGTTAAATTAAAAAAAAAAAAAAAAAAAAGTCACAAAAGACATGTTGTATGATGCCATTCATATGAAATGTCCAGAATAGGCAAATCTATGGATGGAAATAGACTGGTGGTTGCTGGAGGACGGAGAGGGATTACAAAGTTTATTTCTGGAATGATAAAAATGTTCAATTACAGTTGCACAACTCTTTAAATATACTAAAACCCGCTGGATTATATACTTTAAACAGGTGAATTTCATGGATGGAATATAAATTATATCTCAACAAACCTGTTTTAAAAATACAAATCAAGGCATAAAATAGGAATGGCTAAGAGTCGGATTAAAATTTGTAGTTTTATAAATTCTGGGTTTGGGTAGTAAAGGTGGACCTGATGGCAGATTTAGTGCTCAGGTTCTAGAAGCCTGCAATAAAGGTTTCTCTATCCTAACACTCTAGAAATTGGGACATCAAGTTAATTTCCCCATAGGCATAAAGATGAAATTAATTCTTCTGATCCCATATCCTTAACCATCTCCCAAATTCTAAATAAAGTTTACCATCTTTAGGATACAATGATTAAGCCAAACCTTCCCCAAATTTTCAGATCTACTGGCTGTAACAGAGGTAAGAATCCTTCCTGTCACATTTTGGGGGAATTCTAGGTAATTAACAACCATATTTACCTAGGGAAATGGATGAGAGGGGATAAAGAATCAAGAGGCTGGACGTTATAGACTGGACATTTAAAGATTGTGCTGATTATATACATGGGAATGACATTAATTCTAATGCAGAGCCAGGGTTGAAAATCAAAACCACTTAACGATGTGATCTGGAGGAAGTTTCTCAAAACCTTAAATTTTCTCAATTCTAAAATGGATTAAGTACTAGTACCCACGTGAAAAGGTGGTTGTGTGAAAGCATATATTCTATGTAAACCCTCAGCATAGTGATTACCATGCAGTAAAAATTTAATAGTGTTTCCCTATGTTATGTGAAAATAAAGTTAACATTAGTCCTTTTCATCACTTACAACTGATTATGAAGACCCAGAAAGATGATAGCCTGTAACAAATCTTTTTTTCTTAATATAATTACTGTATATAAAATATCCCAGGGGCTAAAAAGGGTTTACAAGCAGATGAACTAGAATAAGCCCCAAGTATTAAAAATATCTGGCTCCTGGGACACCTGGGTGGCTCAGTCGGTTAAGCGGCTGCCTTCGGCTCAGGTCATGATCCCAGTGCCCTGGGATCGAGTCCCACATCCGGCTCCTTGCTCGCGGGAAGCCTGCTTCTCCCTCTGCCTCTGCCTGCCACTCTGTCTGCCTGTGCTCTCTCTCTCTCTCTAACAAATAAATAAATAAAATCTTTAAAAAATTTAAAAAAAAATCTGGCTCCTAATTCTTACAATCTTTGTGAAATTACTGTACCTCCCTCAACTGCAATTTAATCACCAGTTCCAAAGGATCATACGGATCTTACAGGATCTATTAAAGAGATCCTATAAATGTTGATTCCAATTTCAACCATAAAAAGAACTGCTTGGGAACCATGCTGCGCTAAAGCCACTCATTCCAGCTAAGCCTGATTGCTTTTGGCTGACTACAGCTTTGAATTTCAGTGACTAAAAGCAAAACAAAACCCAACCTTCACCATTAACTTAAATCTTGGGTAACTCTTAATTTATCTTAAATAATACTGAAAATTACCTACCAAAAATTCTGTTCATTCCTGCCCTTAAAACATTGTTTGCTCCATCTCAGCACTGCCCCCTGCCAGTCTAGGAATCAGCAGCCCACGAGAAAAGCTGCACTAACTGGATGGATGGAGAAACCACAGGCAAGCGAGCCCAGCCCACAATGTGTAACACAGCATAGACAACTCCAAGAGTCACGGTGATAGTGGCTTCCTTGGGTTGAGAACGGCCATCGGCCAAGATCGCAGATAAGGCAGGCCCCCGTGCATTACATAATCACAACGAACTAAAACACTGTTACTCCCATTTTACAGGCAGGCAGTTAGATTAGGGCACCTCAACTAACCTCTGGCACACCTCTGAGAGAGGCGATGCCACGAATGAGACGCGAACGTTTTGTTTTCTGGGGTTCCCCCCCCCCCCTCCGCAAAGAGACCAAGCTCTTTCCAGTACACCGCTACGCCCGCGCCCCTCGGGAAGGGTTCTAGGAAACGCAACTCTCCCCCGCCCACCCGCACAAATCCACAGGTGCGCCACCGGAGCCGCCAGCCCGCCCGCTGGGAGCTCAGCCCCGCCCCGCCCCGCCGAGGCCCGGACGGCCCTCGGGCCCAGACCGCTGCTCCCCGGTCCTTGGGCCTCGTTTCAGGCCGGGAGCTACGGCTCGCCCAGCCCTTCCGACCCCGGCACCCCATTGTTCGGGATCTCACTCACCTCGGAGGATACCGACGCAGTCCCGGCTGGGGCGCTAGTGCCAAGCTCCCGGCGGCCCAGAAAGCTGGGTCGGTGACGGCAAGATCCGCGAAGGCGTACCCGGCGACTTCTCCGCCGGCCCTCAGGAGCGGGAGCAGGCGGGGGCGCTTCACCCTCCTCGCGAGACAGCGGAGACCCCGGCGGCTGCTGCGACCCCTGTGACGTAAGGAGCTCATCACCAATGGCAGCTTGGGGGACGGCAGCAGAAAGCAAGACCCAATCCGCAGCCCCCCGCGCGTCAAAACACAACACCCGCGTGCGTAACGCATGCGCAGTAGAAGGGCGCCGGCTCTGAGGGCGGGGCCTAGAGCGCTCGGCCAAGCACGGGCCCTTCCCCCACCTGTCCCTTTCGTTCCTGGAATAAGAACGACAAGATCTTCCCTGGCACAAATCACTACCATCACCATCATTCTTGTTACCATTAGTTTCTGGGGGGTACAGGCGCAATACTTAATGTTCGCTCCTAACTTACCCGGAAAACACGGTAACTAGCTTGGTCTCATTTAAACCTCACCGAACTCCGCGAGAAGCTATTAAAATTATCTCTAGTGTATAAAGAAACTGAGTTACTTGAAGATGAAGTGACCGCCTCCAGTTGCACATCTGGATCATAACACGGGGATTCGGATGGAATCCAAAGCCAGAGCCCAACCAGTGTCCTACGCAGTCTTCATAAAGAAATCTACTCCAGTCTAGGGGTGAACAGGGATTACCTAAGAGAACAGGGCCTTAAGATCTTCCCAAGACAGACGACATTTTTCTCTCAAATAAATACTTTTCCCCTTCCCCATTCCCCTGAATCTGGATTAAAAACTTCTCTAGGTGATATCCGAGATGTACAGAGCCAAAGTCTGAGCCTAAAGTGGCCCATTGCCCCATTCTACCCACAGGCCTCAGATGTGAGCGTCCCAAACATTCTAGAGCTAAACTAGGTATAAACCGCCCGCGTACAAAATGCCGTCTCTGGCTTAGTATCTGATACGCGCTACCGTTCTGAGCACATCACAAACGCTCAAAAACACACTTGTTGATTGGCAGGTACATTATGCCAAGTAATTCGTGCTACGTTATTTAGTCTTAGAAGTACCATTTACATCCACAAGCCATTGCGTTCTCAAAGACTTTGTTTCTGGAAGAATAGCTCAATTAACAGGGCCTCCCGCAACGATTCGTCGCTGTTATATAAAAGTCGGTGTTCCTCTTAGGTCAATGATGAATATACGAACCTCTCTCTGTATTATGTGGAAACAAGTGCGGGAGGAAACGTTAATCCCTCCAGCGTCAGAAGCCCGTGTAATATCTAAAATGAAGATCTTTTTCAAATAAATTTTTAAATGCACACGACGGTACATTATCTTGCATGAATACTGCACTCCAAATGAAAGAAGACCGGATGACAATGCACGCCCATGTAAGCAGCAAAAAAGGCCATTTTTAATGTGTTTTCTCCTTTATCTCATCCCCTCCCTCCACCACGAACTAGGCCCCCATGTCACGTGAGCCCACCCCAGCTCCGGGCGGAAGAGGCCGGCCCAGCGGATGGGAAACGCGCCCGGAGCCGAGGGGCGGGCGCTTGTGCCCGGCTGAAAGATGGCGGCCGCCGCTCGGCAGCCGCCGCCCCTGAGGTTACTCTAGGGCCTGCAGTTTCCCTCCGTTCCCGCGGGCAGCCGCCGCCTCCTTACCATGAAGCCAGTGAGTCGCCGCACCCTGGACTGGATTTATTCAGTGGTAGGTCCCTGGTCTGGCGAGGCTCCACGGGGTCGACTCCGTAGGCCCGCAGGCGGAAGGCCCCCTATTTCTTCAGCGCCCAGAAACTCCAAAATCCATTCCTGTGTTAAGGCTTTCACTCTCTCACCTCGACTCCGCCTCTTCCTGGAAGACACGCTCTTCCGCTTCTTACGTAAGGGCGGCTGGGTGTACTCGCCTCCGAAACCCCATTTATTCGAGTCTTTCACTGTAATTCCCACCTTAGCAACGTACACGGCAACCTGTTGGGGCAAGGGGAGGGAGGGAAGTAGCGTTTACAGTAGTTTTTTTTTTTTGCTTGTATTCCCCTTCTTGCATTTTTTTAGTTACTCCTCGCGATCGTATTGCTCTCCTGGGGATATGTCATCTATGCATCAACAGTAGCCGCACGACGACAGCTCAGCAAGGAATACCCAGACAGAATCTCGGGGATGAATGAAAATTTGTAATTCCTCTGGATTTAATTTTGTGCACACAGTTCTTTACCTGATGTTTGTCTGGCATGTGTCTCGATTTAAAGTAAAATCCATTATGCAAAGTTTCCAAATTTATTTTTTGCACAGTCCTTTATAGTAACCACTGATCTGCTAATTTTCGCAGAGGTTTGTCTTCCACATTCTTTTTTTTTTTTTTGTCTTCCACATTCTTATATAAAACAAATCAAGCTAGATCTGACCACATGTGAATACTGGATCATACTTGGAATGACATGCTTTTCAACCTAGAGTTCCTAAATAACCTCTTAAAATGCCTCAGTCTTCTCTAAAACAAAGTGTGTGGAATTGCTGTTCTTTTATAATCCTTTATTGCAACATTTCATTCTGTTACATACCTTAACATAAGATCAGATTAAGTACTGCATAAGAAAAAAAAAATCTATCATGTGACTACTTTTCTATCCTGTTTTTCAAGGTGAGAATGGCCAGGAGAAGGTGATCACTCATCTTTTAAAGCTTATCCAATTTTTACTTACTGTTAAATAATTCAAAGAGTTGCAAATTGTACGATATTTGTGAAGAAACAAACAACACGTATCTCAGAGTAAACTTTATTAAAGTTACTTTTCCACAAAATGTATTCAGTAAATACACTAATACAGCAACAAACTTGGCTTTATATGCCTTTGAAATTTTAAAGTAATCTTCAATGATGTTGATCAGGAAATTCTTTCATTGATGGAATTACTTCTCCAGTCTCCAGAATTGTATCACCCTAAAAAAACAAAGATGCATTAGTAGAAAAATCTTTCTCTGCAGAGATTATAGTTCCCCTTGATCAGATCTCACATGGAAAATATAGTTCAGTTCTGGCATTCACATTTTGAAAGGGACTTAGACAAAGTAGAAGCTGTCTAAAGATGAGCAATATTCAGAATCTTAAGGTTTACATGAAGGAAGTATAAGAGGGAAGTTTCATTCAAACAAAATGTCCAGAAAGGGCATGAAAATGGTCTTCATAAAGTGATAAAGGGATAATGTTTATTTTGCATGGCCCCAAGAAATAGGAAAAGCCCTAAAAAGAAGTTACAGGGAGACATCTTCAATCCAATATAAGGAGGTAATGTATTCCTAGAAACTGAATGTGTTAGGCAATCATGTTTACCACTAGGCTCAGATGTGAGGGACAGAATACAAACTTTGGGTAGCTGATTCAGGTTATCTTTTCAAACGTAGATACAGTGTGTGTTGTAGAAAGGGCATGGACTTTGGAGCCAGAAATAAGAGAGGAGAATCCTAGAACCTTCACTAAGAAGCTGTATTATTTTAGGCAAATTACTTAGCTTTAGTTTCAGCTTTGTGTTTAAAAGAACAGATTTTGTGAGCCTAACAGTCCATGAATGACTGGGTAGAGCAGAATTATCCCCATCCTCACACTTGCCATTCCTGACCCTGGTAGTGCTCAGGACTGTTATCTGATGAAGAAATAAATTTTTATTATTTTTAAGCCATTATACATTTAGGGGGTAATTTGTTACTCAGTTTGCATTACCCTAACAGAGCAATTAGTACTCTAAAGTGGTACTAATGCTGCTGTAATAAAAACCGAACCAATGGCACTGGCTTAAACAGTGGAGACAAGGACACCGGCCCTGGAGGCTAAAAGATGGGGCAGCCGTGTCTTGGAAGCAGAGTGTCTAATGCATTGAGGTTCTAGGAGAAATAGCTGAAAAAAAGTTACAGTTATCTGTTCAACTACTACTAGCTGCCTTGGGAATGTACTTTAAGAAAAATAAGTTCAGGCAGAAGATGCTGATTTGAGAAATAAAAATGGAAAGAATAAAGAAATTCAGGGCCTTGCAATATTGAAAATCAGGTTGCTTCTGGTTCTCTAAATACTGAGTTAACGGTGAAGAGATCCTCAGATACAGAAGTCCAATAAAACTAAAACAGAGGGACTGTGTCCCATGGAAAAGATCAGACTGATCTTGAACCAGTTTTTCAAATGTCTTCCATATAGTTACAGAGGCAGTTGAGCACAAAGAAATGAGAGAACATGGTAACTACATAAAACAGATGCATATGGGACTGACTAGAAGCAAACAGACTCCCATCAAGTATTTTTCTTTCTGTAACTACCAACTGTTGCAGAAACTAGTTGGTCAAAGAAACCAAACATACAGGCAACAAAAGCCTGTGAATGTTTGAGCTTAAAACAAGCTCTGGCACTCGACCTATGAGGAGGAGGCAAATTTTAAAGGCTATACAACCCTAAAAACGGCATGCTTCCTAGTACCCATTTTAAATGTGGTCTAGGTTGAAAATGGAAAAGAAAAAAAAAAAAATCGCAGGATGGACCCAGGGGCCAGGAAGAACAAGGAACAAAGGCATTCCAAAAAACAAAATCAGTGCCCATCCAGGTAACATACTGCACAAAGGGGTTAGGAATCTTTATATTTGACCACTGGCATTTAAGAATTGCCAAGAACTAATAACTAAATTCCACCACTGAGCAAGAGGTGTGTTTGGGGGTGGTGTGGGGGAGACAAGGCATATAGTTAACTGGCCTTAGTTCACTAATGCTTAGATCCCATGGGAAGTCACATCTAAACCTGTACAAACTGTACAATATCTGGAGGTCCTACATTTGGGGCTGGTTGCAGTGAAGGTATGGGACTCTGAGATTTCTCCCTAGGGAAGGAACGATGTTATATGTGTGGGGAGAAAAAAGCAAAGAGCTATTTGGTAATTAGAAGGATGGACTGTGGCACAGACTCCAGGCATGGTAGGCCGGAAAATATAAAAAAGCTTATAGATATGTGGGACAATGACAATGAGTTCTGGCCAACAGGATCTGAAGAGAAGTAATGTAAGCTAGTTCCAAGCTTAGACCTTAAAATCCTTCTGCGATGTCCATCCCTCTCTTTCCCTTAACATGATCCCTTAATATGAGCCTCATATTCCAGATGGTGTAACTATAAGATTGTGGAAAACACCTGATGCATATCAGTCTATGATGTCAATTAAGAAACAGACCTTTGTTTTGTTAAGCCGCTGAGGTCTGGGGTTTGTTACTGCCTATCCTATTCTAGTAAGTATACAAATAAGCATTCTTCAGGTCCACACAGGGGAAGTTTCTTAAAGGGTCAATGGCACAGAAACAGAACCACAGTGGCAAAAACAAACAAACAAAAAAAAAACCCAGAACTAGGCAAAATGCCATAGAATCACTGTGGTCTTCTAAAGAGAGCCTCACCCTTTCCCTTTGAACAGCAATGGCAAAAAAAAAAAAAAAGTGATAAATATGTCAATGAAAGATTAAATAAATTACCCAACTAGTGAAACCAGTTAAGATAATTTCTTATTTGGGGACTACCCAAACCCTGACACACACACACATTTATTATACACAATATAATACAATTTCTTCTGTAAAATACAGAAGAAATCTTCTGTTTCTTAAAGCTAAGTTTCAACCAAAGGGTTAGTTAATTTTGGTGGTTCACCCTTAAGTTCCCTCCTGTTGCAGGCAATTATGGATTACTGTGACGATGTCATTTGATTGACACAAGAACAACAGAGTTGTTTTTTAAAATTATAGAACTTAGAAATTGATGGTAGTTCATTATCTAAGACTAGAAATAGAACAAGAACATAATCTGCATTTTGCTATGCTTAAATAATAACCTCGCAAAACCAGTAAAAATACCAACTGATGACTAAGTAATCTTTTAATGCTTTAAAGACCCAATTTTAAATTAGGATAATAGCTTACACAGTCACATCACAAAACTTAAAGTACACATTAACAGATTTTGAATTCACAGATGGACCGGTTAAGGTCAAACTGCCATAAGAAATGTCAGTTTGGAATTAATAACAGAGGAATTCAGTCGCTGTTACTATGCTCAAGTGTCTGCTCAGGCTAGTGTCCTAAGTCCTTAACCCTACATGAAAACAGGGAACCAGTGAAAAATTGTTGGTATCTTCAATTCACTTCAGGACTACAAAGGTCATCAAGTTTTACAGCCGGCTTGAAAAGAAATATGCTTACCTCCCATTTTCAACTATAGCTGCTGCCTCAAAATATTTCCTTTTTTTTTATAAGAATATACAAATCAGGTACTTAAAATGACAATGAGAAGAAAGGAGCACTTTAATGATCACTTAGGGACATAAAGGAGAGAGAACACTAATAAAAGAAAAATCAGACATATTAAGACTTACTGGGAATATCCTGGGCTTCCTTTCAACAATGCCATATGGTTTTGTCTGCAATAAAAGTAATGCTGTATTAATTATGGTTTGAGAGTTTCTTCTAAAATAAAATACATCATATCCCAAGTTTTTAACTTAAGCCCCAAACTTCACCAAATTCAACTCATACATTTAACTGTTCACTCAAGATCTTTACTTGGCTCTCTCTACTACTCATCTCAAACTTAACCAGGTCCAACTTATAACATCCCCTCAGCCCCAAATGGTTCCCTACTGTAGCAAATGGCACTTTTTTCTCCTAGTTAACAAAGGCCAAAAACCTTGATTCCTCAGCAGATCCTATTAATTCTGTCTTGCGATTATATCATGAATCCAACTTTCTCACCACCTAGTACTACTACCCTTGTTCAAGCCTCTGGCATTTTTGTTTTACCTGTATAGTGTCCACTATCCACCCATACCTTCTTACTCTATTATCCACAACAGCAGAGATGACTTTTTTTTTTAAAGATTTTATTTATTTATTTGAGAGAAAGAGAGAACGAGAGAGAACAAGCATGAGAGGGGGAAGGTCAGAGCTAGGAGCAGACACTCCCCACCCCCCCAACCCCCACCCTCACCACACTGCTGAGCAGGGAGCTGGATGTGGGACTCCATCCCCAGACTCCAGGATCATGTCCTGAGCTGAAGGCACTCACTCAACCAACTGAGCCACCCCAGCTGGACCACTCCTCTGCTCAAAATTTTGTAACTCGTAGAGCAAAGGCCAAAGTCCTTGCTGTGATCTCTAAAACCCTATACAATTCCGCCCTTGGCCACCTCTCTGATCTCTTTCTCTCTCTGTATTGTAGCCACAGTGTTCCTTTACTATTAGTCTAATCAGTTGGGCCTGCTTATGCCTCATATGTAATGATTCCTCTACCTGAAATGCTCTTCTAGATATTTGCTTGATCTGCATCATCATTTTATTTATGTGTCTCTTCAAACAGCACTTCCCCAGAGAGACCTAGTCTTTTACCCTGTTTAGTTTTCCTTCCATAGATTACCATTTCCTGTAACATCATTATATGCCTCTTTATTTATTACCAGTCTCCAAGACTAAAATAAACACTTCATGAGGGCAGAGACTCAATCTGCTTTGCTTACTTCTATATCCCTGTGTTAGAACAGTGCTTTGCACACAAGAGGTGCTAAAAATGTTTGTTAAATAAATGTATTTATTAAGCATATACATCTGCACAAGATACCACATGAATAAAATTTTATTAAAAGATGACTGGCATAATGTAAGACTCGAACTGGAGCCAAAAGCAGGAGATAAAGTCAGAATACAATGTAAATACATTAAATTGTCTCTTAAGTACTGGGGCTAGTGGCAAGAAGACACTGAATTGTCCTTAGAGAGAACATAAAATTTAATAAGTCAGGAAAGGTGTTAGCTGAAGCAAACTGGCTGCAATATAATGAGGATGCAGACCGGGATGCCTGGGTGGCTCAGTCGGTTAAGCCACTGCCTTACTGGCACTAAGCAGTGGCACTGCTCAGGTCATGACCCCAGGGTCCTGGGATTGAGTCCCGCATCAGGCTCCTTACTTGGCAGGGAGCCTCCTTCTCTCTCTGCCTCTGCCTGCTTGTGCACGCTCTCTCTCTCTCTCTCTCTCTCTGACTCTCTGACAAATAAATAAATAAAATCTTAAAAAAAAAAAAAATGAGGATGCAGACCTACCCGAATCCAGAGAAAAAACAAGGTAAGGAAGAGGCCTTGGGACCTCTACTGACACAAAACCTTTAATTACATCCATCTGTGGCTTAGCAAAAATCACCTGGAAGTATGACTCCCTCAGATAAGCAACTATATTAAAGTCTTGAATTGTCAAACCAGTAACTGCAGCTTATTGAATCTGCCTAGAAAGATTCAGTTAAATACAGATATAACAAAGATTAAAACTACAGAATAAATAAATGTCAAATTTAGTTAAGTTCTTAAAACACAGGCATAATCCATATATTCTGTTATTTAGAGCATTTGTAATGTTTAAGGTAATCAATCTGGCTATGAGAGGTTCTAAGAGATTAGTTTTAGGATTCTAGTTACAAAGCATAATTGATTTAGGCTTGTGACTATAAGTTTAAAAAGATTTTGCTTCTTAGGGTCATTAATTTGCCCTATAAATACTTAAAAATTAAAATTAACATGTAAATATAAAATGTATAAATGCAGCTTAAAACATAAAAGAATGATTATGTTTGTAGTGGAATTGTTTTAGGAGAGTTCAACCTGAAATAACCCAAAGATAATAAGAACAAAGGAGATCGTTCATATTTTACTAGATGTTTAAGTAGTTTAAAAGAATTTTAAAACTGAATATAAAGAATTAGGAAAATAGGCGGTTTCTAAATTTGAAACTAACAAAATGAATTTTAATTTATATTACAGGTAACTGTGAACAGTTCTTCTGCACGTAAAAACCAGTCTTGGATGTTAAAAAAAACTTGCAGTCATAAAGTAGTAACATATTTTTCTCCTCTACAGTCTTGCATGTTAAGAGAGTGAAAAATAATGGACATGATGTTATGAAATGGCCTGTAGACTTGCAGGTGGATATAAATATAAAATTTTGTTTAAGCCCATCAACAAGAGAAACAAACTATATTCTGACCCTTAGACATATAAATTGTTAGCCTCTTTTAATGGTTGTGGAAAGATTTTCTGGTGGTTTATGAAGTGAAAACACTAAACTACAATTCTAATTCCTACTAGCCTCCACTAATTTCATGTTTTTAACACATAAGACAGGCCAAGTCCACTTGGACATCCCCAAAACATATTAACAACACATGCTACTACACAAATTTACTCCATTGCAAAACCCTATTTATAACTTCCAAGGCTAGAAATTTTAGAGTCATAAGTACTTTTGGTTTCATCCCCAACTTGAGCTATGACTTCCTTAAATAATGTCTTCTGGCTTCAATTTTCCTTTCCATTTCTGCTATCTTCACCCTAGATTCTCATCAACTAACATCTACTACAGTGCAACAGCCTGTAGGTGATTTACCTGATGTCAGTACTTTCCTCCCTCCAATTACCCCTATTACATGAATTTTTTAATGTTTTCCTAAATATAGTACTTTCATCAACTCACTCACCTACTGAAAAATGAAAAGATTTCCATTGCCATTGATAAGCGTCAACCTCCTCTGCCTAGCTTTCAAGAGCTTCCATTAAATGATCCCAGCCCATTGAGCCAACAGACATGCTATTCTAGTCACTTCCTCAGTCTTGGGTAGATATGATATGCACATTACTGACTCCTTATCTTTCCTCCTAGCTGGAATAACTTTTCTCCTCCATACTCTTACCCAAATCATACCCATCTTTCAACTTTCTACAAACTCCAGGAATTTTATCTTGCATATTCTTTCCAGAGCAATAAAGGAAGATGACATACTAGGCACTCCGTATGTAATTTATTGATGAACGAACATAATCTGCTTAGTGAAGAACAAGAATGATGTCAGCAATCAGAATTTTAAAAAGAGTTCTGAATCCTTTCAGTGGAGAATTGGATAAGACCAGGCTGCTAGATATGCTAATTACCATGCAGTGGCACTGCTCCCAGGCCTGTCAGTGGACAGACCTAGACTATCCACATTTACATCTATAAAGAATTCTGTATCAGTACATATTAAAAACCATATGTTCATACCAAATTCCAATTCCATTCCAGTACCACAAGTTTCTCCCAGTCCATGTGGAATTCCCTTTTCTGAAAATGAGAATTCTTGGTCTGGTATCATCAATACATGTACTTAATTGATCAATCTTCCTACATGTAACCAATCTCCTGTCACTACCATCACACACCAGTATAAATAACCTCACCTCATTCAGGTCCTGATATCTTACTGTAGATTGCCACCTTCATCACTGCCCCAAACCACCCTTCTTAAAGATGTTTTCCTCCCCTTCCTCAGGTTCCAATATCCTACTCCAGGTTACTACCATTGCTGCTCTCCAAACAGGTATACTCACCAACCCCAACCTCACCCCAAGTTCCCCCTCTCCCTGAGACCTAATATCCTCACTGGGATATTAGGGCACCAGAATGCCCTCTTCAATCTGTTCGGGTCATGACACTCCATGCCAGGCAGCCACCACTGCTCTCCCTTCTACACCATTCCCTGAAATGCACTCCTTCCTCATATTGCCTCGAATCCAACACCTATACCAGACTATCTCTTGGCTTTACAATATGGCAACTGCCTCAGCTCAGTCACCACATGCAAGATCTTTCCATCACAAAGTTCAAGCTTTTGGACATCCTGGATTCTAAAGAAAGAAAATGGTAAAAAATCAGACATAATGAAGGAAAGGGAAATGGAATGATAACAAAAACAACCTTTGTCTAATTTGAATTTATCTTATATCTTTGCTCCCTTCCTATTTAGAACCCCAAGTTTATGTTAGTATTATTGGGTCAGCTTCATTCTGATTATTTAAACATTGTTTTTATGAGAAAATGCATTTCAAGTTGTAATCAACTAATATAAAGATTAATTTTCTGAAAAACCATATTTACTTAAGTTTCATTAAACCTTTTACTTAACTACTTTATTTAAAGCAGTTCAAAACCAGTTGTAAGTGGCAGATTATTTCCACTAAGTAAAGCAGCATAAGGTATGCCAGCATAGGAAACAATTCTGTACAATATTAAAAGTAAATTCTGAAAAATACATACTTCAAACATACTTACATTCACATGATATTTAATATAATAATGAATAATCCAGGCAGGTATAAGTACATGAGTAAAAGCAAAGACACTGTGTCGGTATGCCTTATAAATCTGGAGGGAAAAAAAACATACATAAACAAATATCCCATTTTTTAATGTTTGTGGCAGAAAAAAAGCATCAGTGGTATAATAATGTCATGATTATTTTAAAATGTCTACATGCTACATACCTCCTTAGAGTCTGTAACTAACCTCACCCATTCAAATATTTTCATTAAACATAGGACCTGCTAGGGATACCTACAGACTTCAGAGTAAACAAGGCTTAAGACAAGTAACATTTAGCAAAGCTACAGTAAGGTATTCATAGATATATATAAATATTGTAAAGACTTCTAAAAACATCCTTATTATAGGTTTACTAAAGATAAACATAAATAATGAAAGAATAATTTTAATCAACTTAGAGTAATCAAACCTACAGAATTTTTCAGGTATAGTCAACCCCCTAATTTATCAATTTCAGATACCCACAATCAATGTCACTTGCACCATTCTAGGTGTAAGGCAGACAATCTTGAGCACACTAAAGCTTGAAAAAGAATGTTTACATGTTGGGATAGGGGTGTTCTAAGCTCAGTTTGAGATGCTTTCAGGCACACTATTTTAAAAGAGAAAGGCAAAATAAAACTGAAAATAGAACTTTTCCGTGGCAGCCAATTTGACTGAAACACATCTATCTTACCAGGAATAAACTAGATTTAGGTGTCATAGTACATATGATTATGGAAGAAAAATTAACTCAAAGTAAGGAAAAACAGACTAAAGTATTTATTTACTTCCTTATATCACTGGCTTATGCCTGGGATGTCAACTTTCAACCAGCAGCTGCTAAAATCAACAAGTAATGTCAAGGATACAAAAGATGAGATGAGGGTTGAAACAGAATTTAATTTTACCACCCTAAATAAGTGTCTAAGAACACTTGCTCAGAAAAATTTGCACAAGACTTGGCAGCACAGTAAGAAAGTAGATACACTTGGATCTCAGTGTGAACTCCAATTCCTAGCTCTGTGACCACGGATAACTCACTCAGTTTTTGTAGGTCTCATTAAAATAAGGATTAGGAGTAGTTCTACCTTACAGAAGTAAAGAATTAAAGTAACATGTCAAACCCTCAGCAAAATGCAGGACAGAAAGTACATAAGTGTTACTTAATAGTATCATTAGCCAATGTCATACTTATTGAAAACAATTTTGAGATACAGTGTTCATCATTAAAATTGATGTAATTTAATGACCTCAAGAAAATGTCCAGAAACCCTGAAAATAAAGATAGCTCTTAAATGAGTGGTCTTCTTCAGTGCAAAGTCCGGAAACGACACTTTTAAATTAAACTGTGTTAAAAGAACATAGTGGTAGTTCAGAAATATAACTCTTGAATATAACTCATTAAGCATACCAATTAAGACCCTATCTTTCATGGTGATCACATGGTGCTGCACGACCAATGAGAGGCTCCCCGTGTCTTCTGGTAGTTGGGTGTAGTGTCATTCTCTATAACCTCAACCTTGAAAAGCAGACAGGTGTCCTTAAATACTAAAATCACAGAAATTTCACTCAAGTGAATCCTTCTATCATTCTGTAAAACCTAAGCGAAGATTGGTCCACTTTTCATCATATCTGACAGCAAAAAGACATGACTCTCCCAAAGCCATACTTGCTCCTGAACTCCAGGGCTCTCTTGGGACAAGATAGCGTCCATGCTAAATGTAAATCTCGGCTGAATCCGCTTCTCCCCCAAGGAACTACCGGGACTTGCGGGCCTAGGGATGTCAGTCCTTGGTGTGGCTACAATGAGCAGGCATCCAGCGGCAGGCCGGAGGTCGCGACGCGGTGTGTGCATCAGAGGGAGGGAAGCCCATCACTCACCACGTTCTTCCAGGAGGTCTGTTCCCGCAAAAATGTATTCCAGAATTTCTCCATAGGCGATATCCGCTGCGAGGGCAGCACCGGCTCCCGGGAGCTCAGCTCCTGGTCTTTTAGCCATCGCCTTCTCAGCTGTTGGAGCTGCTGCAGCCGCAGTTTCTCGTCCGGCGTGTACCCCGACATGTCGCCACTGGTACCAAGGTAGGACACGGAGCGCCCCTGACCAGGGTCTTGTCACTTACCCGCGCTCTCCGCTTCCGAGGCGACCTTGCGAGGACGCTTGCGAGCGGCGCGCTGTTATGACGTAATTCCGGTCCTGCCTCCGCAACTGCCGCAATTTCTGCGAAGCCGCTGGGTTTGCGCGTTCTTCATCTGCCCAGATTAGCCGGGAGTAGGTGAGCGGCGCGTTTTAGTAGTGGGAGAAGAGGGGAAAGTGACGGAAAGAACAAAAGAGGAGAGGTCAGAGGGCTCGAGTGGTGTACTGGGACCTGGAAGGAAAGGATATGTGATCCAAAGAACGAGATGTCCAAATGCAAATTCTTCACCTCCCTCTCCCACCTCGGCACTCCTCTTCGAAGCCATGACCTAGAGAGTGTGGGGAACGTTTACTTCCAGGTTTAAAACCCAGCTGTGTCAGTGACTGATGAAGTGACCTCGGGCAGTCTCAGTCTGTTCCTTCATCTGTACTGCAGAAGCTAAAGGAGTAGCTAAATATCTCACTGAACTGGACACATTCATGCTTTGACCCAGCAATCCCGCATCGAGGACTCTATCCAAAAGATAAAGTGCTAAAAATGTGAAAAGAATGTGCATGAATATTCACTGCAGCACCATTTACAATAAAACACTGGAAATTAGCCCCCAAATCCTCAATAGTGGCCTGGTTGAATAAATTATGGTGCAGTGCTCTATATTACAACGGTGGAATGATCTCTAGGATATATTGTTAAGTGAAAAACTAAGTGGAGAGAAGTGAAAACTGTATGAGTTCAGAGTTAACTCTAAAATCCTGAATTTGAATTGAAAGACTCAGTAACAACTCATGATGTATTTTATCTTTAAATTATTTATCATTTTATCTTAGCTCTGCCCATTGAAATGGCCTAAAAACAATGGCCAGTCCAGTAACTATGAACATCTCTAGCTCCCAGATTGTGACTTTTAAATATCATTTTCCATTAAAAGGAGTCAGGACTCCTGGGAACAGCAATTCTCAAACATTTTGTTTCTCAAATTTCTTTAAACTCAAAAACTGTTGAGGGCCCCAAAGAGCTTTTGTGTATATGGGTTATACCTATTGATGTTTACTACATTATACATTAAAATAGATTTTAAAATAACAAATATCCATTAACAAAAATTATTTAGTGAGGAGAGTGCCATCCTTTTACATTTTTGTAAATCTCTTTAACGTCTGGCCTAATAAATGACAGCATAATTTTTAAAACCTCATCTACATTCAGTCATAATATCATACATCTGGTAGCCCTTGGGAAACTATATACATTTGTGAGAGACTGAAAATTAAGAAGGGAAAGTAGCATCTTAGTATTAGTATGAAAATCATTTTGGGGGGCGCCTGGGTGGCTCAGTGGGTTAGGCCGCTGCCTTCGGCTCGGGTCATGGTCTCAGGGTCCTGGGATCGAGTCCCGCATCGGGCTCTCTGCTCAGCAGGGAGCCTGCTTCCCTCTCTCTCTCTCTGCCTGCCTCTCTGCCTACTTGTGATCTCTCTCTGTCAAATAAATAAATAAAATCTTTAAAAAAAAATCATTTTGGCCTCACACACCCCATAAAAGCATCACAGGGACTCTCAGGGATTCCCCCATCACACTCTGAGAACCATTGCCATAGAGAAATAGCTAATTCCAGGTCTGAATTAATACATGTAAAAGAAACCAGGAACATCTTAGCAGAAAGTAGGGAAATTTCTAAAGATAGGCTCATGTCAAAAGGATTTAGGAGCCAACTTAAACAGACTTCCTCTGGTCAAAGATAAAAGAATTTGAGTATCAATAAGTATAATGATTACAGTGGAATGAAAAATATCAAATAGATGCACATGGGGCACCTGGGTGGCTCAGTCAGTTGACAGTCTTCCTTCTGCTGGGGTGGTGATCTCAACCCAGGATCTAGCCCTGCATCTGGATCCATGCTCGGTGGGGAGTCTGCTTTTCTCTCTCCCTCTCCCCCTCCCCACCACTCATGCTCTCTCTCACTCTCTCTCAAAGAAATAAATAAAATCTTTTAAAAAAAGAGATCCACATACATGAGTTCATAAGAGTTAAAAAAAACAACTCATTGGTCATTTGGATGGTGTTAGGGAAGCAACTCATTATTTTGAAAACTGTTAAGTGAAGAGGAAAAATCAAGCATTTTTTCTGACATCTTTCTATAAATTGCATCTTGGAGTAACAACATAGTTGGTGAAGGAAAATTTAATCAAAGAAGCATAAAAGCCTAGTAAAAGAAGAAGGGATTGCAGAGGTAAAACGTCACTATTCAGCAACCATTAGCTTGTTAATTAATCAATACAGTGATCATCAAAAGCTGCTGAAGTCTCGGTGGTTAGAGCATGGGCCTCTTAATCTCGGGGTCCTGAGTACAAATTCCAAATTTGGACATAGAGACCACTTACCAACCCGCTCCCCGCCCCGCCCCCCCCCCAAAAGCTGCTGATGTCCCAAAGAGAGCATGTGCGCCTCCTGGTGGAAGACAGCCTCACTGCTTGTGAAGTAGCCTTGCCAAACAAAAAATCGAACTGAATCATATCAAGTTTCTAGATGGAACTACTCATTTTAACGAAATAATACAGGGACAGACTCCTCTAACTCCTAAACAACACCAAAATGATACATTCAGAAAAACCCATTTGTCTAAACTGTAGACAAGTGACTGTTTCTTGAACAAAAATATATTGAAGGGAAAGACAAAGTGAGAGAGGGAGAGTAAGAGAAGCTATAGATTAAAAGAGATGACAACTCAACAGTAAGAAAATGAACACGCAGTGTAACAAATGGGCCAAAGACATTAACAGACAGCTCTAAAAGCAGATAAACAGGGGCGCCTGGGTGGCTCAATCAGATAAGCATCTGCCTTCAGCTCAGGTTATGATCTCAGGGTCCTGGGATGGAGCCCTGGGTCAGGGTCCCCACTCAGCGGATGTTTGTTTCTCCCTCTGCCTCTCCCCCTGCTCATGCTGTCTCTCAAATAAATAAATAAATCATTAAAAAAGAAGATATACAGATGGCCAGTAAGCATACGAAAACATGCTCCACATCATATGTCATCAAAGAAATTGAAAAATTAAAACAATGAGATACCATTATACAACTATTAGAAGGTCCAAAATCTGGGATCCTGACAACACCAAATGCTGGTGAGAATGCTGAGCAACAGAAGCTCTCATACACTGTTTATGGGAATGCAAACATTAGTCACTTTGGAAGACTGTGGCAGTTTCTGACAAAACTAAGCATACTCTTACTATATGATCCAGCAGTCACATTTCTTGGTATTTAAGGAAAGGAGTTGAAAACTTATGTCCACACAAAACCCATATACAGATATTTATAGGAGCTTTATTCATAACTGCCCAAATTTGGAAGCAACCAAGATGTCCTTCTGTAGGTGAATGGATAAACTGTGGTACATCCAAACAACAGAATATTATTCAGCACTAAAAAGAAATGAGATCCCAACCAATGAAAAGACAGGAAGAGCCTTAAATTCATATTTTTAAGAAAGAAACCAATCTGAGAAGGCTGAGTAATGTATGACTCACGCCATATGACATTCTGGAAAAGCCAAAATTATGAAGGCAGTGAAAAGTTTAGTGGTTGCCAGGTCAGGGGACAGGGAGTGGTGTATGAATGGGCAGAACACAGAGGGTTTTTAGGGCAGTGAAAATATTCTGTGTGATACTGTAATGATGGATATATGTTATTATACATTTGCTCACACCTATTGAATGTACGACACTAAGACTGAACCCTAAAGTAAACTATGGACTTTGGGTGACTGTGGTTTGTCAATGTAGGCTCATCCTTGGTAAAAATAAATAAATAAAGAAAGAAAGAAAGAAAGAAAGAAAGAACTATTCTGGTGAGCGATGTTGATAATGGAGGAGGCTATGAATATGTGAGAGAGAGCAGAAAATCTCTGTGCCTTATTCCAGTACAATTGTAAACCTAAAACTAAAACAATCAGCTCTTTTAAAAATGGGAGCCAATGAGGGAAATTTGAACACTACCTTGATCTTTTATGACATTAAGGAATAATTGTTATTTTTTACATGATGATATTGTGGTTTTATTTTTAAAGAGGAGTTCTTATCTCTTAGAGATACCCTCTGAAATATTTATGGATGAGAGGGCACAAAGCCTGGAATTTACTTCTAAATAATTGGAGAGGGAGGAAAAGGTTTGGAGGAAATAAGATTAGTAATGAGTTGGTATTGTTGATGCTGTCTAATAGGTAAATGGGGGGATTATACTCCTCTCATATACTATTTATGCCTGAAGTTCTTCCAAATAAAAAGTTTTTAAAGATGTATGCCTTGAAGTAGTAAGAAAATGCATTTAAGATATTAGCAATCCTCATTATATCTTATAATAGCTACATTTTAGACTAAAATTCTTCATTCTTCTTAGGCTAGAACTCTCGACTCTCTTCCGATGAGATGCAAATAAGTGATAGTCAAGTGAGAGTAAGTCCATGAATGCTTACTTATCCCAGGAAGGATATAGATCCTCAATGAGGCATTTGACAACCCACATAAATGTTTCTTTGGTGACTAGAGTTAAAGACATATAGTAATTTCTTGAACTTGGGACCTACATTCTGACTTACTCTATACTTTCCTCAACTCCTACCACCACTACATTTAAAAAGAAAAAGAGAAATAAAATCAATATTGTTTTGGAAAATATATTCTTATACCACTGGCTACTGCCTACCATAATTCTACCCCTTCCCATTTACCTATGGCTATGAAACCCATGAAGAAGATGAATTGAATAAAAATAAAATACAGTGGGGGAGGACGTTCAGCTTACCTACCACACCTGGGAAATGTGGACTCACAAATTCAGATGCTTGGTAGTACCTGAATATCTACTGGATATTCCCACAAGAGGGCACTCTAGCTTGTGGGAAATTTATGAATACCGTACAATTAAGTTGAGCTTTATATAAGAGCTCATTAACCAGTCCACAAAACCTGGAAGGAGCAACAGCACAGTAGGCAGGGAAAAGGAGCTAGGAGATAAGGTGACAGGGTGTTTTCTGTCAATAAACTCACTTCTTTAAATTAGGATCTAACAAGGGTCTAATACTTACAGGTATGTTTTTAAAAGTCAGCTTGGTTTGACCCCTGAAAGAGTATACTCATCAGAGCAGACATGAGATTGAGGCCATGAATTTCAGATGATGTGGGACAGACAGCTGAACTGAGTGCAGGACCCCATCACCAGACTGAATTTGCAACCAGGAACTGAAATGTAAGTTCCATCAAAATTCCCTTTCAAACTTCCAGTCAGAAATGTGAAAGACTTTGTGCTTCATTTTAAGCACTTATTTAAGCATATTTAATTTCTCTATAAATTCCTTTATCTTTTAGTAGGTTTCTTTCATCTTGTTCTTTTGCTTTAAAAAAAATTCTATCACCCTACCATACAAGGCATCATTATTTCCAAGGGGGCGAATGGGAAAAGGATACTTGTTCATGTTGATTAGAAGGTCCATAAGAGGAAGTATTCTACAAATCCCCACTCAGAAATTTTTAAAAAATTAGTGTCTTAGAGGTAGACAGAAACTAATATCATCAGCAACTTCATGGCAAATTTCATTACTTACAGAGGCAGGTGGTCACATACTCGCTGCCAGAGATGGAGCTTTGAGCTGAACATTATAGTTTCCATCTACGGGACATAGTTGGTATGACTACGACTGGCTTAATATCCTACAAATAGCAGAGCAGAAGTTGTTTGACTTCTGAGCATGTAAGTAGTCCAATCAAGGTCCATTTGCTCAAGTTTTTACTTCTAGTTGGATTCCTGCACTTTCAGTGGCAAGTGATGCCAAACAAAGAACAACATGATTAAAATCATTAACTCCTCATCAGAGAAGGTGCCCTCCAGGTCTCTACAAGAATTTCTAAATTTTATGTTTTCATTTCAACAATAATTTTAAAAATTTAGTGGGAGCATATTCTAGATCAACCACCTTATAACCTAATACCCAAATCTGCATGTGTGTTTACAATTGGGTGGAGCCAAGTGGAGGCCATGTGATGTTTGGCGCACGATATGAATAAAAATTTCTCAGTCATTCAGAAGTAGGGAAGTGGTGAATGGAGCTACCTCACAGACACAGCAGCTCACAGTAAAGCTTCCATTTTTGTATACCATGTCCAGCAACAGTTGATTCAGTGAGGTGATAAAACAGGTAAAATGCTGATGTTTTCATTATGTCTTCTTACTCTTAGAATATTTTGTTTCTATTGCATTTTGCAGGCTACTATTAAGGAGGTCAGCCCAATAAAGCAATTAACTGGTTTGAAATTAACATCACTGTTTGAAAGGAAAGATAAAAACAATGTTCAATGATTCAAATAACCTTCTAGCATGTTCAAAATCAAGGCAATAAACAATGAAGCAGAAAACCCCAAAATGCATCTTTCCATTACTTATCACATCATTGTTTTTGTTTTGTTAAAATGTATCCATTATTTGAAATTTTTACTGTTATGTTTTTGTTTGCATATAATTTGTAAATGAATTTCAGTTCCATAGATGAAATAGAATATAGACAATTAATTTATATGTAATTTGTGTTTGTAAATGTTTAAGTGGTTATAATGAAAATAATTTTATATAATTATATATTTTATTAATGATATACTAGATAGTAATAATATATTATATATAATAATATAATATTTTTGTGTATTAAATTCCTTCCAAAATACCATATCACCATATCTTGGTAATTTGTGTTTACATCAGGAAACATCCATGCATCCATTCATTCAGCAAACATTTTACGTAGCGTTTTATATATGCCAGACACTAAACTGTGCTGAGAATAAATTAATGAGCAAGACTCAAGGGGACTTACAATCTAATAAAGGAAGGCAGTTATGTAGACAAATATGTGTACACGGTGGCTGTGGCAAATGTGTGAGTGAAGTCTCCAGCCTTGGGAAAACAAATCTACCAACCTGTCATTCATTCATCCATCTGTGTATTTTTCATGTATTAATTCTGAGTACCTACAGGTGGTAGGCCTTGCCCTCAGCGTCAGGGATACAGAGCTCCATGAGTTACAGCCCTTGCTTTCAAGGAATCCATTGTTTAGCGTGGGAGCCAGGTAATCAACAAATACTTGGAATAAGCAGGAGATAGTAGAGTCATATGTCTGGTACCACGGCTGTACAAAGGAAGGAGTCATCAGCTTCCTGGGTGGGGCTTCAGGGGAGGCTTGGAAGTACAGAACTCAATAGAACTGGATCTAGAGAGACGGGACAGTGTCACTGAGCGACAAGAAGAGAGGGTACTCAAGGAAGAGGACAGACTAATACTTTTCATGATCTCCAAATGTTTAGATTTAGGAACTGTGTGTTCAGTCAGACCCTCTCTCAGCTTGAAATGCCCAGGAGTGTCCCATGGGGGAAAGTGAGTGATGACAGGTACCAGAAAAAATTGTTTGGGTAAGTCCAGCTTATCTAATTAATCATATTTGATTGGCCTAGGAGCTCCGGACTATAGCTTCAAATTCAAATCCCCGTGATGGTTTTCAAGGCTCCTGGTAACTTCCTTTCATCTCGTCTATGCTGCCTAATTTTATCCTCTTCCTCTACTTCAGTCCTACATTATAGGGCCAATCACCTTTTTACCCCTACCCCAACAATATCTCCGTATTCACTAGTCTCTCTTCACCTTCTGCAACCAGTCATATTTGCCTCCTTCCTCTCTGCCAGTCAACAGTTTAGCTCAAGTCCCACATCCTCTCCAAAACTTTGACCTCCATGGTCCAATGATTTCTGTTTCATTTGCCTTCTGTATTAAACCTGTGCCATGTATTGCTTCCACAACTGGCCCAGATGAACAATTTTTCTAAAATTTCACCCTGCCAAGCCTGAATATACCTGGAATACCTATTATATATACCATATCTTGCAGAACATCCTGGAGCAGGGTTAGTTGAAAAGTTCAATTAGCATAAAATGATGTACAATAACATTAGTAAATGTCTGCTGGCTAAAGCTGACAAGCCCTGTCCCCCAGTTGTCCATATGTAATAACTTCATACCAAGTTCACCATGTCTCAAGCAGTGGGAATCATCTCCATCCAAACTTCATCATCTCCATCCACAGCCCACCTTCCTGACCCCATAAACTCAAACCCCGTCAGGAAGTATTCTGTGGTTCTATGTTCTGCTGTTCTGTAGATGTTTTCAGAATATATCTGAAACCTGGAGAAGAGTCAGAATGCTCACAAATGTCTCTGAAGGAAATTTGGACCTTATTGCCTTTCTCTCATATCTCCTTCTTTCCTTTCTTCCAGTTGTTTCTTCTTTCCTGTGCTAATCAGGGCCATGAACAAACAATCTTCAAATCTCAATGGCTTAAAGTACTGAAAACATATTTCATGTCCATGTCAGTCTGTGGCAGGTTGTGGGGATTAGGGAGCAGGGCTAGGCTCTACACAGGCATCCAAGACCCAGGCTGATAAAGGCTCCCATGGGCTGCCTGGGCAATGATATCCACCGGACAGAGGGTGAGGAGGGGAGATGAAAGAAACATGGAATGTGATGCAGGACATTTTAGGAGCCAGAACTATAAAGGGCATATATCTCTTCCATCCACATTCCATTCGGTAGAACTCAATCACAGGACCCCACCTAACTGAAGGTGGGGCATGTAGAGAAATGAGATTTAGCTATGTTTCCAGGAAGAGAACAAAATGAGTTTGGTGAAAAAACCCTCCAGCTTGGTGAACAAACCCTCCATGAAAAATTTATATATATCTTTCCTTAGAGGTCTTTTGTCTCCACCTAGGCCAAGAAAACACACTTTGACATCTCATACAATTTCAACAATGTGTTTGATGGCTCATATACAGTCCAGTTAAATCTGTAACAAACATCTTGATCCTATATCATACACTGCTTTGTATAATTCTCAAATTGCCTCCCATATACATTAATTTTTCAATAAGATTTCATGGTGGAGGGGGTGGTAGTGTGAGAGGAAGCAGACTAGAAAGAGCTGTTTTTCATAGGAAGAGGGAAAAAAGTAAACAACTTAGAACTTTTAGAAACCTAATTGAATGTATATTGATAGATTATGATATTATCAATCAGTGCGAGAACCTGAGGGAAATGTATTTATTTCTGAGCAGACTATTTATATCAGGGACAGGTAATTTGGATTTAGAACCATTAAAACGGGTATTTTAAAAACTTAAATGTATAGTCTTAAAGGATGCACCCATCATTTCATAGTTAGGGGATGATGCACATTTCCACTAGATGGCCCTATTTCAAAATATTACAAACTGGAGCTGAACAGCTTTCTGATGAATTGCAACTCATAACTTTTCAAGTATTTAGGGCACTTCATTATCAATTGTAGCTGGTTTCCTTAAAATACTATTGATGTGGCAAATTTCATCTTTTAGTATGACATGGAAACTGTTTTGGTAAAAGAATTCAGCCCCCAATTTTCTTAATAGAGAATATTTTGTACTGAACAGATCATTTAAAATGAACAACCTGGCACTAGTGAAATGACAATCTGTCCCCCAAAGTGCAGAATCAGCATTGATGTTGGGAGAGTCCACAAAGGAGCACAAGCTGTAAATTTCCCTTGCTCCAAGTGGATTTTAAAACCAACACAGATTCTAGTCCTCTTTTTTTTTTTTTTTTCCAGCTCTATTTTGAGACACACATTTCAAAATCCCTAAGGTTATTCTACTATGCTATATGGATTCTGACAACTCCAAATAAGTCAAAGCCATCCAATTAAATTATGCTCTGAAACTAAAATTAGATGATTATAATAAAAAGCTGAAAACCCCATATTTAGCAACTAGAGCCTGGTAGTTGCCATCATAAAGCAGCCTGAGATTGCTGATAAGAAAGAATAGAAGACACTAATGTCTCTTTTTCCTATCCATGCATCCATTAATCCTGGCATTCTTTGTGTCAGGTGCTGGGTCTCAATGTAAGAAGGAATTTCATCTAATCAAAATAAAGAAAGTCACAGAAATAGATATGCTCATTCCTTTCCTGCCCTTTCCCAACTCTCAGTCCTACTGAAAGTAGACCAAGGGTAAGATCTACTACCACTTCTGCTCTTAACATCTTTCTAAGCAAATCTGATCATAGCAACATTGGTTCATTCCCAGAAACAAAGGAAGTCAACACCAGAGCCTTCTTTCTCCACTCTTACCATCCTTCAGGATTCTTCCTATGTTGAAATAGAGAACCTCACACTACACTCAACATTACTAAACCATTCTAATACACATCCACAACTGTAGATAATAAATCAGAGTACTACATTCAGACTAAAATAATTTCCCTTCACTGTTGTGGTCATATGAGTTATATTCAGTATTAAACTGAAAACATTTCCCATCCTGGTTCTTCCAAATTATGGCAGTCATGTATTTCCTTGTCCATTAAATTTCAGACCACAAAAATTGCACATTTGTGTGTCCAGAGAGTTACAGGATTAAGTGTGGCAAAGGTAATGTGTATATAATGCCACCTTTGACCATGATGAAGTAACAGAGACTGGATTTATCTTTGTACCTTCAACAATTAGAAAATCAGAAAAAAGTGTATGAAGTTTTCAGACACTGAACAACAAGTAATGTAGGACTGTGGTGGCTGAAAGAAGGAAAATAAATGAGGTGAGCCCTATAATTGCTCCAGTTTTCTGCCTGGAAGAAATTCCTAGTACAGGAAGTGATACCCAAACAGAGCATAGCAGTCTCACTGAGTTGGGAAGACAGAGATTGAAGTTTGAAGAGGCCGAGACAGCTAGACTTTCCTTCTGAGAGGAGAGAGCTAATACAGAGAGCTCTGAAATCTTCACCTGGATAACGATCTGTGCCTGTGTGAAGGAAAACTACCTGAGGCCACAGAAAGAAACCCAGGAACGATGTACACAAAACAGTGCCTGCAGCTCACTCGGGGCTTTAAATAGTTCCATTTTCCTACTGACCAGAGTGAAAAGAACTCAAACTACAGAAGACATTAGGTACTGACCTGAGAAGAGTATTGCCTCTTGATAGTAGAGCTACTCTGGATCTATCCTAACAAAGCTTGAAAGCAAACCTTGAAGCAATCCAACTAATTCCAAGTAACTTAACTACACATCGGAATAAAAGTCCAACACTATGTAAGGCATACAACAAAATGCATCATCAAAAAAGTTAATAACACCATGTTCAGAATTCAATACTAAAAAAAATTACCAAGAATGCAAAAGAGCAGGAAAATAAGATCCATAGCCATCCAGAGAAAAGTCAACCAATCAATAGAGTCAAGAGTGATGGAGATAATGAAATTAGGAGACAAAGATGTTTTAAAAAGTTATTATAAACATGTTCCATATATTAAAGAAGGTAGAGAAAAACATAAGAATGATTAGAAGAGGAAGGAAGGATATAAAAATGATCCATGGAACCTCTGGACAATAAGAATACACTATCTAAAATGAAAAATACAATGAATGAGACTAGCAACAGCTTAAACCACAGAATAAAAGATCAGTGAATTTGAGACACAGTGATAGAAGCTGTCCTGAATGAATAGCACAGAGAAAAATACTGAAATAAACAGAGCATCAGTGACCTTAGGGACACTTATCAATATGACACATCAGAGTTCGGATATACTATAACATACCATAAATATAAAGACACAGGTAGCTTGAAAGTAAAAGAATGGAAAAGGTATGCAAGGAAAAAAACAATATTTTCAGACAAAGTAAATTTCAGAACAAGGAATATTACCTGGAACAAAGAGAGACATTTGATAATGATAAATATGTGTCTACCTAATAAAAGCTTCAAATACATGAAGAAAAATTCATAGAAATGAAAGGAAAAATTGATAAATATATAATTATAGCTTGATACTGCAGCACTCTTTTGTCAGTAGTTGATAGAAACAAGCAGCAAGAAAATTAGTAATACATAGGAGATCAAATAACACTACCAGTCAACTTAATGTAATTGGTATTTATAGAACATGTCACACAATGACACCAAAAGACACATTCTTTTCAAGTGCATGCAGAACATTCACTAAGATAGACCACAGATAAAATAAGTCTCAAATTTAATGGAACTAAAATCATACAAAATATATTCTCTAACCATGATGGAGTTAAATTGTGTCAATAATAGAAAAAATACTGGAAAATGCTCAACAAGTTGTATATTAAGTAGCACATTTCTAAATACATCATGGGTCAAAAAAGAAATCACAAAAGAATTAGAAAATATTTTCAACTGAAAGTAGAAAACAAAACATATCAAAATTTGTGGAATTCAGTCAAAGCAGTACTCAGAAAGAAGATTATAGTGTTAACATTGAGATACTACCTTATACCAGTTAGAAAGGCCCAAATTAACAAGACAGTAAATAATAAGTGTTGTTCAACAGGTTGTGGAGAAAGGGGAACCCTTTTACACTGTTGGTGGGAATGCAACCTGGTGCAGCCACTGTGGAAAACAGTGTGGAGATTCCTTAAGAAATTAAAAATAGAGCTACCCTATGACCCTGCAATTGCACTACTGGGTATTTACCCCAAAGATACAGATGTAGTGAAAAGAAGGGCCATCTGTACCCCAATGTTCATAGCAGCAATGGCCACAGTTGCCAAACTGTGGAAAGAGCCAAGATGCCCTTCAACAGACGAATGGATAAAGAAGATATGGTCCATATGTACAATGGAATATTATGCCTCCATCAGAAAGGATGAATACTCAACTTTTGTATCAACATGGACGGGACTGGAGGAGATTATGCTGAGTGAAATAAGTCAAGCAGAGAGAGTCAGTTATCATATGGTTTCACTTACTTGTGGAGCATAAGAAATAACACAGAGGACATTGTGAGAAGGAGAGGAGAAGTGAGTTGGTGAAAATTGGAGGAGGACACAAACCACGAGAGACTGTGAATTCTGAGAAATCAACTGAGGGTTTTGGAGGGGAGGGGAGTGGGGGGTTGGGTGAGCCTAGTGGTGGGTATTAAAGAGGGCACATATTGCATGGAGCACTGGGTGTGATGCATAAACAATGAATCTTGGAACACTGAAAAATAAATTAAATTGAATTAAATTTTAAAAAGATTATAGTGTTAAATCATAATATTTAAGAAAGAGAAAGGCCTTAAATGAATGAGCCAAGCTTCCACCTTAAGAAACAAAAAAAGAGGCGGGGGGCACCTGGGTAGTTCAGTCAGTTAAGCATCTGCCTTCCGCTCAGGTCATGATCCCAATGTCCCGGGATCAAGCCCCATGTGGGGCTCCCTGTTCAGTTGGGAGTCTGCTTGTCCCTCTCCCTCGTCCCTCCTCCTCACTCATGATTACTTTCTCTCTCTTTATCTCAAATAAATAAATAAATAAAATCTTCTTAAAAAAGAAACTAGAAAAAAAAAAAAGAAGAGCTAATGAAAACTAAAGGAAGCAAAAGGAAAAAAATAAATAGCAGAAATCAATGGAAGAGGAAACAGATCATACAGAAAAAGAAATCAATGAAATTAACAATCAGGTTTTTTTTTTTAAAGAAAAAATAGTAAATCACAAATTTCAAGCCAGACTGTGGAAAAAAATATAGAGAGAAGGCACAATTTACCAACATCAGGAATGAAAGAGAAGACATCACTACAGAGCCTATAGACATTACAATGAAAATAAGTGTTATGAACAGGGCAACCTGGGTGGCACAGTGGTTAAGTGTTCAACTCGTGATTCTGGTTCAGGATCAAGCCCCATGTCAGGCTCCATGCTCAGTGGGGAGTCTGCCTGAGCGTCTCTCCCTCTCCCTCTGCCCCCCTCCCCACTTGCAGATTCTCTCTCTCTCCAAAAAAATACATAAATTTTTTTAAAGATTTTATTTATTTATTCAACAGACACAGATCACAAGTAGGCAGAGAGACAGGCAGAAAGAGAGGGAGAGGAAGGCTCCCCGCTGAGAGAGAAGGCTCCCCACTGAGAGAGCCCAATGCAGGGCTTGATCCCAGCACCCTGGGATCACAACCTGAGCCGAAGGCAGAGACCTTAACCCACTGAGCCACCCAGGTGCCCCAAAGTACATAAATCTTAAAAAACAAACAAAAAAAAGAGTATTATGAACAACACCATGCTATAAATTCAAAAACTTAGATGAAGTGGACAAATTCCTTACAAGACACATACTCCCAAAACCTGTACAATAACAAGTAAATAACATAAGTGACCCTATTTCTATTAAGGAAATTGAATTTGTGGTTTAAAAACCTCCCCACAGTAAACCTCAGCTCTATATGGCCTCACTGGTGAATTCTATCAAACATATAAGGAAGACATAATACCATTTCTACACAAACCCTTTCAGAAAATAAAAGAGAGGGAAATACTTCCCTTCTTCTTACTTCTTAGGGGATTACTTCCTAAGGCATTCTATGAGGGGAGGAGTACCCTGATACCAATACCAAAGACATTATAAGAAAACATAATTACAGACCACCACTATCCCTTATAATATAAAAATTCTGAACAAAATTCTAGCAAATCATAGCATGTATTATATAAAATGATAAAAATATCATGACTACATGACTACTACAAGAGCACTGGGTGTTACACACAATGAATCATTGAACACTACATCAAAAACTAATGATGTACTATATGTTGGCTACTTTTATTTTAAAAATTTAAAAAATCATTTATCCCAAGAAATCAATTTTGGTTTCTTTCTCAAAAATTGATCAGTGGATCAGTGGCCAAGTATATCTTCTTAAAGGCAAAACAAGGATTGCAATACAAAAATCAGTGCAAAGTGCTACTGAAATATCAAGAGGAATCTATCTATCTAAGAAATATTTATTAAGTACTAATTATATTCCAGGGACTGGAAGAGCATCTTCAAATACAATGATATGCAATATAGCCACAGAACTTCCTCTCCTAGAGATGAAATAGCCACCAATAAATGAATCACACTATAATATTCATGAGGATTGTTGGTTATAAAGACAAAACTGACTCAGGCCAAGTTAAGCAGAAAAATAACCTCCTGCAAGAATATCAGATAGCTCATAGAACTGGTAGAAATAACAAAGAACCAAACTAAAGTAGGAACTGAGGGAGGCCAGGCATAATCAAGATTCTGCTAAAGGAGCTAATACCTGACCCTGATGATGGCCACCCCTGGTTACGTGCTGCCGTGACACTGCCCAGCCAAGAATAATCCATTATGTGTTTTTGCAGTATTTTCTCAAGACTTATTTCTTGTCCAAGCTAAGATCATATACCCTTCCGGATATGGGGAGAAGAAATAGCCTTTTCCCCCTTTGAGTTTTTGTAATAGGACCTTAAATCTTAGTTAATTGGGTGAAAAGGAAAGAAAAGAGTGCTGCAAGCAGAGGAAACTGCATGTTTTGAGGTCCCACGGTAGGAGGGACCATGATGCACATCAGGCACTGAAAGTAAGATGGACCCTGCAGCATCACAAGGGCCACATTAGAGGACTTCAGCGCTTCCAGGAACAATGGGAAATCATTTGGGGATGTTAAGCTAGGAGTGACCATTGAACTTGTGTGTTGAAAAGATTACTTTGTACTCTGGAGAACAGACTGGAAGAAACAAGAAATGGAAGCAGGAAGATCAGTTACTTGGCTACTTCAATAATCCAGGCAAGAGGTTGATGTTAGTGGTGGCAGTGGAAGTGGAGAGAGGAGCACAGTCAGGAGCTATGTAGAAGGCATTCAGGACAGGCCGTGATGACAGCAGATGTAGGAAGTGCAAGAGAGGTGGGTCTAGGATGACGCCTAGGTTTCTGATTGGCCAACAGGACCATTGGTGGCACCAATCACTAAGATAGGGAACACTATGAGAGAGCCACCTGGGCAGAGCAAATCATGAGTTTTAATATTAAACCTGTTTAATTTGAAATGACTTGAGACATCCAAAAGGTAATGTCAGGTAAGTGAGAGAACCCCAATTGAAATGAGTTAAAGAGAGAGAGAGAGAGAAGAGTTAGTGATGCACAAATTGCAAAAGAAAGATCAAGAAAAAAAGAAAGATCATGGAGATAGGTCATCAGACACAGCTGGAGTCAGAAGCTGAAATAATATTAATGTGACTCATTTTCCCTCCTCATTGCTCAGAAAAAGCAATATTAATCCAGGCAAATGAAAAATAAAAATATAAAAAAACCAACTTATAAAAAAACCAACTAGGAACTCAAACATCCTAGAATCAAATAGGAAAGAAAGATGGATGGGCTGAATGAACTTCAAAATCTCATCCAACCCTAAGATTCTATTATATTGTACAAGGTTTTGAATTGTCTGGAATATAGATTTATTTTTATTCAAATAAATTGTTTCCATTTTTTCCTTAACAGTAACACCTTTATTATTATTATTGTTATTATTATTATTATTTCAAATAAGTTATCTCAGTTTCCCTGATGTAAATATTTAAGAGGCGGTAATGATATGTTAGATAAAAACAAAGTTTAAGGGCACAGAGTTGTAGGTTCAAATTCCATTGAACATTTATTAGTTGTGAAACTTACACAGTGAATGTCACATTTCTGAGCCTCAGTTTTCTAGTTTTCAAAATGAGAACAGTGATAGTGCTTACATCGCAATTTTATGAAGAGTAAGAGGGCTCTCGAATATTAAAAAAAAAAGGCAATGTCAATTAGGTGATTAGATATATGAGTCTGGAACTCAGAGGAAAAAGTCTGTGTGGGAGATATAAATGTGTGAAACGTAAGCAGGTCGATAATTGAAGCCATGTTATGGATAACATTACCTCAGCAAAGAGGATATGGAGAAGCGGGGAACAAGGCCTAGAACTGGCCCCAAGAAACTCCTGAATTAGATTTCCTGGGCATGTTAGAGTAGCAAACTTCTTCTTCTTCTTTTTTTAAAGATTACTTATTTATTCATAAGAGAGAGAGAGAAAGAGGGCATAGTGAGTGAGAGAGAACACAGTTGGAGGGAGAGGGAGAAGCAGACTCCCTGGTGAGCAGGGAGCCTGATTCAATTCAGGACTCAATCCCAAGACCCTGGGATGATGACTCAAGCAGAAGGCAGATGCTTAACCAACCGAGCCACCCAGGCATCCCTAGAGTAGCAAACTGTGAGTAACTGTTTGGGTAAAAAAGGAAGGAAAGGGTATTTTGACAAAGCATGTACAGTAGGAGAGAGGCCTCCTGGGAAAGGGGACATGCTCATTGAGGCTGAAGGGTGCACAAGAGAATGATGGCTGCTGGGGCTGACACAGTAGACACTGAATGATTGTGTATATCAAGAAATTTAGGCTTTCCTATAAACAGTCCATCAAATTTTATAATCAGAGTGATAAGGTTTGTAAAAAGAAAATCTGTCCCCAAAAAAGGAAGTCAGCCAAGAGAAGGAAGAGCTTGAGGCAAAAAGAACCAGTTAAGAGGCTACAAGGAGTTAAGAACCCTGCTAAGGCAGTAGCAGGGATATATGTGTGACATATGTATGAGATATTCCAGAAGTAGCATCAGCAAGACTTGCTAATGAACTGAGTGTGAAGACAAGAGAGGCTTTAAGGGGGAATTCAGACCCCTAGAGAATCAGGTAGAAACATGCACACATCCAACGATTAACACCATTTGTGAACAGCCAGCTAGAGGAATCATAACAGAAACACCACTCTAATTCATGAGGTCATCCCATAAAGTTGGGCTATAGGTCGATCACAGTCTGTGATACCATAAGATCTGTTTTGCCTCTGAGAAGTTCTTTGATGCTAAGTCACATAGGGTAAAAGCAGCAGTGTTGGATTATAGCCTGGATGACCAGGTGGATGATGGAGCCAGTAACTAAAATAAGGAATACCACCAGCACTGTGAACACTTATAAAATATAAAACATCGGGCGCCTGGGTGGCTCAGTTGGTTGAGCGGCTGCCTTCGGCTCAGGTCATGATCCTGGACTTCCAGGATCAAGTCCCGCATTGGGCTCCCAGCTCCATAGGGAGTCTGCTTCTCCCTCTGACCTTCTCCTCTCTCATGCTTTCTCTCACTCATTCTCTCTCAAATAAATAAATAAATAAAATCTTTAAAATAAAATAAAATAAAATATAAAACACTTTCTAGCAGCTCAAAGAGCCAGTGGCCAGTGCACAAGAACATTAGTGCCTTTCAGGAAGATATGGGGAGCAATTAAGATTCCAAGAGTAACCAGAGGGGGAAATGTTCCTGGAAGACTGTAATTTATGCACATGTTTGTTTAGGAAAATGGAAGAGTGCCTGTCTTGGGAGAACTTAACCAGAATACTGGCAGACAGGGGAACTCAAAAGAGTGAACTCTGGTACTTTTGGTTGGAGACCTTGAACCAATGAGCAAAATAGATCTGGCAATTTCTGAATGTTAGTGGGGCATGGGAGCAGGATGGCAGAGCAGAGTTACATTAATCTGCATATGTCTTTAAATTTAAAGTAGGTTTCTTGGGGCACCTGGGTGTCTCAGTCAGTTAAACATCTGCCTTGGGTCTCAGGTCATGATCCCATGGTCCTGGGATGGAGCCCTGCTGTCAGGCTCCCTGGTCAGTGGGGAGTCCACTTCTCCCTCCTCTTCTGCTCCTCCCCAACACCCCCACACCAACTCATGCTCTCTCTCTCAAATAAATAAATAAATAAAAATCTTAAAACAATTAAAAAAATTAAGTAGGTTTCTTGTTGACAACATATAGTTGTCTTGTTTTGGGGTCCGCCCTGAAAATTTTAGTCTTTTAATTGATAGTATTTAGACCATTGACATTTAGTGATTATTGATCCAGCTGGATGACTATCTACCATATTTGTCACCACTTTCCACTTGTTGGTATTGTTCTTTTTTCCTATTTTTGTCATTTTCTGCATTTTATATGATTCCATTTTCTCTTCTTTCTAATCAATTATAATTAATGTCAGTTTTACTTTTTTTAGTCATTGTCCTAGAGTTTGCAGTATACACTTATAATTTAATCCAAGTCCACCTTCAAATCATGCCATACCACTTCGCAAGTAATGCAAATACCTTGTAGTAATAAAATATTCCTCATTCTTCCGTCTTATCCCATGTATCATTGGTGTCATTTATTTCACTTACACATAAGCTATAATCATCAAATATTATTGTTATTTTACCTCAATCTATTATCTGCTAGATAAATTAGGAAGAAAAAAAGTTTTTATATTACCTTACTCATTTCTTCTCTACTGCTCTTCTTTACATAGATCTGAGTTTGTGATCGCTACTATTTTGCTTCTCTCTAAAGAACTTCCTTTAATGTTTCTTGAAAGTGAAGTTTACTGAAAATTCCCTCAATTTTTATTTGTCCAAGAAAGTATTTCTCCTTCATTTTTGAAGGATAATTTTACAAAATGCAGATTTCTAGGTTTTTGTTTAGTTATTGTTGTTTTGTTTTGTTTTATTTCCTCTCAATATTTTGAGTATTTCACGCCTCTCTCTTCTTGCTTGCCTGGTTAATTGAGAAAAATGTGAATATAATTATTTCTGGATTCTTTCAAGATTTTCTTCTTTATCTGTGATTTGCTGCAATTTCAATGTTATATGTTTAGGTGTAATTCGGTGGGGGGCAGACAGGGGTAGTTATCTTATTTGGTGTTTTCTGAGTTTCCTGGATCTGTAGTTTTCTGACTGAAATTAATTTGGGGAGAAATTCTATCGTTATTACTTCAAATATTGCTTCTGTTCCTTTCTCTCTTTCTTCTTCAGATATTCCCGTTACATGCATGAGAGAGGCAACCCAGGATTGAAGCCTAGTTCTAATGCCAAAGCCCATGATTTTTTCCATGCTAATTTATGAACAGTTTACTAGCACACACTTAGCATTAAGCCGTAAATTACTCAACCTGAAAAAGTACAATCCATAAGAATATAGAGTGAGCCTGGGTGAACAAAACCAAACCAGACAACAGTGTATATGGCAAGGGATGGGAATGGATGAGAGAATGTGATTACTGAGCGTTTAAAATGTATCAGGTTCTGAGGTCCATTTTCACAACATTTTTTTTTCTCTTTTACTTCTCCCAATAGCCCTGTGAAGCAAGGATTATTATCTGCATGTTCTCAATGAGGCTATGGAGAGCACAAGGAGAGTTAATCCGAGGCAAAATTGTCAGCTTTATAAAGTTTGACTTTTATGCTTTGGTTCCCATTTCTCACTCCTCAATCCTCCTTTCTGATGCTCTCAAATAGGTGAGGTTTCCTTTGAAATTTGAAAATTTAATCTTTGACAATCTCAGAAGAAAAGCTAATAGAAAAAATTAGGTGATTTAACGTCACCTCTTGAATGGCTTGATTTTATAGTAAAAAGAAAAAGTGTATGGGGTGTGTGTGTGTGTTTAAAATGAGTATTATTCTCTCCTTCCTTCCTTCCTTCTCTCCCTCTCTTCTTTCCTTCCCACCTTCCTTTTCTCTTTCTTTTTTTTTTCCTTTGGATTTTTGTTTTTGTTTTGTTTTGTGGGTTTTTGTTTTTGTTTTTGCTGTGTTTTTAAAAATGTCTGCCTTTTGGGGCGCCTGGGTGGCTCAGTTGTGAGGCATCTGCCTTCAACTCAGGTCATGATCCCAGGGTCCTGGGACTGAGCCCTGCATTGGGCTCCCTGCTCCGAGGGAAGCCTGCTTCTCCCTCTCCCACTCCCCCTGCTTGTGTTCCCTCTCTCGCTGTGTCTCTCTCTGTCAAATAAATAAGTAAAATCTTTAAAACAAAAAAATGTCTGCCTTTTGCCTTGCAACTTGAATGACAACTTGGCTTAGTATAATAACGTTGGGTCCCACTTTCTTTCCTGCAGAAACTTGTAGATACTGCTCACCTGTCTTCTGTAGTAGGAGGCCAGTCTGACCTTTCCCCCTTACGGGTAGCTAGCTCTTTCTGATTGGATGCTTCAGGAAAACTTTCTTTATTCCTAAAGGTAAATACCTTAATCAATGTCATTTGCTTTATATTAAATAGTTTCTGAGTATATGGTATACCCTGTCAATAGCAGACTTCATTCTTTTACCTTTGGGGAAATTTTCCTTCATTATATTTGAGAATAATTTTTATCTTCTATTTTGAGTATGCTATTTCAGGAACAATAATTATCTGCATTTTGTATCATCTATATATGAACACGTTGTTTGGTCTCATTATTTTAATTTCTTTATCATTTTTTACTGTGTTCATAGTGATTATTTCAAGTCTTCAATTCCACTAACTTGGTTCTGTCTAGACTGTTCTTTGATTTCTAATTTATTTAAGATCTGTAATAGTATTATTTTGGTTCCAATTGGTTTCCTTAGCCCTGCGGTTTCTCTTTCATGTCTTTCTGTTGTTTCAGCATTTTGTCTTTGAGTTCTTATTTACTGATAGCCTGTTTTTATTAAGGTTTTGTTTTCCTTATAGCACTAGGCAATCTGGGGGGATTGCCTTCTTTTTTCTTAATTTTTGTTTTTTTCTGGACTATTTCCTTTGTGTCTGTACTTTCTCTCTCTCTCTCTCTCTCCCTCTTCCTACCCTCACCCCCTCCTCTGTGACACATTTACAAGGTTTACATGCCTTTTATTTTTATTTTGCTTAAACTACAGTTTGGCAGTTCTATGTGAGTCTCCAGTTGCCCTGATCTATAGTAGTTCTTCTTGACCTTCTTAGCTTCCCGGAAACTAGTTATCACCCCTGTGGACAACAACTTAGAGGCTGGATGTCATTTTCTATTTACTTTTCTGTATCCTGAAACTTGAGAGTGGTAAGGAGAAGAGCCCCTCTGGAAATGCCCGCAGTCCTTGCTGGGATCCTGGACTGCTTCCTCTCTTCTGAGTCCCTGCAAATGTCCTCTATGGGGGCCAGTCTTCCCAGCAAGGGCCAGGAATTTCCTAACCCAAGGGCTCTGGTTCATTCCTCCAACTCAGCGGTGACCTTGGAGAATGGCTGGTCCTCAGCCAGGGTCTGCAGTGGTGCAGAAAGTGGCTCCTAAGTTCATAGTTTCCCACTTACTCATCCTTCCGGCCACTTCTCTTCAAATGAAGGTGAATTCAGGATATTGGAACATTCCTCAGTTGTTTTCTGGGAAGCAGATGTGGTAAACAAGGTTAAGAGCCACTTTTCAATTTTGATTACTGCTGATAATTTTCAGCCTTTTGAAAAGAAACATTTTTGTTCATTTCATTAGGTACTGGGGGAGAAATGTTATTTGATCTGACTTCCTCTACCCCAGACTTTGAGAACAACTTTCAAGCAAGCACTGCTGATTCCAAGCAGGTGGTTCATGGAAAAAAAAACCAAAAAACAAAAAACAAACCAAAGCATGAAGTTCAGAGTCAAGATAAGAATAAAATTAAGGATTAAGGATGGGTGGAAAGCAGAGAGCCTCATTTCATCTTGACTTTAAATATTGAGGTGGTTCCTAATTTTATATTTACTTAAATAATATATTCATGCATCCAAGAGCTAAAAAGGGAGTGGGGCAAAACACAAGTTTTTACCTTTCCCAATGTTAAAATATACTGAAGGTAAATAGTTGCAGGTTCAAAACCTCATATATTAAATATTTTTTTAAAAAGAAACCTTAAGCATCCTTATAATCACTCAAGGGTATCAGAGGGGCATTAAAATGTGTCCCAAGAACACAATATCCTTTCCCCAAGATGTCTCTGCAGCTGAGCTGATCATCTCTGACTTTACCATACTTCAGATTTATTTATCTTACAGAGTGAAACGAATTCTTTCATTACTTTTAGAGATTAATTCTGTGTGCTGACTTCAACAAGACTTGATGTTTTCCATTTGTGCTCAGTCACATTTTAAGCAACACCCTGGGAGATAGAGTCAGTGCTGTGTACAGGGATTTCACTGCACAGTTCACATCGAGATCAGCAAAAGGGTGGATAAATCCCTAGGTGCAGTTTTAATTTTGTTGCCAGGAAAACAACAACAACAACAACCAACAACCAGTGTTCAGAGTCCATCAGGCTTAGCCTCTCTGATGTGCCTCTTCAAAATGCAATAGGCAGGAAATAGCACATCTTGGCGCCTGACCCCCACCCCCGCCCCCGCCCCTTGAATCCCAGCTGCCGGCCAAGCTCAGGAGGCTTGGTCTTTGGGGTTCAGGGATCATACTGCCCAGCATTGCAGGTCACCGGTTCCTGAGGGCTGTTTATCTTCTTCTCAGCATTTGGCAGGTGTGCTTTACCAGTATCTTAATTCTCCCTGTGCTTCTTAGATGATTCACAATGATTGCTCCTCATGTCACCTTAAACTACTGAGCAAATTTGCAAGAGTTGTTTATTCATTTTAAAGTATAATATGCCTCCTAGTCCCAGTGGCTGAAGAGACCACACAGGCCAACAGCCTTTACTGTGGATTTCTTGATATGCTGCACAATGACTACTTAGGTAGAGTTATGGGGTCAAAGTAGCATTCGTTAAGCATCTGTGCTCTGGACTCAGGAATCTAAATCTTGGCCCCACCACCCACCACACAGCAGGGCAGGTACTTACCCTCTTTGAACCCCAGGTTCCCTATCTGTAAAATGGGGATAATAATGGTACCAATTGGGAGGATTTTTAAAAAGCTAATGTATGGGGGCATTCTTAGCCCTGTGCAAATGATGTAGCTGCTGAAGATGATTATCATCTTACTATTTTATGTAACGAAGACTTCTTCCTTCGAGTTTCTACACTTAAAATTTTTATTGAATTGTTTTACCAATGAAAATACAGTGAAGTATTTTTGAAACCAGATGCTTTTTCTTTTCAAGTTTTATTTATTTATTTATTTTACGATTTTATTTATTTGAGAGAGACAGTGTGCGTGTGTGTGTGTGTGTGAGACAGAGAGAGAGAGCACAAGCTGGGGAGAGAGGCTGGGAGAGAGGCGATACTGAGCCACCCAGGCACTCCTATTTTCAAGTTTTAAAAATTTATTTTTCACTGAATAAAACCACCTTATTTTATGGTTGAGGACACAGAGAAATATAGAGACTTGCCTGAGGTCACAAAGCTGACTACAGATAAAAGCAACACTAAACCTCCAAAAGCCTTAATTTGAGTCCAGTGCTCTTTTCACTGCATTACTCTGTCTTTCCTTTTGTGATCATACTCATCAATGGAGACTCTCATATTGTAGCCATGTTCCTACAGAGGCTTTCTACATGTTGGCAACTTCACATTTTTGCTGTTACAACAGACAGCCCCCAAACAATCCCGGGTTAAACAGGGTATTTATCTCTCATGTTAAAGTTCAGGCAAGCAATCCAGGGCTGGTATGGTGCCCCACACTCATCAGAGACCCAGGCTTCCTCTATTTTGATGCCCTTCCCACTTCAGCACATAGTGACCATCTTTGGTCCAAGAGGACGACTCCAACCTTTACTGTCATTTCCAATTTCCAGTAAAGATGTGGAGAGAGGTAAAATGGTGGGCTCAATTCTTTTGTTTAAGAGTACGCAACATTTCTGTTCATAGCACGTTCACCTGAACTTAGTTTTTAACTACATGTAGCTGTAAGGGAGGTGAAGAAATGTACTTTTTGGTTAATTCTATTCCTATGTAAGAAGGGAAGACTAGATATTGGAGTATAACTAATAGGCTTTGACTACACACACTAAGCTTTAAGTAGTATGATATTTTCAAAAAAGTACTAGAGTCTCTGGATTTTATTTTACTTTACATATATATTAAATATATTATACATAATTTTGTATATTATATTAATATATACTTTATATATAATATATATATTAAAATATATATATATATGGGGATAGAGGGAGAGGGAGCGGGAATCTCAAGTAGACTCCCTGCTGAACATGGAGCCCAACTATGGACTTGATCTCATGACCCTGAGGTCAGGACCTGAGCCAAAAATCAAGAGTCAGACACAACTGACTGAGCTACCTGGGAATCCTTGGGGTTTCTGGATTTTCATACAACAGCTGAAAGGAATATATAAGTCCTAAGCTTCTACAAAGGATAATTAATCTTTTTCTTGAAATGTGGTTCAGTATAGCAGCTTCCACCTAAGTATCTAGGATGGTGGCATGGGGTACCACACAGTCTTTATAATATTTATAGAGCTAACTGGTAAAAAGATAGATAATAACAAGTCTTAGTGAGAATGTAGAGAAACTCTAACTCTTGTACTTCGCTGATGGGAATGTAAAAGGATGCCGCCGCTCTGTAAAACACTCAACACTTTATTAAAATGCTAAACACAGAATTACCTCACGACCCAACAATTTCACTCCTGGTTATCTACCCAAGAGAAATGAAACCTTAGATCCACACAAAGACTGTATAAGGATGGTCATAGGAATATTAGCCATAATATCCAAAAAGTGGAAACAACTCAAATATTCATCAACTGATGAACAGATAAATAAAATGTGGAATAGCCATACTATTTCAGCAAATAAAAACAATCCAATACTGATAGATACTTCAACATGGAGGAGTCTCAAGTTTCATGTTAAATGAAAGAAGCCCAAAACAAAACACCGCATATTATATGATTCCATCTATATGAAATACTCAGTATAGGCGAATCTATAGAGATAAGAAGTAGATTAATGGTTGCCTGGGACTGCAGAGTAGCAGAGTAGGGGGCTGACTGCAAAGACACATGATGGGTTTTAGAATATTTTCTAGTATATGTGCAGCCGAAGCAAGCACGCATGACCATTTGTGTGTGTGTGTGTGTGTGTGGTGATAGAAATACTCTAAAACTTTTATTGTAGTAATGGTTGTGTAATTCTTTAAATTTACTAAGAATTATTGAATTGTATGCTTTTTAAAATTGAAGTATAATTAACATACAATATTATATTGGTTTCAGGTGTACAACATATATATTGTATGTTTCGAAAAGACCAGTGGAAGCACCACCCGTATCTCCAGCTGGCTCACACAATGGGCTAATTCAGGAGAATCAGGTTAAGGCCAGGGACAAGGTAAGCACTGGAGGTATCAGACATGAAAATAATTGTTCTCTGTTTGCAAAGGGCTCACATCTTAGAGGTTGCCAAGGAAAATTTCACTTTCAGTGATTTTTTAAAAAAGGTTTTATTTATTTATTTGACAGAGAGAGAGAGATCACAAGTAGGCAGGGAAGCAGGCAGAGAGAGAGGGGGAAGCAGGCTCCCTGCTAGGCAGAGAGCCCAATGCTGGGCTCGATCCCAGGACCCTGAGATCATGACCTGAGCCGAAGGCAGAGGCTTAACCCACTGAGTCACCCAGGTGCCCCTGAAAGGATTTTTTTATTCTACCTAGTGGATCGGATAAATTAAGTAGAACATTTGAAATTTCATGATTTTCAAGGTTGAACATACATACTACTGATATTTATTCTCCCATTTGACAGGTTCATGACTTTTTACTCCTCGTGTGTTCATCCTCATAGCATGACTGTCCTCAAATCTGATAAACTTTACCTCAAATGGTGTCTTCTATTTTCTGATAACCACACTCAGGCCTCTTGAAATACACTCTTTAATCAATTTGTTCTTGCCATCAGTTTGGTGGCTTCCTCAGTCTACAAAAAAAATGAGATAGGTTTCACCAGATGTCCCAAAATGTCTTCGAGATGTAGGCTTCCATAAATCTAAGTGTGTTTTTCATTTGCTGGGTAGCCTGGGAAAATCTAGAATTTGAGGACACACCTGATTATTTGCTGGAGAAATTAAGTGGTTAAAAAAACTCAGAGATGGGAAAGGCAAGTCAGGAGAGTGGCAGCAAGCAATGGGAAGAGAAAAACCAAGAGTCGATGATGTTGGACTTTTCCATGGAGAATAAGCATGTTCAATTTAAGGAGGTATGTAGGAGGTGAGCCAAGCATGCTGTGTTCAGTGTGTATTCCTAATGTCTGGGAGGGCTGTAAGACCAAACCACACTGTGAGAACAGGTATTACTAATCATTCATTCATCCATTTTCTTCACATGTTCACCAACCAATATGTTTTGATCCCCCTTATTGCCAGGTGTAAGGACGCTCCTCAGGGCCCTGAGTTGGCTTCTGTTCTGCTTGTATTTCAAGCGTAGGGGTCATCTCAGTAACTTATAAAAGTATGCTTATGAAAGTATCTTCTTTTCACTTTTTTTATTTGAAAGAGTCTATATCTTCTTGAATATTATGAAAAAAATTAAGATGAGGTCTAAAATTAGCTTCTAATGTCTATAATAAACATTTCCAGAAGGTACTTACCTTCCAATATTTCTTGGGCACTTTGTTCCCCTTACTGAATATTACATAGTACTTTCCAAGTTCACATATATAGCCACAATATACAACTTGAGACTTAAAAATGAAAAAAAAAAAGTTCAATGACCAAAACTGATTCAGTTATCCGATCTGAATACCAATAACAAAATTAAAAAATGATCACAGAATTCCCTCCAAAAGAATCCCCTAGCCTCAGATAGCTTTGTGGGTAAGACTTTCAAATGTTCAAAAAGCACATGATTCTCATCCTTTGTAAAAAAAAGATTAAAAAAAACATGGAAACTTATCTAATTAATTATTAAAAAACTAAAATTACATTGGTACCAACATTTAAAACAATAGCAACAACTATAAACCAAATTTATGTATCAATATAAATGTAAAAATCTTGGGTAAAATACCTACAAATTAAACTTTAAAGTGTATTTAGGGAGTTCCCACCATGTCCAAGTAGGATTTCTCCAAGAAATGGGAAGATTTTTTAAAATTAAGAAATATACTAATATTAACATTTGTACGGACTAAAAATGGCCACAAATTCCTTGACATTTCTCCTATTGAGAGGAAGGGTCTATTTGGCCTCTTCTTACATCTAGGATGATCTGTGACTGCTTTGACCAGTTTAGAATGGTGGAAGGAGCACTATGCCAGCTCTGAGTCTAGTCTTTGAGAGGACAGCAGCTCTCATTTTGGTTTCTTGGATCCCTGAGCCACTTGTGAGAAGTTTGGCCACCCTGCTACAGAGTCCACATAGAGAGGCTCTGAGGCTGCACAGAGAAGGACCAGAGCCCAGCTGAGCACCCTTCCAGCTATCCCCGCAAGACAACAAGCAGATGAGTAAAGCCATCTTGGACCCTGCAAACTACCCAAGTGCCAGCTGTGTACCATCAAATGACCCCACTCAACATCATATGGAAAGAAGAGTCATCTGGCTGAGTCCTACTTAAATTCCTAACCCACAGGGCACCTGGGAAGCTCAGTTGGTTAAGCTGGCCCTGGAGCCTGCTTAAGATTCTCTCTCTCTCTCTGTCCCTCTGCCCTTCCCTACACCCACTTACTCTCTCTCAAAAAAAAAAAAAAAAAAAAAATTCCTAACCCACGAAATCACAAGATATAAAAAATAGTTGTTGCTTTATTTTGGGTTGTTTGTCAAACAATTGGATAAACAATGGATAACTGCAATAATAGTCCAACAATATGTTGGACTGACGATTCACATAAAAAAGAAAATACCTAATTTATATATACAAATCTTTAATCTTGCAAGCATAGCATACAGGAACCCACAATGCCATTTTTGGGTGCAGAGTTCATGTGATCTTTTTGAAAGGTATTTTGGTAATATGCATTCAAATATAAAATTTGCAGAACTTTTATCTAGAAATTTCACTTCTAGGCATTCTTTCTAAGAAAATAATCCACTAAGGGCCAATGATCTGTATATAACGATATTTTCTGCAGAGTCATATATAACAAAGAAAAATTGGTAACAGTCTAAATGCTCATCAGCGTAGGAACTGGTTAAATAAAATACACACATCCCTCCGATGACTTTGTATTCAGGTACCAAAAGGGATGTCTGGAAGATATAAACCAAAGTGGTTATTGTTTATCTCTAAGGCCTAGAATTATGGGAGACTTTCACTTTCTGCTTTATACCCTTGCCCCATTGTATATTAGTTTTATTAGTTCTCTCTCTTTCTCTCTCAAATGAATAATCTTAAAAAAAAAAAAAACCTACTCCAGTTATCTAGAGAACTGGACAAGCCTTTCTTATTTGGATTGACTTCCACTTGAACATGTAGCTATGGTAACAACTGAGCGTTGCCAGAGAATTCTTATTTGGAGGAGAACTCTTTTATTTTCAAAGCAGCTGCATGTATGTGTCTTCTTATCTGTCTGAATCAACTATTCATTCCATTATTAAACAGAGCTTCTTCTTAAACTGTTTGTATCAGAAGCAGGCTGATACATATTCAAGAGACGTGGAATCTCTCTTTCTCTCTTTCACAAAAATAAACAAATCAAATCTTTAAAAAGGGGGTGGGGGTGTGTCTGGGTGGCTCAGTAGGTTGAGTATCTGCTTAGGCTCAGGTCATGATCCCAGGGTCCTGGGACAGAGTCCCACATTGGGCTCCATGCTCAGCAGGGAGTCTGCTTCTCCCTCTGTCCCTCCCCCCACTTGTGTGTGTGCTCTCTCTCTCTCTGCTCCACTCTCGCACAAAAATAAATAAATAAAATCTTAAAAGAGATGTGGAATACTCAGAATAGAGGGAAAGCAATCCCGATGAAGTTGGGAGCATTGAAGAGTAGATGGGAGACCAGCAGGATGATAATGGCGCTGCTTCTGGAGAAGACAGTGATAGGTAAGGAAGTCTCCCACTGTTTTGATTTTAAGGAATTACCAGTCAAGAGCTATTTTCTTTTCTTCATAAAAGTAGAAACATCTTAATTTTTCTTGACACAAGTTTATTGCTGAAATTCATATAATATGAAGGAATTAATAGCCCCCTCATACCTCCTGTTTGTAATCCCATACCCCTAGAGATAAATGCTGTTACCAGTTTATTCTGTGCACTTACAGATATTTTATGGATATATAGTTTACACAAACACACACACATGTATGTGATATGTATGTATGTGTGCATGGGTGTAGATATTTAATTTTTAAACACAAATGAGGTCTCTATCAGTTAGGATTAGATTTGGCTACATATAACAGAGACTCGTAAAAATACAATGTGAACAGGGGCGCCTGGGTGGCTCAGTGGGTTAAAGCCTCTGCCTTCAGCTCAGGTCATGATCTCAGGATCCTGGGATCGAGCCCCACATGGGGCTCAGCTCACTCAGCAGGGAGCCTGCTTCCCTTCCTCTCTCTCTGCCTGCCTCTCTCCTTACCTGTGATCTCTGTCTGTCAAATAAACTAATTTAAAAAAAAAAAACCAATGTGAACAAAATAAATGTTCACTTCTCTCTCACAAGAAAAACAAAACAAAACAAAGAAACAGGAGGTTTTTTTCAGGGCTGATTGGTGGCTTCGTAGTCATGAGGAAGCTGTCACCTTCCATTTTCTCATTCTATAATCCCTACAGTATGGTCCTTGTCTTCCCGGTACGAGATGGTCCAAACCTCAAATATTACATTCCAAGCAGCAGAGGTGAGGAATAAGGACACAACTGTCCTTTTTAAGGAAACTTCTGATTACACCTCATTGACCAGAAATTAGTCATAGCCACATCTTTGCAAGGGAGACAGGGAATATAATCTTTCAGCTGAGTGACATTGTGCCTAGCCAAACAAAAGGGTCCCTTGATTTGAAGAAGTAGAAGGTTATTTCACAGGGAACTGATATTCTCTCCCAATGTCATACTATTCTTAATGTTCTATAACCTGCATTTTCTTTTTTTTTTTTTAAGATTTTATTTACTTATTTGACAGAGAAAGACACACAGAGAGAGGGAACACAAGCGGGGAGAGCAGGAGAGGGAGAAGCAAGCTTCCCGCGGAGCAGGGGGCCCGATGTGGGGCTTGATCCCAGAACCCTGGGATCATGACCTGAGCGGAAGGCAGATGCTCAACAACTGAGCCACCCAGGCACCCCTATGACCTGCATTTTCTGCTTAATATATTTTTAAGAGCTGTACTCTATTACATTCTATTACATAACATTCTATTACATAACAATTACATGACTATTCTCAGTTGTTTTATTTCTTCTTGGTTTAACTAAATCCTTATCAAAGGGTATCTGAGGTGTTTTATTTCTTTTTTTCCTCCCAGAAAGATATTTTCTACTCCTTGTATGTGAAAAATATTGAAGACAATTTCCACGATACCATTAACTTCTGGACTTACACTTCTCTAAACATTTCTAACTTTGCACTCAATTCAATGCAATGTGCACTTACTAGAAGCCACTTTTCTTTCCTGTACTTTATATATAATGCTCCCTGAGGCTCAGACCAGAGCCCCTTCTTATCAATTCCTATGGCTTCAAATCTCTGTTAGTGGGTTCTATTGAGTACATAATCTTTAGCCCACTTCTAGGAATTTGTGCTACAGATACACCTTCAAATGTCAAAAGATACATATTCATGAATTCTCGTTAAAGCATTATTGGTAGTAACAGCAAAAACAGCCACAAAGGCAGAAAATAATCCTGGTTTTCATTAGATGAGTCAAATAAATTTTGCTACATTTATGTAATGGGATACAATGCAACCATTAAGAACCACTGATCTATAGGTACTACTACGCAAATTTATCCAAGTCATCCTAGTGGAGGTAAAAATAAGATGCAAAGCAATATGCATAACATTATCATATTTGTGTTAAAAAATACACAAAAAAAAGTATACAAACACATTCTGTAAAACTTGACTTCATATTGTAAGTGGGTCTAAAAAACTCAGTGGCCCAAGATACGAGTTTCCATTACCATGAGGTTAATGAAATGACCCCACCTGGAGTTAGGGCCCAGTTTCGAAACCCAAATCCTACCTAGTCCTAACTGCAGTTTGGTGCTACCTGGTGGCAGTAATCCACTCCACTTTAAATATTCCTGGGTTCAGCTTCTAGAAAAGCAGTAGTTCTTCCAGAAATCCTGTGATTAATTGGCTCCATTTTGCCTAAGGGGATTGGGCCCAGAAAATAATGAAAATATGGAAGCCCACTTTTTTGCCTCCCCATTTCCTGAGTAGGGCCGCCTGTTGACTTCCTTTCCTTCCTACCCACCGTATCTTGCCTTCCCACCGGAAAGCCTGGGCTGAGATAGAACAAGACCTCAATTCACTGTATCAGAATCTAAGCTCCCACAGGGCCCACTCTGCCAGTTGCATTGCATATGCTTACATTTATAAGTTCTGCTGTTTTCTTTACATTAGTATGTCTTTTTAAAAGTAAAATTAGTAGACCTGGAAGGAACTGCTGAACTGGAGGAAATAGTGGTTATGAACAGATAAGCTATGGTTGAAACCACTTGATTAATAGTATTTATTTATTTTTTAAAGATGTTATTTATTTATTTGCGAGAGAGAGAAAGAGAAGCACACTTCCCGCTAAGCAGGGAGCCCCAATCTCGATCCAAGACCATGAGAACATGACCTGAGCACCCCTGATTAATAGTATTTAAAACATGCACACGCACACACACACCGGATGCCTATCAAAGTGCTGATGCTGGAGGCGGGGTCGCCCCAAGGGGGCAATGAAGAGATTGACAAAAAGCTTCCCACAGTCCTAATTGGAAAATCTCCAGTTTCTCTGATGACAAGTGACACAGAAAGGACATCAACTGACCTTACCAAAAAACTAAAGGGAGCATTTGTTAATTCAAAGATCCTCATCCAAAGATGATCCAGGTCCCCAAACTTGTCACTTAATATCTCCACTTACCACCGGATACCAAGAACCAGAATGATTTGGGGGGAATTAGGAGTCTTTTTTTTTTTTTTTTAAAGATTTTATGTATTTATTTGACACAGAGAGAGAGCGTGTGAGCATAAGCAGGGCAAGCGGCAGTGGGAGAGGAAAAAGCAGGCTCTCTGATGAGCCGTGGCCCAACTTGGGGCTTGATCCCAGGACTCTGGGATCATGACCTGAGCCAAAGGCAGATGCTTAACTGAGCCACTCAGGTACCCCGGGAATTAAGAGTCTTATCATGATTCCTGCATATCTAGAAGACCAAAAGCTGACAATGCAACATGTGGAAGGCATCCCAGTGGATCACAGTGAGGTCACCTTCATACCACCACTTCAGGTGACACCAACAGGCTGCCCGCTCTGTTTCCATGGTTACCAGGCCAGAGTGACTGAATGGGTGATAGAATGTGTGAGTAGCAGAGTATATTTCAAGGACTCAGTGATCAGGAACAGGAGATATGGTGTATAACTCAAATGTTTATTGAAAATTGAAATCCATAGCTGAGTGGCTTTGTGTCTTAAGCCTTTTTTTTTTTCACATTTCTTATATTTGAAGAAATAATATTTGCACTTTTTCTCAATTCCTTTTCCTTTTGTTCTATTTTGCTTAAGGATAGTGTTAAGAATTGTTTCTCTTTTTCCTTGTTTCCATTAGGAAATTAACAATAGTTGTTTTTTAATATTTTTATTTATTTATTTATTTGACAGAGAGAGAGAGATCACAAGTAGGCAGAGAGGCAGGCAGAGAAAGAGGAGGAAGCAGGCTCCCTGCTGAGCAGAGAGCCCGATGCGGGGCTCGATCCCAGGACCCTGAGATCATGACCTGAGCCGAAGGCAGAGGCTTTAACCCACTGAGCCACCCAGGTGCCCCAACAATAGTTGTTTTAAATCAAAAGACATACAGGTCATTTTCTAAAAATCATGTGTTAGCATAGTTAATCATGGAAATGTTCTTTAGGCAAGGCAGTTATTTAGTTTTTTTTTTTAAGGTGATTAGTTTATATGTGCCATACAAAGGGGAATTCATAGCAGGAATTCATAGAGAATTCATTTGGGGATTCTTCTGTTATTCTCAGCAATCTTATTTCTCAGAATTTTTCTTTATTGCAAAATTCTATTTAAAATATGTTGTCCATTAGAGTGGCACTTTTAATCCATAAATAGAACTTATTCTCTCTAAAACACTCATGGGTTACAAATAGTCACATATAAGTCATGTTTTATTTCTATATAGGGGAATAAATGATTTTTTAAATTTGTTTATTCAATTCAGTGTAAAGATGTATCAAAAACTACACTGGCTTTATGATATATATTGGAGCACTTTCAGATTATTCTTCAAATATCTTGGGATGGCTGACTGATGTATGCATAATGCAAGTAATTTCTGTTTTAAATTTACATGTGACTTTTTTATGCTTAGTCATACATAAGACACATGTTATTAATAAGAGCAACAGCAATAAAAAAAAACCATGAATTGTATTGAGATTAAAAACTGAAGCTATTTTTCAAGAGAGAAAAATTACTGAATACAAAACATTATCCCAAATGATTCAAAGTCACCACTTAGCATCAATAAAACTGAGCATGATTCGACTGTCCATACACAATCTCCAAACATTGTTAGATGTTTCATTCCTGCTTATTCTCACTGATAATTAAAAAAAAAAATCAATGTTGATACCCAAAACTAAACAAAACAAAATCAAATCAAAACCATCAAAGCACAAGACAAAAGAAGGGCTAGTATTCTGGGGAGAGGGAGGATAGAAACAAAATACAGGTAACAACAGACTAACAAAGAAAACTTAACTGTGTATCTTTAATACCATTAATACAGTTTCTGTTTAATGACAACCTGAAATAGCAAATCCATGAAACTCAAACAATAGAATCTTTCCCCTCAAGCAAAAGGAAGTAAACACAGGAAACCTCTTCCTTCTGGGCAAAACAGATACTGAAACAGCTGTTAGTCAGGATGTGGAGAAAGGAGGGTGCTCGGGTGGATAGGTGGTTTGGATCTACACATGTGCTCCTAACTCTCCTGAATTCTGATACTTCACTTCCACCCCCAGCAAGCCTTCCTTTACATAGACTATTTCATTCATGGAAATGAACCAAATCCTCTCAGTATGCTGGAACAGAAAAGATAGCTGCTCCTCACTCTTCCAGAGCATCTGTACATAAAGACATCCACTCCTTACAGGGAAAATAGAAATGAAAAGAAAAAATAAATTCACTTGGAAGCAAAGTATACAAAGACCAATATATATCTTTGAAATTTATAATTAACAATGGACTTTTGTTCTGGGATATATATCCCATTAATCTAAATAATTTGGCATAGAATCTAGGACATAGCAGCCATTCAGTAAATATTTGCTGAGTGCGTGAATGAGTAAAAATATATCACATAGCCAATATTCTTAAACTGAGGACAGCAAGGTTATTGTTTCTCCTCCAACGAATTAAGTACACCTCCTGCCACAGCAATTCTAGTTTGCATTCAGTACACTTGAGGACATCAGGAACTAAAGTTATTATCTCAAAAAGAAATCAAACCTGTACACAAAGCAAATGTGTATTGTGCACCTACCGTGTACGAGCCTCTGCACTTGGCAATCCTGGGTCACTACAAGAAGTGTAAAACAAGGGTGATGGGAAACACTGGCCAAATCAGTGAGGCAGCTAAGCCCACAGCCAATGCCCTTCCTGTGAAAACATCCTTGGCTTGTCTGTCTGGCTCGCAGGGGTCCATGACCCCAACCACAGGCCACAGCAGGAACATCTGAAGGAGCACGAAGTCAGAAGAGGTACCAAGGGAGCCAAATGGAAGGGACAAATGTAAACCACAGGGCTTCCTGCCCTGCCCTGAGTTAACAAGGTTTATCATCCTCTGGTTCTCAAGAGCTCTCCTGTTTCATCAGCCATCCACAGAGGTAACTGAAATGTCACACCAGTTCTGAAAGGGTCAACATAGTTTTTTTAAAAAAAGTGATTCTCCTTGCAAATAGCACGGACCAGTAATCCATTATGTGTTTATAGCAACTTGTTCATCCATTTGCCGATTGATAAAGGTTTCTAATTTTTGGCAATTGTGAAAAAGCCATTATAAACATTTGTGAACAGGTTTTTGGGTGGCTATATACCTTATTTTCTCATGGGTAAATATCTAGAAGTGGGATTGCTGGGTCAAATGTGTATGTGTATGTTTAACTTTTTAATAACTGCCAAACTCTTTTTTCTTTTTTTACCTCTCACCCCTATAACTGCCAAACTGTTTTTTCAAGTGTCTATACATTTTGCATTTACACCAGTGATGCATGTGAGTTCCAACTGCCCTGTATCCTCACTAGCACTTTGTGTTATCGGTTGCTTTAAAAAATTTTTTCTGATGGGGAGTGTGTTGTAGTGGTTTTCATCGGCATCTCCCTGGTAACTAATGATTTGAGCATCTTCTCATATGCTAAGTGGAGAGGTGGTTTGGAACCACAATATTTGCCATTTGTTTTGAATACTTGTTTACCTTATAATATTTGACTATTTGCTAGACAAATTAAAATTATATTTAGTGATAATTTGAAACCCAGCACGATGTTAGATCTTTTTTCTCTACAATATACCTTAATACTTCAGCTGTCTGGGACCAAGCTTTGAGGGCTTTTTGGTTTGTTTGTTTGTTTTGTGAGTTTTTTGTTTTTTGTTTTTTGGTTTTTTTTGCAGGCTGGAATAAAATCCAGACTCCCAGACCCCAGGCTTCCAGGTTGTAGCCTTTTGAGTGTCTCAAGAGGAAGAGATATTACATTAGGGCCTCTCTGTCTTTAAAGGGGATGAATGCCAATCCCGAAACCTTCATGCAACTGGGTCCTCAAAACCTTAACTCTGTGTCTCAGCTGCTTTCAGTGGGTTGCTAAAAAGCCTCAGAACCAAATTTCAGCCCTTGGGTTCCAGGATATAGTGTGGGTCATTTCCCAAGATCTCAGTGAAGCTCTGCCTTTCAGTTTCCTTTTGACTATCAGTAAATCCTCCTTTGTTTTTTTTTTTTTTAAAGATTTTATTTATTTATTTGATAGAGATCACAAGTAGGCAGAGAGGCAGGCAGAGAGAGAGAGAGAGAGAGGAGGAAGCAGGGTCCCTGCAGAGCAGAGAGCCCGATGTGGGACTCGATCCCAGGACCCTGAGATCATGACCTGAGCTGAAGGCAGAGGCTTAACACTCTGAGCCACCCAGGCGCCCATAAATCCTCCTTTGGTTCACCTTTTTGAACTATAATAATTTCCTTGTTCCAATTTCTTACTATCTCATTTCTCATTAAGTCTCCAATGCATGCAAGAATGTGTGTGTGTGTGTGTGTGTGTGTTTCAGCTTTTTCAATTGTCTTGAATGGGAGGTACAGTTGGAATCCTCTAGTCTATCAGCCCTTGAATCTGAAATAAGAGGTTGTTGTTCTAGGAAATTTTCGGTGTAGCTGGAATAGAGTGTGTACAAGGATAACAGGGGGCATGAGATTAAAAATGTGGAGTCAGAGGGAACCTGGGTGGCTTAGTGGGTTAAAGCCACTGCTTTCGGCTCAGGTCGTGATCCCAGGGTCCTGGGATCGAGCCCCACATCAGGCTCTCTGCTCAGCAGGGAGCCTGCTTCCTCCTCTCTCTCTGCCTGCCTCTCTGCCTACTTGTGATCTCTCAAATAAATAAATAAAATCTTTAAAAAAAAATGTGGAGTCAGAGAGGTAGCTGAGGGTAATGTCAGGTAGTAATGTCAGGTCATACTGTTTTTGATTTTACTCTGAATGAGTAGCAATTAAATGTTTTGAGCAAAAGCGTGACTTGATATTACCTGCAAGTTAAATAGATTTTTTGGCCTCTGTGTTGAGAATAGACTGTGGTGGGGAAGGGTTAGGGAAAGGGGAAGGAAAACAGGGTCCCATTAGGAAGTTATTGAAATAATTCAGGTGAGGGGGTGAAGCATGATGAAAACTGGGACCAAGAAAATAGCAATGGCGGTGGTGAAATGTGTTGAGATTTTTTATACACAGTATTTTGCAGGTAAAACTAATAGGATTTACTGATGCATATAGGGTACAGAGGAAGACATGAAATAAGGTATTTGCCTGGGCAACTGGAAAGACAGAGCTCATTTCCTGAGAGGTAGAAGACTGTTCAGGAGAGGTTTGTCAGTGGAGCAACTGATGATGTTGTTGTAGAATCAGGAGTTTGATTTGGGACAGATTAAGTTTGAGATCCCTATTAGATATTTCAGTGAAAGTATGAGTAGGTGGTTGGCCATGAGCTTGTAATTTAGGAAAGAGGTTGGGCTAGAAATTTAAGTTTGGGAATTGTGGTTGTGTAGATGCTTTCAAAGCTAAGAGACTGGGGATGGTGTTACCTACAGAGTAAATAAAGAATTTAAAAGTTCTTAGGCTAAACCCTTAAGTTTCCTAACACTTAGCAGTTGGTACATAAAGAGGACCTGACCAGCCAGTGGAATAGAAGGAAAACCAAGAGATATTGATGTCTCAAGCCAAATGAAGGTTTTAAGAAGGAAGCATGATCAACAGTTCTGGGAGGTGCAAATAAAGCCATGGATTAAACAGTGTTCAGGTCATTGATGACCTGGACAGGGGCTATTTCGGTAAATGAGATTGGTAAAAAGAAAATGATCCTTCTTTTTCTTTAAAAATAGCTTTTATCAAGTTTAACACAAAAGGTGAAGCTTATTGTACCAACATGAGATTTACTAATTTTCCTCTGAGCAGTTAATGTGAATTACATTGATAAGCCAATTACTCAAAGAGGTTTTACTTATTCTGGATAATCTCATCGTTACTTAAATTAGGGCTTTTAATACCCTAGAAAGACATACCTTTAATTAAGAAGGAAAAGGCAAACTTTAGAAAAGTAAATCCAAACAATAAATGGGATTTGACAATACTAGCTTTAGAATGACATCTGTTCTTTGAGCAAAACCCAAGAAAAATAATTCTAGTAGGACCCTCAGGGCAGCAGCAAATAACAGTCTTGCATGCTGTCATCTCCACAGATAGAAATACTTCCCCATCCTTACCATGAAAAACACTCAGTGGTCTGTCCCTTTATTTATCTGAAGCATTATTTCTTTGGCCTCAGAAATAGCTTTGTGTACTCCAATTTCTGAATTTTTTTTATTTTTCATATTCTCAAATTCCTCTTATTTATCTAATATTCTCAAATTTTGTGATATGGGAGCAGGTGGGTATTATGTAATTTTTGAGCTCTTATAAAAAATAAAAGTAACATTCAGAATCTTTAAAGAACATAAACAAGCTTTCATGTATACAATTTCTCAAACATTTTCTTGAATAAAAAAATAATAATAAAACATTGAGTACTACAATTATTTCTAAATTCTGTATACCACTATAATTAGTTCTTTCAAACTTTGGTTTAAACATAACTTTCTTTTCACCAATACATTAGAGAATGTATTTATTCTCCAAATTTCCATACAGAATAAGAAATTAAATATTCCTTCATCAGAAATTGTTCCCGATTGTCTTTAATTTAAAATGTTTGTTTCAGGGGCGCCTGGGTGGCTCAGGGTCCTGGGATCGAGCCCCGAGTCAGGCTCTCTGCTCAGCGGGGAGCCTGCTTCTCCCTCTCTCTGCCTGCTGCTCTGCCTCCTTGTGATCGCTCTCTCTCTGTCAAATAAATAAATAAAATCTTTAAAAAAAAATGTTTGTTTCAATAAAATATTAGATATGTTTAAGCTATTTAAGATATTTAAAGTTGGGAATGGTTCCTTTTTTTTTTTAAGATTTTATTTATTTATTTGACAGACAGAAATCACAGGTAGGCAGAGAGACAGACAGAGAGAGAGGAAGGGAAGCAGACTCCCTGCTGAGCAGAGAGCCTGATGCAGAGCTCGATCCGAGGACCCTGGGATCATGACCTGAGCCAAAGGCAGAGGCTTTAACCCACTGAGCCACCCAGGTGCCCCACATTTTTTTTAAGGTTTTCTTTATTTATTTGAGAGAAAGGGAGAGTGAGAGAGCAAACATGAGACGGGAGAAGGTCAGAGGGAGAAGCAGACTCCCTGCAGAACAGGGAGCCCAATGGGGGGCTCAACCCAGGACTCCAGGATCATGACCCAAGCCGAAGACAGTGGCTTAACCAACTGAGCCACCCAAGCGCCCCTGGGAATGGTTCCTTTTTAAAGCCCATTTTGATACCTTTATGGACACAGAAAGTCTTTTAGTTTGAAGAAAAATAAGGCAAACTAATAGCATGGTTACAATATAACAGTGTTTAAGAATGATAACGTTGGAGACCATCACACTGGGTTTAAATTCCACATCTTCTACTAAATAGTTTCATAACCTTGAAGTCAGCCACTCAATCTTTCTTAACCTCATTCCTCATCTATAAATGGGGATAAGAATACCTGCCTCGTAGGATTATTATGATGATTTTACAAGATAGTATATGAAAAGCACTTAATACAGGGCCAAGACTTGAGTAGGTGCTGAATAAAAAATTACTATTGAGGGGCGCCTGGTTGGCTCAGTGGGTTAAGCCTTTGCCTTCAGCTCAGGTCATGATCTCAGGGTCCTGGAATCGAGCCCCGAGTCAGGCTCTCTGCTCAGCGGGGAGCCTGCTTCTCCCTCTCTCTGCCTGCTGCTCTGCCTACTTGTGATCTCTGTCTCTCTCTGTCAAATAAATAAAATGTCTTTAAAAAAAATTACTACTGATCACCATCGTCATCATCATTAGAACAGGACAATCTCCAAAGTCAAGTAGCTCAAAAGAAAACAAAAAAACTAGAGTAAGTATGATCATAGCCAAAGGTTAGAATTCGATTTCACAAGGGAGGTATCTATATTAAGGCTTTAACAATAAAACACACTAAAGGAGAGAGGTCAGGATGATTCATCGCATTCCTTGTGCTGGATTCCAAGTGTTTTTATATATATATCTCAAGTTAGCCTGACAACAACCCCAGAAGGGAGCTAGTATATGCCTACCTAATGGATGAGAAAATGGAAACTCAGAGGGGTGAAGTGATTTGGTCAAGACTATACAGCTGTTAATTTGTAGAATCACCACTCTACTCCAATTTGTTTGACTCCAAAGCCCTGTTTCAACTAAACTTCCAAAGTAGAGTCACTTTGGGGAGTATTTCAGCTGGACCACTCACCCTCATCCAGGCTACATCTGAATTGAAAACATGAGTTTGGGGGTAGCACAGTCTTTATCAACTCTCAACTTTTATTCTCTCTCTCATCCATAATCTAATCACACCAAAGGAACCCCAGAATTAAGAGAGTTAATAACAACACCTGCTGCCTGCATATAGCCTAACTCTCCCGGCTCAAATCTGCCAACTCTTCTCTGCATGGAGTTGGAATATTTCACTACCCTGGATAGTGCCCTTCTCCATACTGAGCGAATTTGATGGAGCTGGACCGGGACTGACTATACCTCCCGTGGTCCTAGGAATGCAGTCACGATAATTACCAGTCAACTTTGGGTTGAAGAAGTTGCCTGACTCAGCAAGGCTGGCATTTCCTCCTACACAATTCTCTCCAGTTCGTTGGCAATGGTATCCAGGAGAAGCTGGAGAATTCTGATAACAGCTTGCTGGTTGGATTCCAGGAGAATAGCTCAGATTCTGCTGAAGACTCATCAGAAAGTGGAGAAATACTGACAAAGGAAGTTAATGATAACCCCTTTGGAAACTTTGACTACCTCTACAGATGCCTTCACAACTATTTAAAGCACCATCTTGGAGCTAACTGAGACACCAGAAAATGAAACAAACCCCATGAATGGAAATTAACAATCAGGCTGTGACCCACTTAAGTAGGTGTTGTGCTGCTTGCCAAAGGCCTGCCAGGGAGCATACCTTGGGTTAATGGCTTGATGCCTTCTCTTTCATCACTTTTAGATGGAAATTACAATTGTCTCCTAATTGCCTTGCAGAACTGTGCCCTCTTCCTTCTTCACCTCCATTCTTGCTAGCTTTTCCTCACTGTTTAACTACTTCATAGAACACAACAAGCAAAGAACTAGGAAAGGTGGCGGGCTCAAACAATTGTGGATATTGACATGTTGCTATATTTACCATACAATATAGAAGACATGAATCTTGAGTGAAGACACTGTGTATTTGTGTAAGCTGTGGGCAATACCGGGCACACTCAGAGTGATTCATAAATGTTCTTTAAAGGCCTTTCAATCTCAGGACCCAATCAACACCTCTAGTTACACTTTCTTTGCTGTTTAATCTATGCTCTTATCCAGCACTGTCCAATAGGAACAAAATGTGAGTGAACTCTGTCATTTTAGTTTCTAGTAGCCATCTTTAAAAAAATTAAAAGAAGCAGGTGAAACTAATATTAATAATATATTTAACCCAATGTATCTAAAATGTTATTTTAACAAGTAATCAATACAAAGATTTATTAATGACATTGATCATTCTTTTGGGGGGGGATACCAAGGCTTCAGAATTTAGTGTGGGCTTTTTTTTTTTTTTTAAGATTTATTTATTTATTTGAGAGAGAGAGAGACAGCATGAGGGGCAGGGTCAAAGGGAGAGGAAGAGAGAATCTGAAACAGACCCTGCATCAAACATGAAAGCTGATGTGGGGCTTGATCTCAAGACTCTGAGACTGAAACCAAGAGTCAGAGGCTTAACCCACTGCACCATTCAGGTACCCCTGGAATCTAGTATATATTTTACACATACAGCTCCTTTCAATTCTAACTAGCCACACTTCAAGTGCTCATTAGCCTGACGTAGTTAATGGTGACCTCTTTGGACAATATAGCTCCAAAGAAGTTGGAAGCATAAACACGTAAGGAAATAGTACAAGTTCTCCAGAGGAAAGTAAACACAGAAGGATTTAAGGCATCCTTGTTGCATAGGGTGCCTGGGTGGTTCATTCAGTTGGACAGCTACCTTTGGCTAGGGTCATGGTCCCAGGGTCCTGGGATTGAGCCCCACATCAGGCTCCTTGCTCAGCGGGGACCCTGCTTCTCCCCTGCCTGCCACTCCCCCTGCCTTCTGCCTGCTCTCTCCCTCTCTCGCTGTCTGTGTCAAATTAAAAGAAAAAGAATCTTAAAAAACAAACTTTGGTCCCTAGGAGGGTGTGTTGGGAGTCAATAGGAATTAACCCATACCATTTGGTCTAATTTTGAAGGAAGTAGGGGCTGAAAAGAGAAGATGTCCAAGTTGTGAAATGTCTTAAAGGCACAGAGCTTTACAAGCTAAGAGCTTCCTGCCAAGAAAAGGACAGTTTAAATGAGCCCATGAGAGTGATGAGAAGCGTGAGGATGGGGGAGAGAAGGATCTATTACTTCTGAGACCCTTTCTAACTAGAGGTTTTATGATTCCATATTTCCTATCAACTTTGTTAATGAGTACTTTTGAAGTTTTTTTTTTTTTTTTACAAATGTTTGTTCTTTTTAAATAATTTAGCTATTCAATATAAAATGTCTATGCTACAAATTCAGGGAATGAAAATTTTAAGTGCCAATCCCACCCTAAACAGAGGAACCATGGTTCCAAGTTTCTGGGGTTCACATAAAAGAAGGTTCTAACTTATTTGTAGGTATTTTGAATAGTTGCCTAAAACACCAACTGGAATCTGAGAGACCCAGGTCCTAGTTCAGCTCTCCTAGTTTACAGAAATGGCAACTTTGGACGAGTCTCTTAAACTCTCTACATATCATCTGCATGATGGAAATAATAGTATCTATCACCCAAGCTTGGTGAAAGAATCTACTTAGATAATATGCAAAGCTCCAACAAAATTCTCCATAAATGGGTAGTGATTATGGCTTGTTACTTTACAGTTTTGATTATTCACATATAGCCATTCCCATCTAGTAGAATCTTTGGAATGGTTTCTTCCTGTTGGTGGAAATTTTCCTGAGAGCAACAACCAAATAAGTGGCTATGTAAAATAGTATTTCTTTTAATTCCAAAGGGCTACTTTCCAAAACAGCCACTTAGGAATGAGAGCCACTGAAAAGTGATTCACGTCCTCTCATCAGCCCGTGGCAGGACCTGGCTTGTGTAGCAGCATCAGACTTAACTGCGAAGAACCAGGACCAGACACATCCTTTGCCGGGGGGGGTCCCAGTGGAGTTCTTGCAGACTGTTCTATGGCGTGCTGTGGCTCAAATTCAATTCTAAGCTCTAGTTGTATGACTAAAAGCCTAAAGGAGAAAAACAAAGAAACAAAACAAAACCCCCAAACAGCCTCAAAGTCCTCTGACAACAAGAAACCTGTGGCTATTGCTCTCGTAGGGCCAATGGGCCATGAGAGGCATTTCCATTTTGTAGCTCTCTTACTAACCAAAAACACAGGAGAGGTTTCCAAATAAATGTACATTCATGAAGAATAAGTCACAGCAGGGTGTGTGGATGGGAAGCAGCACAAAATTTATTAGCCATCTCTGTTAAATACCATGCATTTAGAGGTCTCGTCAGAAAACAGTATCTGCTTATAGGACTCACTTTCTTTTAAGTCACAGCTTTACATCATTGGCTTATTCTGGAGACAATATTGCTCATTCCCAAGGATTGCTTAGCATTTCTAAAATATCACACTGATTAGAGTACTTTGATAAGCTCCATTGTTCAGGGTTGTGGATCCGGATCCTTGACTGATAGGTCCCACCCAAGGAACTGATAGGCCACAGCCAAGGAATTTATTGACTTGTTTCTAACAAAATAGATAACTTCAAGGTCGATAGCCTAATTTCGAGCCACACAGACTAACCATCACCACTTTGGCCCTACTAGTTACTAGTTTGTGATCTTGACAAATTATTCTCTAAGTCTCAGTTTCTTCTTCTATCCACTATGGATAAAAAGATATCTACTTCATTAGGATTGTTATTAGGGTCAAATAGAAAGCCTATAAAGTGCTTAACATAGTGCCTGGCATGCGGTAATATTTCAATAAATGTTGGCTGTTTTCCTGTATAAGACTGGTGGGAATTGGGGCGCCTGGGTGGCTCAGTGGGTTGAAGCCTCTGCCTTCAGCTCAGATCATGATCCCGGGGTCCTGGGATCCAGTCCCACATCAGGCTCCTTGCTCAGCAGGGAGCCTGCTTCTTCGTCTGCCTGCTGTTCTCCCTGCTTGTGCTCACACTCTCATTCTCTCTCTCCGACAAATAAATAAATAAAATCTTTTTTTTTTTTTAAGTCTGGATTTTTTGTTTGTCCCCTTTTTCTTTATTCATTTGTTTTTTTCTTCAATTCCACATCTGAGTGAAATCACATGGTATTTGTCTTTCTCTGACTTATTTCACTAAGCATTGTATCCTCTAGGTCCATCCATCTTGTTGCAAATGGCAAGATTTCATTCTTTTTATGACTGAGTAGTATTTCATAGTATATATATACCACATTTTCTATATCAGTTGATCTGTGAATGGACACTTGGGTTGTTTCCATATCTTGGTTATTGTGAGTAATGCTACAATAAACATAAATATTTTTGAATTAGCGTTTTTGTTTTCTTGGGGTAAAAAGCCAGTAGTAAATTTCTGGATCATTGGAAATTCTGTTTTTAATTTTTTGAGGACCTCCATACTGTTTTCCACATTGCTGCACCAATTTGCATTCCCACCAACAGTGTCGGAGGGCTTCTTTTTCTCCACATCCTTGCCAACATTCATTATTTCTTGCATTTTTTATTTTAGCAATTCTGCAGGTGTGAGGTAATAACTCACTGTGGTTTTAATTCGCGTTTCCCTGATGATTAGTGGTGTTGGGCATCTTTCCATGTGTTCGTTGGCCATCTGTATGTCTCCCTAGGAAAAATGTCTAATTGAGTCCTCTATCCATTTTTTAATTGGATTGTTTGTTTGGTGTTGAGGTTGATAAGTTCTTTATACATTTTGGATATTAACTCTTCAGAGGATTTATCATTTGCAAATATCTTCTCTCATCCAGTAGGTTGCCTTTTTGTTTTGTTGATGGTTTCCTTCACTGTGCAAAAGCTTTTTATTTGGTGTCATCCCAATAGTTAATTTTCCTTTTGTTTCCTTTGCCTGAGAAGACTTATCTAGAAAATCTTGCTCTGGCTGATCAAAGAAATTGCAGCCTATGTTTTCTTCTAAAAATTTTATGGCTTCAGGTCTCATATTTAGGTCTTTAATACATTTTTGAGGGTTTTTGCATATGGTATAAGAGGGTGGTCCACTTTCATTCTTTTGCATGTAGCTGTCCAGATTTCCCAGCACCATTTGTTGAAGAGACTTTTTCCAACTGTATATATTCTTGCCTCCTTTGTCCTGGATTAATTGGCCATATAAGTGTGGGTTTATTTCTGGGCTCTCTATTCTGTTCCATTTATCTATGTGTCTATTTTTATACCAGCATCATACTGTTTTGATGACCACAGCTTTGTAGTATATCTTGAAATATCTTTTTTTTTTAATTCCATAGCAAGACAGACTTGAAAACCAGATGTTGAAGAGAGAGAAAAATTTTTTTTATAAATTCTAAAATATCCTTTTTTACATATAAGAAGCAATGCTTACATGTCTAAAATTAGTTTTCCTCTAAGCCACGGGCAGAGTGGACTCAGAAGTGACCCAAGGAAAGTTCCTATAAGACAGGAAGAGTAAATAAAAGGTATTTTACCAAAAGAAGAAAAGAATAGCAAGAGGTCAGGTGCTTGGGCCCTGGCTTTCCCTTCACACCTTTTCTTCTGGGTGGTACCTTAAAGACTACGCTAAAGAAAACTGTAGAAAGTTTGGGAAAAGGAAAACCAGAGATATTTGTGCCCCATTTCCAAGTTGGGATTTGGAAGGAGATTGCCTCTCAGAGTACACTGTATGCACATGGGGTATGACAGCAACATAGAGGAAGACAAAAGAGACCTATATTATAGAAGTTATACTTGTTGCACTGCTTGGTATTCATTTCGTTAAATTTTAACCGCAGTTTACACGTAGGTCTGTTTAGGATTGCCTGGCTTCAGAAGTGCCTGGGAGACCCAGGCTTAGGTCTTCCGTAGCCTGCGGGAAGAAAGATGGAACGACTGTTGTACCTTTGACTGACTCCTACTTCCTTCTGTCCCTGAGTGACGAGAGCCTGCCCAGAATTGGCTGTCCACACAGCATTTGTCAGCAAGTTCTGTCTTTGTTGCTCTTAGAGTAACCCTACTCATTTCCCTTTTGCAGCAATGTTGTTAGAACCACGTGCACATAGACCGGGGTGCTCACCCCCACCCTGCCAGCTGTTAAGTTGTCTGACCTGGAGTAACCTTCTCTGAGCTTGCATTTTTATTATCAATAAACAGTAACGAAATGATAATAAATAGGTAGAATATTGCAGGGCTTACAACATGAAAAGCACTTTACAAAGCATGGACTATGCCTTATCTCCTTTAATTCACACATTCACCATAAGTGAGGTAAAAACTGTTTTTTGTCTTCATTTTACAGAAAAGAAAACCTGCCAAAGTCACACAGCTAATAAGTTGCGGAAGGAATTGAATCTGGGTCTGGCTGACTGCAAAGCCCATGAAGTTAATGGCCATATAGGAGGACCCCTTGATAGAGCAAAAGCTCTGAGCAGCTCAGAGCATAGGGACTCCTTATGTGTAATGTGTCTGCTCATCTGTGTCAATAGTTGGTCTGAATGAGATTAGCACTGATCCCTGTGTGGTCAAGGTCATGTATATAACTTTTAAACAAGTCCCACATTTATTCTAACTAAACTATTTGGATCTGTAACTCTGACTTACCAGTTTCCATTAAGCTCCCTTCTGGGGCTGGGGTCATGGCACTGTAAGCTCCCCCTAGATTTGGAGACAGATGCCTGCTGGTGACTGCCTGGGGCAGCATGCCTTAAAGCCAATGACAGCCTGGGCAGGTTCCCAGCTGCTGAAATTAGCCTGCAGGATCCTTGTAGGCAAAGGTGTATTTTAGGACAGCAGTACCGAACAGCATCACAGGATGGCATGTGATCAGAATAGGGCCCCTTCCATGTTTCCTTTAATGTCCAAATAGTTCCTGCTCATGTTTGACCCTATTGCATAGACTGCTTGTATAGAGTGAAAGAATCTATTTATTTGTTAAATCAACAAATACTCATGCACATACAATTCAGGACCTGAATGATAATGACTTTTTAAAAATAAATTTTAATTATAATAAAACAAATTCTCTTCTTCATAGGACATCACCACATTTTAGATAACAAACTTATTTATTGCAAATGATTTCATTATCTGCTAAATTCTTCCATGGGAATCATTTAAAGTTCCTGGTAATAATAATGGCTGATGATAATACTTCTTAATGAATTACTCAATGACTCAATAACCCAGTATGGAAAGAACTTTCTGATCTAGATGAGGAATATTCAAGACAGGAAAAAACTTAGATGTTGTATTCTCCACCATCACCTGCCCTGCGGGCATAATTTACAAATCAGGAAGCAGGTTCAGAGACTCTAGATCATTTTCAAGGTCACTCAGGGGGTTTGAAACACAGTTATGGGTCCTGACTTCCATGTCACTTCACCACACCTCCCATTCATGGTCTGCCCTACAGCTTGGCAGTTACTGTGGACAGATAACTCACTACTCCCCATTTTGGGAGTGGAACTTAGACATAGGTCATATTCATAGGAAGAATTCCAAATATTCATCAAATAGAAAGTTGAGACATGCTAGGAACCCAAATCCAAGAAAAATGTATTAAACCTTCAACAATACAGACACCCAGCATCTCGACTCATTTGTACAACAATCCATGGGAGTGACATAACTGTCCCATTTCACAGCTGAGAAAATGGGGCTTAGAGAGGGCATGAAGTGCCCAAAGTTCCCACAATAGTAATGGAATGAGGCTTTATTATTGGACTTTGTGATTCCAGTCCAGGTCTTTTCTACTTCCTCATGGCAACAGTTTTTTTGAAGTTTCCATTAGCACACCCCAGGGGAAGAACTAAGGATCTCTTTGGCTCTATAAATGACCAGACACTGCATCATGGGCTATTTCCAATACCCATTTGAGGTAAAGGCACAGATTGGGCTCATGGCCCTTATCTTGAGGAATTATTCTTCCTTCTGGCTGATGAACTGAAATTATTCAGAAAGATCTTGTATAAAGTGTGACTGTTGGCACAAAAGACAATGGTAAGTGGAATAATAATAAATTACAAACTCAAGCATCTTCCCTACTGTTCCAGCTTGGACAGCTTATTACCGCACAGATAAATCCTCCAACCAGCTCGGGAAAAACATAAACATCAGCTTTTGTATTTTGCCCATGTTGATATCTGGTCACATGCCAAATGGGCTTGCAATTTAGTATGGAACATTAAAACCCTCTAAATCCACTGTCTTTAGCTTGTATTTGACCCCCCCCCCAACAAATGCTCTAAGGCTCCACCATTCATTTCTATGCCAGTTGAGTATATGTAACTCTTTACTAATATCCCCTGCCTCTTAGAGGTCAGCAGCTGCTGCTGCTTCTTCTTCTTCTTCTTCTTCTTCTTCTTTTCCCATTTATTGCATCAGCATGCTTTGTATGCTAGAGACCTTTAAATATTTAAAGTTGTAATTTAGCAAACTATGGAGAAGCCAGAAATAGAAGTTTGCATTTTTAAAAGTTTTCCTATACAATAGGGTTAGAAATGCACTAACCCAAAGAGGAAAAGACTGAATATCCCTCATAGGTTCCAGAAGTTGCTCGACTTATTTCACTTAGCATAATCTCTTCCAGTCCAGTCCATGTTGATACGAAAGTTGGGTGTTCATCCTTTCTGATGGAGGCATAATACTCTATAGTATATATGGACCATATCTTCTCTATCCATTCGTCCACTGAAGAATATACTGTCTTTGTAAGGTGACACCCTATTAACTATTGCATGTACAGACAAAGGGCATAAAGGACATATTGCCCACGTATCCCTCCTTCAGAGTTTCTCTTGCCAGAGTCAATGCACTTTCCTTTTGCTTTCTCTTCCTAACTTCCCATTCCCTGCACACCTGTACAGCAACACAGCTATAGCCTCACCTCTGTCCATTGGCACAGCTCTTAGGATGACCAGCAGTAACCCTACAATTGCTAAATCTGATCTGTCCTGACCATACTTGTCCTTTGTGCCAAACTCTTTACTGTTCCCTCCTTCTCAAACCTCTTCTCTTTAGGCCAATAATAATAATTATTGTTGTCATTAATATTATAAGTTTGTATTAATAGAGTGCTTAAATCTATAAGGTGTTATGTTAAACACTTTACGTGAGTTCTGTCCTTGAAAATTCATAACCCCATGGGGTCAAAATTATTATTATTCTTATGTTACAGATGAAGAAATTGAGGCAAAAAAAGGTTAATTAATCTGCCCAGAGCGACACAGCTAATAAACAGCAGAACCAGACTTTGAACCCAGGCTTCCTTTTCCCTAACCCTGAAGCCAATGTTTGTAAACCTTATCCTGCATTGCCTCATAAAGTTTTCAAGACCGTGACTATATGGAGACAGCAGAAACGTTAAAACTACATCTAGATTGCAATTCATTTTTCCAAGTTTGAGCTAAAGTAATGTTAGAAAAGGAAATTTTTTTTTTAAAGGTGAGAGTGAAAATATATCATAAAAGTACCAGCAGGGCACCTGGGTGGCTCAGTGGGTTAATCCTCTGCCTTCGGCTCAGGTCATGATCTCAGGGTCCTGGAATCGAGTCCCACATCGGGCTCTCTGCTCGGCAGGGAGCCTGCTTCCTCCTCTCTCTCTCTCTGCTTGCCTCTCTGCCTACTTGTGATCTCTGTCAAATAATTAACTAAAATATTTTTTAAAAAAAGTACCAGCAAATAAATTTTAGTCTTTTAGAAACACAATGAAGTAAAATAGAAAACTATTTGATTATCTACAAGAATTTTCTCCACATCTTGTTTGAAATGGTATTTGGTGTGCAGCCTGTGGCAGACAGACCCCATGATCCCCACCTCCTGTAGTTCACACTGTTAGATAATCCTCTCTCATTAAGTGTGAGCAGGACCTGTGACTGGCTTCTAAGGAATAGAATATAACAAAGGTGATGGGATGTCACTTTGGTGACTAGGTTATATTTTCTAAGACCATCTTGCTAGCACACTCATCCTAAAGATGCGGCCTGTTTGCCATGGTGAATTAAGAGGCCATATTGGGAAGTCCATGTGAAAAGAGAGTGAAAGTAGTCACTAAGAACTATGGGCACCTTCCAGGCAAGACCCCTTAGTCCTACAACTGTAAGGAAAGGAATTCTGCCAAAAGTCCAAGTGAGCTTGGAAGCAGATTCTTTCCTAAATAAGCTTCTAGCTGAGAAGGCAGCCCAATGACAGCCTGGTTAGACCCTGAGCAGATGACCCAGCTAGGTCAAGCTCTGATTCACAGAAGCTGTGAGACAATAAGTGTGTATAGTTTTAAGCCACTAAATTTGTGGTAATTTGATATTAATAATAGATACTAATATACAACCTCATTCATGACCTCTCCCAAATTTCAACAAAAATTTTTACACAAAAAAATTGTAAAGAAAAAAAAATCATAACAACAAGGAATACTTGGCTGAGAGTCAATCTATTCTCAGAATCTTGGAGGGATTGTGCCATGAAAAAAACCCATGCCATGTCAATTCGTCTATGCACTAAAAGAAGGGCAATTGTTATCCATTCCTGCATAATAAACTACACCCAATTTTATTTTTTTAATTGTGTTATGTTAGTCACCATAAAATACATCATTAGCTTTTTTTTATTTAATTTCTTTTCAGTATAACAGAATTCATTGTTTATGCGCCATACCCAGTGCTCTATGCAATACGTGCCCTCCATAATACCCACCACCAGGCTCACCCAACCTCCCACCCCCGCCCCTTCAAAACCCTCAGATTGTTTTTCAGAGTCCATAGTCTCTCATGGTTCATCTCCCCCTCCAATTTCCCTCAACTCCCCTCTCCTCTCCATCTCCCCATGTGCTCCATGTTATTTCTTATGCATCATTAGTTTTTGATGCAGTGTTCCAAGATTTTTTGTTTATGTACAACGCCCAGTGCTCTATGCAACATATGCCTTTCTTAATACCCACCACTAGGCTCACCGATCCCTCCTCCTTCCTCCCCTCTAAAACCCTTAGTTTGTTTCTCAGAGTCCACAGTCTCTCATGGTTCAACTCCCCCTCCAATTTCCTTTCCTTCTCCTACTGTCCTCCATGTTATTCCACATCTATTAATATTTATTCTCAAAAAGTTAAAGGTAGAATTACCATATGGCCCAGTAATTCTACTCTTAGGTATATATATATACCTGAGAAAACTGAAAATATGTGTTCACAAAAAAGCTTGTACACAAGTGTCCATAGCAGCATTATTTGTAGTAGCTAAAAGGTGGAAAAAACTCAACTGATTGCATGGATCATCTGATGATGAATGGATGAACAAAGTAAGGTATGGCCATACAACAGAATATTACTCAGCCATAAAAAGGAAAGAAGTGCTGATACATGCCATAACATAACAAAACTTTAAAATATTATTCTAAATAAAAGATGATAGACACAAAAGGTCACATAATGTGTGATTCCATTTTATATGAAATGTCCAGAAAAGACAAATCCAGGAAGACAGAAAATAAATCACTGGTTGCCAGGGGATGAAAGAGAAGTATTAGGAGGTACAGGATTTATAATTAGGTAGTGGTGATGGTTGGGGAACATCGTGAATATACAGAGTACCACTGAGCTGTGCATTTGAAAATGGTAGATTATATGGAATATGAATTTTATCTCAATTTTAAAAATTTAAATAAAAATAAACAAAATAAACATTATTTCTCACATTTTCAGTGTGAAGAATTTGGGAGTGAATTGTCTGGGAGATTCTGACCTGAGATCTCTTATAAGCAGTTAAGATGTCAGATGAAGCTACAGTCATCTTATGAAGTCTAGACTAAACTGGACTAGAGATGGAGAAATTGCTTCAAAAGTAGTTCAATCACATGGCTATCCTATTGATGTTAGTTGTTGGTGGGATGCCTTGGTTCCTCTCAGTGTGGATTTCCTCACAGGACTGCATCAGTGTATTTACAACAGGTAGCTGGCTTTCCCAAAAACAAGTGATCAAAAAGATAGCAAGGCAGCATGCCAAATCTTTTATTTCCTAGCCTCAGAACCCATGAAGGTACTTTCTCAGAAAGTAAGAGATTTTGTTTAGCTCTTAACCACTTTTCTTTCCTTATTAAGAAAGTCAAGGTCTTTACCAACTAGAACACTGAGAATATAACCATCTATTACAGGTATGATAGAAAGATAATCAGAATGTTGTTCTCTATTCCTGCTTATTCTACATTTTTTTACACTATCAGCAACTATAACTTCCACTAATCATGTCAGCATGAAATGGGGAAGGGCGGGAAGGGTTTAAGACGGCAAAATCAGGTAATGCCATCAGGTAAAGGACGGTGGAGGTGGAGAAAGATAAATCCTGGGGAAAAGGTATATAGGGAATTATAGATTTTCACAATATCATCTGTTAAGTTACTAGAGAACCTGGCAGTAGGGGCAGAAAGCTATAGTATCTCAGTCCAGCCAAGCCACACTAAATGAAAGAGTATTAGATTCTGCTATCTGAAAATAGAATTTTTTTTTTATTTTTTTTTTATTTATTTACTTGAGAGAGAGACAGAGAGAGAGCGTGAGAGGGGAGAAGTTCAGGGGGAGAAGCAGACTCCCCGTGGAGCTGGGAGCCCGATGCGGGACTCGATCCCGGGACTCCAGGATCATGACCTGAGCCGAAGGCAGTCGCCCAACCAACTGAGCCACCCAGGTGCCCCCTGAAAATAGAATATTAACAGATTCAAGAGGGCAAAGAATGAGATCAAAGACCATCCACTTACCATACCTGTTGGTAGACAATATCTCTTATTCAAATATAAGTCAGTAGGGAAAAAAGCATAAAGCTAATCTTAAAAATGCTGTGGAACAAAGAAAAAGGAATTGTATACTCAGTGTAAGAAGAAACCTCTGAACATAATCTAGTTTAAGATCCAGAAAAAGAAAATTCTAGTAATCTGCTTGCTGGTTTAGCAGGGTATAAAAAATAATCATAAAAATTGTAAATATCATAATCAAAATATCATATCAAAATATCATAAAATAATAATTTATATATTATAATATATAATATATAATAATGTAATTATATTGTTATATAATATTATTATAATTTGTTAATTTAATAAATTTAAATTTAAATTTAATTTAATTTAATTTAATATAACATAATTTAATATAATATTATATATTATATTATATATACATATAATTATAATATATTTAATATATTATTACTATAATATACTAAAGTATAAATAATATAAAATATTATATTATATTATTATATTATTTTATATAATATTATGTTATATTTATTACTTATATTTATATCACATTTATTTTATTATTATATTATATTATATTTTTATATTATTATTATATTATAATTATTATATTATATTATATCATATTATATATATTATGTTATATTAAAATTATATAATTAAATATGCTATATTATATTATAATTATATATTTATATATTATCATATAACAATTATATTATTAATATATTATACTATTTATTATATTATACATACATAATTGATTAATAATATGAAATATAATTATATAATATAATATATAATAATATATTATATATAATAAAAATAATAATCATAAAAAATCATTAAAAATGATCATAGAAAAACTCATAGAAAAAAATAGAAGGAGAACAGTCTAAGATGGAAGAGAACAGGATGAGATGAACATGAGATGAGAAAGATAAGAAAATATATGAACCCAAATATATAATAATCTTTAAATCTACTTTTGGAGGTAACATTTACACTATAAAAAAATGAGGGAAAATAAGTGAAAAAGATATGATTTTTTAAAATGTTAGTTATGGACAACAAAGAAAGAGATTCGGACAGAAGAATTATTGATATTCCTCCTAAAGAAGAAAATTTGAGACAGAAGCGGTAATCAAAGACCTATCTTAGGAACATTTCTGTGAGTTGAAAAATACTGGAGTATGAAAGTTAGGAAGGAAAGAGTTGACTCCTTCTCTACCCAAGAGAATAAATGACCTCAATCAGACCTCACTGTAAACATGTTAGAGGTATTTTTTCTGAGTAATCTCTAGCTATAGAATGTTATCAACAGGATACACCTGGTCTGTCTAGGTTGCTTATTTTGAATAGAGCTAGAATGTCCAGGTTTAACAAACTTAGCTTGAGAATAACAGGTAGTCATATAAGCATTTTCTTATCCATGTGTAGTTAATGGAATATGAAAGAAATGGTCCTTCAAAACCAAAATCATTCCCTTTGTGAAAAAGATTTCAAATGCATTGGTTAATCCAAAACCAAAACCGAAGTCCAAACTGTTTAAAAATTAAAAAAAAAAAAAGGCATTTTTCACAAATTTTTGCAGGCTTTTGATTTCTGGCTCTTCCAGGAAAAGGAATGCTTTGTTTCCAACTGAAGTTTGCCTCTATCCTTTGAATTATTAGGAAAATTTGATGAGGAGTAAGATCTATGATTCCTGAGTCTGCTCTGACTTTTGCATTCGTACAAAGATTGAAAGGGTGAATCATGTTCCAGACAAGACTAATGACAGTAATAATTGTCATTTACTATGAACCAGGTACTGTGCTGTGCATTATACATCCATGCTTTCATTGAACCTTAACAACAAACCTAAATAGTGAAGTCATTATTCCACTTTATGTTGAGGAAAATGAGGCTTAGAGAGGGTCATCTGAGGTCATGTAAAGGTCTCAACTCAAGTAGCAGAGTTTGACATTCAATCTATGTTTTTCGATTGCCAAGCTTAAGTCCTTCCTGCGTCCCTCTGGAAAAAGATACATGCACAGACATATTCTGAAAGAAGTTTAGAATTATATAAATAAAGAAAAAAACTTACAGGGATATGTACAAACATGTTGTGCATAAATGAACCAGGCTCGCCTCAGGCTTTTCTTTTGCAACACTAGTGCCAGAACACAATGGAGTAAGATCTTCAGAGTTTTTAAGAGAGAAATGCTCCAACCCAGATTTTAAAAATTCACTCAAATGGATGTGAAGATAATCAAAAGACAATCTCTTGTTTGTGAGAGACTAAAAGTCTCTACCCACCTTATCCTCTTAAAAAGCAAGAAAGCAAACAAACAATAACTTTTCAGAGTAAGAGATAAATCAAAATAAAGGGAAAAATAGGAAGATGTAAAAGAATTGGCAACAGACATTGAAAACATTTTGAAATAAATCTAAAGAATTACAAAATTTGTTACAAAATGGAATATAGCTGTCAAACTGTAATTCTGACAGAAAAAAAGATTATATAATATAAAAAACAATTTAATCTGGAGTTTTCCTGGTTATATTATTACCAAAGACTAGAAATGGAGATGGGAAATGTTACTTCTTCATTCATAAAAAGAAGAAAAACTACAGATACCATTTCATTTCTTATTTTGATTATTAGAAAAATATAGGTTAATATTTTTGAAAAAATTGAAGGAGAACTACTACCTATCTTCAAAAGCAGAAGACAATGCAAGGAAATAAAATTACATAAGATATAAGAAAATATTATCCTTATATGTGAGAATATTAAAATTATAAAAGATGTAAGAAGACCAGGTACATACATGTTAATTAAATTCTCTATGACTCAGTTTCTCCATTTATAAGTAGGACTAATAAATTGTGAAAATGAAAATGGCTAATGTACATCAAGTGTTTAGAATAAGTCTGACACATTGTAAGTACTATATAATATTAGCTGTATTATAGTATTGAAAAGAAAAATAGGGGCGCCTTGGTGGCTCAGTGGGTTAAAGCCTCTGCCTTCAGCTTGGGTCATGATACCAGCCAGGGTCCTGGGATCGAGCCCCGCCTTGGGCTCTCTGCTCAGCAGGGAGCCTGCTTCCCCCCACCCTTCTCTACCTGCCTTTCTGCCTACTTGTGGTCTCTGTCTGTCAAATAAATAAATAACATCTTAAAAAAAAAAAAAAGAAAAGAAAAATAACTGTTACTTAAAAAAAATTAGACAACAGTTTTAGGGCAAATTTTGCTTTCCATTTTCCCTTCTACTATTCAAAATAGTTAACTTTTAAAATTATTATTCTATGTATATACATTAATGTAGTGGCATAAAATTTGAGTTTGAATTTTAAGATCCTTGACCATAATAATTGCAAACCCTCTATTTACTTCTCCAAAACTTCTACATTGCCCTTGGTTAGATTCCATTTTTTCTTCTCCAAATTGCACCCCAGGGATTATAGGCACCAAATGTGATCTCATAAACTCCTAGAATTATAAAATACGCATTAGAATTCCAACATTTTAGCATTATCTTAGAGTCCAAAAAATTTGCTATGTTCTAACATCAACATTACCTCAAAGAGGGTCTGAAGAGTGTAGCCCAGGTAATTATAAATGCTTGGAGAATCAGTGCTATCGCTATGATCATGACAGTAGATATTAGTGTCTTTTCCATACCTTTCTTCTTCGGGTTAGGTCCATAGAAATAAAGTAGAGGAATGTTCAGAAAAATATGAGCACGAATGTATGCACCTACACTCCCAGCTACCCAATATAAAACCCTTGGATTGAAACAATGAATACTTTCAATGTGAACCTAAGCAGATATTCCATTCCTGATTGTGTTGCATACTTGGAGTTTTAGTTTTTAAAGGATTTGGAAGTAGAAATGATGAGACAGATGTGGGACATGTTACACAACACTGACTACCACAGAAAAACAGTCCCCTTGCAAAGACGGGCAAGCACCTGTTTTTCTAATTAAAGTTATCTCAAATTTAGGAGGGCAGACAAAAGGAGTGATCAAAAGCTTTTCCTAATTTCATCACTGGGGGCACATTCATCAATATTTCTGTTTGTAGAAATTCTCTTTAGTAGAAATATTCACACTAGACCACAGCATATAGGCTTCTTTTTGTTTTCTGATGGTTTTTTTTTTTTTTTGTATCTTTTCTTGGGCATTTTATTGGGAACCTTGGGTAGGGCATATCAAGTACTTAACTAACATGGAATCATGGAAACTCATTACTTCATTTTAAGCCATTTTTTTCATCAGGCTAAAACTTTAAATGATACAATTTGAACTCTAAAATCGCTGTTTGGAATCATACCTCCCTTACAGCTCGCTCTAAGCACACCTCTTCACCTGAGTTCTAATATCCTAGGATTAGGGAATTATGCCAGCATCCATATACTCCCCATGCCTTTAATGACTTAATTAATTTTTTTTTTTACATCTCCCCTCAGTCATCACCTTTTCAGACTGAATTCCAAACGTTTTAACCTTATTCTCCTTCACCAACACCCTATTGCCTTTGATCACAAAAGCACGTTTCCCAAGACCCTCATATGTGGGAGTACACAGGGGGCTAATTAATAATTTGTGCTCAAAGAGATATTCTAAAATATTGGTTCACACAGTGAAAGAAACCATCCACAAAACAAAAGGCAACCTACTGAATGAGAGAAGATATTTGCAAATGATATATCCTATAAGGGGTTAATATCCAAAATAAATAAAGAACTTTACAACTCAACATGCAAAGAACAAATAATCTGATTAAAATGGGCACAGGAACTGAATAGACATTTTTCCAGAGAAGACATACAGATGGCCAACAAACACATGAAAAGAAGCTCAACACCACTAATCATCAGAGAAATGCAAGTCAAAACCACAATGAACTATCACCTCACACCTGTCAGAATAGCTAAAATAAAAAACCCAAGAAATAATAAGTGTTGGCAAAGATGTAAAAAAAAGGAACACTAACTCTCCTACACTGTTGGTGGGAATGCAAACTTATGCATCCACTGTAGAAAACAGTACAGAGGTTTTTCAAAAAAAAAAAAAAGTAAAATTAGCATTTCATTCAATAATTCCACTAGTGGCTTTTTACCCAAAGAACACAAAGACACTAATTCAAAAAGCCATATGTATCCCTATGTTTATGGCAGCATTATTTACAAAGGCCAATATATGGAAGCAACCCAAGTTTCCATCCACAAATGAATAAAGACTATATATATACTTAAAGAATGCCATATGATTTCATTCACATGGAATTTAAGAAACAAAATAAGCAAACAAAGAGACAAACCACCCCCCTCTCCCAGATTCTCAAATACAGAGAACAAACTGGTGGTTGTCAGAGGGGAGGTGGGTGGAGGAATGTGTGAAACAGATAAAGAGAATCATGAGTATATGAACCTGGGGTGCCCAAGTGGCTGGCTCAGTCAGTTAAGCATCCGACTCTTGATTTCAGCTTAGGTCATGATCTCAGGGTCTTGAGATCAAGCCCCATGTCAGGCTCTGCACTTGGCACAAAGTCTTCTTGAGATTTTATCCCCTGCCCTCTCCCTCTTCTTCTGTTCCTCCCCCTGCCTGTACCCTCTCTCCCACTCTCAAGTAAGTAAATAAATAAAATCTTTAAAAAAAGAGTACATTTACCTTGATGAGCACTGAAATGTATAGAATTGTTGAAACACTATAGTACACACCTGAAACTAATATAACACTATTTTAATTATACTTGAATTTTAAAAATTAAAAGATAAAAATAAGTAAAAGAATAAGTCATCAATGATGCAAAATAAACAAGTAAATATTGGTTCAATGTCTATTTAATGGCCGCCAGGAAGAAGCTGGCTTCTATTAATAAGAGAGGATACCACTTGCTCTATATTAAAAGTGTAACACAATCAAAAAATATTGAAGTGCAAGCAGCTGACAAAATATTGTCGGAGTATCACAGCCTCTCCCTCTTCCTCCTAATAGGAATGGATTCTAGCTGCTGGACAGGCACCCAAACCCTCCTTTGCTCTGCTGCATGTGAGAAACAAGCTCCTTTGGGGGGAAAAAAGCAAACCTAAAGAAATCAGAGACACTTGGTTATTCTCCATAATAAAGGGCTCAAGTAGAAAGGGAAGGAGAGAGGGGAAGTCCAAAGGTTGGGGATTAAAACAGTTTGCAGGAGAAAAGAAAGAGGACTCCACTTCAGAAGCCACTGAAAAGAAGATGTGGTTCATATATACAGTGGAATATTACTCAGCCATCAGAAAGGATGAATAGCTACCATTTGCATCCACACCGATGGAACTGGAGGGGATTATGCTAAGTGTAGTAAGTTAAGCAGAGAAAGACAATTATCATATGGTTTCACTCCTATGTGAAATATAAGGAAGAGAGCAGGGGACCACAGGGGAAGGGAGGGAAAACTGAATGGGAAGAAATTAGAGAAGGAGACAAACCAGGAGAGACTCTGGATTCCAGGAAACAAACAAGGTTGCAGAAGGGAGAGGGGTGGAGTTGGGATAGCTGGGTGATAGGTATTAAGGATGGCATGTGATATGATGAGCACTAGGTATTATACCCAACTAAGAATCATTAAACACCACATCAAAAACAAATGATGTACTATAGATAGACTAATTGAACTTAATAAAAAAAAAAAGAAGTCACTGCCAGATGTGTGTATGTGAGTGCTGTGTGTACACCTGGGTCTATGAGAAGGGGATGAGATTGGAGAACATTCTCTCCCAGAACACTTACTGATTTATTAAGGATATTCTGCCATTTTGGCATGTTGTCAAAAGACACAGAAGATATGAAATGCTTCCAATTATATTTTCCTGTTTCAATCCTGTGATGTATTTTTTTCATTCAATAATACTACAGGGAGTGGTATAGCTCAGTGGTAGAGCATTTGACTGCAATAATACCACAGGGCTCTAGATATATGTGGGTTACAAAGATAACAACTTATTAGATAGACTGACCATTAAAAAAAATTTAGTGTTGGCAAGGAAAAAAAAATTTAGTGTCTTGGAATTGCCCCCATTTCACTGTTTTTCCAACTCTTATGATTAGAGAGCCATTTGCCTCTTGACCTTCACCAGTAACAGCAATAAATGATAACATGCAAATATAGATGCAGTTCAAAATATCTTTAAAAACTTATTTTTCCAGATTTTCTGATAGTAAAACATTTCCTAAGTTTTGTTTTGTTTTTGGGCAATTCTTGTTTTGTCCATAGATTTCCGTTGTGGTTTTTTTTTGAACCAGACAACTTCTTGAGAGGCATATTTAAATTTTACATATCTACATGACAGCTTACAGTTTAGATGATAAAATAAATTACCCACTCCAGATAATAGCACCATGTCATGTGTCATGGGTTGTGTCCCCCACAAAAAGATATGTTGAAGCTCTACCCTCCAGTACCTCAGAATGTGACCTTGTCTGGAAATTCAGTCTTTTAAGAAGTAATGAAGTTAAAATAGGTCATTAGTGTAAGCCCTAATCCAATGACTGGCATCCTCATAAAAAACAGGAAGTTTGGGCACAGATACAGACATGCACTAGGGAGGACAATGTGAAGAGACGTAAAGAGAATGCCATGTGAAAGCAATGGACTGGAGTTCCACAGGGAAACCGAGGAACATCTGGGACTACCAGAAGTTGGAAGAGATAAAGGAGAATCCTTATGCTACAGGTTTTAGAGGGAGCATGGCCCTGCCAACACCTTAATTTCAGATTTGTAGCCTCCAGAACAGTGAGGCAATAAATTTCCATTGTTCTAAAACATCCAATTTGTGGTGCTTTGTCACAGCAGCCCCAGCAAACTAACAACATCATGTATTAAATAGTCTTAGCATTTTGGCTACCGTTACGGTCATAAGGGGACTATGGGCTGGATGTTCTCAGGACTGCTGTGGTCTCTCACTGCATCAGGTAATTTGCAATCACTCCTTGTAAAAGTACTTGATAGGCAAGTGTCTTCCTTAAGAGGAATTTTTGTTTCTTCTCTAATCCTTCCCTCCCTACCCTTCCTTCCCTCCCTCCCTTCCTTCTTCCCTCCCTTCTTTCCTTCCTTCCTTCCTTCTTTTTTTAAGTTCAATTTGATTATGTTGTCTCCCTCAGCAAGATTGGGTCAGTTTGCATTTTTATAGTATTTAAGGACTTGCTCATGGAAATCTGAGTTAATGAGGACCATATCCTTAATATATTTTAATTTAATTTTAGAATTTCAGCCTGATGCCCAGATTAGCCTCCTGGCTCATTGCCAACTACTTAATATGGTTTGGTTCACCCCCACCCCTTGTCTCAACCCTGGAGCAAGGCTCAGGAATAGAATGAAAACGTCCCTTCTGGCAGTACTAGTTTTTTCTTTAAACTAAAATTTTAATTGTAGTTTATGACTCAGCAAAATTCTCCTGGCTTCAACATAGGTGCATCATAATGGCTAAGTCAGAATACGTAATCAAAATATTGAATACCTGCCCCAAACTAGCAATGCAAGAGCAAGTTAGCAACACTGGTATCGATACACTGAGAGTGATCCAGGTTCCACCTCAATGATATCCACTGCCTGAAGTCTGTGGAGGAAGACAACATATGTAAGGTGCCCTATGGGACCTTCCTCCACCCTAACACACTCCCTCCCAGACTCTTCAAACTCACTGCAATCATGTGATCTGAAGGGAGGCCTTAGGTGGGGCTAAAATTCCAGAAACCCAAGTCGTAGAGATCAAAACACAGGAAATGCCTCATTCCAACTGCATTTCAGGTTCGTGCTACAGATGGTCATAACAGAATCGTTACAAGGCAATAAATGATTAAGCATCAGATGGATCGTATCCATCTGTACTCAGCCATTTGAGTAACAACTTCAGTCTTTACCATAGTCTCCTACCACGTGCATTTTTATTTAAACCAACTTTGGTATAAATTGAGTGAAATGTTTCCCTAGCTCTTCTCCTCATCCATGTCCCCTGCAATATGACATTGTAGCTCCTCCCACTTAGGGAGAGAGGAATTAGCCTTATGACTTGCTTGAACCAATATAATGCAGCAGAAGAGATGGTGTACCAGTTTCAAGTGGCCTCAAGGGGCTTTGCATACTTCTGCTGTATCTCTTGTACCCCTGGCTATGCCATAGGAAAAGCCTGGCAAAACCTGATAGGGGATGGTAGACCATGAAGAAGAAAGAAGGGGCTCCAGCTGACAGCTAGTCAACCCCCATAGGCTTAACCACTTAGCAAACCTGCAGCGGACCACAGACACATGGAGCCCAGTTGAAACCAAGAGACCTGCCCAAAGGAATCCAGCCCAAATTGCTGAGCCAGAGAATCATGAGCTCAATAGTTATTTTTCTTTTAAGCCATTAAGTTTTGGAGTAGTTTGTTGGACAGCAATAACAAATTATAGCAATAACAAAAACATCCTTCCCTTAATGATATAAAAAATTGTCAGTGTGATATTTAAAAAAAAATAACCGAAATAATGAGTCTGATATGCTACTAATATATTTTTCTAATACACAATTAAATGAATATGTAGTTATTAAGTTCTCTCACAAATGTTGAAGAAGTTGGGAAAAAGAAGATACTATTCCAGGCAAGGCAGATGGTCAAGAGGACACTTGGAGAGGAAAGGAAATTTAACTAGATTTGGGAGAACATGTAGGAAGTGACAGCATAGAGATCAGCCAGGACAAAAATTGGATTAGGGAGGAAAAAGACATTCTACAAATATACAGTACATTTGTGGGACAGTGAATAATTCAACTTGGTTAAGACATTGTTTTGTGAAGTTCTAAATCTGGAAAAAGAATTTGGTTTTGAGAAAAACCTTAATGGAAACTAATGTTTTCAGTTGAAAAGTCAAAATAAAAAACAAAAATCACCATCTGTTCTTTTAAGCCAAGACCAATGTATTTCAACACATTCTGACCTCACTTTTAACCTAAAGGAGTTGATTTTTAAGGCTCACAACTCTTTTAAAGTCCTTTTTCATGATAAGGAACAGAGAATGACTTGCCATTCCTACAGTAGATGATTTGGACCCAGTATGAGGCAGATTCTAGAACTGGTAATAACGTAAACAGAAAATGCAAGTAACCAAAAGTTAGGGCACCAGCTGATGCTCTTATTCAGCAACTAATGAGCTGTGTTACTTTGAGCAATGACATGTCTCTGGATCTCAGCCTCCTTATTCATCAAATGCATAAGGTTATACCAGATGATCTCTAAGATCCCTTCCAGCTCTAAAATTCTGTCATTTTCTGTCAGAGGTTTAGCAAGACAAGCAGTCATCAAGAGATGGTCAAATTTAGTGCTGATTCAGCCCACTGGGCGGGAAGTTCTTCTGAGTTCTCAAGGGCAGAACATAATGTGGTCCTGGTTTACCAAGCCCGGAGAGATGCTCAGTGTTTAACAGCTCAGCGTAACTCAGGATCTTCTGTGTGTGTGTGTGTGTGTTGAAGTGTGTTGAAGTAATAATATAAAGTTAGGGTCTTATGACTATATTATATTTAGTCAGTCTTAAAGGTTGTAATGTTTCTATGAAGCACTTAGAATATTGCTGGAGGTTGAGTCACACTTTGCCTGCAAACACTGTGGTCAGGGTCAGCAAATTTCCAAAACCAGAACATCTTTAAAGGGAGCTCTTGGTGATCTTGTCCTGGCAATTCAGAACAGCATTCTGTCACAGCACTCAAAACAAAGCCCAGTGTAACTGGAATGAATGACAAATAGGAAAGGAGGAGAAGAGAAAGACTTCTTAAAATTACCACTTATTCAATATCCATTCATTCACTTTAACCTCTTTAACCTCTTCCAGATTCTAGGCACTGTTGTAGGTACTGAGGATACAGCAAGGAACAAGACCCACAAAAATCCCTGCCCTTATGGATCTGTTTCCAAATATTCCTTCTGAGATAGCCAGGACATGTATATTATGCACATATCTGCTTCTGGCCTGTTTGTTTGCTTGTTTGCTATCTTTTTCTTTCTTTGGAACAGTGAAGAGTTGGCAGGGTTGGGGGTAATTTTCTGGTGGGGATGATTGAGAGACTGAGAACATCTGAAGGATACTTGGTTCTAAAACCTTGACTTACTGCATTTCTGCATTCAATCACCAACAGAGATATAGAAAACCAGATACAGAGAACCAACTGCATAAAAACTAGGTTCTGCCATTTACAAAAAAAAAAAAAGTAAATAAACCAAATTCCAATATGCTCTAAAGATATTCATAGTTTAGTTTTCCCTAGTGAGAGAAAGAGACATGAAAATACATAATTATCTATTAACTATCTACAGGAGGGTGCACAAAAAACAGACTGCAAATTGGGGAGCAGTTAAATCTGCTGGGGGAAACTTCAGGGACCTCTTTCCAGAAGAGGCTTGGTAGCCTGGAGTTTTGTTGTGGGTTGATGGGAATGCAGGTGCACAGGAAAGACGGGTTCATTACATTTGGAAAGTGGTGGTGGTTCTGTGTGGCGGGAACAGTCACTCTTCACCTTGCTGCACATGAAGATCACCAGGAGAACTTTTCCAACTACGGGTATCTTGACTCTACCACTAGATTGATTAAATAGAATAGTTAGGGGTAGAGCACAGGCCTCCACAAAATTTTAAAATTTAAATTTTAAAGTTCTTCAGGCTCTAAACAACTCTAAACTGTAGACAAGCTAGAGAACTATTAGCCCATAATAACACTTCTCAAATTTTAATGAAAATTAAAAGAGGCTGTCAGTCCCCTTTGACTTAACTTCTCCTGGCACCATGCTCTCTTGGGTCTTCCCTCCTTGACTTTAAGCACTGCATTCTAGCACCACCTCCATTCCCATGACACACCCCACTCCCACCCCAAGCAGGGTGCAGTACCCTGGTCCTGGGTTTGTCCAGGAGGAGCCACTAGACAGACAGAGTCAGAGACTGAGTCTGGCTGGCAGTGACTTGCTAAGAGATCAAAGGCAACTCATTGACCTCTGTAGACTTCAGTTGTCTCATTTATTTAATCCAGTCTCAGGAATTGGATTCAACAATCATTTTTTAAAAGACTTTATTTATTTATTTGACAGACAGAGATCACAAGTAGGCAGAGAGGAAGGTGGTGGAGGGGTGGGGAAGCAGGCTCCCTGCTGAGCAGAGAGCCCAATTCGGGGCTCGATCCCAGGACCCTGAGATCATGATCTGTGCCAAAGGCAGAAGCTTATCCCACTGAGCCACCCAGGTGCCCCAAGATTCAATAATCATTAAGGAAACTTAATATAAAATTCTATAATTGCATTGAAAGCATTTGCTGAACATGGTTAGTTTATTGAAAATATATTGTGCCATCTTAAGCCTTTTTTCTCTGGATATAGAAAAAGTTTACTTATTTTTTTTAAATATAGAACCTGTCTTTAGAAGCTTAATATCAAGGTGTAGGAAGATAAGACTTTCGAAATATTAACTAATGTTTTGCCCCCAGATTTCTCCCCTCTGTCTCTCTCTCTTAGTCCAATAGGTAGACAATCCTGTGCTTACTGTTTCAGGGAGAGTTATGACACACTGAAAGCAGAAAAATGGATGTCTTCCCTGCTTTGGTTTCCATAAATCTAAGCCTTTAGGGCAGAGGCTACAAAATGGTGGCCCTAGGGGCAAAAGTGGGCCATGGAAAGTTTTTTTTTTGTCTGATCTCAGTGACTATTTTTGCAAAATGAATTAATTTCCAACATTTAAAATCAGGAAGTTTTGCATAAAGTGAAAATTTCCAGCTTCTTCTTAAAAAACAAATTGGAAGACTTGGTAACTTTGGACCTCAAAGAGAAATCCAAAACATCCTCTTTCCTAGATCAAAGCGCCCTGCGAAGAAGCAAGGCCACAGAGCCTTTGCTCGGGCAGGCAGAGCCACATGCAGCACCAAGGACTCATCATGAAGATAGTGGGGAGGTCTGCCAGGGCCAGGACCAGAAGATAGAAAGTTCAGTGGTAACACACGTGGTTCCACAGCCAAGGATGGATCTTAGCACATGACTTTGTGCACAAATGACATAAAAGACAGACATCTCAGTCCTAGGTAGGCACCTCCACTCTAGGTAAGTGCCCCAGAATTGACACAGAATCCCCTGGGACAGAGAGAGAAATAGAAGATCCCAAACATAGAGATTAAGTCTCAGCCACATGACAGGAATGGGGGCTCAAAATAGAAATTAATTTGAATTTTAGAAAAGTAAAAGAAATGCATATTTTCTGCATGCCTTAGTTTGGGACTTAGATATGTACCCATTCATTACAAAAGGCAGTCAAGACAGTAGGATTTTACTTATATACTTGTTTTCTATGCACACAACCTTTAAAAAAATGACATCAGGTATGGATGAGAACACTGGTAAGAGCAAACAACAACTGTGGCTGAATTTTATCTCCCTGAGTGAGACAAAGAATTCATTCATTTCGAAGAGTTTGGAGATAGATTTGATCTGGACACTGGTGGTTCCTGACATGATTGAATCATGGACTCCCCTGAGTAGCTTATAAAAGGTAGAGAACTTTTGTCCCCAAAACAAAACATAGACACCAAATTGTATGTATAATTCCAGGGTCTTCAGAACTCATCTGCCTTTGAAGCCCATCTGTGGACCCCAGGGAACAAAACTTTCCCCATGGGGGCTGCCTATGCCTGCCACTCTCCCTGTCCTCATTTTCTTCCAGAGAGTTTCAGTGGATAAAAGAAAATCCTCAGCCTATTTGGAATACAAAGAAATCTGCCTCCCACAGTCTGTCACTCTGACACCCTTGCCATCTGCAGCCGTTTAAAGCGCTTGCCCGTTCCCAAACCCCTCAGTGCCATCCTGCACAGGCCTCTTCCTGGAGGTCTGGGGAGTTCTGAACTCTGCCCTGAGCACCCTTTTTGGGACTGCCTGACACCAACACACGTTATAAATAGAAGGGAATGAGGCCCTGAGTGCTCACCTCACGTCTGGCAGGAGACGCTTAGACTTGCTGCGCATCAGGAAATTCACTCTGAACACAAAAGTATCCTGGGCCAGAGATGCTCAACCAGAAAGGGTGCAGAAGCATGTGGCTGAAGGTGAGGCAGAAAGCACACTGTGCAAACTGGAAGGCATAGCACACTGTTTGGTTGACTCAGCTGATGCAGGCCTCCATCCAGTCACCGGCACCACACTGATGGAGGCCCCTTTGTGTGGACAACCACTTTGACTTGATGGCACCATGGAGAAAAATAATCGAAGCCAGTGACATGGGTCTGGTCATAGAGGACCCCCTCTCACCCATCACACATAGACCGGAGCTGGGTCAGGTACTCTGGAATCCTTGGTGCACCCACCTCCCTGCCCTCCAGGGGCTCATCCACCCTGCAAGAGGATGGGGCCAGGAAATACCCATGTCCTGTACTCAATGTGGTCAAGGGTGCCCCTGTCTCCGCTCACCTATTGTGAGGCCTCCAACAAGTTGCTTCCCTCAAGAGCCTCATTTTCTTTATTTGCAACATGAGGGTATTGGACATGAAGATCTGGAAAGTTCTCTTCCAGGCTGTAAGAATTCTCTGATTCCTTTGCCCTATATAAAAGCTTCTGTAGGAAACTTTATTGCTATCTTTGATCCACTAGATGGCAATTGTACTTAGTTGAGGAAGAACGCTGACTTAGAAGGATCATTATTGAAAGAAAGGAAGAAAGAAAGACCAAAAAACAAAAGTAGGTTACTTAAGGAAGGGAGTTAAACAGATGAAATCAAAATGCAAAGTAGCTAATACTATTACTACTATTATAACTAGTTAATATGGGGCATGTGGGTGGCTCAGTAGATAAGCATCTGCCTTCTGCTCAGGTCATGATTCCGGGGTCCTGGGATCGAGCCCGCATCGGGCTCCCTGCTCAGTGGGGGACCTGCTTCTCCCTCTCCCTCTGCTTGCCACTCTGCCTACTTGTGCTCTCTCTCTTTCTGTCAAATAAATAAATAAAACCTTTAAAAAAGAAATGTTAAAAAATACTATTATTACTAGCTAATAATATTGTATAATAAAATATGCTTAAGCAGTTAACAAACCAATATATCTAACTCATCTGTGCTGATTCAGCAGGCACGTGTCTCCTGGCTGAGGTTTGGGAGCAGGCAGCAGAGTGCTGTGCACTGATGTCAAGAGACCTACTTCCAGTCCCAGCTGTTTCTCTAGGAAGCTGTTGGACTCTGGTGAATCACCCATCCTCCCTCTGTCTCAGTTTCTGCATCTTTAAAAGGAGAAGGACCTCAGCCATACACTGTAAATTAGCCCTAGCTCTAGCCATTCTACGATTCTCCAAATTGGATTGCCAAATGCCACTTAATAAAGATTTCCAGCACCAAATATGGATGAGAAATCCCAATATCACTGACCTCTAGGACAAGAGAAAGAAGCCTTGTGCCACACACATTTTCAACACAACATGCTGCCACCATCATTTCAGGCAGCTTGGGGAGTATCTGCCCCTGGCCAAAGTAGTCACTGCCAAATTAAGGTAAATATGTTTTAAACCTGAAATTTTCTTCTGCTCGAGGGAGTGTGCAACAGATCCAACTTGTCTGGCAGACAAATTGTCTCATCCTGAGCGGGCGGCTTCCAAAGGATGTTCCACTGGAATGCCTTGGGGCTCCTTTCCCAGGCTACCACCATTTCTCTCTGATCTTTGTCACTCCACTTGGCTTCATCTCCTCCCATTCCCCTTCCTCTGGATGCATCAAACTTCACTCTGGTGGTGGTGGGGAGGTGGTGGGAAGGTTACTCTTGGCTCTCAAGAACAAACAATATCCCTTGCTAGTGCCATAGCCACAAATGAGTGAGCCCCCAATCTAAAGCCGTTTCTCAAAGTATGGTCTATTGACTATTGTATCAGAATCAGTTATGCTAAAAATGCACATTCCAGGAGCATCTGGCTAGCTAAGTCAATGGAGTGTGCTACCCTTGATCTTGGGATTGTGAGTTTGAGCTCCATGTTGGGTGTAGAAATTACTTACAAATAAAATCTGTTTTTAAAAAATGCACGTTCAAATCCTACCTGGATCTGCTGAGGCAGGATGTCTATGGGGAAGCCTGGATTATGTATTTTCACAAGCTTGCAGATGAGACTGAAGTTTGAGCCCCATTGTCTCACAACAAAACCCCTCAAGGTCAAGGTTACTTGAGGTACAGGCAACGTAGTGGAATGCTAGGCACTGAGACTGGAATAAGGGCTAACAGAGCATGATTTGAGAAGGCATACGTGGTATTTGTTGAAACAGAAAAAGTGTCAGAGAGGTTTTCAGTAGCTCACGTGGGGCTTCACTGAGTGGCAGTGCTTTTATAGAATGCAGGCCTGCTCATTTTCTTTAAAGGTGGAGAAATTTACATTTTCCTTCCTGAATTCATCAGAACCAAGGGCAGCAACTCACCCTAATTAGCCATCTCACAAGAGATCAGTAAATAAACTAGAATGTTATTTCATTAATTATAAGGAAAGGCAGAACAGCTAAGCAAACTGGAATATTCGTGTCAGCATGCCAGAGAGATGTTCTTTTTTAGAAAAGTCTACATAGGAAGGCAAATTACCATTAGCAGGTAGTGTGATGAGTGTGGAAATTAGGTGATGTTAATGTCATGAGATGTGATCAGAGGCACAATCTTCACCAAAGGAAGAGAGAGAAGAACAGACCTGTCTGCCATTTAACTAAGCACCCGCTATGAACAAGACACTGTCCCTATTTTTAATCTTGTAGGAAAATACTTGGCGAGTGAACAAGAGTCTCTTTCCTAGCTCGTCTGAGCACCCTGCGTGTGAAGACCCAATGATAAATCTTTGCTCTTTTTTTTTGGGAGGGGGGTGCTATTTTTTTCCTAGACCCTGATGGCCATCACATGTGTCAATTCCGTCTTTATTCTGTTTAGTAATAAGAAAACTGAACAGGACTCTTGAGAAGCGCCTTAGTCCTACTTACTAATAACATATCTTAGGGCAATTTCCTCTGCAAATAGGATTCTAATTCATTACCCATAATTTTGTTTGTATTTTTAACCTAATCTGCAAACTCACTAAACACATATTTTAGCAAAATGAGGGTAACAAGTGAAATATTTGTGTTCCTACTGAACTATGTTCAAATTATGCACACTTGATTCTTAACATCTTTTCTCATTTATAGCTGAAGCAGCCTTAAATGGAATGGAGGCAACCTGTAGCTTATTTACATGCAATGTTCATCTAACCCATCCATACCTAACTGAGTTGCAGACTCAGCTTCCAGTCTAGGTCACAATGTTGTGACAGCCTCCCTGACACTCCATGGGTCCACTTTGTTAACATTAGTCACTTGTCATGTCAGGTCTACTGATATGATCTATCCTCTTGAGGTTTACAGGTTAAATTTTCCTACAATCAACTTAAATTTAGAGGAAAGCACAAAGCCAGAGAAAGCACATGTATTGAAGGCTTGCTTATGCTTGTAACAGCTGCTGGGACTGCTGAAATAGAAAACACTGGCTTCTTTCCCAAGATCTTATATTTAAAATAAAAATATAATATCATTGTACATATAAAATGGTCAAAACTTTAGGGAAATAATACTCTTAAGACCTGGTTCACATTTTTCTATTTCAATGAAGAGAATGGGATTATCACATAGAAAAGAGCCTAAGGCATAGATAACACAAAATAAATAATTTACCAGACATTTGTATTTTCACTTGTAATGCACTTTTAAATTTTACAGTACAAGGTGGAAATAGAAGTAAAGTGTTCTGGAAAAGTAAGCCTTCTCTGACCACACTATCTTGTCTTTCCAGATCTTTCCAGCTTTTCTCTGACCCTACTTATTCTCTGATCTTCACAAGATCTTCAGCAACATCTTCGTTTTATCTCAGCCTTTCACTTGGCATCAATCCTTTCCTGCTTCATCCTTCCTTCTGCCCAGATCTGATGGCCTATTACTTCAACTACTCTGTATCTAGATAATCGAACTTCTTCACCCCTTTGCCCTGCTATTACTTCTGCTTTTTAATCCCCAGTCCTGTATTAACCCAAACATATCTGTCTTCTCCAGCTCTGCACACTGGTAGTCAGGCATTAAAGAAATACACACTGCTGGGTGGATTGGTGCTACCATAGGCTTAGGATATTCAGTCTCATCTGGGTCACCAGTGCTTCTAGCCAATGCTGTCTGTTTCCTTAGTTAGTGTCCTTTTACTATTCTCTACAGCAAGTCCAAATTTGTGCTAATTTTCTAATGCTCCCTAGCCCACCTCAAATATCCCCACTTTCTCTAATGAGACCGAAATGACCAGGATGACCACCTCCATTCATGAGTTTGTACCCATATCCTCCTTCCCTAGTGACTTGGAGGATGCATGCCTCAAAGCCAGTGTCACCACAGTGCTCTTGAATTTACTCTTCCCCATTTCCATCCAGGAAGTTGTTCTATCAGTGATTCATTTGTTCTGTTTCTTCAAATTCTCCTTCCTTCTGGTTCATCTAATCATCACTTAATCATGTTCAAGTGTCTACTAAAAAACAACAAATAAAACTCCCACCATCCTGCATGCCTTCTCTGGCATTTATCTTCATCTCCATTTAGCTTTGTCACTTCTTTTTTATCCATCCAATCCTGCATCAAATATGATGTGGTTTCTGCCCCACAAATCTTATCCTAAAGTCACCAGTGACTTCCTCATTGCTAAAGCCAGTGAGTAGCTGGTTCTTTCATACTTGCTTTCTCTGAGATATTTAGGGTCACTATCTGTTTTCCTCTTTGAAATTCTCTTCTCTAATTTCCTATAGGTACGTAGGTTATAGGTATTCTGATGACTCTCAAATAATATCTCCAGCCCAACCCTCTGCTTGGAGGTCCAGACTCTCATATCGAACCACATGCTAAATGCTTCACCTGGATCCAGATGGAACATATTCAAAATGGGTCTCATTTATTTCTCCCAAAAGCTCTTCCTTCTGTGTGCCCCAACTGCCAAGTCGGGAGCCTGGGAGTCATTCCTAACTCCCCCAGCCCCCAACAAACATCCTTATAGACAATGGTTGCAAAGTTCTTTCTACTCTACTTCCTAAAAAGAAGGCCTCGTTTATGACCTACTTATTAAAAGAATCAACTGACTGTTCTCCTCCTGCTTCCCATCTCACCCTAGATAAATCTTATGTGGAAATTAGAATGATGTGGTTTTCAATCTGTTCTTCTTCTATAACTTCTATTCACTGAATGAAAACATTGGACTTGGGAAGAGTGAACCCAGCTGCAGTGAAGGGTGCCAAGTGTCAAGCTGATTTCTTTTTTCAATATTTGTGTTGAACAGATGAGATTTTTTTCAAACTATAATCATCTTGAATTATGTATCTTTGAGCTGCTTTAAGCAGAAAAGTAAAAGAAATAAATGTGTAAATGTTCAGGAGAAGATTGGGCCATGAAAATCAGCAAAGTGAAATCATTTGATGCGGCTATGCCAGGTTCTTGTAATAAGAATAAATCTCATCCATTCCCTCTGAAATAGAGGGACTTGAGGTTCTAAATCACGAAGTTCCATCTTTGTGCTCCAAGTGAGATATGAAGATAAACCAGAGGATAACAATATGCCTGCCACCCCCTCATCAGTCCTTCTGACACATGGGTAGAGAGTCACTCCACCACTCAGAACCCTACTCTGGGTCATCATGATGCATTTTCCAAGAACCATCTGGAAGGTGTTTTGGAAGAGAAAGGCCTAGAGGACTTCAATGTTTATGAAACATTTCATGTTAATCAGACTCAAATTGTTATATCAGAAAAATTAAAAGAGAAGCAAAAATGAACTAAATACCATCCAAGATTCATTTCAGCTCAAAATTCTGTAATCTTTTTAAGTCATTGATTTTTAACTTTGATGATGGTGGGGGTGGGGGATATGCAGCAAATTCCCTTGAGAATCCAGGGGAAAAGATGGATTCTCTTTTCCGGAAGATGTTTTCTCTCTCTCTCTTTCTCTCTCTCTCTCTCTTTCTCTCTCTGTCTCTCTGTCTCTCTCTCAAACACACACACCCCTTTATTTATAATTTCAGAGGTTTCATACTATCCCAGTTTAAGACCTCCTATCTCTCTCTGGGCACTGATTAGGCATGAATTTGAATATGACTGAAGGATTTTCTTTTGTAATCAAATAAATATAAGATTCTTACCCCCCTCAAGTAACCAAACTCTCAAACCTGTTCCTCTTCCATTTCTTGCTATGGATTTCCCTGGTATACCCAACTCTAAGATCAACAGGGAATACTGTTCCCAAGCCAGTGTGTCTCAGACAAGAGCCTTTGAGGCACTCGATCCTTCTCCTATCTTCATGGCCATGTCCATGGGACTGGCAGCACCATGGCACTGGTTGTCTCTCCTTTCCAGTTGGACCCTAAGTCTATTATCAGATTTAGAAACTGGATCAGAAGTGGGATGTAGGAGGTTAAAATGGTTCAAGCTGCTCCTTCCTAGAGAGACAAGAAACAATTTGTCTAGTTTGCCACAGGTGTGAATCAGAGATAAGGGAGAATTGTTGCCATTAAACTGAAGATTTTAAGGGTTTTGGAGGTGCTGGCAGTTGGGCTGTGTGAGCAAGACCTATAGAACTGGAGCTTGTATCAGGAGGTGAATGCTGGAGTTAAACATTTCTCACACTTAAATGTTCTCAGTACTCAGGTCACTCCACACCTCTGCAAATACAGGAGAGTATTTGTATCTGGGGAAGCATAATTCTCACTGCTTTGTTACCACCACTGCAGTGTGGGATCCGATCTTTCTGTCACTAATACCACTCTGGTTTCCCCACAACCTTCACTTTCTGGGAATTTCCCTCTACATGATTTCCTAATGGCTGTTTATTTACCACTTGCATTTCCCTACCATTCAAACGCTTTTTCAAGAATTTCAACAAATACTCACAATTTGGTCTGACTCCCTTTTTAATATTCCAAGCCATGAGAAGCTATTTTGCATGTCATAGCAACTAGATAAACACGAGTTGCAATTTCTCCAACTGGTGAGAAAGTGCAATTTTGTTTCATGGTTTTTTTTTCTGCAGAATTGTAGAAAACAAAATGTTGGCAGCCTTCCATGGGGAAAAATAAGAATTTCAGCAGTTTCACCTAATTCCATTACATCATCATTTCGCAAACTCACCAGTTGTTAAGACCATATTGCAAAATGTCACCAGCAATTTCACTATTTCATATATTACAGAGAAAAGATAATTTTGTTTGGTGCCTGGAGAGAAAGCAGAAGAGGAACTTGTACAAGAGAAGTGTCACAGACAGTCATGTGTACACTTGCCTCCTACAAATTCTGATAGGTGCAGAGAAGATTTTGACAAAGCGTTTCTGTTCATAATGTTTATTTTTTAAAAAGAACAAAACTGCCAACCCTAGTTTGTATCACTGAGCTACCACATGTGTTTGGTATATTGTGTGGAATGTAATACCCATGAAATAGACACTTCTGTGGTTCTCAAGAGTGGGGCCTATCTGCCTGGAGCTCCCTACCACCCACACGCATACACCCCCCCACACACACACATGCACACGCACACGCACACATCCTCTGGTTCATTTCAGGGCTTTCTTCGTGGTTCACCAGATTGGACAAGTGATTATAAACCCAATGTGGGTGGAGAAGAGACTCCACAACTGAGGATGTGGTGCCAACCTGTTTTGAAAAAAGGAGGAACGGTGAGAAATTAGCAAGCATAAGTTTTCAACAAAAACTATGCCTTTCTCTTCCTGTTCCAATCCCTACGGCACTGAAAACTAAACCATTATTTATGTATGTAAGCAGTGAAGCCATATAAGGGTCGAGAACACAGAATGCCTGGATTTGACTCCAAAATCCGATGGTTACTACCTATTACTATCTCACAGATGTCAGATAAATCATTTAATTTTTTTTGCCTCAGTTTCCTCATTGGTAAAAGGGAGAATAGTAATAATAATAATAATAGTAATATCAAAGGAATAAATAAGATACATAAGAAATAAATGAGTTATATTTAACTATATGTATAGTTATAAATACATAAGAAATAAATGAATATATATATATATATATACACATACTTGTGATAAGCAATAGTATGCAACATACAATTACTTACTATTCTTGCCTTATATGTTTAAACTGTTTTACTGGGACAGGATAAGTTTTTGAATTATAATCACTGTCTTTTACAACTATACTTCATTCTAATCTGTGACCCATTCTTCTCTCACTCACTGGACCATGACTGTCAAGAGAGGAAAATGACACCAGGGATGATCCCCTGAGAAGAACACTTGCCAGCTTTCTCTCCCTAATGCCTGAGAAAGGATTAAAAAGCTTCTCTGGTCTGAGGTTGGAGGAAAGAGAAGGGAAACAAAAGAGAAGAGACGGGTCCTTGGGTTCTGATTTGATCCATTCTTCCCAAGACTTGCTATAAATGAAGAAACAGTAGAACCCCCAAACAAGTAGGAACACCTTAGAAAAGGAGACATCTCTGCCCTGCATCCCAACTGGACTGAGTAGTGCCAACTTCACAGAACATCCTACCACAGCGTGGCAGTAGTCAGCAGAGATGGCCACAGACGGTGTTGAAACAGGGAAGACCTAAAACGTCCCCACTGGTTTTGCCACTGATCAGAAAGGTGTAGGTGAAATAAACCTTCCCTGTGCTCCAGAGGAGTGTGGGGAAGTTTCACTGGATAAATAAGAAAGTCATGTTGAAGGGATATTATTGTCCTGATGCAAGGACACCACAGTGGAAGTGGAGACACTTACATGGCTAGAGGTCAGTTAGGAACTTGGTGTTTCCATAGATGCCAGTGTGGCAGGATAGCAGTGCCCAAGTACAAAGGGAAGTTTGTACTATCAGTGTGGAAAGATGCCAATAACCAGATGACCAATTCTCTTCTCATTGATGCCATGGGATCCTACATAATGCCCCTGACCTTAGATGCCAACTCTGGGTGGAAGGGTGGGATCAAAGAGGACAAAATCCTGGATTAACTTAAGTATAAGCCTGAAATGAATGGTTTTACCTTAAAGTAATTGAAGATTAAATTTCCTGCCAGGTGGTAAAATGCGGCTTGAAGTAGGAGAATAATTTGAGTTGCAGGGAAACAAGGAGCATAAGGACTGAAACGTCATACTTGCTAACTTACCAGAAAGTGGAAATGGCTAGGACTCATGTTCTAGATACCCTATAAATTGAATAACTGAAGCTCCACATTCCAAGATGACATTGGGAAGGAATTCTGTTTAAGCAGTCTTGGGTTTCACCACTTTCTTTCTAAAAGAAGAACCCCCCCAACCCGTATTGATAGCCTGCTAGAAATGCCAGAAAATAAACAAAGTAAGACATGATAGTAACAGAGGAAGTAAGTGTATGCTATTTACATGAAATTAAGGAGTAACTTAATTGGTCCTATCAGAGGTCCTATCTTGAAATCCCAACCCTCCCCTCTTACTTAACTGTGTAATTCTGGCCAAGCAGGTTAGCCTCTCAGAACCTCAGCCTCCTCATCTAAAGGTGTGTCTCCAGATCAGCATGAAATGAAAGCAGATATGGAAAGTACTCTCATACGGCCAGACCCATATAGGTGCTTACTGAGTAACATCCAAAAAAAAAATGCCCTTCCCCAACTCCTTGGTTTCCAAACCTGAATGGATTCTTTCCTCAGGCTTATAGTCCTCTGTACCATGCATACTTCCACCTCTGTCTGGGGTCTTGTCCTGAATGGATGGATGACCCAGAACCATGATGCCCCATAATAATTTCAGTGTTATTTGCTCTTTAGATTCTGGTAGTCCTGCTCCCTAACCCTTAGCACCCAACACTGCCAATAACCCCCACAACACACAAACACACACACACACACACAGACTCTCTCTCTCACCCCTCACCCCTCCTTCACCAACCATGCCAGTGAGGTACCAGGATGCCAGGAGTGAAACCTGTCTTGTGTGGCTGGACCCACTCCAGAGACATCTTATAACCAAGAACGGAGAGACTAACTAAAATAAATGGACAGGTTTGGCTCTGGAATGAAGCCAGAGCCAAACTGCTCAGCAACATCCCGTTGTCCAATTTAGGTGGTGTTCCGGGACCAGGTGCCGAAGGGGACTCCACTCTCCATAATAAAAGGAGCAGAAACTTGGAAAGGAAGTAGTGCTTTTGAAAGAGTAGCTCTTTGCAAAGCTTCTGAGGCTGGTAGAAAGAAAAAAGGGGGTGCATAGGAAAGAACCAGAGATGGAGAGGCGCCCTAGGGGGCTTACCGGTGGGAGGCCTCACTAACCCTGACAGCTTGATGTATTTCAGTGCCAGAAACTGCGGACCATAACCTTTCTATTTAAGTTAGCACATTTTGTTGGCTTCCTTGTTATTCTGTCCTAGCTCTCTGTCTATACTCACTTTACTCCCTTTAATACACTTAAGTCTGGGTCCACATTTTTAATAATGAATTTAAAATGTCCTGTTGTCGGGGCTTTCAGGGAAGAAAAAACAACCAACCAACCAAATGACTACAAAGAAGCAGCAAGGGCAGCTGGAAATGCACCGAGAGGGAAGGCTCAATTCAAGCTGTAGTCCATGAAACCTGGAAAACTCCATCAGATTTTCCAGTTGCTCTCCAGCCTCACATCCCCAAGGACCTCATTGTCCCTAAAGAAAGCTATTAGTGTGCACAGACTAATGAGACCCTTCAGTCACTGGAACGGGAGAGACACAATAGGGAGTCTGTTTCTGCACACTTGGCAAGAGAAAGGCTGCTAGAAACACCTGGTCCTCTCTTCCACACCCCCCCACCCCCGAGCTCCAGTCAGGGCATGCCGGCTGCTGCAATCGTGGCTGCCTGAGGCCTTCTGCTAGGAGAGATACCTGCGAGGAATCAGAAGACTACTTTGGTAGGTCCTAGTCACAATCTGGGACTCCTGCTCCCAGCCAGGGGACATCATGTCACAGTTTCATCCTTGATAATTGCTTTGGGGGAGGTCTTCTTGGAAGTAAAAAGGAATTTTTCCTGAAAACTTACGTAAAGACACTAAGAGGGATCCACTGTTTCCTTAAGAAATAAAGAATTCTCTCAGGTTATGGTGGTGGGGAAGGACACATGACTATCATGGCAACCCTTACATGCACATGGATTCACCTTCATAGCCTAAACTCATTCGGTTGCTACTCACATTTCCTCTGAGGAAAGCCCTTGGTGGCAGGGACAGCCTAATCCTGTGCACAGAGAAGCTGTGTAGCAGCCCCTCATCTCTCTATGGCACCTCAGTGCCCAGCAAGGACCCCATGGCAGTTCGCTCCTATGAGAGTACCAGACCATCTTTCCCTCCACAGAGCATGCTCTGTGGGTTCTAGTCAATACTTTGTAAGTCTCAGGAGTCAAGACATCTGCACCCAGTGAGGCTGTGATTCCAAAGTGACTACCTCACAGTTCTGGGCAGGGCAGAGGGAGACTGACAAAAAGCACATGACTTTAGTCTCTACAGGAGCATCTTGCTCTCTTTTAGTTTTTACTCTGATTAATCAGTGGGGATTCAGGGCTTGTTTATAGCCTCTGTGAGCTGGGATAGTGAGTCTCTCCCTGAGGAAGTATCCATCCTTGACTAAAGATTGGCTCCTGGACTGGCATGGATGCTCCCAAGGAAGTGTGTGCCTCTAGCCAGCCTTCTGCAGTGAGGCCCAGCTCCTCTGTTCTCCTCTTTGCCCCAAATAACAACACAGGCTTAAAAATGACAGCACAGGGCACCTGGGTGGCTCAATGGGTTAAGCCGCTGCCTTCGGCTCAGGTCATGATCTCGGGGCTCTGGGATCGAGTCCCACATCTGGCTCTCTGCTCGGCGGGAGCCTGCTTCCCCCCCCGCCCCCGCTTACTTGTGATCTCTCTCTGTCAAATAAATAAAATCTTAAAAAAAAAAACAAAAAACCGACAGCACAGGTGGACATGCACATGCTGTTGACGGCACAGAGAAACCGAGGTCCTGCTGGGCTGCCTCAGCTACTTGCATGTCGCCAGAGGAGAGAAAGCACCATCCTGAGTTTCACTGAGAGGAGGAATGCAGGCAGCCAGCTACGACCAAGGGGCTCAGAACCTACAAAGGCAAATGCTCAAAACAGAAATGCAAATGTCTGTCATGACTTGTGACCCTGGCTGTGTACCAGAATCGCTGGAGACACTGTGAAAAAAAACTTCCTGAGGTACACCCAGTCTTCTGAATCAGAATCTTAATCTAGGACACCACCTCTGTTGTCAAGACTTGCTGAAGCTTCCACATAACATAACTCCCTCACCTGTGCACCTGTACATACTTCCCCAGTAGGCTTTTAACAAACCCCTCCTTAGCCACATGTTCACCTGCACTCCAGGTCCCACTGGACTCTGAGCCTGGTAAGTTACATAAATACCTGTCATATGACTAGAAGTCTTCCCCTCCCTCCCCAGAAAAGAGCTGGATATTCAAAATTGAAGTTAATAGTTGAGTTTTTACATTCATAATTGGAATCATTGGTGATGTTTCCTTTTTAATTGGGATCTAGGCATCTCATGTATCACTACAGAATTTAGAAGGAAATTTCCTAAGACTGTTGTTACATACCCTGAGACAGACTCTTTAGTCTAAGCAGTGACCATGGCCTAAATCTTTTTCAACAGCAGGACTGAAAGGTGAGCCCGGGGAAGGGGAGAGCTGTCAGGCTCTGACTTTCTCTCTTGGCCAGTGACTCATTTGCAGCTGCCACATGACAAGGGGCCCCAGAGAGTAGATGGGACACTGTGAGCATCACCCAATTACCAATTTTCACATTTCAGAAAGACCTAGAAACAGGAAAACAGACTATGATAAGCCCTAAAACCACATCACATCTCCTCTTTCCATACAGTTTACTTTCATTTGGCAATGTCATCAGCTATGTCACCCAGCAGTGACATATACTTTCTCCTCAAAACCCCTCTAGTAGCAAATGTCCCATGGGGTCACCTTCTCAGTCAGCTGAGTCAGAATCACAGAATTCTGGAAATGGAAACCTGACAGAGATCTTCCTAATAACAGGGGAACTGTTAATATGTCTTGAGTACCTACTATGGGCCAGCCACTTCATATATTTCTTTTCATATAATCCTCACATGAATCCTGACATCTAAGTTTCATTGTTCTCATATTTTAGATGAAAAAACAGACTTGGGAAGGTGAAGTGATCTGTGCAAGGTCACATATCTAGTGACCCAGATCTGTGTAACCTAAAAGTCCCCGTTTCTCAAAGTGGAGATTATATACAAATCAGCATGCCTAGAGTCATAAAAAGCAGCATAAACACAGCACATCCTCTGAAGTGCCAATTTTATTCAATGGCAAATAATTTAAAACACGGTTTTCACTAAAGCAAACATGCATTTATGATGGGGGAATATGAATTTGCACAAAATGTAAAGATAAAACATTAAACTTAGGAAATTCTTACTGGTGGCAAATACTTCTGGTTTGGCCTCACAGACCCCCAGGGCTGTTACCATATTTCCCAGCAAGGAGGAAGATTCCCAGTGTTTTCAAAGCAGAGCCATAAACCCAAACAGAATTTAGGAATGGCACCCGCAAGTGAAGATGGGGGAATGGTGTGTCATTAAAAGAGCAAAGAGTAGTGACTCTGTTTTGTGAGGAGGCTCAGTTTCAATGTCCACCACTAAAGGAATATACATTCTATAAGGCCATGAGTTCCAAGACCCTACCCGCCTGACTGATGTTGTCAGGGGGCTTCCAAGCTGTTCATTTTGAAGATAAGAATCTACACCAAATGAATGAGCCAGTGGCAAGCCCTACCTTCCCCAAACTCCCTAGCACACGTGCGCGCGTGCACTCACACACCCCCCATACACCACTTCTTGTCTCTATCTCTCCCACCCCCAGAACTTAATGTCCCTAAGTCCTAAGTATCTTTTTTTCAAAAACACACAGAATCATCTTTGAGGTGACTGCAATCATCAAGACCTGATTTTAAGGTAGGTATGTCAGCCTATACTCTGTTGAGGCTTGAATTCCTCCAGAGAAGTTAATCAACGAATTCTGAAAAGAATGAAAGGACAGTTTCGAGCCAGGCCCTTGGCCCAGTAGAGCTAGGCACAACTGCCTGGCATCCTATTATTAGTTGAAGTGAATAGGTATAACCAAGAAAACCTCAGAATAAAGCAAAAACAGAGCATCACCTGGTCTGGCTGGAAAGGAGACCTGATGCAAAGGAAAGGGTAGTGGCACTGCATCTACAGACACATTGCAGCCAGTCTGTGCCATGCTCAGCTCTCCAAACACATCTGCTCTCCCACCCCACTGACCCACTGGTCTTTGCAATTCCTGTTGACTGGGAGGCTCTCCTTTCCACTCATTGCCTGACTAATTCCCACTGACTCATTAGGTCTGAGCTTCGATGTCACTTCTTCCAGGAAGATTTCCTTGATTCACTTCAGCCTGGCAACTTCTTGTTTATTCCCATAATACCCCATATTTCCCCCCAACCTAGTGCCTATCAGACTGCATTGTAATTGTCTATGTACTCATCTGTGAATGCCACAAGAGCATGAATCCTCAAAGACAATGCCCAGCACATCGTTAAACACTCTACGAATGCCTTCTGAATGAATGAATGTTAAAGTTACACTACAAGTTCCCAAGGATGCCCACTGTGCCACAAAAATACACTTTTCTGGCAACCTGGCCACCTTAAAAGCCCACACAGTAAGAAGCTGCTTTGGAGAGGACCGATGAAGGAGAGGAGCCCAACCTACTACGTGCACTGAGGACACAGAGATAAAACAGAAAAGGTCTTTGCACAGGAGACACTGAATCTGATTGGGGAAACTATTAGGGACACAATAGTGAGGACAGATTGCACTGATACAAAGCTAAAATAGAGACAAATGTGAAAACAAACTGGGTGAGCAACGCCTTTGCTTACATACTAATCTTACTGCTCTAGAATGTTTCACTAGACAAAGATTTTAGAAGGAAATATTCATAGAAAAAGAAGGAAATATTCAAAAGAACTTTGATATACACAATATGTTGTTCATCTTTAAAAAAACTGAAAGTCAACAAGACTTTTTTGTATATATCATTTTATTTCATTTTACTCATGCATCAAATATTTGGGGATGCTACTTTATACTAACATCTACTATTGGGCTGTTGGGAGGGTTCAAAGATAACTACCTCTAAGGGGCTTGGATTCACATGGAGGAGATAACTAATAACTGTAATTCAAGGCAGAGACACCGGCTGGGTAAATCAGGATTATTTCTGTTGTAAGTGACTCAATCTGATTTCACTAACAAAGGAAACATATGTCTTATGTAATGAAAATTCCCAGGGATATCTTTATTGAGCTTTAGCTTTCTCCAGGGGCTTGAATAATGTACACCAGTCCCCTCTCTCAATCTCTTGGCTTTCCTTATGCTGAGGTAGCATCACTCTCAGGCTCCATCATGGTAGCCACTCACAGTTTAAGGCTCAAATCTTCCAAGGCCCAGTGTGACCTGAGAAAATAGAGCTTCCCTTTTCCCACAGGTTTTAATGAAAATTGGGGGCTAATTATCCTTGGCCTCAGTAATGATCACCTACTCTCTCATGAGACAATCCCTGAACCATGGAATGGAATTAGCTGACTGATAACCTTAGGTCATATGCCCCTCCTCCAAGCAGATGTGGGGCCAGGCCTACCCAAATCAAATGGGCTGAAAGGAGAATGAGTCTTGAGTAGTCAAGAGTCCTTAACAACAGTCTGATTAAATGCTTGAGTCTTAGTCCTCACAACAGCTTTGTGTTTTCGCCCATTTTACAAAAGATGAGGCTAGTAAGAACAAGAACAGGACCAGAATCTGTGCCCTAGTTCTGTGCTCCCTCCATTTGTGTTTGTTGGAATTTGGGAAGCGACAATATTTCCTTGGATGAGATATTATAAAATGTTCACAAGCATTATAAAACAACATTTCACATCCATGACTGTAACAGCAGTGACACCTGCCTCCCATCATTGTGACAATGAAAACTGCTCACACACATTTTCAAAGGTCCCTTTAAGAGGCAGCACTTCCCTCACTTGAGAAAAACTGAATATTATCCAAGATGAACCTAATTATCAGGAGTTCCATCCTGCTCAAAGTTCCTAAATGTAAGCGCTAACATTTGTTTCAAAGATAGACTGAACTTTTGACTGGACATCTCTTAAAGATCCTCTAGTCCAACCCCACAGGCTAGCAGTTCTGGTATAGAGGAGAAAGGATGAGTGAGGGTGGCAGGGAAGAAGACAAGCAAAGAATGTATTCCTGGAAGGTGAGTGCAAAGGGTTGTAGGTTGTAGGTTTCAGTTTCCCATTAATGCTCCTCTGCTTCAGATACTAAAATCAGAGACATTAATGCATTTTTATGATCAGGATTCAAGCTGTTTTCTTGGGGAAGATGGTATTATCCTCCCTACTTGAGTAAAGTAAGAAATTATGGGCCTGTGGGAGGCAGAGCATTCAATTCTGGACACTAGTCATTAAGAAAGATATTGCCAAATTGACCTGCATTCTGATGGAGCAAACAGGATAGGTGAGAATTTGAAGCCAGCTCTTGACATGAAGAACACATCAAGGAAAAGGTCAAACTACCCCTGAGAAAACACTCAAAAACCTCCTGAGATACTGAAGACAATCATCCAGGAGTAGACTCAGAATTACTTTATATAGTCCCACTAGGTCGAATCGGGTCTGAAATAAGAGCAGAAAACACTTGAGCAATGAGAGATATCTAATAGCAGAATGAGTCATCTGGTAAGCTAGTAAGTTCCCCACTGCTGGAGGTATCCAGCATCCTGAGATGATGAAGTGGGTTTTAAGCTTAGCCTCTTTGATGTTCTTAAACAACACAAAATGAATGGTTTTAGTGCCCCCCACACGGCTAATAGCGACTATATAGAGCATATGAGTTGACAGTTATGCTTGGTTTCTACTAGAATAACTGTAGGGTTATTCTCTCCTATCCAAAAAACCTATCAGAAATGAGTGTGAGAGACATTATTGTAGCATAATTTGAGTCTGTTCTAATTCACAAAGGAAAAAGATGTCCATCTTTAACAAACTTTTGTATTTTATTGATAATAAAATACTTTTATCCAAATGAGTAATCACTTGGTAACTACTGGCCTCAGGGGTTGCACTGGATGATCTCTAAGGTTTGTCCAAAAGTGGAGTCTGAACCTAGGGCTAGAGTGCCTACAGGGTGTTTAGTAATCTACCCACAGGACTTCTGGCAAGTACGACATGTACTACTGTGCTTGTGACTATCTCATGGGCAACAAGAGGCCCATAAACACAGGCCTCTTTAACAAAGGTTAAAATGAGTTTACATGTCACCCTAGAACTGCCTGGGGAAGTGGAGGCGAGTTTCAGAAAGCAACTGTGACCTCTCTATGTCACTCCTTTGTCTGAAGAAGTACTGGTTAAGACAGCTCTCTTTGTAAAGGGTCCTCTCTGTCCGTTAGCACAGCTTGGAGATAGAAAAGACGTTTAGCATTACCAGCCTCTAGCAATGAAGCCATTTTAAATCAGAAATGCTATGAGATTGTGGGATGCCAGATCAGATATTACAGAGACTGGAAAACTCCCATCTTACCTGAAAATGCTATTGTAAGGATCTTCCCTAGTCTTTGATCTTTGAGCCACTGGAGCCAAGCTATTGGCCTTTGCATATTCTCATGAAATCAAGTCCTTGCGAGTGGGAGCACTGTTCTATTTTGTACTATAGGATTTGGCATGATTCTAGGTCACTGCTTTGGTGAAATTACAAGACATGGATGTTTCTGGGGGACACTAGTGCATCAGAGATTGTTGGAATCAATGTAGAGAAATGCGGAAAAGTGGGACTTAGTCTTTGTCAAGAGGCTCAGAGAGTGACTGTAACTTACTATTTCTGGTTCTCATCAAGAAACAAATGAATACCTTACTGCCACCACTGCCCCACATCTCAGGATTCTTTAGTCAACTCTTTCTCCCTTCTTTTCTCACTCTACACTTCTCCTTGGAGTATAAACTGTCCTTTCATGATGATAATTATCACCTAAATTCTATATCATCAGTCCACCTGAATTTCAGACCTGTATATCCGACTACTAACTAGTCATCTTCAGAAATCTGGATGTTTTCAAACCAGAATTCATCATTTGACAATTACTAACCCCTTCTTTTCACTCCCCCCGCTTCACTACCAACCAAACCAGTTTTCCTCCATGTACTTCCAGTTTTAGCTAGTGGCACCACAATTGGCCCATCAGAAACATCACTGCCCCCTGGACTCCTTTTCCTTCACCACTGAGGTCTCAGCGACCCTCAACCGCACTATTTCTCTGATTGGAATCTTGGCCTCTAGTTAAAAAAAAAAAAAAAAAAAGAATCTGTGTGATCTTTCTAAAACACCAATCTGATCATGTCAGCCTCACCCATTCCCATTTCCACCTCCACCTCCCTCCATACCCTGATCCCCACCCTCACAAAATACTTCCAGCTTTCCTCATCCCTTGTGGAGTAACATCCAGGAGGGATCTAACCCTTGTATTTTCTCCCATTTCCCCTGGATTTAATCTGTGTTTTAGATTTATCCAACTTTAGTCATCTCCATATTACATACTAGTTCTTGCCACTATATCTTTGCGCTTATTTCCTCCCCCTGATGCTTTTCCCACTTCATCCATCTGGTAAATTCCCATTTCTGCTTTAAAACCTACTGGCATGCCGCCTCTTCCTGAAAGCCTTTCCTGACTCTCCTTCTCCTTTTTGTTTCTTCATCTTACACCTGAAATCTCTGTTCTTATCCTAACTCTATTGTCACTGGAAATCCTCTAGTAAGCCATGAGCTTCTTGAGAGCGGGGATTGTGCCTTAGCTTTCTCTGCCTGTTTGGTTCTGGGTACTGCACCTGGCAAATGCTAGAAGCAATTGACTCTTTGTAAGTGTAAAGAAGATGCTCTTAACCAGATTCTAAAGGGGAGGGAAGGGAGAGAGGAGGACAGATTTTTTTTTTTAAACCATCAACAGTGTTTCTTATCCTTTAAAGATGGACATTGACATTCACCCCTGAAGGCACATGATTCCTTCATTTCTGGAAAACTTTAATGATCCTTTATGAAAAAGTGAAATTCTGATCATCAATTGCAATGAAGTCTTCGGAGATAGATAGTGAGGCTCCAAACTGCTTCATGTGAAAATATAAGTGGTAGTCTTTACTGATGATAGAGAGGCATCCCAAAGATTATCATGCTACTGAGAGACTGGTCGTAGACTGAGAGTGAGGATGAAATGGGGTGTTTCCCTGAGTGTCAGTGGAGTAGGAATCTGGATCAGATAGGCAGGAACTTGGCAAGAGGATTCACTTTGTAGGGATACAAACTGTCTTAAAAACAATGTCACAGGCTGGTGGTAAGGGGAGGGATAACCAAGAAGAGATCTCTATGGGAGAGCATGGACAAAGAACTTGAGAAAAGAAACCTGTGGTGACAAGTTGTCATTTCCCCCCCTATGGTATCCAGTTTTAAGGCATCCTTAAGTCCCTGTATCATTCCCTCCAGCACCCTATTCTCCAGTAAAGCTTTATGAGATGTCATAGCCCCATCTTAGCTGAACTCTGGGGAATTAGTACAGTGGCCAACATCCACTGTCACAGCATAACACAAAGACCTCCAAAATAGTCTAAAATGGAGGCATAATATATTGCCCACCAGACAAAGAAGAATCATGTTCCTTAAGAAAAGTCAGTGAGTCTCCTGCAAGCTACAAGTGAAAGTGGCAGATAGGATATGGAGCAGGGGAAGTTTTTTTTCAAATTTCTGATTATTTCAAAAGTGGATTGTAAAGTCTTTCTTGAGTTTAGTTACTTTTCTGGTTTAGAATTATTGAGGCACAGGTATAGTTCTAAAACAGGTTCAGAATAGGCTGCATTAGGCTCTTAGGGGTCTCAGTGTCACTCAGCAGGCAAGTTTGACTAGGTATGCTTGAGGCTTAGGGAAATTTTTATTTAATGTTTTTACTGGAGTAAAACAGTACACAGATAGTTTATAACAGTCTGGTCTTCACACAGAAAGTGGCCATAGTTCAAAGTCAGATGGCAGTCCAAGGTGACAAGCAACAACCAGGGTGAATTTTGAAATGTTTTGGTGTTCCTGAGAAATTCCCAAGGCACCCTGGAGAGGCTTACCTGGTAGAACATTAGGGACTCAGATGGCAAATATTTGGCTATTAAAGGAGAGAGACTTCTGAACTTCGACCAACTAGGGCTACCTGGGTTTCTGAATGTCACCCCCAGAGTAAAATTACCTTGAAACCTATTTCTTCCTACAATTAGTAACGTTGGCTCTGACCTTTGTATCACTTGAACTCAGGGAAAACACCACATCAGAGTTAAAGGTGGGAAACTGGATCTATTCTGCACGACAATCACGCTCTGAGTTATATACCAAAACCCACAGATACCAGTTTTGCCTACTTAAGCAATGTGAGGCTTCCACAATCTTTTAAGGAAATATTATCATTTCCTTTCCATGAAAAATTACCAGAGGTATTGTTCATTTTTTGTTCCAACACAATTGAAATCGTACATGGTAGGGAAGTTTTTAATTGGTCCGTTCTGAGCAGGAACTGTGTGTGCTCACTGCGGTAGGAGCCTAATAAATTACTTCATAATCTCAACCAGAGGCTTTGTGTTGGGAAATACTCATTAGTTTGCACCAGCAGCCAGCAGCTTCATGTGGAAGGTCTAAGAAATATGCTGCAGTAGGTGTAGGGCAAGTTGCTTGAGCAGAACTTCTGGGGCAGTGAAAACAAATGGGCTGCATGGCGAGGGAAGCCATGTGGATCTGAGCTTCAGTGTCAGGGGGACAAAAGAACTTCTAGAAATTGTATGCCAGCCTCTTCTGTCCAATCTACACTTTCCTGCTCATATAGCTCTTTTCCCACCACCCCCAAAAAGGCTTATTTGTTTTCAGATCCCCCCCACCTTTTTTTAGTGTGGAGAAATCAAATGCTTGGAAATACTGGTCCCAGACTAGTAAGGCAATATATATACTGTTCACTTGAGATTCATACATACCTACATATACACACACAGAGATAGATACATAACACCAGTGGGCAAAATGTGAACCCAGCTGATAAGAATAGTTCCACTCAGAGGGAACATAGGATTTGATATGTTAGTAACTCACTTGGAGGAGAGGTTGAGACCCCAAGAGGCATGTTCTTATAATAAAAGATGTTCCCTAAATTGCTTTCTAAGGAGAGAGGGTCTTGCTGATCTCAGGGTTCTAATATCTTTGCACTCTGGTGGTTTGGTAAAGAAGTTTGGGTGATTGCTGGGGTAGAACTGTTCTGCGAAATAAAGAGGTAAGAATTTGAAACTGGGGGTGAAGTGTTCAGGGAGAGAACCAAGAAAGCCAGGCTTTGTAAGCAAGAAAGGAAAGAAGGAAAAAAATGTACTTCTTAGCAGAGCAGAAGCAAATGTCTAAGGGGGATTTTGCAATTATTTGCTGTAGCACATACATGATAAACTCCTCCCTCCATTTGCCCTAGAAAACATTTTCCCAGAAGCAGACCCTGAGGCCAGGATTCCCGTGCATGGGGCTTATTAAGGAGGTGCTCCCAAGGGAGACCAAGAAGGGAGCAGGGAAAACGAGATAGAGAAGAGGGCAAAATCAAGCTAAAATATAATCCAGGCACAACCCGTCAGTCTGATCCCACAGGGGAACAGCTCAGTGTTGTCCCCACTGGTGGTAAGCGAGCTGGGCTCTCACATTCCTCCACCTGTCAGTCTTTGGTCAAGGGTAGGGTGGAGGAGGGGGATCAATTCACAAGCACTCTGGCTCTGTTACAGAGGACAATGTTCACTGAGGAAGAATTGTACAAGGTGTTGCGTGCAAGAAGCCAAAGGGATAGGGAAGGCAGAGCAAAAAGTGGTAAAAGGGGAATTGAGGAGATCTGATAGAGCACTATAGCATCCACTACATAATCTATAATAAAGTCTACATTTGCTCACCATTGATTGTGTAGCAGTCCATTCTTCATGGTAACTCAAAGGAAAAAAAAATGATATATGCATTCAGGTCAAAACCTTTAGGGAGTAAAAGCAGAGACCGTCCTTGTACGTGCAGAGAATGAGGAAGACCTGACACCTAACTCTACAGGCTTTTGGAACCAACCTCACAAATCATGAAAATATATTATGTATTCTCACGAAGCTATACTGCTGATGCTAGATTGAGATGGAAGAGATCTACATATAGCAGGTACATGTATTCACATCTCTAATCATTTCTGCTGGTTAAATGTCCATGGCTCCTGCCTGCCCACCTCACACAGTCCAATACCAGCCTCTCGCTCCAGCTTTATCTCAGCCAAACTCCTGCCATGAGCTGCTCCTCATCCACACTCCATGTTGTCCTTCCACGGTAGCCACAGCTAAACTAAACCTTCACATGCACCAGGCACTGAGCCAATATGGGTCATGGGTGTCACTTAATCCTAACAATAACTCCATGCCTTAGGTGTTATTTAATTTCACAAGTGAGAAAACCGCAATTTGATGAGGTAAAATGCAAGTTCTCTATATGGGTCAGGGGTGGGGCTGCATTTGGACCTAGGACCTGGTGACTGAAGAGTCCGTGCTTTTAGTGGTCGTGCTCCTTTCTCCATGGACATTGTCTCCCCTTCTTTTTTTTTTTTAATTTTTTATTTATTTTCAGCATAACAGTATTCATTGTTTTTTCACCACACCCAGTGATCCATGCAATCCGTGCCCTCCCTAATACCCACCACCTGGTTCCCCCAACCTCCCACCCCCCGCCCCTTCAAAACCTTCAGGTTGTTTTTCAGAGTCCATAGTCTCTCATGGTTCACCTCCCCTTCCAATTTCCCTCAACTCCCTTCTCCTCTCCATCTACCCTTGTCCTCCATGTTATTTGTTATGCTCCACAAATAAGTGAAACCATATGATACTTGACTCTCTCTGCTTGACTTATTTCACTCAGCATAATCTCTTCCAGTCCCATCCATGTTGCTACAAAAGTTGGGTATTCGTCCTTTCTGATGGAGGCATAATACTCCATAGTGTATATGGACCACGTCTTCCTTATCCATTCATCCGTTGAAGGGCATCTTGGTTCTTTCCACAGTTTGGCGACCGTGGCCATTGTTGCTATAAACATTGGGGTACAGATGGCCCTTCTTTTCACTCCATCTGTATCTTTGGGGTAAATACCCAGTAGTGCAATTGCAGGGTCATAGGGAAGCTCTATTTTGTCTTCCCCTCTAAAGCCCTTTCCCCACTTCAGAAAGTCCATGCCCTACCATTTTCCAAGAGACAGTGCCATGCTATCTCCTCCGCAAAAACTTTTAAATTAGGCAGAATTCTTGGAGGGAAGGAATAGAAATCCAATATACAAGAAAGGAAAATTATTGGCTTGAGCATTTGGGAAAAATACTGGGGTGGTCTACATGTTCAAAGGGATTGGCACAGGAACCAGGGCTTAATAGGGACTTAATGTAACTAGAATCTTCTTTCTACCTCTAACCTTCATCTACCCCGCCCCCCATAGCCCAATAGCTTCAGCAATATGAGATACCTCTCTCTCTCATCCTCCATTTATCAACTCAGGAAGGGCCCTGATTGCCCCTATTTGTGTCATGGGTTTAACCCCTGCCTTTACCTCAGAGTCCAAGGGAATGGATTATTATGATCAGTAAGACCATGGACATGGGATCGTTACTTGAGGAAGGGGTTGGGAGAAAGCCACTCTGGCCAGTTCATAGCAATCGCTCCTACAGTTCGTTATGCCATCTATGAAGATCCAGGCAGAATTACTCTGTTCCACTTTCTCCGGCATAAAACAACCATTTATCATGCTCACAGACTCTATGGGTCAGGAATGTGGTTGGGACACAGCAGGGATGTCTTCTCTCTGTTCCACAGCATCTTAGGCCTTCGATGAAAGACTTGAAACCAGGGGTTGGATACTTCTGAAGGCTCATTCATTCACATGCGTGGCAGCTGAGGCTGGTACTCAGCTTGAGCCTCAGTTCCTTTCCACGTGGCCTCTCCATGTGTGAGAGGGTTTGGGTTTTCTCACAGCAAGGTGGCTAAGTTCTAAAGCTGAGCATCCTGTGAGCAAAGCCATGTGGGAACTGTACTGCCTTTTCTAACTTAGCTTCAACGTGCCACATTCAGTTTTTTGGAGCCTTACAAGTTTGCCCAGATTCAAGGGGACGGGGGAGGTGGAAATGAAACTCCACTCCTTGATAAAGTATGGCAAAATTCTGGAAGAGAATGTGGGACCAGAAATATTGCTGTAGACATCTTTGGAAAATACAGACTGTCACACATTTTCCCCTGTGAAGTCTCTTTGTGTTTGTCATATCTTCCCTAAATTATCATGAGCTCTGTGAGATATTCATCTTCGTTATTTCCGTGCAGTGCCTTGAGCAAGACCTTATATGGACAATATATCATGGACAATAGGTCTTCAAAATAAGTTGATTGGTTAAATATCTCTAACCTAATGGCATCACAATTTTTTCACCAACTAACTGTGTGACTGTGAGAAGTTTATGCAACATCTCTGAGGCTCAGTTTACAAACTGAGAATGTTTAACTAAAGTTGTGGTTTCTAAACATTCCAGTTTAGCAGCAACTTACAAATCGCTTTCTTCAAATTACATCTAATGCAGAATTCCAGTATGTAAAACAGATTTGGAGGGGAAAAAAGCCAGATGTGGATAAGAGGGTACGCTGGTGCGCTGTTGGTGGTAATATGAATCAATACAGCCACTATAAGAAACAGTATGGAGAGTCCTCAAAAAATCAAAAGTAGAACTACCATATGATCCAGCAATCCCACTTTGGGTATATATCCAATGGAAATGGACACAAGATCTTGAAGAGATACCTGCACTCCCATGTCTACTGTAGCTCTATTCACAATACCCAAGATATGGCTATAACCTAAGTGTATGTCAACAGATGAGTGGATTAAAAAGATATTGTATGTGTATGCCAGAGGACTATTATTCAACCATTAGAAAGAAGGAAATCCTGCCTATTGTGACAACATGGATAAAACTTGAAAGCCTCCTGCTCAGTAAAGTAAGCCAGACAGAGAAAAATAAATCATGTATGGTATCATTTATATGTGGAATCTAAAAAAGCCTAACTAATAGAAACTGAAACTGGGGCAGTGGTTACCAGGGGCTGAGGAGGAGAGAAGGGACAGTGCAGAAACTTGGCAGATGTTGGTCGAAGAGTGCAAACTTCCAGTTATAAGATAAATAAGTTCTGGGGATCTAATACACAACATGGTGTTTAAAGTAAATAATACTGTATTATATACTTGAAAATTGCTAGGAGAATAGATCTTAAATGTTCTCACCACAAAATAAGAAGTGGTAATTATGTGATATGTTGAAGGTGTTGGCTAAAATTACAGTGGTAATCATTTGCAACATGTGACTAAATCAACATATGGTACACCTTCAACTTACACAATGTTATATACCAAATACATTTCAAAAAAGCTGGTGGGGAAGGAAAAAAAGAAAAATGCTCTTTTTGAAGCAGGTCTGCCCTCTTCTCTCCCCTCCTCTTAGCTGCCATAGATGATCCTGAGACAGTATCATGGAGCTAGTGGCCATCTTCTATTTTTAATCTTCTAGAATCTCCTCTGATAACAGGATCTACCTCTTTTCTGAGGAACCTCAACCTCCTTCCCACCGCCACTCTCCCATTCCACTTGATTTCCACGGAACTGACCCTAGTACCCATCTCTAAAAATGAGAATGTGACCCAGAACTGCCCAAGCAGAGTCACCAAGACTGGTTTGAAAATAAGCCTGACCCATTTTTGGTCAGTGAGACTAATTCTAAGACTTTTTATCAAAAATGTCAGGAAGGAAGATGCTCTTTGTCCTGGGATTGCTCAGCCGGTAGAATAAAATCCTAAAGCTGCTGTTAGCCATTTTTGCTGCTTCATGGCAAAGAGTCTAACTGACAATGAAGCTCTAAAACACAGGGAAGAAGAACTAAGAGACAAGAATGAGAAAAGCAGGAGAGTGGCAAGTTGATAACATTATTTGAGCATCTGGATCCAGGCATGCCTGTTGCTAATATTAACCCTGGATCTTTCCAGACAGTTTGGTTGTTTTGCACTACTTCTGAATGAAAGAATTACAGCAAATACACAGAACTGAAGGTTCTATAGAACACAGTTTGAAAACTACCACAGTAGATCATCTTCCTGGCCCTTTGCCCTTCATGAACCTCTGAAGGTATAGATCTTTCAGTTTTTCATCGTTTGTCACTATAGCACCATAGCACTGGAAATGCACCGGTTTCTTGGAAATTACAGAATATCTGATGGCCATGAGGACACCAGGAAAATGCCTGTGAATGGATACAAGGCTCACTTATGATACCATCTGACATTTGCTCTAAGGCAACCCAGACTTTCTGCTTCTAGGAATTGAAATCAGTAGATATGGAAGCTTTTAATCATACACAAATTCTATATTAAAAAGCCATATGGAAAACGCAACCCTTGCATCTCACAGAGACCGTACATACATATATACATACACACATGTGTACATAATACATAAGTAGCCATACGTCTTCTGTAGGAAAAACCACATCAATGGACCTTTAAAATTTTCATTAATTGTGGAGTCAGAGGAGCAGGCTGTTAAATGCCCATTTTGGCAGAAGAAAAGGAAGAGACGGACAACCAAATCTGATTGGCTTAAGGGTGCTAGTTTCTGCCATACCTTTATCAAAGCTTTGTTCACTCATCTGTGGAGGGGTGGTGGTCTCTCCTACACACCCCTAGCTAGATATGCTTTAGGGGTTAAAAGCAGAACCTGGTGCTTTTTAGCTCTTCTTTTAAAACTTCTGAAATATCTCTTTGAATTTTTCTGTACCCTGCAGGGGGCCATTTATAGATCTATATCAAAAACATGGAACCATATGTGCTATGGTGAGTGCTGTGAAGTGTGTAAGCCTGACAATTAACAGACCTGTACCCCTGGGGCAAATAACACATTATATGTTAATTAAAAAAAAAAAAAAAGAACATGGAACCACCTCAGACCATAAATGAATCTCACAACCTAGTCGATGTTGACCACTGTAGGATCTGCTGTCTTTGGCAAAGGATGTTATTTCAGCCTATCTCAGGGCCCAAAAGAGTCTTGGTGCTGAGTCAAGTTGGATGCTTTGCCTCTGTGTGATACTGTCTCTACCCATTTTCCTGTAGTTACTTCAAAGAGATTTCATAATACAGGAGGATCACCACAAAGATTATTTCTAAATGGTATTTAAATTTGAACCCTTACTCTTTTTCCGTGCTTTTCTTAAGTCACCTTTGTACCATTCCTATTTTCAAATGATATTGCGGAAACATCTGTGTTTTAAGTTGCGTCCCTATCACTTGCAGGAATTCCTCTCTTTTTTTTCTCTGCTGCCTCATCCTGCCAGGAGTCAGACTCGGTTATGTCACAGTCATTTTCAGGAAGGCAACAGTGTTGCCAGAGCCTCAGGATTATACCTTTCTCATACAGAGCAGTATCATTTTCAGGGCAATTGCTCTTAGAAATATATAGCTCAAAGTGAACTCGAGGAGGTAGTGATGAGACAAGGAGGGGTCTGGAGGCTCAGCTTCAGGGGGTCTGCTATAGAGGCCCCTCTTGTTGATGAGGAGAGACTAGGCAGGGCCCTGCACATAGTAGGTACTTAATAAGTGTCAAGTGAATGAATGAATCAGTGACTAGAAGAGTGGGATAAAACATGCAATTTCACCCATTTCAGTGAATTCACATAGGAGTCCAATAGTGGAAGAGGGAGAAATGATATGTGACCACCTATTGTCCCTGTGGGATAAACCTGAGGATACAGAAGTAATTTCCTAAAGATTATTTTACTAGATTCTTACCTTACTGATGCTTAAAATCAAGGAACATCAAAATTGGAAAGGACCTTATATGCAAAAGTTCTCTTCTAAATATCTACAATTGGCCCTGAAGATCTCCAAACTTAAGTTTTTCTGAGCATGTTGTGAAATATTAAGAGGTGTTACTTGGAGAAGGAAATACAAGTTTTGAAACAAGTTTTGGAAGCAACGTAGTAAACAGAAGTAAATAGGCATCTTTACTGCTGGGTTCTCATAGTTTGTTTTTATTTGTATAAACAGTATTTGTTTATCATTAATAAAGTGGAGGTCTGCATCTTCCCTCCCCTCCATCACATCTTGTCTCTCTCATAGTCTTTATTGGTTATTGTTTATTGTAATTCTCCAAGGGGTAATATAGTGGACAACGTTCATCAAACATTTTTAAAACAGAATCTCCCCCTTTTTTTTAGTTTCTCCTATCACTATTACAAGGGTCTTTGATTCATGCTTTTGGAAAGGCTGTCCTAGAACAAAGTTCTGATTGTATTTCTTTTTATTTCTTCTATGGATATATTCAGCACAAGGCAAAATCATTCTCATTCCCGTCTTTTTTCAAGCTCTTTTCTTCCTAATAATGTAGTCCTAGTCCTAAAACTGTATTAAAATATCTTGGTTCACCCTAAGTTACTTAATAAAATACAAATAAAAATACCAACAGTTTTTTTTTTAACTAGTAAAGATGATTCTAATGGTCAGATGGAAAAACAAACAAAAACAACGAAATAAAGAAGGAAGAGGGGTTGTTACCATCAGATCTCAAAATGTATTATAAAGATATAATAATTAAAACTGTGTTAATAATTGCACATTCCTACTTCAACAGATAACAGTGGAACAGAACAGAAAGAAACGCATCAAATATCTGCAGGCACCTGAAATCAGTGGGGAAAGAGCACTGCAATTTTTAGAGCTGGAACACTGACTAGCCATTAAGACAAAAATAAAACCAGATCCATACTTAATATCTTATGCCAGAATAAACTCCAAGTGTTCTTAATGGACAAAAGATATAAGTGTAACAAATGAAATCATAAAAGCACTGAAAGAAATTATGGAATTATGTTTTATGATCTTAGAGTGGGAAAGACCTAATTATAATAAAAACTCAAAAGCCATAAAAGAAATGAATGAAAAACCTGACTACAAAAAAAAAAAAATCAAGGTTCTACATGGCAAACCAACATCAACAAAGCCAACAAACTGAGAAAAAAAGTTTGCAACTCATATCATAGAGGAATTCTCAATTCTCCAGTTTAGATGAGTTCCCACAGATCAATAAGAAAAAAAAGACTAAAACTATTATAGGAAAAAATAAAGGATATGATCGTTCCACAGGGAAGGAAATACACATGTCTTAAAACATCAGAAAACATGATCAATCTCATTCATTATAAGAGATACTCAATATAAACTATACTGAGATATCATTTATCATAGTATGTATAGTAAACTACTCTGTGTAGAGAAAAAGGTTAGAGGGGAGAAGATGCTAAGTCCCAGTATATACACAAAATACATCCACAGGTTCGCCTGAGAAAATCTTAATATTGTCATTTGTGGAGAAACTTGGTAGTTGAGAGACAAGGAGAGAAGGAGGACCTCACTCTCTTTTCTTCTGAATCGTGAAAGGCTTTGAAACACGTGAAAAAATAAAGAAATAAAGTTGGACCTAAGAAAATCTATTTTTACTCTCTTTCCACTATGCCAGTTGGCTCGATATGGCTGGCCTCTGCCACTGCCCTCCTCTCGTTTCCAAAGGGTTCTTTAAGAACTGACGGGGCTGCTCAAAGTCTTCATGATACACCAGGCTGGTTTTCTAGCTCATGAAATGAAAGTTGTCCTCAGAACATTGCCACATGATTTCAGAACACATTTTAATGTGATGTTTCTGACAGAGCAGCTGTGGCTTCACTTAGCAGCATATTTGAGCATTTTAGTCTAAATACGGCAGTTGGATTCCTAGAATAAAAGGTGGTAAAGGGATGGAAGTATGAAACTGTGGAAAGAGACTGATTTTCTAGGTGGCACATATTAAGTTTCAGAACTGTAAATTTTATTTTTACATTGTTCTCCTGATTAGATTTTATAACATAAGTAATATTTATCTCAACTCAAATACATAGATATACATGTTTTGGTTTTTGTCTCTTAACTTTTAACTGATAAAATGTGATTATTTCCCTCACAGCACTGGGTGAAGAGCCGTAGGATGTTACGGCTAGAAGAAACCAGAAAGATCTTTTAATGGTGTTGTTCAGCATAAACAATCTGTTTGCTAGGTATCAAGGGAATATCAGGTGACCTCCCTCCCTCTGTATTTGAACCCATTGCCCATTTCTGGTAGGATTCAATACAACAGTCCATTTCAGACTCTGAAAAGACATGTAGGGTCATGATAGCTTCCGTTGACATATATTAAGCTTCCCTGGAGGGTGGTAAGGAGAACTAAAGGGAACTCAGAATAGCAGAGTCAAACAGGCTTAGGAAATAACATGAGAGCCCACCAACATCATGGGAGCAAGTAATTCAAACTCAGTTCAAACAAAGTTACAATGATTTATATAGGTTATGCCTCCCTCCACTTTACACAATCATGTTGTAGTTCAGCCTGCTCCCATTTAAAAAAAATGATGACCATTCTCACCTCCTAGTCCAACCCCTGTGCATAAACACAACAATCCCAATCTTTTAAGCATCAGGCACCAAGACAGAATGGAGAATTAAAGCTACAAGTACAAGCTTTGCTCCCAATGTGAAGGAAACACATCCAATCATTCTTCTTATGGGCATCTCACATCCTGTGCTATTTAATACCTGCCTTTGACACTGAAGTGTCCTCAGATGGACCCAGACTTTTCTGAGAGTTTAAAACCTATCAAATGGGCATATATCAACTATGGAATTTCTTCTTTTTTCCAGTGTTCACATCTCATTTGTATATCATAACTGTTTGAGAAAATAACCTACAAATAAAACCAGTTTGGAATCCACCAACCTAGACTGTACAAGCACTATAATGCGAAGGAAGATAATGACAGGATGGCCCCACCCACAGAGAGGGTCAAGTGGGACTTTAGAGAGCTCCAACGCCCGAGGACAGAAGAATACAACCTGCTGAGGGTTTGGGAAAGTTGTTGACCTCAGATCCCCTATTCTCACCACTACCTCCGTGTTGAGTCTCCCCTCAAGTATTTGATGAACCACTATTCCCAATATGATGAACCACTGTTAGTACTGATGAGAAATCTACTCTCTTGTTCTCTGGTTCCCAGGTAGAGGATCTTCCCCAAAGGAAGCCATTTTGAAGCAAATACTGCCAGTTCTCTCCTCTCTCCTACCTTAGTCTAGTTCCTCCATACGGGAGAGTCATTTATCAGATTAATGAGATGGGGAGACCCTGACTTCTGTTGGTTCACATTCCCCAGGGAGTGGGGCCTTGAGTTAGATGAGAACAGTGCTGGCCTTTCAGACTTGCTTGGAGCCCATGCATGGTGGATACCTGTGTTTCTGATCTGCATTCAGGAAGCAACAAAGTGCATTTCTGTTCTCAGGCTCCAGCACTTCAGCTTGTCTCTCTCACTCTGCTCATTTTTTTTTTTCTGGGGTGCTCTCTCTTTCTCTTGCATTTGACAAAATATGAAGTAGGCTCCCTTCAGCAGCTTGCAGATTAGATGCGCCTGGAGTTCTTTGTGTAGACATCCTTTCCCTCATATGAGTCCCCAGGTCTAGGCTGAGGTGGAAGGGAAGTAGTAGGAAATCTCACTCTGCCCCAAGTCCAAGCTGTGTTCTCCAACATGATAGATTAGAAGTACTTTATCTCGGACAACATATCTGATAATATATTTTAAGCCTCAATTGTCTTTTAGTGTTTACTTCTAGAATTGTTAGAATGCAAAATGGAAAAGAGGTAAGGTTCCCCAAAATCTCTAATGCTCACCATAATGCTCAAGCAGTCATGGGGTCCTTCTGCCTTATATGGATCATGGTGCTCACCTGTCCACCTAGCAAGGGTATATGGGTATATTAACTGCCCCAGAATTATTAGAAAGAGAAAAATTATGGTCACTGTATTATAGCTTAGTGCTTCCAAGCAGGAGGCCTGTGTATCAATGGCCTAAACTGGGAGGAAGGTAGCCATTGGAGTCAGCCAAACTTCAGCTTCAATTTTAACTCTTCTACCTATTCATTCTATAACTCTGGACAAATTACTTAAGTTCTCTGATCCTCTGTTTCCTCATCAACAAACGGGAATAATTCTTTTCCTGTGGGTTTTTTGCAAATTAAATTAAATCACATATACTATCATAGCATATAAATTAAATTATATACATTAAGTGCTTAGCACATAGCCAGTGCCCTCAGAATGGAGCATATTAATATTTCTGTGTAGCTGTAACTGGTAACCCAAGGGGTTCTCCTTGGATCTAATAGGCTATAATAACTCCGCTAGTAATATATGCAATCTCACATACAGAGCTGCAACCCTGGAAGGCCCAGCCTCTGCTTGCTAAGCATCCCCATAAAGAAGAGGGTTTTTGGTGGCAGCAGGGGGTGGGAGAATGGGACACATAGTTTTGAATCTGTGAGTCCTTGGGTGGTGGTGAAGGTCCTGAGAGAGCCTAGGACAGTGAGGAGCAGTTGATAAGCCAGGGACAGCCTTTGGCAACAGCGCCAAGGAAGAACAGCTGGGGGTGGGGACCACTGGCAGCCATGAGGTGTGGGAAGGTAGGTTGGCCATTGCTAAGGCATCAGCAGCAATTTCTGGAGCAGTTGTGACATGGCCCATTTGCCAACTAAGGCTGTGCTTCTGAGGCAGCTCAGCATGGCCTTGACCGGGACCTTCTTGCAGATGGCCATAGCAGTGAGATCCTGAACTACTTCAGGAGCAGGGATGGGTACCAGCGATATGAGTTCTGTCTGTGTGGACCACAGGGACGACAGCTCATGGACGCGGGTGTAGTAGTGATGGTTGGCAGCCTCATAGTTTGTTTTATAGTGTATTCGCTTTGGGGGAGGGGCTGCTGTAACAAAGTACCACCAACAGGGTGGCTTAAAGAACAAAAAATTATTTCCTCACAGTTCTGGAGAGTAAAAGTCCCAGATAACGGTTGTTTCCTTCTGAAAGCCAGGAGGGAAAATCTGTTCCATGCCCCTCTCCTAGCTTCTGGTGGTTTGCTGTCAATCTTTGGTATTTCTTGGCTTGTAATTGCATTACCATGACCTATACCTTCATCATCACATGGCATTCTCCCTTTGTGTGTGTGTGTCTATTTCTGTATCCAAATTTCCCCCTTTTAAAAGGACACCAGTCAAACTGGATTAAGGCCCACCCTAATGACCTCATTTTAACTTGATTACATCTATAAAGTTCTTATTTGCAAATAAAGTCATATTCTGAGGTACTGGGGGTTAGGACGTCAACATATCTTTTTGAGGGACACAGTTCAACCCATAACAATAAGAGAGCCTCAGAGGCAGCAGTGGGTTCATTTGTGGAATGCCTGGGTACATTATCTCCCCAGTGGGATGGGAATGGGACCCCCAAAGATATAATTCTCTGGCCTAAGGGATAATTCCACAGACTTCCAAGCAGCATTTCCCACTTCCAGAGCTGAAAGACCATCCATCATGACCTCCCTCCCTCAAAACTCTGCCAGCACCCTTCCCCAGAACATCTTCCCCTCAACAACTTCCCCCTTAGGAGCAGGGTGCTATTCTAGCTCACTGCTCATCTTGTGAACACACAGGGGACCATGATGTGGATGAAGAGGCCAAGTTATGACTTCTGAGCATACTCTGTAGGCAAAGGGCCAGTAACCCTTGCTGGAAAAAAAAGTCATTCAGGGAGGCCGGCCAGGTATCAATACATGGGTCAGACTCAGGAGTCAAGGATGGTATGAACATAATGGCATTTAAATGTCTGTGTGATGAGTCCTTTGGAAATCCTAGGACTAGTCCCTTGCTCTCTCTCTGATAAATAGGGACAAGATGTCAAGCTGACACTAACAGCATTCTTTTTTTTTTTTTTTTAAGATTTTATTTATTTATTTGTCAGAGAGAGAGAAAGAGTGAGCACAGGCAGACAGAGTGGCAGAGGGAGAAGCAGGCTCCCTGCGGAGCAAGGAGCCTGATGTGGGACTCGATCCCAGGACGCTGGGATCATGACCTGAGCCGCAGGCAGCTGCTTAACCAACTGAGCCACCCAGGCGTCCCGACACTAACAGCATTCTTGACCAGACAGGGATTCAAGTTTCCAGGACTGGATAAAAGGCCCAGTCTTTTATTTCACTTGGACATCAAAGCTATACCCACAATGACATCAAAACCTGCTTGGTTTGTTAAAGGTATTTTCATCATGTCATCAGAGATTCTGAATTTGCTCTGCTGTCAAGTGGCTTGCAGACAAAGGCAAATAAAAATCTCTGTTATCTGGATATCCATTGCTAGTTTATCCATAAGCCAGGGAATTCTTCCTTAAAGTGGTATCTTGAATTATGAAGAACCAGGGGAGGATGCCAGAGGCTACCGTAGATACTGTTGAGAAGATGGAGCAGAAAGCAAATCCATGGACTGAAATAGACATTCATGAGTCAGACACATAGGTTTATATCACCACTATTAAACATGATGTGGTGGGGCGCCTGCGTGGCTCAGTTGGTTAAGTGGCTGCCTTCGGCTCAGGTCATGATCCCAGAGTTCTAGGATTGAGCCCTGCCTGGGGCTCCTTGCTCAGCAGGGAGCCTGCTTCTCCCTCTGCCTGTCACCCCTTTGTTTGTGTTCTCTCTCTCTCTCTGACAAATAAATAAAATCTTTAAAAAATTTTTTTTCTTTTTTTTGTTTTTTGTTTTTTTTTAATTAAATTTTTTATTTATTTTCAGCATAACAGTATTCATTGTTTTTTCACCACACCCAGTGCTCCATGCAATCTGTGCCCTCCCTAATACCCACCACCTGGTTCCCCCACCCTCCCACCCCCGCCCCTTCAAAACCCTCAGGTTGTTTTTCAGAGTCCATAGTCTCTCATGGTTCACCTCCCCTTCCAATTTCCCTCAACTCCCTTCTCCTCTCCATCTACCCTTGTCCTCTATATTATTTGTTATGCTCCACCAATAAGTGAAACCATATGATACTTGACTTTCTCTGTTTGACTTATTTCACTCAGCATAATCTCTTCCAGTCCTGTCCATGTTGCTACAAAAGTTGGGTATTCGTCCTTTCTGATGGAGGCATAATACTCCATAGTGTATATGGACCACATCTTCTTTATCCATTCATCCGTTGAAGGGCATCTTGGTTCTTTCCACAGTTTGGCGACCGTGGCCATTGCTGCTATAAACATTGGGGTACAGATGGCCCTTCTTTTCACTCCATCTGTATCTTTGGGGTAAATACCCAGCAGTGCAATTGCAGGGTCATAGGGAAGATCTATTTCTAATTTCCTGAGGAATCTCCACACTGTTCTTTAAAGTGGCTGCACCAGTTTGCATTCCCACCAACAGTGTAAGAAAAGAAAAGTGGTGTGGGAAATGGGGGTGCTGATTTAATCACATCCTCCCCCATGCTGGTATTCAGAACAGAGGCAAGGCAAAAATAGTGTCAGCTTTAATACTGGCCAAGCTGGATGCAAGACTGAAGCTGAATTTTCTGGTCAAAGAAGGCACCTCTTACTACATACTTCCACGTGTGGTTGTGGGAGTTTGATGTGAGACAGCTGGGTCTGCAGAATAGGTAGTTCCCCAACCTACAGTGTGGCATCACAGAGCATCCAATACCCACAGATTGCAGGAAAGAATCGGAGAGAGGAAAAATCTCTAGGCTGCCTCTAGAACAGAGATATCCAGCCAATTTGCAGGTTACAATTACTGGGAGCTTTTAAAATCCCTGATGCCTGAGCAACAACGATCACCTTGTACATACCAGGAACTAGTACGTACTTGAAAGCTCCCAGGTAATTCCATTATGCAGGTAGGGCTGAGAAACAGTGCTTTGAAGCTAGACCTTAACCCAAGTGTGTTTACCAAAAAGAAAGTTGAAGCAGAAAAAGAGAATGTGCATGGTTTAGGGTAGGTAGGCTTCAGAGATGGGGTCAAGATCAGCAGAAATTTTTCCTCAGAGAGTCTCCTCAATCAGGTAAGTCGTTCTTGCCAGAAAAGGAAATCGAGGGGGTAGAGAGAAGCAGGGGCCTCCTCCTCAGGATTTCTGTCAGCAAAATGCCTATTCTGTGGGCCAAGACAAAAGTGTGAGGAAACAAAGAGTATGCCAGCCCCCCTAACAACAGTCGTAACAGCTACAGTGACTCAACTCCCACTGTGCACCAGGAGCTGTTCCATCTACTTCTGTACATTTAAACTTTGGAACGATCCTGTGAGGTAGGTCTAATTATCCCCATTTTACCAATGAGGAAATGGAGGACATGGAGAGGTTAAGTCACTTGCCGAATTCAGGGAGAATCACAGGGCTGGCTTGTCTGGCTGCAGAGTCTATACTTGTTCTGTCATACACAGCTAGTTATTCTTCTAAAGAACAGAGAGAGAAACAGAATTCCCAGAGAGTTCAAATGCGCGTGTGTGTGTGTGTGTGTGTGTGTGTGTGTGTAACAGGATGAGGATCTGTGCTTCATTCGGGTTCTTCAAATGCTGCAATTCTTCTTTTAAATATCTACACATATACCCATAAAATACTGTTTTTCCACACAAAGTTGAGGCAGAGTATTCTACCTGGATAATTGGAGTGATGTCCTGGGTATGGAAAAGTGTGTGATGTCAAATGATGGGCTAAGTCCTCCAAGTGCCAGGAATTTACCCAACCAGAAGTCCATTAATACTGGTGGTTTTCCTCTTGCCTTTAGGGTCTGCAAAAGAAATGCCATTTTAAAAAATAAGCCAATCAGAGAAAGACAATTATCATATGATCTTTCTGATATGAGGAATTTGAGAGGCAGGGCGGGGGGCTGTTGGAGGTTGGGAAGGGAAAAATGAAACAAGATGGGATTGGGAAGGAGACAAACCATAAGAGACTCTTAATCTCATGAAACAAACTGAGAGTTACTGGGGGGTGATGGGGATATGGAGAGGGTGGTTGGGTTATGGACATTGGGGAGGGTATGTGCTATGGTGAGTGCTGTGAAGTGTGTAAGCCTGATGATTCACAGACCTGTACCCCTGGGGCAAATAACACATTATATGTTAATAAAAATAAATTTAAAAATTTTTAAAAAAGAAATGCCATTTTACATACACTTTGCCTGAAGCTTCCTAGAGTGTGAGAGTCCTGGCATTTGGATAGAGAATTCATCATCTGGGTCCCCTGCCAACTGCAGTGGAATAGCTCAAACCTCCAGGCTGTGAAGCCTCCCTGTCAAGGACCTGTGCACACTCTATTTCACCAAGGGGTATGCTGTTTGCAAGTTAGCAAAAGGAAGGTTTCTGTATCTCTCAAATGTCCAAATTGAAATAAAATCTCTGTGAAGAAGACCCTAGTAAGGATGACTCGAGCCACCCACTTGGCTTTGTCACAGAAGAATCAGCATGTATCTGTGTCCCTAACGCACGTCATCCTAACGTAACTTGTATATTTGACAAGATAGAAGGCAAAGAAAGAACAAGAAGCAGTACAGGATCCCTGGCCCCAGAGTTTAGGGGAAAGAGCTTAGGACCAGGATTCCACAGATTTTTTTGGGCACTTGCTCCAAGTTCTGAAATCCCTAATAATGCTGCAGTGACAGGATGCAAGCTTGAATGTGATTCAGGCATGAACTGAAGACCAGGGAGGAGGTGTCCATCAAAACGATTTTTCTTTGTCAGGAATCCTTCATAATGCCCCAGTTTCATGATGCCATTTTGGTGGAATTAAATTTCAAGCAGTTCATAATTATGGAATTGGTTACATTATGCTTCAGTTACAAGACCAGTCACTACAGAAGCCGCTTGTTAGGGACCCAAGAGGTAACCAGGGGATCAGCAGAGGTAAGTTAGGAACTCCCAGTCTCTTGGTTCACGGTCTTGAGCATAAAGTGACTAAGCAGCAAGCCCCTTCAGTTAGTGCTGGGTATGTCCTGTACTTTTCAATTCAATTCCAAATATTGTCTAAAAGTTATAGAGGCTCCAGAGATGGCTTTAACTTCTAGCAGACAGACGGATGACTTTAACTCAGGCCTGCATTGCAGTTTTGCAAGACCTGATCTATTTCTGGTTTGTTCTTACTCCATGGATACAATAATACTTGAAGATCCCAGCTAGCATCATGGATGGTTTATCAGGGTCTCTTCTCCTTGGAAGACCCTGAAGTCTGATTTGTATCTCCCCAGCACTATGAGAAAGCTCTAGTGAGCAACTTTACCACTCTCTAATCAGTGAACGCCCCAAGGGGAGAAGGGGTTCAGATGGTATCACTTCCCTGTAGGATTTCAGCCTCTTGAGTTATTGCAATCTTTGTAGCCCTAAACCCCCATTTTAATCTCCCCCGCCCCCACCATGAGAAACTGATGTAAGCTCTGCTCAAACTCCCTGCCTCTTACAAGTCACTCGACGCTTGGTTTCTCAGGCTATGTGTCCTTGCTGCTTGAGAATCAAGAAGAAGTGCCTTGAAGGGAAAAGCAGAGTGAAATAAGTCAAACAGAGAAAGTCAATTATCATATGGTTTCACTTACTCGTGGAGCACAAGGAATAACATGGAGGACATTAGGAGAAGGAAAGGAATTGGGGGGAAATTGGAGGAGGAGATGAAGCATGAGAAACTATGGACTCTGAGAAACAAACTGAGGGTTCTGAAGGGAGGAAGGTGGGAGGATGGGTGAGCCTGGTGGTGGGTATTAAGGAGGGCACGGATTAACATGGAGCACTGGGTGTGATGCATAAACAATGAATCTTGGAACACTGAAAAAATAAAATAAAATTTAAAAAATATGTATCAGGCTTATCTCAGGGAGTTTCCCTTCTAACCTGAATTTTCTCTAGTTCTGGCCATCTTCACATATTTCTCAAAAGCCTTGAAATTCTTTTTTATTCAGGTTCCCTAGTTTTTTTCAATGGGAAATTTGGTTGGCAATACACTAGTCTATTAATACCAGAATCCCAAAGTAAGTCTTTAACAATACAGTTCATAAGTGTTTTAAACTGTAGGATCCTGTAGAGCAAAGGTTCTTGACCTAGAGGATGGCAGAAGGAGTCCTATAGACCCATGAAGTCCTTGAATTGTATGTAAAATTGTGTGAATGTGTTTAAATGTCTTTGAAAGGACACATGACCCCAAGAGTTAAGGACCACTGCTGTAGGGTATCTACAGATACTTAATTTGTATTAAATACAGATTTGCTTGTATTAAATAAACTTATTAATTACCTATGTTAGATATCTAATTTATTAAATACCTAATTTAATATAATACTACCAAGATCTTGTCCCAGAAAATGGCTCTCTATACCTAGTGTCTAAATATTTTATTTCAAGCCAATAAATATTTTTCTATTATAATGTTTCTTTTTCTACCATTCAATAACACCACCATAATACCAGAGACCTCTTTAGCATTTGAATGAAGCTAATTTCTAGAACTGCAGTCTAAATTTAGAGAAACCTACCCATAAGACTGAAGTTTTTCTTTAGGGCTGTCAGACATAATGATAGCCAACACAGGACTATCATGGTGGTAGTCTATTATGGTCCTTTGTTTCCTCTGTGAATCATGTAAAGTTTGTTTTCTCTTTATAAATAAACTATGTTTTATTTTCACAGCTCAGGATAATAAACCTTTTGCATTATTACTGTGTATCCACTTGAAACTCATTGGACCTCTCCTTTTGGGTAGGCTCTCCAGGGATTTATTGAAGAAAATACACTGCATACAAGTCTGTCTTCTTTTTTACATGTTTGGAAATCACTGAATAAGATTAAGCTGTGGGATTGTGAGTCCACTGAAAATCAGCAGACTCACACAAGGGGCAACCCGAAAACAAGCAGAAGATTTCACACTGTGTCCTGAAGAAATGTGCACTCTGGAGAACAAGGCTAAGAGTAGGAGACATTTTTTTCCTTAGGTCCTTGAAAGTTTCAAAATGTTATAAAGTCTTATATGTCTTGCCTTGCTCTGATCAGTCTGCCTTCTGAGGATCCCTGGCCTAGTCTAGGGCTCAGCTGCTAACTGGGGTCCTGCTACCTTGGACAGCTCCACCTCCCCCACTACAAAATGACTGTCTGCCCTCCCCAGACAACTTTCCACATTCAGACGACCTAACTGAAACCTCAAGGAATCTCATCCCTGCCCAGGGATAAAAAGGGGACTCAACACCCAAAACACAAATAATCCAGTCAAGAAATGGGCAGGAGATAATGAATGTGGCTAACAGACACATGAAAAAATGTTCAACATCACTAGCCATCAGAGAAATACAAATCAAAATCACAGTGAGATACTTAACTTACACCAGTTAGAATGGTCAAAATTAACAAGACCAGCAACACTAAGTGTTGGCGAGGTTGTGGAGAAAGGGGAACCCATCCTACACCATTGATGGGAATGCAAGCTGGTGCAGTCACTCTGGAAAACAGTATGGAGGCTCCTCAAGATGGTAAAAATAGAACTACGCTATGACCCAGAGATTACACTACTCAGTATTTACACCAATTTATACAGATGGAGTAAAAAGAATGGGCACATGCACCCTAATGTTTATAGCAGCAATGTCCACAATAGCCAAACTGTGGAAGGAGATGAGATGCCATTCAACAGACAAATGGATAAAGAAGATGTGGTTCATGTACACAATAGAATATTACTCAGCCATCAGAAAGGATGAATACCCAACTTTTGTATCAACTTGGATGGGACTGGAGGAGATTATGCTAAGTGAAATAGGTCAAACAGAGAAGGTCAATTATCATAAGGTTTCACTTATTTGTGGAACATAAGGATATCATGGAGGACACTAGGAGAAGGGAAAAATGAAGGGGGAGAAATCAGAGTGGGAGATGAACCATGAGAGACTATGAACATTGGGAAACAAACGGAGAGTTTTGGTAGATAGGGAGATGGGTGAGCCTAGTGATGGATATTAAGGAGGGCACGGATTGCATGGAGCCCTGGGTGTTATATGCAAACAATGAATCATGGAACACTACATCAAAAGCTAATGAGGTACCATATGATGACTAAGATAACACAATAAAAAATAAATAAAAATAAATGTCATGATCTCCTTGCCTTCTGAGTCTGGAAGAATTTCAGGATCCTAGTTTTCTGGGACTAGCTCTCAACTGTTCTCTTCAGTTGGGTCCTATTCAGGGTTTACCCTGTCTGCTCAATAGCAATTCCAGATCTAGAATTCTGGAAACATTTCTTAAACACAACATGTTTCCTGGAATTATACTAAATTCTCTAGGAGATTTCACTATGTGGTTTTGCCCTTATAGATCTGGATATAGACATTCAACATACATTTGGAGCCTAGAATAATAGAGACTAAATCTGTATTTTAAAATATATCCCTCAGGAAAAACATAATAAAATATATTCTTCTGAGACTACTCAGAGAAAATCATGGGGTGGCACTAGACACTGGGGAGTTTAAGATGAATATGTGAGGCTTATTTTTATGAAATTAATGTTTTTATACCACAACAGAATCTGATTGCAAGTGACAAATGGATTTTTAAAAAAATTTATAGAATGGAATTGTTGAAATTCCTAGCCTGAAAGTCAACTAAAACCAGGAATAGACTGCTACTAGGACATCTCAGCCTCTCTCTGTACGTCAGCTTTCTTCTCTTAGTCTTCTCCAAGTCACTGGGAACATGACTGTTAGCAGCATCCAAGCTCACATCACCCAGCTTTGTCACAATGCATGACCCAAAAAAACAATCCCAGGAAAGGGTTCTGACTGACCCAGCTTGGATCCAAGTGCCCATTCCCAGAAAAATCAGTGGAATAGGCAGTGGGATAGGTAATATTATCGGCTCACCTTGGATCAGATGTCTATCTCTGGCTGTTGAGCTGTGACAAGAGGACTGAGAACCGTAAAAAGGCAGCAGATCTCACTTAAATTGTATGTCTAAAATAACTCTTGGCAGATAAAACAACATTCACTACTACTTCCATAGGACCGTGTTCCTTTCACACTTAGAACATTCTAAGATAGGGGCATTTCTTAGAATCTAGGGCTATTTATTTTTCAATGGGCTATAAAATTTTTCAAATGTAGATGCCTCTGTTTGCAGAGAAAAATCGGATCTTTTCACTAGGAAGTCTCGTCTGTTCTCTAATTTGCTCATTATCTGTCTAGAACCCTGGTCTAGGATGCTAACAACTGACAGGTCAAATCTCAGTTTTTGGTCTTAGGAATGATGTAAAAGCAAATATTCTTATCTCTGGTGAGCAAATTTCCATCTTCAAACCCCTAAGGTGTCCCATGGACTCTGATGCAGTAGCAGCCTATGAATGATAAAGAGGTAACAGACCTGATTTCTGACCAGATGCCATTGGCTGGGTTACTTCTCTTACGATTCAGGAACCCAATATTTGTACTTCACGGGTCACAAGTAGAATCATGAGGATGAACATGTACACTTGAGTTGTGAAATGCTGCGCAGATATGGGATGGCTCTTAATTCAAGTCTATCTGTGGTCTTTTCTAGAGCTTTCCAGGCTAACCAGTTGGCCTCATACCCACGAACTCCCTCCATTTGTAGGCGCCATATCTGTCTGCTATGCCCATGGCTAACTTAAATTCCTGTGATCTTTGGGGTTGGCAGCCTCTTGCCCTTAATCTGAAGTGGGCTAAGCCTAGGCATGCCCACTGTTCCCATGTTCAACATCACTAGACTTGGTCCTGGCTAGGAGCAGATGCCATGCCATTTCAGGACTTGCTGCCTTAGAATGAGCAGGGAGTGGGAGGGTGAGGAGACAAAGGAAATGTTTCCCATCTGCTCAATCTGGAGGACACTGAGAGATCAAAATTTTGGCACAAAATGTTACCACAGGAGAATGACAATTTTTAATTTTTAGAAACAGAAAAAGCTCTAGACTAGGAAGCGAGGGACCCAAGTTTTACTGTTGACTCAGCCACTAACCAGCTATGTAAAATCTCAAGATGAATTTCACCCTCATTTCCTTGTCTGTAAAATAGAGTGATTGAATTCAGTAAATTGTACATTCTCCTTCCAGCTCTAACATTTGATGATTTGAATGCCTGTGCACAGGAAAGTGTGGGGTAGCAAAGAAGAGGGATATAGAGACTGTGCCTAGATCTATGGCTCCCAAGCTTGCCCATGGACCCCTCAGAGAGAAAGCACAGAATTTTTTTAAGTGGTTATCAAATCCATATATGAGCCAAGCATCATCTGCAGACTGAATAAAAAGTACTTCACACATATGTGTACTATTTTTAAATTTACATAGGTGCTACTGGGATTAATCAAATGTCAATTCATTTTAAAGGTAAGTGTTATTCATTATAAAACTGTTTCAAACAACAAACACCAAAAGAACAACTACCATTATTCTTGGGGAATATTGTTTGTTTATTTGTTTGTTTGTTTGTAAGAGTGCTTCTTACAAAGCAGAGAATCTTTGATGAGGAGTAAAACTTATAGTATGGAAGATGGTGCCTGGCATGTATTAACTTAACTATTGCCTTTTGATTGTGAGAAATCAAAGCTAACTTAATGTTAGACAAAATTCTATTAAGCTTTTAAACCCTAGCCTCAACATCACCTCCTTTGTGAGGTCTCCTGGCTGGGTCACCATACTGCCCCATCTCAACAAGATTAGATATAATATCAGCCAGGGACCCAGTAAGAAGTCTTAAGAAAGGATTATTCACTCAGGGATGAGAAACTTATAGGGGAAATACAAGGGCTAGGGCAGTACCTGGGTGTTAGGAACAGGACCATTACTACCAGAGGCATGGCAGGCTAAGGGAGGAGTTGTTGTTGGAACTGGTGAAAGAGAGTCCTGAGGAGAAGGTAGCCTTGGGTAGAGCTGTGACTCTGCTGGGGGGGGGGGGGTGCAGCTGGCCCAAAACCACACTGTAGGGAGGAAGCCAGGGGAATAAATAACCTCACTTCCCCAATCCTTGTCATCCACTGCTGCCTGTAATGGACCAATGCAACCAGAAGCTAGAAGACAAGGGAATCTATTGATAGAGCTCATGCAGGTCAGCCTCTCGGGGCAAAGATGTGGGCAAAGAAGGGCTGAAAGTGGACCTACAGAAGCACATAGAAGAGACCCCCATTCACTCACTCTTGTCTAAGTACTCTGTACTTAACCTCTTTCTAGTACTTTCCAAATTCAGTGGTAATTATCAGTTGACGTTTCCATCTCTCCCCCCCACACACTGTGGTTTTCCTAAGGGCAAGAACCATGTCCTGCTCACTTCCGCCATGCCAAAACCAAGCATAATGTAGATCCCTAAGAAATATTTGTTGAGTTTCAATTTGAGGCAATGGTTTTGAAAAACAAGTGCCATATGGCTGGTATAGGTGGCATCTGCTAATGCTGCTGGGTGTTCCTGGGACCCGTGGGTCCTGGAACACATCTCCTTTCCCAGAGCACCGCATGAGATGCATGGAGAAAATCACACTATTCATGTGCTTATGAAGCTGAGGCCAGTGAAAGAATATGTCAAACTTCTTGATTGAAGTCTCCAATTTTAACACAAATGACTAAATCTCTAACCTCATGGAACTGATCTGAATCTTCCGAGAGTTTTTGCAGGGCAATTTTCCTTTTCTTATTTTGAAGTGTCTCCTATTAAATTACCCTGTCTTGTTTCCAGAATCACAGAACATTGGAGGGATTGGGGATAGCACATATGAGAAAGTCTTTGTGCCAAGATCTCTCAGATTCTGGAACAAGAAGGCCCTGCTTCAAAAACTGTTCCCAGAAGATCCAGTGCTCTAGAAAAACTTCTGACAAGTTGAGGAACAATGGGATTCTGCGGAAGAGCTGTGCCCATCACAAGTCTGATCACACTGACTGGTGATTGGGCCTTCTTTTCCTAAACCCTTTTCCACAGTCTCAGGTTGAGAAAGTTTGCCAATTGGATGCAGATTTCTAGGACAATGACTTCTCCCTGGCTTCTGGCTGGGAACTTATGCTGAAAGAAAAGTGACAATGCCATGTAACCCAGACCCCAGCCATAAGCAGGGACACAAGTCCCACACATATTTTCTCAAGAGAAATATTTCAAAATGTTTTAAATTCCTAAGATTTGTTTTTATTCACATGCTAGCAAGTGTAGTATGAAGGTGAGCAAGACTCCATCATCATTCTGTGGTTCTGTAAGAAAACGGAGGAAAAATGTTTAGAGTGGGTGATTCACATGATCTTTATGGATGAGTGTCACCCAGAAATGAAAAGGGAGTTGCTCAATCTTTCCTTTCATAGATTGCACCTAATACGCCCACACAAAGTCTTCTTTTCTAGTCCATCAGGTACTGGAGTCATTGCTACTGTGGTCAGATTAGTGATACTCTGGCCAAAGTATACCCTGATCAATTGTTGAAATGCAAAGGACAAGCTGTAAGTGAGAAAGCTATGTACAAAGAAGATGGAGGGATAGACCTTTACATGTAGCATCAGAGGATTAGCCAGTAGCCAGAAAATACAGAAGGAGACTCCAGATGCAAATTCTTCTCACAACTAGGTGTAGAAGGGCACAAGCTCTATGCCCTTCTAAACAAAAGGGAAGAATCAGACCCAAACCTAAAAAGAATCTGAGAAAAAAATTCACAACTGCTTTGTTTCGGGCACTACAGAACCTAAGTAGTTTGAACCCAGATGTCCATCTAAAATTAAGAAGGTAGAAAAAAGGAAAATAGAAAGATAACAATGGAAATTAATGAGATAGGAAAAATATGTACTGGAGAAGATGAGCCAAGAAAAATATTGGTTCTGGGCTCCTGGGTGGCTCAGTGGGTTGAAGCCTCTGCCTTCGGCTTGGGTCATGATCCCGGGGTCCTGGGATTGAGCACCGCATCTGGCTCTCTGCTCAGCAGGGAGCCTGCTTCCTCCTCTCTCTCTCCCTGCCTCTCTCTCTGCCTACTTGTGATCTCTGGCTGTCAAATAAATAAAATCTTTAAAAAAAAAAAAAAGAAAGAAAAATATTGGTTCTTAGAAAAGATTAAAAACATTGATAAATTTTGATAAGATGATTAAATGAAAAATGAGAAGGCACAGACAAGCAGTATCAGTAGTGAAAAGGGGGACATAATTATGATATTGTGGACCTTGCAAGGTAATAGGAATATATTTTTAACTATATCATACCAGTAAATTTGAAACTTTGTATGAAACGAACAACTCCTTGGGGCGACTGGGTGGCTCATTTAGTTGGTTAAGCATCTGCCTTGGGCTCAATTCATGATCTCAGGGTTCTGGGATCAAGCCCTGCATAAAGTTCCCTGCTCAGCAAGGAGTCTCCTTCTCCCTCTCCTCTGAACCTCCCCCCTGCTTGCACACTCTCCCTCTCTTTCTTTCTCAAATAAATATATTTTTAAAAAATGGGCAAGTCCTTGAAAAATATAACTTACCAAACTAACTTAAGAAGAGCTAGAACATGTCCCATAACTTTTAAGAAATTAAGTCAGAAGTCAAAAATCTCTCATTCTCAAATCCCAGATCTATTAGCTTTATTGGCAAGTTTTAATGAACTTCTGGTAAAACCAGTAATACCATCACACCCAAAGTTTTTCAGAATATATAAGGCTTGTATAACCATGGTTCTGAAACCCAAGAAGAACAATCCAACAAAAAAATTTCTGGTTAATATTACCATGGACATATATGCAAGCTCTTTAAATAAAATATTAACAAACTAAATCCAGCAGGTTAGATTTAATCCAGAAATATGAAATTGATTTGTCATTAGAAAATCATTTAAAATAGGGGCCCCTGGGTGGCTCAGTTGGTTAAGTGTCTGCCTTTTGGCTCAGGTCATGATCCCAGAGTCCTGGAATCAAGCCCCAAGTCAGGCTCTCTGCTCAGTGAAGAGCCTGCTTCTCCCTCTCCCTCTGCCTGCCACTCCCCGACCTCATGCCCTCTCACTCCCTCTCACAAATAAATGAAATGTTTGAAAAAAAGAAAATCAATTAAAATAACATTACACTAACAAACTGGAGAAAAATCATGTGATTATTTCAATAGATGCATACAAAAGCATTTGAGAAAATTCAACATCATTTTATTTATTAAAAATATATTGTTTGCAACATAAGAATAGAAGGATACTCTACTGATTTGACAAGTTTACTTGCAAAGAAAATTTTAGCAATTTTTTTTAACATGTGAACTATTGAATTCATTCCTTTTGAGATGGGAACAAGAGGACAAGAATGCCAGCAATTATAACAGCTATTTGACATTATACTGAAGGTTCTAGCTAGCTAGTGCAGAAAAGCCAGGAAAAGAAATCAAAATTACAAGTACTGGGAAAAGACACTGGCATCTAGAAAGTCCTCAATAAATGCTACTATTATTATAAAGATTTTTTTAAGTATTGTGCAAAGAAAAAATTGTCATTATTTATAATACATGACATAATTGTGTCATAGAAATTCAAACAATTTTATAAATTTTTTTAACTAATAGAGATGTTAGCAAACTTCAGGTACAAAATCAGTTCATAGAAATCAATTGTGTTTTGATACACTCAAAGAAACAGAAAAATATAAATATCATTTACAATTGGATTTTAAAGTACCTAGCAAAAATATGAGACTTTAATAGAGAAAACTATACAAACTTAATTAAAATACATTAAGAATATATAAGTAAATGGAGATATAGTGAATGTTCATGTATTGAAAGGCTGTATATTATAAATATGTAAATTTCTCAAGTTGATCAATAGAGTTATTGCAATTCTGATTACAAATTTTATATGTGGGGCGCCTTGGTGGCTCAGTGGGTTAAAGCCTCTGCCTTCGGCTCAGGTCATGGTCTCACGGTCCTGGGATCAAGCCCCACATCAGGCTCTCTGCTCAGCAGGGAGCCTGCTTCCCCCTCCCCGCTCTCTGCCTGCCTCTGCCTCCTTGTGATCTCTGTCAAATAAATAAGTATCTTTAAAAAAAAATTATATGTAGTGGGGTGCCTGGGTGGCTCAGTGGGTTAAAGCCTCTGCCTTCGGCTCCGGTCATGATCCCAGGGTCCTGGGATTGAGCCCTGCATCGGGCTCTCTGCTCGGCAGAGAGCCTACTTCCTCTTTTCTCTCTGCCTGCCTCTCTGCCTACTTGTGATCTCTGTCTGTCAAATCAATAAATAAAATCTTTAAAAAAAATTTTATATGTAGAGAGGCAAGATGGCAGAGGAGTAGGAGACTGAAATGACATCAGATCCCAGGAGTTCAGCTAGATAGGTATCAAACCATTCCAAACACCCACAAACTCAATAGGAGATAGAAGAGAGGAAGAGCAGCAATTCTAGGAACAAAAAATCGACCACTTTCTGGAAAGGTAGGCTGTGCAGAGAAGTGAATCCGAAACAATGGGAAGATAGACTGAAGGGGGAGGGCCAGCTCCTAGCAAGCAGCAGAGCAGTGGAACACAAAATCAGAACTTTTAGAAGTCTGCTCCACTGAGGGACATCACTCCAGAGGCTAAGTGGGGGTGGAGCCCTCACGGGGATAGTGTGGTCTCAGGCCCCACGGTGTCACAAAAGGATCTGGGGTGTCTGAGTGTAGGAGAGCTCACAGGTATCAGAGGGGGGAAGCTGATTACAGAGACGGAGCCAAGGAGTGAGCTTTCAGTTTGTGGTTACCTTAAACTGTGATCTGCAGCACAGTCGGACCACTGCTCTTCAAGCAGGGACCCCACAAGTGGCAAATTGGGGGAGACTCACCTTCCTCCTCCAGGAGGAGCAGTGCAGCAGGAATCTGCTGGGTTTGGAGAGTCCAAACAGGGCCATGCGCCAGAGATAGAAACACTTGGTCACAGGCTGGGTGAGCTCGGAGTGCAGCCAGAGACCAGGAAGACAGGAAGGATTGATGGCTTATCTCTGAGGGTGCGCTGAGGAGTGGTGCCCCGAGCTCTCGGCTCCTCCAGGCCAGAGACTGGGAGGCCGCCATTTTCATTCCCGTCCTCCAAAGCAGTATGGAAACTGTTCAAGGAACAAAAGCTCTGAGAGTGAACCCAAGCAGATTACTTAGCCCAGTCCCTGGCAAGGGTGGTGCAATTCTGCCTCAGGCAAAGACATTTGAGAATCACTGCAACAGGCCCCTCCCACGGAAGATCAGTAAGAACATCCAGCCAAGACCAAGCTCACCAATCAAGGAGAAGAGCAAAACTCTAGAGCTAGGGGAAAGCAATGCATAGAATTCATGGTTGTTTCCCCATGATCCTTTAGTCTTGCAAAGTTAAATTTTTTTAATTTTATTTTTTCTTATTCTATTTTTTTAGCTTTTCCTCTTTCCTCTTTTAATGTTTTTTAACTAGTTTAGCTTACCAATACTTTTCTAAAAAAAATCTTTTAAACCTCCATTGTTATGGTCATATATTATCCCTTCATTGTATTTAACCTTATTTTTTGTATACATATTTTTTTTTCTAAAAAATTTTGAAATACAATTTCTTCCAATAGATCAAAATATACCCTAATCTAGTACATGGCTTTGTTGTATTCTCCAGCCTGAGCACATTCCCTCCTTTTTTTTTCCTCTTTCCAACCAACTTATCTTACCAATTCCTTTTTTAGAATTTTTAAAAAATTTCATCTTTACAGTCATATTCCATTCCTACATCATGTTTACTCTTTTTTTTTTTTGTATATATATATATATATATATATATATATATATATAAGTTTTTCTTTCATTAAAATTCTGGGAGGTAGTTTCTTTAAGAGACCAAAATACACCCAAAATAAGTGGGTGGCTCTCTTCTATTCACCAGTCATATATATCTATATCTATATCTATATCTATATCTATATCTATATCTATCTATATCTATATCTATCTATATAGTTTTTATTTTTTTATTTTTATTTCTTTTTCCCACCTTTCTTCTCCCCCTAGTTTTGGAATTCTTCTGATTTGGTTAACATACATTTTTCTGGGATCTTTGCCACCCTTTTCATATTTTATTCTCTCATTCATATATTCTTATCTGGATAAAATGAAAAGGTGGAAAAGCTTACCACAAAAAAAAAAAAAAAAAGAAAAAGAGGCAGTACTGAGGGCTAGGGACCTAATCAATATGGCCATTGGTAATATGACAGATCTAGAGTTCAGAATGACGATTCTCAAGGTGCTAGCTGGCTCGAAAAAGGCATGGAAGATATTAGAGAAACCCTGTCTGGATAAATAAAAACCCTTTCTTAAGAAATAAAAGAACTAAAATCTAACCAAGTTGAAATAAAAAAAGCTATTAATGAGGTGCAATAAAAATGGAGGCTCTTACTGCTAAGATAAATGAGGCAGAAGAGAGAATTAGTGATACAGAAGATCAAATGATGGAGAATAAAGAAGCTGAGCAAAAGAGAGACACAACTACTGGACCATGAGGGAAGAATTCAAGACATAAGTGATACCATAAGACAAAACAATATTAGAATAATTGGGATTCCAGAAGAAGAAGAAAGAGAGAGAGGGACAGAAGGTATATTGGAGTGAATTATAGTGGAGAATTTCCCTAATATGGCAAAGAGAACAAGCATCAAAATCCAGGGGGCACAAAGAATCCCCCTCAAAATCAATAAAAATAGGTCCACACACCATCATCTAATAGTAAAACTTACAAGTCTTAGTGACAAAGAGAAAATCCTGAAAGCAGCTCAGGACAAGAAGTCTGTAACATACAATGGTAGAGATATTAGATTGGCAGCAGACCTATCCACAGAGACCTGGCAGGCCAGAAAGAACTGGCATGATATATTCAGAGCACTACATGAAAAAAATATGCAGCCAAGAATACTATATCTGGCTAGGCTATCATTGAAAATAGAAAGAGAGATAAAAAGCTTGCAGGACAAACAAAATCTAAAAGAATTTGCAAACACCAAACCAGCCCTATAGGAAATATTGAAAGGGTCTTCTAAGCAAAGAGAGAGCCTAAATGTAGTAGACCAGAAAGGAACAGAGATAATATACAGTAACAGTCACCTCACAGGCAATACAATGGCACTAAATTCATATCTTTCAATAGTTAGCCTGAATGTAAATGGGCTAAATGCCCCAATAGAAAGACACAGGGTATCAGAATGGATAAAAAACCCAAACCCATCAATATGCTGTTTACAAGAAACTTGTTTTAGACCCAAAGACATCAGATTTAAAGTGAGGGGGTAGAAAAAAATTTACCATGCTAATGGACATCAAAAGAAAGCTGGGGTGGCAATCCTTATATCAGATCAATTAGATTTTAAGCCAAAGACTATAATAAGAGATGACGAAGGACACTATATCATACTCAAAGGGTCTGTCCAACAAGAAGATGTAACAATTTTAAATATCTATACCCCTAACATGGGAGCAGCCAACTTTATAAACCAATTAATAACAAAACCAAATAAACACATCGACAAGAATATGATAATAGTAGGGGACTTTAACACCCCCTCACTGAAATGGACAGATCATCTAAGCAAAAGATCAACAAGGAAATAAAGGCCTTAAATGACACAGTGGACCAGATGGACATCACAGATATATTCAGAACATTCCATCCCAAAGCTACAGAATACACATTCTTCTCTAGTGCACTGGAACATTCTCCAGAATAGATCACATCCTGGATCATAAATCAGGTCTCAACCATCCCAAAAGACTGGGATCATTCCCTGCATATTTTCAGACCACAATGCTCTTAAGCTAGAACTCAATCACAAGAGGAAAGTTCGAAAGAACTCAAATACATGGAGGCTAAAGAACATCCTACTAAAGAATGAATGGGTCAACCAGGAAAATAAAGAAGAATTTTAAAAATTAATGGAAACAAATGAAAATGAAAACACAACTGTTCAAAATCTGTGGGACACAGCAAAGGCAGTCCTGAGAGGAAAGAATATAATGATACATGCCTTCTCAAGAAACAAGAAAGGTCTCAAGAACACAACCTTACCCTACACCTAAAGGAGCTGGAGAAAGAACAGCAAAGAAAGCCTAAACCTAACAGGAGAAGAGAAATTATAAAGATCAGAGCAAAAATCAATGAAACAGAAACCAAAAGAATAGTAGAACAGATCAATGAAACTAGGAGTTGGTTCTTTGAAAAAATTAATAAGATTGATAACCCCCTGGCCAGACTTATCAAAAAGAAAAGAGAAAGGACTCAAATAAGTAAAATCATAAATGAAGAGTAGAGATCACAACCAACACCAAAGAAATACAAACAATTATAAGAACATATTATGAGCAACTATACGCCAGCAAACTTGACAATATGGAAGGAATGGATGCATTCCTAGAGATGTATAAACTACCACAACTGAACCAGGAAGAAATGGAAAACCTGAACAGACCCATAACCAGTACAGAGATTGAAACAGTCATCAAAAATCTCCCAAGAAACAAGAGCCCAGGGCCACACAACTTCCCAGGGGAATTCTACCAAACATTTAAAGAAGAATTAAAACCTATTCTCCTGAAACTGTTCCCCCCCGCCAAAAAAAAAATGGAAGGAAAACTTCCAAACTTATTTTATGAGGCCAGCATTACCTTGATCCTAAAACCAGTCAAAAACCCCACCAAAAAGGAGAATTACAGACTGATATTCTTGATGAACACAGATGTGAAAATTCTCACCAAAATACTAGCCAATAGGATCCAATAAAAGGATCATCACCATGCCCAAGTGGGATTTATTCCTGGGCTGCAAGTTTGGTCCAATGTCTGCAAATCATTCAATGTGATACAATACATTAATAAAAGAAAGAACAAGAACCATATGATACAATAGATGCTAAAAAAGCATTTGACAAAGTACAGCATCCTTTCTTGATCAAAACTCTTCAAAGTGTGGGGATAGAGGGTACATATCTCAATTTCATCAAAGCCATCTATGAAAAACCCACAGTGAATATTATTCTCAATGGGGAAAAACTGAGAGCTTTCCCCCTAAGTTCAGGAACACGGCAGGCATGTCCACTATCACCGCTGCTATTCAACATAGTACTAGAAGTCCTAGCCTCAGCAATCAGACAACAAAAAGAAATAAGAGGCATTCAAATTGGCAAAGAAGAAGTCAAACTCTCTCTCTTTGCAGATGATATGATACTTTATGTAGCAAAACCAAAAGACTCCACTCTAAAGCTGCTAGAACTTGTACAGAAATTCAGTAAAGTGTCAGGATATAAAATCAATCCACAGAAATTCGTTGCATTTCTATACACCAACAGCAAGACAGAAGAAAGAGAAATTAAGGAGTCAATCCCCTTTACAGTTGCACCCAAAACCATAAGATACCTAAGAATAAACCTAACCAAAGAGGCAAAGAATCTGTACTCAGAAAACTATAAATCCCATGAAAGAAATTCAGGAAGACACAAAGAAATGGAAAAACATTTCATGCTCATGGATTGGAAGAACAAATATTATGAAAATGTCTATACTACCTAAAGCAATCTACACATTTAATGCAATCCCTATCAAAGTACCATCCAATTTTTTCAAAGAAATGGAACAAATAATCCTAAAATTTATATGAAACCAGAAAAGACCCCAAATAGCTAGAGGAATGTTGAAAAAGAAAGCCAAAGTTGGTGGCATCACAATTCCAGACTTCAAGCTCTATTACAAAGCTGTCATCATCAAGACAGTATGGTGCTGGCACAAAAACAGACACATAGATCAATGGAACAGAATAGAGAGCCCAGAAATAGACCCTCAACTCTATGGTCAACTAATCTTCGACAAAGCAGGAAAGAATGTCCAATGGAAAAAAGACAGTCTCTTCAACAAAGGGTGTTGGGAAAATTGGACAGCCACATGCAGAAGAACGAAACTGGACCATTTCCTTACACCACACACGAAAATAGACTCAAAATGGATGAAAGACTTCAATGTGAGACAGAAATCCATCAAAATCCTTGAGGAGAACACAGGCAGCAACCTCTTCGACCTCAGCTGCAGCAACTTCTTTCTAGAAACATCACCAAAGGCAAGGGAAGCAAGGGCAAAAATGAACTATTGGGACTTCATCAAGATCAAAAGTTTTTGCATAGCAAAGGAAACAGTAAAAAAAAAAAACAAAAGACAGCTGAAAGAATGGGAGAAGATATTCACAAATGACATATCAGATAAAGGGCTAGTATCCAAAATCTATAAAGAACTTAACAAACTCAACACCCAAAGAACAAATAATCCAATCAAGAAATGGGGATAGGACATGAACAGACATTTCTGCAAAGAGGACATCCAGATGGCCAACAGACACATGAAAAAGTGCTCAACATCACTCGGCATCAGGGAAATACAAATGAAAACCAAAATGAGATACTACCTCACACCAGTCAGAATGGCTAAAATTAACAAGTCAGGAAACGACAGATGCTGGCGAGGATGCGGAGAAAGGGGAACCCTCCTACACTGTTGGTGGGAATGCAAGCTGGTGCAGCCACTCTGGAAAACAGCATGGAGGTTCCTCAAAAAGTTGAAAATAGAGCTATCCTAAGACCCAGCAATCTCACTACTGGTATTAACCCTAAAGATACAAATGTAGTGATCTGAAGGGGCACGTTCACCTGAATGTTTATAGCAGCAATGTCGACAGTAGCAAACTACAGAAAGAACCTAGATGTCCATCAACAGATGAATGGATAAAGAAGATGTGGTGTTTATATACAATGGAATACTATGCAGCAATCAAAAAAATGAGTTCTTGCCATTTGCAATGACGTGGATGGAACTAGAGGGTATTATGCTGAGTGAAATAAGTCAATCAAAGAAAGACAATTATCATATGATCTCCCTGATATGAGGAATTTGAGAGGCAGAGTTGGGGGTTTAGGAGGTAGGGAAGGAAAAAAATGAAACAAGATGGGATCAGGAAGGCGACAAACCATAAGAGACTCTTAATCTCACAAAACAAACTGAGGATTGCTGGGGGGAAGGAGGGTGTGGAAAGGGTGGTTGGGTTATGGACATTGGGGAGGGTATGTGATATGGTGAGTGCTATGAAGTGTGTAAGCCTGATGATTCACAACCGTGTATCCCTGGGGCAAATAATACATTATATGTTAATAAAAATAATAATAAAAAATCTATATGTATTTTTGAAGGACTTGATAAGCTGACGCTCAATTCATGTAGAAATACAAAGAATAGCCAAAACACTCTTGAAGAAGATTGAGGTGAAAGAATTTGCTCCACCAGATACCAAGATATCGAGCAAGAATAGTCAATGTCACCAGTGGAATTACCAGAGCTCCCAAAAGCAGACCCACTTATATATGGATAACTGATGTATGATAAAAATGGTACTATGGTGGAGAAAGGATAAGCTTTACAATAAGTGGTGCTGGATAATTTAGTATCCATGGGGGAGAAAAGTGACATTGAATCCCTCTTATCAATACAAAATAAATTCCAGGTATATTAAGACCCTAAATGTTAAAGCCACTTAAAATAATAATTTGAAAAAAAAATATAGGAGAACATCTCATGATTTGGGGGTAGAAAATAATTTCTTAAATAAGACACAAAAAGTACTAACCATAAAATAAAATACTGATGAATATGTCGACATTAAAATTAAGTGTCCCAAAAGATGTCATATAAGACAGTGAAAATAGTAGGAAGTGTTTGTAACACAAATAATCATTAAGCAACCTATATCCAAAGTCTATTTAAAAAAAAAACAGCTAATAAGAAAAACAACTGGGGCACCTGGGTGGCTCAGTGGGTTAAAGCCTCTGCCTTCAGCTCAGGTCATGATCTCAGGGTCCTGGGATCCAGCCCCGCATGGGGCTCTCTGCTCCACAGGGATCCTGCTTCCTCTCTCTCTCTCTCTCTGCCTGCCTCTCTGCCTACTCGTGATCTCTGTCTGTCAAATAAATAAATAAAATCTTTAAAAAAAAAAAAAAGAAAGAAAGGAAAACAACTGAACAGAAAAATGAGCAAAATACTTAAGCTGCCACTTTAGAAAAGAGGATATCCAAATGTCCAATAAATGTAAAAAGGGGCTCATTAATCATCAGGAAAATTCACTAAAACCACAACGTGATATCAAAACACACCCATCAGATAAAAAAATAATTGTTATCCTTATAGTACCAAATATTGATAAGGATGAGGAGGAGTCAGAACTCTCACTGCTGATAGAAGATGTAAGAGACCACTTTTGGAAACAGTCTGACAAGGCCTAATAAAATTGACCAGGCACATATCCTTCAACCCAGCAATTCTGCCCCTAAGAATATACCCTAGGGAAACACTTGCACATGGACTCCAGGAGATGTATACAAGAATGTCCACAGTAACTTGGCTTCTATTAAACCCCAACTCAAAACAGCCCAAATGAGCAGTAGAATGAATAAATAATTGTGGCACGCTCCTCATCAAAGAAAATGAATGAGCCTCAACCACACAAAACAACAGAAGGTGTCTGTCAAACAGGATGTTTAACAAAAGAAAAAAGTCACCCAAGAAACTACCTAGTATGTTACCATTTTACAGAGAGTTCCAAAATAGATAAAACTAAAAAATACATTGTTTAGGAATACACACATAGATTTCAGTTATTTAATTGCCATATTAAACCATACAAAAACTTGGTGACTTAAAACACCGATTCTATTTGCTCATAATCCTGTGAATCAGGGATTTACACTGAGCACACCGGAAATGGCTACCATTTGCTCCACTTTGTGTGGAGACCCACCTGGGGTGACTAATATCTGGGGGCTGGCTGGGACAGCTTGCTCCTGGGCAGGGGGTGGGGGGCATATGAGTGTAGCATTTTTGTTGGCTTGAGTTTTCTCACAGCATGGTGGTTTCAGAGTCCCAAGAAGGAATATTCCAAAAGAACCCATCCCAGTGTTTGCATAATGCTTATCACTGTCCCATTGGCCAAACCAAGTCGTATGGACAGACTCAGAGGTCAATGTGGGAAGTGACTACACAAACACAGAATAAAGGAAGCCATGGTTCATTGGGAGGCCACCAATGCAATGGCCCACCACAGGTGGTAAAGTAAGAGATTAATTTTCTCAAAAACAGTGGTTAATTTTCAGGACGAATGAGGAATCCAAATAGGAAGGAGTACAAAAAAAGCATCTAAAATATTGGTGATGTTTTATTTCTAAACTGACTGGTAGTTAACATAGGGCTTACTTTATTCTTCTTTAAAATAGAAATTTCACATGATACAAAATTATGCAGGCATTGAGATTTATATTTGTATACTTGCAAATAACCTACAAGGCAATGTTTGTGTTATATTATTAAATGAAAAACAGGGAAATATATTTGTTTATTATAAAGATCCCCACTATGTTTCAGAGCTGTTGAAGAGCTGGAGGTAAATAAATCTCCATGCCACAGAGGTTTCTCAGCATAGTAGCAGAACAATGATCGATACACATTTTCTTATTATATTTTTCTGTGCTTTTGGAATCACTAAAACTTTATGGGGTAAAAATAGGAATGACACCTCCCACAAAGTGAGGAATTCCAGTAATCCCTGCACTTTCCTTGACTGGCTTCACTTTATCATTCCTGTTCTTTTCATCATAGCTACCAGAAGTTAATTTCTGGAGCACAAAGTATCCCAGGCTTTTCAGAATAGACTCTGATAAAAATTAAATCAGAACCACTTGAATTAGTTCTCAGACATGAATAGTATTGCCAAGCCCTCGATTTTGGTGTTCAAATGGGAACTGTCAGTCAGAGAGGGAAAGGGGCAGAGGGGACAGAAAGTGATGAATTGAGGTGTCTTGCAGCCTCTCTATTTTGAATCTCACAAGATACCAAGAATTTGTCAGTGTGGACTTTTTCTTTAGGTCATCTGCAAATACTCCTTTTTCTCTGATTTATAATCAGAGGAAGTTAATTCTAAGACCTATGGGACGTTATCGAGGAGAAGGGAAAGGCAAGTACTGTATAACCTAATAAATTAAGAGCCTGGGCCCTGGTATCCAACTTTTTCACTGTATGACCTTGTACAAGTTACTTAATCTCTCCATGCCTCAGTTTCCTCTTCTCTAAAATGGGAACAAAATAGTGCTACCTCACAGGGTTGTTGGAAGGATTAAATGAGATAATATATGTAAACTGCTTAAGTAAGAGCCTAGTTCATCAAAAGCACTCAATAAAAAACAGTTAGCTCCACTGCCAGTCTGTGTGAGGTATTTACATCTCTCACAGCAGATGCTTGCACAGGGCCAGCTACGGGCTAGCAATCCTAAGAGCTTCATGTATATTGATTAATATCACACCAAATCCTCATGAAACCTGGGAATTAGATATTATTATCCCCATTTACTGATGGAAAAAATGTCTGAAGTCTACAACCTGCCCAAGACCACAGAGTTCCTGAATAGCAGAGCAGGTTGTCCCCAAACCTATAACTTTAAGCTCCCTCGAGCCCTTTTTGGTACATGTGCTCTTCAGATGTTTGGAGTCAGTGGTGGTTAAATTTCCTTACCTTAAGGGGCCTAAGTGACTTGCTCTCACCATCTGGTGTAAGACTGGAGAAAGAAGTTAGAGAAAAGCATTTTCCCCAAGGCTTACAGAAAGTCTGCCCTCCCCCCAAAAAGTTTCTCCAACTAGAGTATGAATCCTCCAAAAAACTTTACTTTATCCCTGTAAGGAATGTCATTTTCCCCCAATGCCCTCACTCAGCCTCAAGCGCATCTTCAAATCCCCGGAGTATTTATACAAAAGACTTAGGAGCTCAGGTGGGTTCTCCTGGGGTGCCTTTTACTCCAAGGAGCAGATGTTGCGCAATAGAACTAATAGGCTTCAAGTTACATGAACAGCAAGACTAACATCTTCTGCTAATAATGCTATGAGTGATTTGAGCTCCCATTGGGCTATTACTCATAGCAAGACATTGACTTTACTCTCAGACTCTCAAAAGCACTTGGCTGATCTGAGTTAATTAAGCCATATAAACCTCCTGAGAGGCAGAGAGAAAACCTAGGAAGAAAAAGAGGTGGGAGAAGAATGGGAAAGTGTTGTCTAATACTGAGATGAGCCTCCCCAGTGGACCCATAATATTAATAGCAAGTGAACCTCACCAACCTAGCTAATGATACCCCAGGGAAAATTACAAGTCATTTGTAACAACAGAAATTACCATTGACAGTGATTAAAATGCTAGGATCTTAAAATACTAAGAGTTTGGGGTGCCTGGGTGGCTCAGTGGGTTAAGCCTCTGCCTTCAGCTCAGGTCATGATCTCAGGGTCCTGGGATCAAGCCCCGCATCGGGCTCTCTGCTCAGCAGGGAGCCTGCTTCCCCCCGCACCTCCCTCTGCCTTCTACTCTGCCTACTTGTGATCTCTCTCTGTGTGTCAAATAAATAAAATCTTAAAAAAAAAATACAAAGTGCTCAAAGTGTCCTTAGAGATCCTCTGGCATAATCTCCCACTTTAAGACTGAAAAAGCCAACCACTTAGATGAGTGAGAGCAGAAGACAGACCTGCTGATCCTCAGGACTTTTTCCTGCTGATGGCGATGAGCTACCCAGGACCGTCCACTGATACTCCCTGCGGCAGGAGGTGTTGTGCCCAAACCAACTTCCTGCAGGACCAGCAGCTCCAAAGACTCCAGGTGTTTCACAGAGCTCCATAAAGAGCTTCCCAAAAGCATAGACTGTTCTGCACCTGAATGCAAAATATTTGTCACCCAGTAACAAAGGCACTCCCTTTGGTCCATTAAAAAGGAGAGTAACAGGGTGAGGTCCCTCTGCTACAGCACAGTTCACAAGTGCATCTAGCTGCACCCTGGCCCAAGCACACTTCTCTATAGAACGCCAGAAGACTGAGGGCCCAGCATGTCTTCAGACCCTTCTTCTAGAGAGTTCCAGCCCCTTCCAGCAACTTCTACTGGCATTCACTTACATCAAATGATCCATTAACACATCAGCCCTTCTAGGCCTTCCCTGTGGTTATTTTTCAGTAAATACATAATGGATATCTCTCATGTAAGTACACAGAGATGAACATTGTCTTTTCTAATGATTGCATGATATTTTACTGCAGAGGTACACCAGGATATAATCAGCCAATCTTTCTTTGTTGTTTCCAATTTAGGGCCTTCCAAATGTTCACATTTAAAGACAATAGAACAGTGACCAGTTAGTTTTATAAATTGCATACTTGTCTGATTATTTAAGATAAATTCTTATAAATGGAATTGTCAAATTGAAGACTATGGACTTTTAAGAAGTTTTCAATATAATCTGCCAAATTTTTCCCCAAAAAGTGGTTCACAGTAGGTTCCCGCAAGATTTCTGAGGTGGATCATCAATGACTTCACTTTTCTTGCTTTTCATTCAGCTTCATTCCAATAGAAGCTAGTAGCCAAGGCAAATGCCAAATGGTACATTTACCAGAGGTCCGAAGAGTTTGGACAGCTTTCTGTAAATGGTGTTGGCTTTGAAAAAATGAGAAGATGTCATCCCTGGAAGCACTGAGATAAAGGGGCCTTTTCTTTATTATGCATCTTAATTTTGATGAAGACATCATTTTCTTTTTGTAAATTTCCAGTTTGGGATACTGATTATTTATGCATGGTGAAATTATGAAATATTGTTATTCTTTATTTTTCTTATCTGTATTTTCTAATATTCTTACAATGTCCTTGTAATACCAGTGCACGTTTTTCAATTTTGGCACTACTGACAATTTGGTACAGATAATTCTTTGTTATGGGGGCTGTCCTATGTGGCATAGGATATTTTGTAGCTTCCCTGACCTCTACCCACAAGATGCCAGTAGCAACCCCTGTTGTGCCAACTAAAAATGCCTCTAGATATTTCCATATATCTCTTGGGGGTCAAAATTTCCCCCAGCTGAGAACCGTTGCTAGTGTAGTAGACAAAATAAAAAATAATAATAAACATTTATAATACTCTGTGACAGATGTTATTCTCAGTGTTTCCAGAGTATTACCATGTTGATTATTTTCAACACACCTTTGAAGTGGATACTATTATTATATCCATTTTACCTAAAAGGAAACTCAGAATAGAGAGGTGAGTAACATGCCCAAATTCACAGCTAGAAAATACAGAAGCCCGGATTAGAATCCTGTTGACTATTAGAGCCTGTGCTTGTAATCATTTTTCTGAAGCTACTTCCCTCTGAAATACTTTTAAAGACTCTTTTTAGGGGCGCCTGGGTGGCTCAGTGGGTTAAAGCCTCTGCCTTTGGCTCAGGTCATGATCTCAGGGTCCTGGGATTGAGCCCTGCATCGGGCTCTCTGCTCAGCAGGGAGCCTGCTTCCCCCTCTCTCTCTGCCTGCCTCTCTGCCTACTTGTGATCTCTCTCTCTTTGTGTCAAATAAATAAATAAAATCTTTAAATTTAAAAAAAAAGACTCTTTTTAGCCATTTAATTTTTTCCAGCATATCTTATAAAATATTTTAAATCATGTACAATAATTCAATGAACATTCATACACTTATCACCTAAATTTAATAACTATCAAGATTTTGCCATATTCAACTCATTTGTCTTTTCCTTCTTTCCCTCTTTCCTTTCTTCCTTTCTCTCTTCTCTCTTCTTGATGCATTTCTGCCTCCCTCCCTTTCTCCTCCTCTCCCTTTTTTCCTTTCCTTCTTTTCTATCATATCATTTCATTCTATATATAGTTCTAAAAAATACAGATATTTTCTTACATAGCCATAATGCTTATCACATCTAACAATATTTATAAAAATTCTTTGGTATCAATCCATATTCAAATTTCCCCGTTACCTCAAAAATGTTGTTTAATTCTTGAAAATGCCCAACTTCAGACACTAAGAAAGACAAAGCAATATTTCTCCATTTATTGTGCACTGAAACTAAAAGAAAAAGGTAGTCATACAAGTGCATTTCATAGGAACTCTCTACCTGGTTTGAGCTGAAAATGAGAGGAAAACACCCGGCCCACAACCACAATAAAGATCCTATTGCTGGTTTTAGGATATAAGTCCTGACATTAGAAGGAACACAGTTGATTATTAAAGTTAATTTTAATAACAGCAGGAAACTGGGGCTAGCCTTCAGAGTTTCTCTACTCAGCTTTCTCAATGCATATTTATGATTTCATTTTATTGCTTGTTGATTTACTGCCATTAGCCCCTAAAAACCCTGACTCTTTCTTTCTGTTGTCCTTGAAACACAGTAGAAATTCCTTACAAGTCTGTGGTTAAAGACTAGCCTCTAAGAGGATGAAGACAGCCAAATTGGTCTTACTTTATTTGAGGGCAGGAGGTTGAAGAGCGAGCAGGATTCTTTGGAGACCAGCGAGAATCACTAATACTCCTTCACCCCACACTGCTACCTGCTGGAATGGGTCGGGGCAAAAAGCAGACTCCTCCTCGTATTAGTTTCCTATAGCTGCTGTAACAAATTGCCATGCACTTGGTGACTTAAAACAACATACTTTTTTTTTTCATTTTATTTTATATTTTTTTATCATGATAAGTGTACTCTTTAATCTTCATCCCCTATTTCACCCATCCTTCCACCCATCTCCCCTTTGGTAATCAATAGTTTGTTCTCTATAGGTAGGAGTCTGTTCCTTGGTTTGTCTCTCTCTTTCTCTTTTTTCCCTTTGCTTGTTTGTTTTGTTTCTTAAATTCCACATATGAGTGAGATCATATGATATTTGTCTGTCTCTGACTAACTTATTTTGCTTAGCATTATAGTCTCAAGCACTATCCATGTTGTTGCAAATGAAAAGATTTCATTATTTTTCGTGGCTGATATATATATATATATATATACACACACACACACACACACACACACACACACATACACACACACACACACACACACACACATACATAATCACCTCTTCTTTATCCATTCATCTATCAATAGACACTTGGGCTTCCATATCTTAGCTATTGTAAATAATACTACAATAAACATAAGGGTGCATATATACCTTTGAATTGGTGTTTTTGTATTTGGGGGTACATACCCAGTGGTGTGATTACTGGATTGTAGGATAGTTCTACTTTTAACTTCTTGAGGAAACTCAAAAGGACTATTTTCACAGTAGCTGCACCAATTCACATACCCCCTTTCTCCACATTCTCACCAACAGTTGTTTCTTGTGTGTTGATTTCAGCCATTCTGCAGGTATGAGGCAATATCTCATTGTAGTTTTGATTTGCAAAACTGATGTTGAGAATCTTTTCTTGTGTCTTTTGGCTATCTGAATGTCTTCAGAGAAATGTCTATTCATGTCTTCTGCCCATTTTTTCATTGGATTAATTGCTTTTTGGGTATTGAGTTGCACCAGTTCTTTATATAGTTTGGCTACTAACCCTTTATCAGATGTGTTATTTGCAAATATCTCCTCCCATTCAGCAGGTTACCTTTTAGTTTTGTTGACTGCTTCTTCCTTCACTGTGCATAAATTTTTTATTTTGATGTAGTCCCAATAGTTTATTTTTGCTTTTGTTTCTCTTGCCTCAGGAGACATAACTAGAAAAATGTTGCTATGCTGATGTCAGAAAGATTACTGACTGTGCTCTCTTCTAGGATTTTTTACGGTTTCAGGTCTCACATTTAGGTATTTAATCCATTTTGAGTTTATTTTTATATATGGTGTAAGAAAATGATCCAGATTTTTTTTAAATTTTAAGTTTTTAAATTTATTTATTTGAGGGAGGGAGAGAATGTGAGAGAGCAGGAGAGAAAGAGAGTGCAAGCCGGGAGGTGGGGGGAGTGGAGGGAGAAGCAGACTCCCCGCCCGAGCAGGGAGCCTGATATGGGACTTGATCACAGGACCCTAGAATCATGACCTGAGCCAAAGGCAGACACTTAACTTACAGAGCCACTCAGGCACCCAAAAGTAATCCACTTTCATTCTTTTGCATATGGCTGTTCAGTTTTCCTAGCAGGATTTGTTGAAGAGACTATCTTTTTTCCATTGTGTATTCATTCTTCCTTTCCCCAAGATTAACTAACCATATAATCATAACTTTATTTCTTGGTTTTCTGTTCTACTCCACTGACCTATTTTTATGCCAGTACCATACTGTTTTAACTATTGTCTCTTTGTAATATGACGTGAAATATGGAATTATGATACCTCCAGTTTTGTTTTTCTTTTTCAAGATTGCTTTGGCTATTTGAGGTCTTTTGTGGTTCCATAAAAATTTTAAGATTGTTTGTCTAGTTTAAAACGGCACACATTTATTCCCTTACAGTTATGGAGATCAGAACTCAAAAGTCACTGGTCCAAAACCTAGGTGTCAACGAGGCAGTGCTCTTAGGGAAGAATCCATCTTCTTGTCTTTTTGAGTTTCTAAAGCTGCATTCTTTGCACTTTGGTTCTTGGCCCCTTCTTCCATCTTCAAAGCCAGCAGTGTAGCATCTGCCCTGGTGGTTACATTGCCTTATTCTGTCATAGCTCCCTCTGCCTCCTTCTCTTTTTTTTTTTTTTTTAAAGATTTTATTTATTTGAGAGAGAGAGAGAGGGAGAGAGCGCAAGCAGTGGGGAGGAACAAAGGGAGAGGGAGAAGCAGGCTCCGTACTCAGCACAAGCCAGCTACTCAATCCCCGATACTCAACCCCAGGACCCTGGGCTGAATGCAGAGGCTGACCTAACTAAGCCACCCAGGTGTCCCTGCCTCCTTCTTATAACAACTTTTGTGATTACATTTAGAGCCCACCAGGTTAATCCATGATAAACTCCCCATCTCACAATCCAGAATTAATCACATCAGTAGGCCCCTTTGCCATATAAGGTAACATTCACAGGTTCAGGAACTAGGATCTGGATATCTTTGGAGGCCATTATTCAACCTATCACAATTCTCTTGAGCATATAAGGTAACATTCACAGGTTCAGGAACTAGGATCTGGATATCTTTGGAGGCCATTATTCAACCTATCACAATTCTCTTGAGCACAACTCATTCCACTAGTAACACCACTTGTATTTTGAGCCTACAACACCTTTTACATGTGTTTTTCATTTGATTATCACAACAATCTTTCAAGTTGGGCAAAGTTTAGGTTCTCCTAGAAGCAAACCCTGAGGTAGGGAGTTAAGTGCATGTGGTTTATTTCAGAGGTGACCCTAGAAGCACAGGCAGAGTGGATAAATGAGAAAGGGAGAGGAAGGAACCCAATAAAACACGTGGAATCAAGGCAGTTGCCACTGGGGAGAACTGGAGCTCTATCCCTTGGGAGACTAAGAGACAGTATAGAGATCTCAGTTATCCAACCAGGGAATGAAGAAGCTAGGGTTTACCCAATTCCCCTATGCACCCTTGATTGAGGGCAGTTCTGGAGGCATTAACTCTCAAACTTCCAGCTTTCTCTAACTTTGAGGCCAGTATTCTCCCAAGGCCAGAAGAAGACCTCAGAATCACAGGTGTCTTCATCAAGCAGTCTGAGTGGGGAAGTGAATGCCCAGAACATCGGCCAAGGCACTAGCAGTGTTTGCTATGATCCCATTTACCAGTGAGACCCATTTATTCTCTCTTTTTTTTAAGATTTTATTTATTTATTTGTGAAAGAGAGGGGGTAGAGCAGTAGGCAGAGGCAGAAGCAGGCTCCCCACTGAGTGAGGAACTCAATATGGGACTTGGGACTTGATCTGAGCTGAAGGAAGACACTTAACTAACTGACCAGGCATCCCGAGACCCATTTATTCTTTCACCAAACATGTCTCAACTGCTTGTTTACTCTGGGCCAGACAACATCCCAGGTGCTGGAGCTTACAAATGAATGAAGCCTCCCTGCATTTGGGAAATTCACAGTGTATACGCACATGTAAAGAGAGAAATTATACATACACTATAGTAAGTGCTATGCCAGAATTACAAGTATTTGTGCCTGGCACATAAGGAGTTTGCAATAAAAACTGGTTTTCAGAAAGAAAGTATTAAAAGCACAGAAGACCTCTGTCTGGAGGACAAGTGTCCCTCTCCATCATTAGAGCCAAACACTCAAATAAGGCACTGAGATAAAATACGGTAAAATACCAAGTGACTGGGCCAATGTAACCTGGCCTGTGGACAGCAGAATCAGGACAAGAATCCACATTTTCTAACTCCTAGGCCAAAATTTCTTCCACTCCACTCAATGGCCTCTGGGAGATGAGACCTCACACCTATTACAGTGCCCAGCACATGGTAAATACCTACTGTCTTTGTGAAACGGAAAGAGTGCATTTGGTTGACCATGAGAAAGGGAAAGCATAATCCATCACAGGAATGGCAAGGGACTTTTCTTAAGGGGAAAGCCTAAAATTCTAGTGTAATTTTTAAAATCACTTCCCAAATGCCCCACCTCCTACTACTACTGCATTTGGGATTAGGTTTCAATAGTGCAACGGGGAAAGAGGCAGGGACAGAAACATCAGACTCTAGCACTACCTCATTTTGAGCTTGCCAAATGAGAAGAACATGCTTCCCACGAGAAGGGTCAGAGCTGAATCCTCATTCCTTACAGGCAGCTTGCTTCCAAGAAGAAGAACAAGCCACACATGCTCAGTTATTCTTCCCAAACTTACCAGATAGGTAAGTAACTCATCTCCTGGGTGTAGAGAGAGGCCAAGATGGTATTAAGAAAAATGCCTCATTACAGAAATCAGGAGGAGGGTAAAAGCTCCGCCTCTCTAATTATGACTGGGAAACAGAACCATCAGAGACTGAGGTTATCCTTTTCTCTCGTGGTCTGGTGTTATCTCAGCTGCTCTCGGTGCATCTGCTTCCATCCCTTCATGCTCCCCTGGCTTCCTCTTCTCTGTCTTCTTACTCAGGCCTGATACGGTGGCCTGACTCCCTAAGTTCACTTCACTATACAGCTCCCCAAAGTTGACACACTTACCCTCTCAGTGTCCCCACTCCAAACTTACAGGAGAAGATCAGAATGGCTCAGCTCACTATTTTCTTCTTCTTTTTCTTCTTTTTCTTCTTCTTCTTCTTCTTCTTTTTCTTCTTCTTCTTCTTCTTCTTCTTCTTCTTCTTCTTCTTCTTCTTCTTCTTTCTCTTCCTCCTCCTCCTCCTCTTCCCCTTCCCCTTCTTCTTCCTCTTCCTCCTCCTCCTCCTCTTCCCCTTCTTCTTCCTCTTCCTCCTCCTCCTCTTCTTCTTCTTCTTTTTTAGAATTTTCTCTTTTCTCTTTTCCTGAGTTAATGATCTCAATTCCATTCTTCTCTTATCACCTCCACGTACCTGGTCTCAGCTCCTACGCTGAGTTTGCCTTACTCCTGCGGCCCCCATCTCAGGCGTTGTAAGAGTTATCAAACCCCCTCTACTCACTCCTTGATCCCCTCAATGTGGACTCAAGTTCTTCCCTGGGGAGTTGTTTTCACCAAAGGTCACATCTTCTTATGACTCTTTCTTCCCTACCCAAATTACCTTGGCCTCCTGATTACCCCCTACCCCTCCACCTCCTCTGGCTTGGCTCACCTCATCTTTTACAGCCAGGCTTCCCAAGACTCAAACCAGCAGCTGGTCAACTTATTCAGCAATGAAATCAGGAAAGCTCACTCATACCAACAAGATTCACAGGAGGCTGTCTGTAAACCAGAAAGCCACTTCACTGACTTACCAAGGAGATGTTACTTTCCACTCACTCAAATACATTCATGTCTATGGAAGGACAATAGTAGAAATTTGAATTCGTGATAAGAAATTATTGACAATTTTTTAGGTGGGATTTTTTTTTACTAAATGATACACCTTGAGACTTATGATTGACTTTAAAATAATTTAGGATGAAAAATAAAGTATAAAAGATTTAAGGAGGTGACTATTTTGGAAAATAGTTTGGCAGCTTCTAACAAAGTTAGAGTTACCATATGACCCAGCAATTCTACTCCGAAGTATCTACCCAAGAAAAATGAAAGTATATGTGCACATAAAAACATGTACACAGGGGCGCCTGGTGGCTCAGTGGGTTAAAGCCTCTACCTTTGGCTTGGGTCATGACCTCAGGGTGCTGGGATGGAGCCCTGCATCGGGCTCTCTGCTCAGCAGGGGACCTGCTTCCCCCTCTCTCTCTACCTGCCTCTCTGCCTACTTGTAATCTCTCTCTCTGTCAAATAAATAAATAAAATCTTTTTTTTAATGTACATAAATATTCATAGCAAATTGTTCATAATGGCCAAAAAGTTGAAGTAACCCCAATGTCCGTGAACTGACAAACAGATAAACAAAATGTGGTATAACCATGCAGTGGAATACTATTTGGCAATAAAAAGGAACAAAGTACTAATACATACTAAAACATGGATGAACCTCAAAAACGTTATGCTCAGTGGAAGAAGCCAGACACAAAAGAATACATATGGTATGATTCCATCTGTACAAAATATTCCAAAAAGGCAAATCCATAGAGACAGAAAGTAGGTTAGTGGTTGCCTAGAACCGGGGGTGGGAATAAGGAGTGACTGTAAATGAGCACCAGGTTTCTTTTTAGGATGATGGAAATGTTCTAAAATCAGATTGTGGTGAAGACTGTACAACTCTGTAAATATACTAAGATTCTTGGAATTGTATACTTTAAATGGCTGAACTATATGAAATGTGAATTATTCCTTAATAAAGCTACTTTTAAAAAGGAAGGGGGGAGGAAGGAAAGGAAGTGAGGAAGGAAGGGATGAAAGAGGAAAGAAAAGATGTTTGTCAGCCATGACGGTCACAGTCCTCATAGTACTAGAATGTCTGAGAAGCCAAAATCTTCAGAATGTTGCTCTGTGAGAGAAAAGTGGAAGGTTTTGAAAAATTTTAGTTGCAGGAGGTCCTATGAAACCTAATAAAACACCCCCTTCCTTTAGCCCCTATCTTTTCTCTGAAGAGTGCTGCATAAACATAGCAAATGTCTGACCCGCTGATTCTTTCTTTTCTTTGGTTGATGGTGAATATCACTCTCTAGTTAGATACTCTGTGCAACATACTCTCTGTAACTTTCTAACGATGAAATATGATGGGAGCTGCTATTATTTTTTCTCTAAAAATACATCCAAACTGCCCTAATTATAAATTTCAGTGTTTTCAAAACTCTTCAGGCACAAACATTCAGATAAGCTCCTAGTTTCATCCCATAGTTTGATACTCTTTCATTGGGTAGGAATTTTTTAACACTCAAAGGATAATCTTATTTCCAAAGATTTGGGGAACCATCACTCTCAGGCTCATGTGTCTCTTATAGCATACTAAGGCACAGCAGTATCAGGGATTTTTGGCAAGTCTGGGAAGATTATACATATTTATTTATCAGTTAGATCTCACCAGCTTTCTGTTTTTCTTTCATGGCTTTCTTCTTGTTTTCCAGGACTTTGACAAAATTAATCTCAAATTAATTCACACAAATCTCTAATCTCATTTCTAGATTTTGGAAGCCCGAGGAAGGAGAGGTATGTGTGTTTGGTCTGCCATCATGATCCCATTTGCAAATTAATTTATCATGATTGTAAAACATCCCAGTGTGTTGATGTAACATAATTTATATAACCATTTCATATTTTTCCATATTAAAATTAACATTATAATCAACACTCTTATGTATAAATCTGGGCATATGGCTCTGCTTTTAAAGAAATCTTTTTAGTGTCCGCTGAATATAATAATAAAATGAGTTGGTGGTCTCTGGGTTTTGATAAACATATATTATCAAAAGTTTGGGCATGTCAGTGCACTATGCTTCATCTAAGGACAAGAGGGTAAGAAAACAATCTTTAGTGTGGGGATCAAACCACATCAGAATTCTCTACTCCCCGCTCTTCATGATTCCTAACAATTCATCTTCTAATCCTTTCTTTATTCTCTTACCAAAGACCCTGCACAGAATCAAAAGAAGGACAACATGGAGAAAGATCTAAGCTGTTGAACAGGCTCAGTCCTGGAGAGCAAATGGGTGTTCGGCTGGAACCACTCAGATACCTAAAAGGTTTTCATCTTTGGAACCATTAATCTAACACTTTCATTTGCACCAGCTTTCTTTTTTAACTTAAGAACAGATTTGTGAAAATTCTAGGCTTTCTTTGTAGTTTGTACTGTGTTCTGCACAATCTAATGAGCTCTAATGAGCTGCAAGAATTTTTAAAACTCTGTTAATTGAGCACTGGAAAAACAATGGAAGCTACTTTACATCTCTGGAGGTCCCAAGTGAAACAAAGAAAGAGGTAGAAATGTAGCTTTTACTAAAAATCTTAGTTACTTCCCCAGAGGTATTAGAGAGGGGAGAAGGTATAGAGGGAACATGAACACAACCAGATAAGTTAGAGGCTCTCAATAAATATTTGTTAAATAAATGAGTAAGAATTACAGCCAAGAAAGGTAGAGGATGGGGGGGGGGCGGGTGGAGTCAAGTCTCTAACCAGGTGCATAAAAACAATCATGTTTAAGTCAAAAGGGGGAGAAATATTATATTTATCATTTTCTAGGTTGAAAATAGGCGTATAAGAAATCTCAAAAGTGATTAGTATAAATTTGAAAGAAATGACAAAGTCCAACCCCAATTCAAAATGAAAATTTATTTGCTTTCTTTCAATTTTTATGTATTCCCAATTTATTTCATATCCTTTTCCCTCCTGTGAGGAAGTGCTGGAATGAGGAAGGGGGCAGGATGAATTTAGGGAAAATGTAAAGGTAAGAAAATTTGAATTTGTTCATTTAGTCTTTCAAGTGTTTGTGAATCTTTTATTCAGCTACTATTTTTATTGAGTGCTTAATATGTGCAGGAGATCATTCTTTTATTTTTAAAAATACTTTTTTATACTATAAAATACGAGTAGAAATTTTGAAAAATTCATAACTATATAGGGGCGACTGGGTGGCTCAGTAGGTTAAGTATCTGCCTTCAGCTAGGGTCAGGATCTCAGAGTCTCCCCCTGCCCCTTCTCCCCTGCCCCTCCCCACTGCTTGTGAGCTCTTTCTCTCTCTCTCTCTCAAATAAATAGGAAAAAAAATTTTTTAAGGAAAATTCATAAATATATAAAGAACATAGTAGTAGTTATATAATGTTCCACCACCTAGAAGTATCCAATTGTTAATATTTTGAGAGTATTCCCTTTTATTTTATTTTTGTGTGTGTGTATTCTAATTTCTTTTAGTAATCAGGATCCTATTAAACAGAATTTTTTCAAGGTATTGTAACAGAATTTTTTATTCTTAGTTTTCTTCATTAGCCTATATTAAGACCATTTTCACAGGTCACTAAAGAAATCTTCAAAATATAATTTTATGTGGGAATAGAATTCCCTTAACTGAATGTACAATATTTCCGCCAAATGAATGCACCATACTGTACATAACCTTTCCTCTGTTATTGGACATTTCAGTGCTTTCCAGTGTTTTACTACTAGCATACCCAAATGTTTTTTGTGCCCCTGATTATTCCCACAGGAAAGACTGCTAGAATCATAATGCCTGGGCCAAGCAGAACATGAGAAGCCCTACAAGCCTTATCCAATCGGATGTTCTGTGATGATGAAATGCTTTACACCTGCACTGATACGGTAGCAAATCACCACATGTGACTACGGAGCACCTAAAATGTGGATAGCACACACACTCTCTCTTTCACTCTCTCTCTCTCAAATACATAAATAAATAAATAATCCTTTTTAAAAAGGCGGGGGGTGCCTGGGTGACTCAGTCAGTTAAGTGTCTGACTTCTGCTCAAGTCAAGATCCTGGAGTCCTGAGATCAAGCCCTCTGTGAGGCTCCCTCAGCAGGGAGTCTGCTTCTCCCTCTGCACTTCACCCCACCCATGGTCTCTCTTTCTCTCTCTCTCTCTCTCTCAAATAAATAAATAAATAAAAAGTCTTTTAAGGGGGTGCCTGGGTGGCTCAGTCGGTTAGACGTCTGCCTTCAGCTCAGGTCATGATCCCGGGGTCCTGGGATTGAGCCCTGTGCTGGGTTCCCTACTTAGTGGGAACTCTGCTTCTTCTCTCTCTGCCCCTCCCCCTCCATTCATGCTCTGTATCTTGCTTTCTCTCTCTCTCAAATAAGTAAATAAAATCTTTTTTAAAAAATCTTTTAAAAAATATGGATGGCACAACTGAGAAACTGGATTTTTTACTTAATTTCATTTTAATTAATATAAAATTAAATAGCCTTTTGTGGTTAATGGCTATGGTACTGGACAGTGCAGCAATACCCATTTAAAGTCTTAATTTGTGGGATGCCTGGGTGACTCAGGCATTAAGCATCTGCCTTCGGCTCAGGTCATGATCCCAGAGCCCTGCATCCAGCCCTGCATCCAGCCCTGCATCCAGCCACACATCTGGGTGCCTGCTCAGTGGGAAGTCTGTTTCTCCGTCTCCCACTCCCCCTGCTTGTGTTTGTCTCTCCCTGTCAAATAAATAAATAAAATCTTTTAAAAAGAAAAAAGAAAATAAAATCTTAATTTGTTTGGCTTTCAGAGATTTCAAAAGTGGTCTCCATCCTGTTTCCATAGCACTTAGTTTAAGAAGGTACTCATACCAGTTGTTTGTGCCAGCAAAGTCTGAGGAGGATAATGAAGATTTTATTTATGCTTCATGAACTGTATCTTGCTGTCATATCAAGTGGTCTCAGCAGACATGAGGCCAAGCTATGAGCAGGCCTGAATCTGACGCATGAAAATAAGCCTTATGTATAAATGGTAAACCTAGAGAGAAACTCTTTTGCTTCTAGGGAGCTAGATATGACCCTGCCTTACTCAGACATTATCATCCTCATCTGTGTGCTCACTGGTGAAGCTGTGGGGACTTCCTTCTACACCTTGAGATAAGTAAATGTCAATTAATTTACTTAGATGGTGCCTGGGTCTGTTCTGTGCATCAATACATACCGACTGTTGACGTTTTTCAATATAATGGTCATGCAAAAGGTAGGAGCTTTTAAAAGGCTCTCATCATATCTGGACATATTTCTTCCACTCAAGAGTTAGTACCAATACACTCCCACCATCAATATATGTGAGTGCTCATCTTAGAACACCACCCCCCAGTACAGGTATTATTTTTTATATTTACAAATTTAATGGATTAACAAAATGACCATTTAAATTTATATATCTTACATCTTTACAGACAAAATGCTAAGAGAGCTCCCATCTTTTAGAAAGTTTTCTCTCTTGACCCCACATGGCCACCTCTAGCTATCATCTCATTTCTTTGTTCTCCTCAACAGCAGAACACTTTTGAGTTATCCATGCTGTCTACCTCCAATCCTTTTCTGTTCTCTCTTGAACTCAGTTCATTCAAGAATGAACCACCATCGACTCCACCAGAACTGTTTTTCTAAAGGTCACCAATGACCTTCATTGTGTGAATCAATTCACCAGTGATTACTTTTTAGTCCTTTTCATACATGACCTATCAACAGAATTGATGCTCCCACATTGAAATGCTTTCTTCTTTTGGCTTCTTGGACATCTCTCCATTTTCTCTGCTCACTGAACATAGTCTTCACTTCACTTCACTTCTGTTCACTTCATAGTTTCTTGCTAGTTCTTCCTCATCTCTCCATCCTCAAAAAGTTGATGTCCCTTAGTAATTAGTACTTGGACTTCTCAAATCTATCAATGCTTGATCCCTAAGTTATCTCTTTAGTCCCAGGGCTTTAGATGTTAGCCATGTTCTAGGAGCTTCCAAAATTATTATCTCCAGCTCAGACCTCCTCAAAATCCAGACTTGCACACCAACTCTATCAACATATATCAACTTTGATATATCAAGTGAACACATCCAAATTCAAGTTTTTTATTTCCCACCTCAAATCTCAAGTATTAGAATCATCCTTGACTATTGAGTTTCCCTCACATCCCAAATCTATTAGCGAATACTGTCAACTTAGGTTAAGATATATCCAGAATTTGGGACACCTGGGTGGCTCAGTTGGTTGAGCGGCTGCCTTCGGCTCGGGTCATGATCCCAGCGTCCTGGGATCGAGTCCCACATCAGGCTCCTTGCTCAGCAGGGAGCCTGCTTCTCCCTCTGCCTCTGCCTGCCTCTCTGTCTGCCTGTGCTCACTCTCTCTGACAAATAAATAAATAAAATCTTTAAAAAAAAAAGATATATCCAGAATTTGACCCACTTCTTGCCACATCCACTGCTATCACCCTAGTTCAAATCACTATCATGTCTCATCTGGGCAGTTGTAATAGTATCCCAACTGCTCTCCTTGCATCTGCCCTTGACCTGACTTAAGTCTATTTTCTGTACACAGCTAGGAGCCTGTGAAAACAGTTGGGACTTTGCCCTCTTTTCCCCCAAAAGCTTCAACCAGGCCTAACTCCAACATGTGTGAGGCTGCAGGCAAAAATATAGTGAATGCTGCCTTTCTCTTCCCATCCCTGGTTCTGTTCTAAACCATGAAGGAGTAGATAAGCAGAGTACAGACTCCCCACCTTGCATATCAGAGCTTTATCCATACTCAAAAACACAGTGGTCCCTTAGCCACCCCACAGGCCTAGGGATGTGCTAGAGGAGCCCAAGAAAGAATCTACTGAAGAGAAGGATCAGTACAGGGTCTCCAGTATAGGTCTTCAGTGGAGTGGCAATGTCCCAAATGGAGGCTGCCTGGTCAGCCTGAATCCCAGAGCACAGCTGCCCCATCATAGACACATAGGATGAGTAGACAGCCCTTGAGGTCTGGAAGTCTTTTGTTGCCATGGCATAATCTATCCTATCCTACACATATCTTGCTCTGTGAACATGAGTTCTATAAAGGCAGACCATATCCTATTGGACATGTATCCCCAGCACCTAGCACAGTGCCAAGCACATAATAAATACTCAAGTAATATTGCAGGAATGCAACCTTTCTGGATTTCATCTGTATAATAAAGAGGGTTAGAGTAGATATTTTATAAAGCATCTTCAAACTCTAGCATCCCATGATTTCTGTAATTTCAGAAATAAAAGGTTCTGCATTTTCTTCTCAAACACCCACATGCCAAAGCCTCATTCCAACCTGAATTTCCTTTCTCTTCTGATGAAAAGCTTTTGTACATAGCTATATAGGCTAATAGCATTACAAGAACTGCTTAAGGTTTTAAAATCCTACTGCAATCAGCCTGTAAAGGCAAGGAATTAAATACTAAGAATGCCTTTTCTGTCTCTGAATATCGTGACCCTGAGTGATGTCTCCCCCACCCACCCACCCACTTTTGCTGTTGGGCTTGGGCAAGTATACCTTCTATTCAAAGACCATCTGAAAAAAAAAGGAAAAAAAAAAAAGGCCATCTGAAATTACCTCTAAGAAGGAACTGCTTTGAGAATCAGGCTTATAATTAAACAGTAATTGAAGTTTCCTGTGGTTTTATGCATAGGTCTTATCTAATGCTTAAGTAGATAAACAGCATGTCTTAAAAGTCAGAATGGAATTAGATGCTCCTATAAGAGAGCAGAGGTCTCTGTTCAGCAACGTGCTTCTTTAAAATCCAACCTGGTTTCCAGCACTTTTGTCACACCACCTACATGACAATGACATCAATCTGCCCTGCAGAAGTGACTGTCAGAGAACCATGGAATGATAGAGCTGACATGGATCTCAGCTAGCTCCTCATTCAAAGTCCTTATTTCACAAGAAATTAAAACCCAGGGAGGTAAAGTGATAAAGGTAAAGTGATTTGCAAAAGAGGAGAAGATCAGGGATTTAAGAGGTAAGACTAGGACTGTGATGACTTAGGTGACTTACTGGATGCAGGTTGTTAGGGAGAGAAAGGAACGGAGGACAATTGCAAACTTCTCAATGGGGGTCAAACGAGAAAGAGCGACTTTGAAGGAAATCCGATGAGCGTAGTTGGGGTCATGTTGAGTTTGAAGTGTCTGTGTGCCATGCAGACAGATACCAAGCAGACAGATATTACACATCTGAAACTGAAGAAAAAGGATAAAGTTAAAGAGAGAAATTTAGGAGTCATCATCCTACCCACTTGGTGTTTAAAACTACTATACAGCAAGGAAAGAAATCCGGAAAAGGGTGTAACAGGGACATAACCAGCAGAATACTGACATCTAAGAGTTTTGTTAAAAATAAAAATAAATAAAATAAAGAAGAGTTAATAAAGTAGCTTACAAAAGAGTGGCCAGAGAATAGGAGGGAAACTGGGATAGAATGGTGTTGGTAAAGTCAGGGCAAGAGAAGTTTTCAAGAAGGGAAACGTGTTCAACTATGGCACACACACTGCTAGCTGCCTCCCCAATATTCATTCTCCTTTTTTTCCTTGCTAACAAAGTCCTGATTGTTTTTTCAGAGTGGCACTAAATCTTGTTAAAAATTAAACCGTGATTTCCCAGGCTCCTTTGCATCTAGAAGTCATCCGTATGGCATCCCTCTGGCCAATTAGATATAACCAGATGTCTATCTACTGGGTGAAACTGTCAAGAAAACAATTATTTTCTTTTTTTTTTTTTTGTCAAAGATTTTATTTATTTATTTGACAGAGAGAAAGATCACAAGTAGGCAGAGAGAGGCAGAGAGAGGAAGGGAAGCAGGCTCCCTGCCTAGCAGAGAGCCCGATATGGGGCTCAATCCCAGGACCCCTACCTGAGCCGAAGGCAGAGGCTTTAACCCACTGAGCCACCCAGGTGCCCCCAATTATTTTCTTTTTTTTTTTTTAATATTTTTAATTTTTTTATTTTAATAAACATATAATGTATTTTTATCCCCAGGGGTACAGGTCTGTGAATCGTCTGGTTTACACATTTCACAGCACTCATCATAGCCCATACCCTCCCCAATGTCCATTTCCCCACCACCCTCTCCCGTCCCCCTTCCCCCCCGCAACCCTCAGTCTGTTTCTTGAGATTGAGTCTTATTTTCTTGATATATATGGTCAAACAGCTGGCATCTCACTTTACCCTTTGCCTTTTCCCGTTTCCTTCTCCTTAGATAATGATTCTGTGTCCAGAAATATAGCAGCTGTCTAATGAGCATGAGCACAAAGGACACACACACACACACACACACACACACACACACACACAATAGATGATATGGAAAATCAGGAGTCTGATTCCTGATCTACTCAGTTGAATGAGTGAGAAATGTGGGAGTCAACCTTGACTCCTACTACCATCTTACTGCCTTTCATCCAAGATCCTTGACTCTACCCTTAAATATCTTTCAAATTCACTTTCTTCTAACCACCCCTAAAGTCTCTGCATTGTTCAGGCTCGTAGTGTGCCTTGCCAAGCTGATTGAACTGTCCTAGAAGCTCTCCCTGCTTCCACACTTACCCCCTGAAACCTGTCCTCCAGTCTTCTGTCACCATGTCAAAAAAAACGGAATGATTATATGTTCATTCCTGCTGAAAATATTTCCATGGCTCTCATTGCCTAGTGGATAAAATTGAAGGTGCTTAGCCCTCACAGTTGGGTTCTTTATGATTTGGCTCATGCCTTATACTGATTATGACCTAGTTACTATGCGAATATATAGTGGTTCACTACCACTTTGTGAACAAGGACCACTTGCCAAGCATTGTGCTAAGCGCTTTACATTTATTTAGTCCTCATAATGCTTCCCCACACATTTGATAGTCTATTCTCATTTTGCAGTTGGGTCAACTGACTCTCAGAAAGGTTAAGTCACTTGCCCAAGAACACACAGCTTCTTTAAGCAGGGGAAGGCCTGGACGTCAAAGCTCTTTCAAAGTTCTTCCCACTGCAGTGCCTTGACATGAAAGAATGTACACTCCTCTCCTTCTTGTCCCTTGCTGCTCCCCATCTACTTTAAATGGACAGCCTTGTTGAAGAACTGCGGTCAAAACCAGTCATCCCCTTCTGGCCAAAGGAATCTATCCCCCACTATGATGGAAAGAAAACAGGTCAGGTGCAAAGTGCAGGGATGAGGATGGGGTCAGAGAGCCCTTCTCCTTTGACCTAGCCAGCCTGGCTGGTGCCACCACAGTATTGGAGTAGGATCCCATCTCCAAGCACCCCCTCCAGTGTCCGGAGCTGGAAGATCAAGGGGGAAAAACTCTGGTGACTCCCTAAAGTCTCGAACAAGACCCGATACCCACTCCTCACCACTGCATCAGCCTGGGAGCCGGTCGCAGGGACTCTGGGTGCGCAACCTACTCTGTTGCTGGAGCGGTTTTGCACACCTCTGCCGCCCAGCGCCGGCACCAAGAGCAGTCGGCCAGCAGTGGGACCCTGGAGCATTCAGGGCAGCCCTCTGAGCCCTGAGAGCCTAGCGGTTGAGAGACCCGCGGTCAGAGAAACCCCTGGGAGCTCTGCTATCAGTCAGGTCGGATCACCCAGATTTGTAACTGGAGAAAGGTCCAGGTCCCCGAGGAAGATCTCCAGCTAGCACTCTCTGGCCCTCGGACCTGAACTCGGGGTCCAGGCTGCCCCGTGGGCAAACCGTCCCGAGTTCCGCTCTCTGGCCAGCGACAGCCTTGCGCCCCCAGACTCTCCCCAGGCACTGAGGCAGTTGCAGGCGTCCTGCTCAGCCCTCCTGGGCAGCGGCGGAACGAACCCCCGCTGCTCCAAGCACCCCGACTGGACCCTGGGCAACCACTTCTGTCCGGCTGGCTCTCCCCGGGGTCTGAACCCCTCGCGCCCCCGCGCGTCCTTGTTTCTGAGCTTGCTCTGAAAGTGATGTAACGAGGCCAGACTCGCGCGCTGCTTTCCCTCTTTCCCAGACTAAGTCCTTCCTCCCTCCAGCACCCGGCGCTCTGCGCCAGAGCCCGGCGCTGGGCTGTGCCTCCACTCCACTCGCAGAGCTCTGGAGACCGACAGGCACTGTTGAGAAAGACGCGCTCCCACGTCCCACCTCCTGGATGCAGAGTCAGTGGGGAAAGCGAGGCTTTCCTCACAGAAACAAGGGAGAGAGCCGAGGGGACAGCTGTTGTGGAGGTTTCTAAGGAGACTCAGACTGGCTTCTTTCCCTGCTCCTGGGAGACAGCAGGAAACCTCAGGTACCTCAGTGACCCCAGTTTGTGTATGTTTATACGAAAGAGAAAGAGGCAGTAAGAAAGAGACAGAGAAAGAGAGAGAGAGAAACAGAGGAAGAAATAGAGATCCAGAGACTGTGGTTGACAGACAAGTGGAGACAGACAACGTGTAAGAGAGATAGAGACGTGGTGGGTGGAAAATTGACTTGTTTCCTTCCTTCCTTCCTTCCCTTTCTTTCTTTCTTTTTCCTTTTTTTTTTTTAACCCACTGTGGTTTTGCCTCTGACAGAAGAGAGAACTGCTGCTCCCTAGCCAGCAAGTAGCCCCCAATCTGGATGGAGTGAAAGATGCGGCCTGATGACATAAACCCGAGGACTGGGCTGGTGGTGGCCCTGGTCAGTGTCTTTCTGGTCTTTGGCTTCATGTTCACCGTCTCTGGGATGAAAGGAGAGACTCTTGGAAACATCCCCCTCCTGGCCATCGGGCCAGCCATCTGCCTACCAGGCATTGCAGCCATTGCCCTGGCCAGGAAAACTGAGGGATGCACCAAGTGGCCTGAAAATGAGCTGCTATGGGTCCGCAAGTTGCCCTGCTTCCGGAAACCCAAGGACAAGGAGGTGGTGGAACTGCTGCGGACCCCTTCAGACCTGGAATCGGGCAAGGGAAGCTCAGATGAGCTGGCTAAGAAGGCCGGCCTCAGGGGGAAGCCCCCGTGCCAGGGGCAGACAGAGGTGCCTGTGGCCAGTTCCATCACCACCCCCACACCCACGGAAGGAGAACGCCAGAGCCTGGTCCAGAACGGGCATCAGGAGGAGACATCCAGATACCTGGATGGCTACTGTCCCTCAGGCAGTTCCCTTGTCTACAGTGCCTTGGATGCCAAGTGCTCAGCCTGGGACAGATCTGACTGCCCGGAGCCTGAGGACAGCATCTTCTTTGTGCCCCAGGACAGTATCATCGTTTGCTCCTACAAGCAGAACAGTCCCTATGACAGATACTGTTGTTACATCAATCAGAGCCAAGGCAGGTGGGACCACGAGACAATAGTCTAAGCTTTGCATACAAGAGTCGCTGTGTTGATAGAAATGTGACTACACTCAGCTTCCTGGGGAAGGAAACTGCCCTGCTCAACAGCCTTCAAACTGTTAGAAATTGACTTGGTATGTGATGGGTGTGCAAGCCTCGGGTGCCTCAAGGCATGTAAATAGGCATGTTGGTGACACATTTTAGAGAAGGGTGATGAGGGTTAAGGACACTGAAGAGGCAGTGAGTGGGAGAGAAAGCAGTTCCAATTGCTTTTTAACAATTAAACCATGTTAGATTTTGTAAAATAACCCAGAAAGTGCTACTCAGCACCTGCTAAAAGCAAGATAAATCTAGAGTAGGCTGCAGATATCAGGCATGAAATGATACATGGGCTTGCCATAGGGAAACTGAGCAGCTTTCAGTCGGAATAAATGGAAAGACAAAACAATTTAGTGCTTCGTTGTATGAAATGATTTTTTCTGGTGAAAGCTTTTCCCACTTATTATTTGCTGAAAGAAAAAAGTCAAGACTGAAAAGCTACTCCCTCCTTAGGTGGGACGGTTTTTGGAGAAAGGGGAGTTAAATTATGTAATTGAGTTTTATGATATTATCCTCTGACAAGATCAGAGATTTCAAATAAAGTAAAATAAGTGTGTGACCAGCTAGGTAAAAAACTAAAAATTTTAGATGGCTATGTTACTTCTTAAACTCTTCATTTAAATGGATTTACTGGGTCTTTATCTTAAGTGTTTTTTTAATATTTGCTATCATTCATGTATAATTTCCTCATCGGGTGCAAAATGACTTGATGTAATATTTTCATTGATTAGAATTTGTGTTCATCAAGTCAAAATGGGTTTTACATATGTATACAAGTGTCTTTAACATTTCTGGGAGGCCTGGTAATAACTATTCCTATATGCCTTTTGAAATCTGAAAACTATGAAATCAACATATTAGTCTTGATCTTTATGCAGAATTTACATAAAATGCAATGGTTTAACTTCTGGAAGTGTCATTATTAGTACATTTATTCAACATTCCCAGAGACTATAAATGCCAATGAAACAAGAGTTAATCTACTAGATTTAACTAAAGCTCAGTTTTTATTAAGTTCACCTAATCAGTGAGCATTGCATGACAAAGGTCTGTTTTATTTCATACTTAATTTTTTGCTGCTGAGGGAAAAAGGCACATGTATTTTCTGTTCCACTTGCTTAACTATAATAGACAAGAGGGCAATCAGCCAGGATACCATTTAGTCCCTGTTGAAGAGAAATATTGAATTATATAGAGAAATCATGGTATATTTCATCTTGAAGATCAGAATATTTTGTCTCTTTCAAAGAATGATGATTTATTGTTAATGATCAGAGTTTCAGCCACTTTCTCCCTAAGGGGGAATTGAGGACACAAATTCTGGCCATACCCCTTTTGTATATTTCAGATCCAAGTCTGCAAGTCTTTAAGTGTAGCATTCAGTCTTAAGAATCATGCCCTTAAAAATCACAATTTCCAAACCAAGTTCAACATCAAAAGAGTATGATTTTTTTTTTAGTAGGGCTTAAATGTCAGAAAATGAGATGTGTGATCCTGAGCAAATTTTATCTTCTTGTACCTCAGTTCTCACTCTTCTGAAATCAGGGAGGAGTGGGACTGACTTACACTAGAGTATGTCTATCGTTCATTCCCAGTTTGAATATTCTATGGCATCATGTCAAAGACACTTTATATAATGCCAGGGGATGAGATATAACAAAATGCATGCCAAAGTTATGCAATTCATGATAAAAATTATATGACATGGATTAACTTCTTACTACTGCTCAAAATAATTTTGTAGGTGTATGAAAGCAGATTTGTTTTATTGCCAAATATTATTTATTTACCAAATACATTACTGGAAATAAAATAAATATGTTAATTAAGGATAAATTTTTTTTGGTATTGGTATAGCCCCCAAATAATCCAATAGATGCAATAAATGTAACCTACTTTAGATTTGGCATGGAGGGAAAATAGTTTCCTAAAATCACAGTACCCCTTAATAATTCTAGGGCATTTTGAAAGATGAAAATCGTGTTTCAGTGAAGGTGAAAATTATTGGATTATTCTCTTAGGAATAAAAACTTCTAATCTGAACCAAAAAAAAAAAAAAAACTTTCTAATCTGTTTGCCATTTGTGGACATCTTCAGGGATGAAGAGAGAGCAAGATAGCAAAGAGAGATGTTCACAAAGACTCAGCAAATCCTATACAGCGTCTGAAAAGAGATGCTTGCAGTGTTAAGTATGGTTTAGGTGTGGAGAAGTTACTTTTTGATTTCCTGGAATTAGTTCAAAGCCCCTGAGATATCTCTCTCTCTCTCTCTCTCTCTCTCTCACACACACACACACACACACACACACACACACACCCCGATGTCCAAATCCAAAGTTAATTAATAGTTTAGAAATCTAAGACATTTTATCACATTTTCAAGTTCTATTTCAGAAGCAACTTACTTTGGTCTTCTTCTTCCGTCCACCTACTTAAGATACTTAAGGTATCTAAATATGCTCCTGAGGGAATTTTCTGCAGTGCTAAAATAATGGTTTGCCAATGTTGGCTGCGTGGCTTAACTTTGACCAGAAAGAATAAAACGTGTGATTGTGTGTGTGAATTTTTTTTTAACATCTTATATTAGGTAATCCCTTCCTAATATAAAGGAAGGTAGCCTAACGCCCCAAATCAACACTCAGTGGTTGGGGAAACATTTAGTACTATTCAGGAGAAAGCAGCCATTCTGTTAATCAGAGGTGGAGGAGAAGGAAACAAGGTGAGAAACGTGAGTGAGCTTGTTAGAGGAAAACAGCAGCTCATTCTGGTCAACAGATGTAGCAAATATTAACGTAATAGAGAGGAGGACTATTCCCTGTATACATTAAGCACTTTGAGACAGACATAAAACAAACTAGTTATTTTTTTTTTACTTGCTAGTAATCCAAATAGTCATTTCAACTTGATTTTAAATGGGCATTTTATTTTTGAAATTATTTCTATTGACTTTTTCTTGTTCAATATTCCTATCTATTATGCTCATGGATTCTTTCTCCAAACTGCTTTTTGATTTTAAAGTGTGAATTCAGCCAAGATACCCATGCTAGAACATATTTAGACAACTGTTTCAAGATTTAGTTTCTGTTACAATCATGGCAAACAAAATCCATATATATTTAAGTTCAGACTCACTTCCAAACCCTACTAATCAGGTCCTTTGGAAGTGTTTTCAATACTATGGGCTCTTAATATCCACTTAGCTGGCACATGTAGGGAAGGAAGATTCATTCTCATAAATGTTTTTCTCTTTTGTAATATCCAACCTCAACTTATCTATTAACATCTCCATTCTGCATCTGTAGTATCATTTACTTGGTAAATTCACTGTTATTATTACTTTATAACATTAAAGAAAAATTTTTTGAAAATCCACAGCCCCACTATCCTTACAGAACTATTGCATTTCCATTTTAGCATATCATCCTCCAGGACTCCCCCACAAGCACCTTAAATATTATAATTGTGTGGTTTTCCCTTCTCTCTTATTTATATGCTAAGTATGTTTTCATGTTTCTACGCAGTGTTCCTGATTACCATTTAACAATTGTGTAATACGCCATTTTTGAGAGGTAACATAATTTAACATGCCACTCCTTATTGCTAGTCAGATAACATGTTTTATGGATGGTTGTGCATGGCTTTTTTTTCTATTGTTGGTAACACAGCCACATTATTTGTCATTTGCCCAGAGAGGTGAATATTTATAATCAAAAAGCTGTCTCCTTATAGATGAGAGTAAAGGGGAAGAAATGTGTAAATGGATCAAACACTTGACATTATTGGTTTTCTCTTGATTCATGGGCAAGAATAGAGTAAGAGACAAAACAATGCTTCTCAAAAAGGTCCGCCCTTTGGGACCAGAGCCAGTATTTTTAAGAATAAGGTGAGATGGAGCCTGTGTTTTTAAGAGTAAGGTGGAACATTTCCCCAGTTAAAATACCACTAGTGTATATCTCAAAATCAGTTTACAGTGGTGTCAATTTTTAAGAGCATAATGTTGAACAAGCAAAATGAAAAATAGATGTAGACAATAATTACTTTGTAATATTGCAAAAGCATTTTCTTACAGTATCTCACCATTTATTTTATTATATATTTAATATGTACGTATGCTGTTACCTATCAGTGACTTACAAATGAACTGGAATTTCAGGAATTCAACAGAATCTACCCATGAATTTTCTGTTTCTTCCCTCAATGGATAAAATGAACCAAAGATGGAACTATGGACAAATGCTCAGCTCAACCAGATATCTCAATAAAGAACTGAATTCCATTCAGCCTCTTGTCCAGATAACATGAAATCATATAAACCCTACTGAGTCATGTCCTTGATTTCTCACCACCTACCACAGGCTCCTCATCTCATGAACACCTCAAAGAAAAAAGTTTATACGTGCTGCTGTCCAGATACAAATAGGTAGACATTGATATCAGATGTCTACCATCTTTTACAAATTATTCCTGGGCCTGATCCTTCTTAGAGATCCTTTCTCTGTCTTTCCCTTTATTCCTCCTCCTGACTGCATGTTACAACTCGCGGACCTTGTATTCTCAATGACAGCACAAGGCTTTGCATGCTTTAGCCATAACAAAGGAAAGTGTTACAGAATGGGCCAGTTATAGAGCAGGGCATAAAACTATTTAAACGTCTCTTTGACAAATCTATCCCAAGAAAGTTAAATATAACAAATATCTTTGCAGTTCATCGCTTTCTTATTCTTTATGGTAATAAATGATTATATATGAGACAACCCCTCAGTCTGAGACCAGAACACATTTGTTTGGAAAAAATGGGCTTTTGAACATCAACTGCCCGTAATTCAACACGAAAAGTATGGGCATACCTTCTCTGTGAGTGGTTAGACCATCAGACCGATTCAGAAAGGCCCGCCTGCCCCTGTGCTCGTCCACGCTGCCTCCCATCCTCTGCAGCAGCTCCTTGGCTGTGCCCTGCAGCTCACCACCCTGAGCCTTCACCCCATCATTTTCTCTACCTCACACGTCCACCCTGTCTCCACCCCTCTGCTGGTTAAGGCCCTAACATCCTTCAGGGGGCAGCTGCCACGTCTTCCACAGTCTTAGATCTTCCCCCTCAGAACTAATACTACTCCTACTATTGTCTGGCCGGACAACACCTTCACCATTATCATCACACATATTAGCCGGGGGGGTGTGTCTGTCTCTCTAACTGCACTGTGAACTCTTTGAGGGCAGGGGCCACGTTTTATTCATCCTCCCACTGCAGGCTCCCCACCCCCAAACACACACACACTGTGCCTTACTCAGTGAAAACTCTAAATTGCACCACTTGGGTCACTCTCACAGCCTTCCTTTTTCCGCTTTCTCGAAGGAAAGAAAATCTACCTTCTTGATTTGAACTAAATTAAATTGAATATAGTCAGCAAAAACGTGGGTTAAAATAGGCTTCTGTGGGTTGGGACCCTAACTTTTATTTAGCATATTGTTTCTTCAGGGAAACCGCATCTTACATAACAAGGAGAAGAAAGAAATAAACCATTCCAGAATATTTTCTCCTCCCTCCATGACTGACCTAACTCCTACTCCCTATCTCCCTCCATGAGTCAGTGACCATACCACACATGCAACAAAAACTGGTGGTTCTAGAAGCACTTGACAACCGAGCTTTTGAATTCCTAACCAGAAAGTAGATAAATCAGTGTACTCAGGTTAACCTGTAAGTAGGTCAACAGAATATAATTTGCCAGCCTGCCTATTGTCCTTCTGTTACGCTTCCATCCGATAATCCTAAACAGGACTTTCCAGGCCACCTGTGTATTCCCTCAGGAGGCTCTCAGGGGGCTGAGTGGCAGGCCCTCACCTCCCACCCCCAGTGAAGCTCTTCTCCACAATATCTGTGAGATGCTCAGAGAATCGTTTGTGGTTCAGAGAAGGCTCTGTCTTGTTCTGGAACAAGATGAGGGCACTGCTCAGCAATTCTCCCGAGTAGTATTTTGAGTCCTGTCTTAAACTTCAGGGTCATGTAAGTGGTCCTGTAAATTTCCCAAACTATCAGACTGAGTGAAAGTGGCATTTAATTTTAGTAACTCTTTTTCTTGACCATGGCAGCTATCAGGTTCTCCTTCAACAATAGCAGGAAGGACCTCGTTTGAGTATGGGTGGAGAAGGGGATAGCAAAGGGAAAATGTGTCCGTATGGAACTGTCAGCACAGGGAGAAGAGCCAACAATCCCTCATTAAGCCAGTCATTGTGGTGGCCTTCTCCCCTGACATCACCACTTATCATCTCAAACTGAGCAGCAAATGCTAGAAAATGGGCTAAGAGGAAAAACCAGATAGAAAAATACTTCAAAACTTAAAAGAGTAAAAGGGAAATGCTAGAGAACTTTGATACATTTTTAATGGCCAAGAAAAGAAATACAAACAATTTAAGTGTATCCTAATAAGGGCCAAATGTAGCTAAAACTATCCTGCAGGAGTCAAAGGAATATAAATTAGGCTCCAATAAATAAGATCAAATTCACTTAAAAATTATTCAATAGACTAAAAACTACAATCAAAACTAGAAAGTTAAGAGTGTAAGTGAATATTATTGGCTAAGGTTTTCACAATTGAATCATTTTAAATTCATAAATTCAACAAAAATGTCCCACTGAAAAACAGGGTGTGAGATATGAGCAGCAATACTGAGACTGGGACTGCCCACTGACCTATGCTTGCCAAAGGCAAAGACAGACAAGGAACAGAGCTGGGCAGAGCTCACCTCCCCGGAGAGTCCCCCAAAGCAGGCCCTTACCCTTCAGGCAGCAAAACTACAGAGTCTAGAACCGTTGCTCCCCCACAAGCCTGAGGTCCCTCCAAAGCTCACCTCTCACCCTCCTGTGTTAGAATAGAGGCCAGCAGCTAAAATGCTGAGGGGCAATGTGCAATCATGGCCTTATGGAGGTTCTAACACAGAAATGTTACTGACTGCACCTTTGTCAGCTGTGCCTGGTGTCTGTCCTCTTCATCCCCCTATTTCCACACGCAGCCTAGCACCCATTCCTTCACTCCACAAGCCTTGGTTAAGTGGTACGTGTGTGCTGGGTACTGTGCTGGCCTGAGATGACACAGTGAACAGAACAGAGTCTTCTAACAGACTGCTCTTCCCTGAGCAGAGACAATTTGGGAGATCAGGGCAAAGATGTATCTGCCAGACAATTTTACCTCCAGATGTTAATTTCCCAGGTGTCCATGTCACCTCAAAAAAGGTTTCCAGGGGCAACCCTCACAGGTCCCCTCCCTCTTTGAGAGCTTTGTACTATCACTCAATAAGCTACCGGTCAATAAACTTTGCTTTGCTGCCCACACAAAAAAATTGCCAGGTCCTGCCTTCAGCTTGGAAATTAAATTGATCCTAGATACCAGATATTGGTGAAGAATGTTAATAAGAGTTCTAAGAAGTTATATGATGCAGAAGTAATCTTTTATGGAAACAGAAATCCTTAGGAAATTGGAATCGCTGTCTTCATGGAGCTCACGGAGCTCATAGCCTAGCAGGGGGTGTCAATGGTTGAGGTGAGGATGTTACAGCAGTACATGGCAGGAGTGCCTAGCCCTCCCCTTTTTGGGGGAGGGTGGTGAGCAGGGAAAGTGCCTAAGGGGTTCTACCAATTCCACAGTGTGTTGGGGTAGTGGGGAGAGCTTCCCCACACATCCAAGCAGTTCCCCAACACCAGCCAGGCATCCCATAATTCAACTCAATTCTGATACCGTCTACTTGGAGATACCATCAGATTCCACAAGGGCTCAGTCCTACAAGACTGCCACCTCCCACTTCAGATGCCAGTTGTGAGTCCAGGTGTCACCTGCACTTGTAATAGGCCACACATTAAAGGTTCCAGGGGCACCTGGGTGGCTCAGTCATTAAGCATCTGCCTTCTGCTCAGGTTGTAATCCCAGGGTCCTGGGATCTAGCCCAGCATAGGGTTCCCTGTTCAGTAGGGGGTCTGCTCCTCCCTCCTCCTCTTCCTCTCCCCCAACTCGTGCTCTCGTTCTCTCAAATAAATAAATAAAATCTTTAAAATAAATAAATAAATAAATATTCCAATAACCCTCTCTCAGCTTTGATTAATTAGCTATAATGGCTTACAGAACTCAGAGAAAAAAAATTTTTTAAAGATTTATTTATTTACTTATTTGACAGAGAGAGAGCACACACACAAGCAGGCAAAATAGCAGATAGAGGGAGAGGGAGAAGCAGTCTTCCCACTGAGCAACGGAGCCCAATACGGGGCTCGATCCTAGGACCCTGGGATCATGACCTGAGCTGAAGGCAGACACTTAATGACTGAGCCACCCAGGTGCCCCAAACTCAGAGAAACATTTTACTCACTAGATTACTGGTTTATTATAAAAGAATATAACTCAGTAATAGCCCAATGGGAGAGATGCACAGAACAAGGTATAGAAAAGAGCACAGAGCTTCCACACCTCTCAGATTACACCACTCTTACTGAATCTCCACCTGTTCACCAACCCAGAAATTCTCTAATCCATTCTTCCGAGGTTTTTTAGAAGCTTCATCACATTGGTGTGATTGATTAAATGATTGGTTATTGGTGATTGATTCAATCTCCAGCCCCTCTCCTCTCCCCAGAGGTCAAGGGGTGAGACTGAAAGTTCCAATCCTCTAATCACAAAGTTGATTCCCTTGGCAACCAGCACCCATCTGGTGACCCAGGGGCTTTCCAAAAGTCACCTCATTGACATAACAAAAGATATCTTTATGGTAGTCATCACTTAGGAAATTTCTACAATTTTAGGACCTGTATGCAAGAAATTGGGCAAAGACCAAATATGCATTCCTTCATATAAATCACAATATCACAGAGTCGGGGGGGAAATGTCTGATCTGAGACCTGAAAAATGCATAGGAAGTAGCTGACTAAAAAGCAGAGAAAGAGTGTTCTAAGCCAAGAAAACAGTGTTATGAAGGCCAAGAAGGAAGAGAAAGCATGACACATGTTTATTTGGAGAAATGCAAAACAAACAAAACAAAAATTAGATGGCTAGAGAGAGGGCCAGGTAGAGAGGGCCAGGCATTGGCTTAGGCCTCTCCCCACTACTACATTTAGACTTTGTTAAACATAAAAAGAAGGCCTGACCACCCTGCTTATCTCCAGCACAACCATAAGGAAGGAAGATCAGACTCATCTTGACTAAGGTTTGCAGGTTTAACCAAATTCTACTCTAAGAAGAATGCAACTGGTTGATTTGGTTGCATTTCAGGACAAGGTTCCTTTCCCTTGGAGACAAATAGTTAATCAAACCAAGCAGTCCACATTTCAAACATTTGTTTTGCTCTTACATGCACTAAAAGAACTTGGAGCTCTTAAGTGAAAATAACTGATATAAATAGCTTCTAAAATCACCATCTCTGTGACACTCATAATTATTATAGATAGGTTGACATATGGGAAAACTTTTTTCCAGCATGGGATTACCCAACAATGACTGTGATGTTAACCAGATTTACATCTCTTCTGTCAATATTTTCTGTGTTTCAAAATGTCCCTAATTTCATCCTTACTTCAGCTGCCTGAAACTCAGGTCCCTTGCACAGACACATCTAACCCAGCACAGATACATGTATCATTCTCAAAGAGTGTCCCATGTCCATTAGCTCCTTGATAGGTAAATGTATGTTACACAATAAAAGATTTTAGTAAGTTTGAGAATTACTGGGTTAAACCAAGATAAACATATTTCTTTACAGCCTATATCCCCAACCCTCAGAACAAGACCAAGTACAAAGTGGGCACCAAATAAGTACTTGTTGAATTAGTGAATTTATAATTCCATAAAGCCATTTATTCACATGCTCTGTGACATATAAGAAGGGAGCTGAATGTGCAGCATTCCATGGGGCTTCCCTTAGGACTAGCATTGAAAAATCTTGCCCTAACCTCTAAATCTAGAAGCACACTAATCATGACCTTACAGGGACCGTGTGCCCTAAAGCCAGACTTTTTGACTAATGACAAGGCATATGACGGAGCCCAAGTGGGATAGGCCCTTTTTGAACCATGGGATTTACACTCTTGGCCTGCCTGGTAAAAGACAACTCCATCATGACCCAGTCTGTCCTAACCATTCCTGGTTGATTCCTCTCCTTACCAGGCCACTCCTGAGCTCCCCAGCAGGATGCTGGCTGAAGATTCACAGCTATTTTGGGACATGAGGCAGGTTTCTGAACCATGTTCCAATGACGACTTTGAAATAGAAACTTAACTAGAGAGCTTGAAAGCCTTCCCCATCAGCCAGAATAAACAAGGGTTTACTTTATTATTTTCTTTTGTACTATTTTAACCAAGCTGTGAGTGCACAGGCCCCAGTAGCTGATTTCATTCTTCCCTGCCTGTGACTTATATATGTGAAGAATGTAGAAAAGAAAATCATACTATGTCCCTGGAAGAGCAATATATTTGGGCTTTGATAGTTGATGGGAAAAGTAAATTCCAAGAATAAAGATTTTTCCCAAGAAATTCAGAAAGAAAAATTAAAATCTGTTGTTTATCAACATCCCAACATTTTAATATTCTCCACAACCCCACATTGCTGAGGAAGTACAGGTACTGCCTGTGTATAGACACCTGATAGAAAAATGACCCATCTGTGCTAAACCACAGCCTTCCCACTCCTTTTCTGATGCAGCTTCTACCACTGTTTCCCTTGGAAACCAAAGAAGCAGCTGCCTGCAAAAAACATCTCTCTCCCTCCTCACTCAACAGTCCAAAGGACTAGCAGCTTGTTTTCTTGCTCATTGAAAACATCTGATGTTGGGGGATGGCATGGATGTGGGGGACAATACAAAAGATATTACCACAGTGGATCAGACATATTGTGCATTTTGCCTACTCTTCTGTCTTAGATAGTTTCATGTTCCTCTTCATTTTATGTATTACACCATCAATTTCTTCTCTGTGTTGTAATGATTTGTGTACACAAATGTTCTCTACTAGATCTTAGTTACTTAAAGTCAAGGGAGGACATAATCTTCTGTTCAGCATTCGCTACATATTGATTAATATGTTATAATAATATCATATAATTAATGTAATGTGATTATAACCCAAAGATGAAAATTTTAACATCCACTGATGATCCTTGCCTGAATAAACTATTACTATAATATCTTCCTAAATATTCATTTTTCTTCACTATTCTACTTTTATCAATTAGAATTCTTCTCTAAGAACTTTTCCTTCTCCTCTATTCTTTTTTACTTACTCACTTATAAACAAATATGGAGGGGCACCTGGGTGGCTCAGTCAGTTGAACATCTGCCTTCAGCTCAGGTCACGATCCCAGGGTCCTGGGATTGAGTCCCACATCAGGGTCCTTGCTCAGTGGGGAGCCTGCCTCTCCCGCTCCTTCTGCCTGCTGCTTTCTCTCTCTCTGTCAAATAAATAAACAAAATCTTTAAAAAAAAACAAATACAGATTCATGGATTATTATTTTATGCACGTTATGTTACTATCACCCTTGAAAGCTCAAATTGTCCCAGATTTGGACAGAGGGAACCACCTGAAGCTTGCTCCTGTCCTGTGACGTGTCTCCATCTTGCTTTAAACACTACTTTCTATCACGAGATGTTTCAATAAAACCCTTATTCATTACCAAAAAAGAAACAGTAATTTTACAGCAGAAAACCTGGTAGACATCATCTCAACCAGTGATCAAAGTTAATATCACCAGTAATGGTTCCTCCTGATACCATGCAGTGAGAAGGACACATGATCACTTTGCTGGTATTTCTGCCAAAAAATGAATAACCTCAATTTACTCATGAGGAGACATCAGAAAAATCCATTAAAGGATATTCTACAAAAGAACTGGCCTGTACTCTTCAAAAATGTCAAAGTCATAAAAGATAAAGACTAAGAAATGGTCTTGGATTAAAAGAGACTAAAGACATGATACTAAATGCAATGTGTGATCCTGGATGGGATAGTAAATCAGAGGGAAAAGAGAGCTATTAAATATTATTGGGAAAATTGGAAAAATCTTAATAAAGTTTGGAAATAATAGTATTATTTCAATGTTAATTTTCTTATTTTGATCATTGTATTATGGTCATACAAAAGATGTTTTCATTCTTAGGGATTTGCTAAGACTTTGAAGTCTTAGGGGGAAAGGAGTATCATGTCTGCTTCTAACTCTCAAAAGGTTCAGAAGAATGATAAGACAAAAGTGATAACCTGGTTGAAGGGTACACAGGAAACAAGGCACTTTTTTTTGTGCTGCTCTTGCAACTTTTCCATAAGCTCGAAATTATTTCAAAACTAAAATTACAAAAACTGAGTTGCATTAAAGTCATTTATACTTCACTACATTCTTAGAAGATTAAAGGCAACTTCTAACCCTTTCTATCCAACAGGATTTTTTTCAATTAACTGTCTTCAGCTGAGTTCCCCTAGAAGTAGACGCCGAGCCAAGTATGTGAGTACAAGTAGTTGATTTGGAACATGACCCTAAAAAGCATCTTGCTTTGCAAGAAATGTTAAAAGAAGTTCTCCAGAGGGAAAGAAAATTATTAGGATCTTGGTCAGGAACTTAGATATACATAAAAGGAACTTGGATCTCCATAAAGAAAGGAAGAGCATTAGAGAAGGAATAAGTGAAGATAAAATAAAAACTTCTTTTTCTCACTCTTAACTGATCTAACAAATGACAATTTGTTAAAAATAATAATACCAGGGCACCTGGGTGGCTCAGTCGGTTGAGGATCTGACTCTTGATCTTGGCTCAGGTCTTGGTCTCAGGGCTATGAGTTCGAGCCCTAATAAAAGCAACAAAAACAACAAAAATAATAATAATACCAACAATGTACTTGATGACTATAACTCATGTTTAAGTAAAATGAATGACAGCAGACATAGGACAGGAGAGAGAAATTAGAAATATTTTGTTATTTTGTGATAAGACACTTGCACTGCTAGTGAACTAGTATACTGTTATTGGAAAGTAGACTTGGATAAGTTGTAAATGCGTATTGCAAACATTAGGGCAACCACTACAAAATGTTTTTTTTTTAAAGTATAACCAATATGCTAATAAGAGAACAGAGAAAAAAAATGGAATCATATAAAATGCTCAGTTAAAACCACAGATGGCAGAAAAAGAATGGAAGACAAAATCAGGAACAAAGAACAAGAGCAACAAATAGAAAATGGTAACAAATATGGTAGATATTAATCCAACTATATCGATGGGCACTTTAAACAATGGTAAAACACGCCAATTAAAAGACAGAGATAGTCAAAGTGGATTTAAAAAATAAGACTCAACCATATGCTAGCTATAAAAGAAATCCACTATAAATACAAAGTAGATTAAAAGTAGAGGAATGGGGCACCTGGGTGGCTCAGTTGGTTAAGCATCTGCCTTCAGATCACTTCATGATCCCAGGGTCCTGAGATCGAGCCCCACATTGGGCTCTCTGCTTGGTGGGAAGCCTGCTTCTCCCTCTCCCACTCCATCTGCTTGTGTTCCCTCTCTCACTGTGTCTCTCTTTGTCAACTAAAGAAAATCTTAAAAAAAAAAAAAAAAAAGAAGAAGGGGGGGTCAATGAAAGATACAAAGCAACGGCTGTCCATAGCAATTTTGCAATCTCACTGGGTATGTGTTGCTAATTCCAGAGGCCTGTTTATTTTGCATTGCTTTTGTCACTTATAGTCACTTATTCTCTCTTTCTCCAAGTGTCCTCAAAGAAGAGAGCAAGTAAGCACCCAGTGAGACGGCAGCCACCTACAAATGAGGAAGAGAGGCCCCACCAGAAACTGACCATGCTGGCACACTTATCTCAGACTTGCAATGTCAAAACTGTGAGAAAATAAATGTCTGTTGTTTAAGCCAATTGGTCTATGGTATTTTGTTATGGCAGCCCATTCTGACTAAGACAGAGAGACATTCTATAATGATAAAGGGGTCAATTTACCAAGAAGATTAAAAAAAAAACAAAAAACCTTTGATGTGTATGCACCTAACAATATAGTGTCAAAATACATGAGTTAAAAACTAGTTGAACTGCAAGGAGAAATAGTTGGAGACATCAATACCCTTCTATCAAAAATGGGCAGATCCAGCAGGGAGAAAATATCCGCTGTGAAAGAAGAGATATCACTACAGATCCCATGAGCTTTAAGAGAATAATAAAGGAATACCACAAATAACTCTATGCTTACAAATTTGATAACTTGGATGTAAAGTACCAATTCCTTGAAAAACACAATTTGCCAAAACTCACATAAGAAGAAATAGACACTCTAAATAGGCTAATATCTATTTTAAAAATTGAACCAATTATTAATAACCTTCTAAAACTGAAAGCTCCAGACCCATATGGGCTCAATGATAAGTTCTTTCCAACATTTAGGAAAGGAATTATACCAGTTCTCCACAATCTCTTTCTGAAGATAGAAGCAGAGGGAATTTTTCCTAAATTGTTCTATGACTCATAATTACTCTAATACCAAAACCAGAGAAAGACTTCAAAAGGAAAGATAACTACAGACAAATATTTCTCACGAACATAGATGCAAAAATCCTTGACAAAATATTAGCAAATCTAATTCAATAATATATAAAAAGTTGCACAATACAACAAAGTGGGATTTATACTAGGTATGCATGGTTGCTTCAACATTCAAAAAGCAATTAATATAATCCTTCATATCAACAGGCTAAAGAAAAAAAAACAGATGATCATATTAAAAGGTACATAAAAAGCATTGAGAAAATCCAACATCCATTCATGATAAAAATTCCAAGCAAACAGGAAATAGAAGGGAACTTCCTCAGCTTGATAAAGAACATATACAAAAAATCTACAGCTAACATTATACAACTAACATCCTACTGTCATTAGTGGTTAGAAAGTAGAAACTTTCATGCTAAGATCAGGAAAAAGGCAGGGATATCCCGTCCTCTTGTACCACTCCTTTTCAACATTGTCCTAGCTAATGCAGTAAGACAAGAAAAGGAAATAAAAGGTATACTGATTGAAAAGGAAGAAATATAACTGTCTTTGCTCACAGATGACATAGTTGTCTATGCAGAAATTTAATTTTTTGAGGAGCCTCCATACTGTTTATCATAGTGTCTGTTAGGATGACTATTATCAAAAAGACAAGAGATAAGTGCTCGTGAGTACGTGAAGTAAAAGAAACCCTGGTGCACTATTGGTGGGAATGTAAATTGGTGCAGCCACTACAGTAAACAGTATGGAGGCTCCTCAAAAAATTAAAAATAGAATTACCACATGATCCAACAATATATCTAAAGAAAATGAAGTTACTATCTCAAAGACATATCTGCACTCTTGTGCTCTTTGCAGCATTATTCATAATAGCCAGACATGAAAGCAACCTAAGTGTCCATCAATGAATAAATGAATTAAACACACACACATACACACACAATGGAATATCGTTCAGCCATTAAAAAAGAAGGAAATCCTCACCTGAGATAACATGGATGAACCTAGAAAGCATTATGCTAAATGAAATAAGTCAGAAAAAGATAAATTCTGTATGATATCACTTATATGTAGAATCTAAAAGAACAGACTCATAGAAACAGAGTAGATTGGTGGTTACCAATTGCAAAGGGTGGGGAAAATGGGTAAAAATGGCCAAAGGATACAAACTTCCAGTTATAAGATGAAACTTAAAAGTTTTCACCACAACCACAACAAATAAAAAGGTACCATGTGACTGATAGATACATTCATTATCTTTTTGTGGTAATGATTTTATAACATATACATATTAAATCATCAAGTTGTACACCTTAAACTTACACAATGTTATATGTTAATTATATCTCAAGAAAACTGGAGAACTTTTTAAAAAATTTCTTAAATGGGGCCAAAGACCTTAACAGACACCTCACCAAAGAAGATACACAGATGGCAAATAACTATATGAAAAGATCTTCCATATCATGTCATTAGAAAATTGCAAATTAAAGCAGTGAGATACCACTGCATCCTCATTAAAATTCTAAAACAAAATCTCAAACATTGACAACATCAAATGCTGAGAAGGGTGTGGAGCAATAGAAACTCTCATTCATTGCTGGTAGAAATTCAAAATGGTAAAGTCACCTTGGAAAATAGTTTGGGAATATCCTACAAAACTCACATACTCTTACTATATCATACTCCTTGGGTATTTACCCAAAAGAGTTGAAAATATATGACCCTAAAACCTACGCACAAATGTTTGCAGCAACTTTATTCCTAACTGCCAAAACTTGGCAGCCACAATGTCCTCCAGTAGGTGAATGGATAAATTAACTGTGATACATCCAGACTATGGCATATTATTCAGTGCTAAAAAGAATGAGCTATCATACCATGAAAAGACATAGAAGAATCTTAAGTGCACATCACAAAGTGAAAGAAGTAATTCTAAAAAGGCTGTATACTGCATGGGGCAACGAAACTATTCAATGAAATTATGGGGCAATAAAGCTTCAATGATGCTTTAATGACAGACACATGCCATTATACATTTGTCTGAACCCATAGAAGGTACAACAGCAAAAGTGAATCCTAAGGTAAACTTATGGACTCTGGGTAATAATAATGTATCAATGTAGGTTCATCAACTGTAACAAGTGTACCACTCTGGTGGGGAATGTTGATAATGGGGGAGGTTATGTATGTGTGGGGGAGGAGATATATGGGAAATTTGTATACCTTCTCAATTTTGCTGTGAACCTAAAACTGTTCTAAAAAATAAATTAATTAAATCAATTAATTAATTAAAATAAAATAAAAATAAAATCTATTTAAAAGGAAAAGGAACGGGGCGCCTGGGTGGCTCAGTGGGTTAAGCCTCTGCCTTCAGCTCAGGTCATGATCCCAGAGTCCTGGGATCGAGCCCCACATCAGGCTCTCTGCTCAGCAGGGAGCCTGCTTCCCTCTCTATCTCTGCCTGCTTCTCTGCCTACTTGTGATCTCTCTGTCAAAGAAATAAATAAATAAAACCTTTTAATAAATAAATATATATATAAAAGGAAAAGGAAATTACTTTTTTTTTAGCCGAATGGAGATTGTTACAAAGCATTTCTGCCCTCTGAAAGCTAATAAGAATTCACACAACGTTAGAAAGTATATCCTACATAATGAGTTCTCAAGTTGGAATCCATGACTAAACTTCACAAAAATTGTGCCTGTGTGTGTGTTCATATATATATACATCTTTCCCCCTGGAAAAAATTCCAAAACTTTCATGCTTAATCACTTAATGCTCAATCACCATCCCCTTCCCAAAATCTTAAGGGTCTCTGCCTACAACAGTCAGCTCTGAGTACATGCTTCTAACACCTTCATCTTTTCCCCGGTGGCTGATATGGACAGCAAAGAGTGCAGTCACAAAGTCTTTCACCTACCTCACACAAGATATCAGCCTGTAGGTTGTCTGCTATGCCCAGAAGTCAGCTGATTATTGACAACAGAATATCAGTTCATATGCCCTCATAGGTGCTCTCCATCTAGAAATGGCCCCAGCAGAGGAAACATATTACGGCACTCGAGAGCAGCATCTTCACAGTCTCATATATAGCCTGTTGGACATTTTTCCCCAGGAAGCAGAGAAAAATGTATAGCATATCCTCATAATTGTCAATATTGTTACAGCTATCCTTGTCTCTCCTTAAACTGCTTGGCTTTTCCATCCGAGGTCTAACTTAAAACTATTTTTTTTAACCCACATATTTCAATATACTTGTATGGTTTCCTCTTCCTGCTAAATATGTATTAAAGAAAATTCTGAGAGAAAATCTCTGTTCTGTCCCACTCCCTGCCTTGGAGTGGGCATCCACCTCCCTCCCCAAAATGTGTCGCCAACCCTCCTAACCCCCAGCTCCAGGTCAACGTTTCCACCATTTATTTTTTTAATTATATAGGCTTAAATTTCATTTATCTTGTTACCTCTCCATTCTCTTCATGCCTTCTCATTTGAGCAGTCCACAAATCTTTCCAATTTTCCCACAACAACAATTCTCACATCTGGTGATGAATTCCTTTCTCCTAGCCCTGGCCTGGCCCAGAGCACTCAACCAAAAATGCTGACATTTGCCACCCCCATTAGTTTATCCTATCACTTGTCCTGAAAATAATGATATTCCTCTTTTACTGAAAAATAAAATATTACGTCTTCCATATGTACTTCAATGGGGTGTGGGAAATTTAACACAGTTCTGAGAAATAAGTGTTATCTTCCTTCTCAGAAGAGATGGATACTGAAGCTCCTGACACAAAAATTATAAGTTACAAGGGCCACCAGAGATAAGATAATTAGAAAAAGAGGTGTGCAGAATTCTATTGAGGCCCCTCATGAGTTTCCTTAGGTCCTGGCTTCATATTAATGTACAGCAGGGGATCTGATTGGCCCCAGAATGTCTGCCAGTTAACAACCCTCTACTACAAACACATTTAGACAGACAAGGCAGAGAGCTTGGTGAAGGTAGAACAAAGCCAAGAAGTCACTTGATTTTTACTTGGGACAGGCTTCTAAAACATCGACAAGCCTTCTATCAACCTTGACAAGTGGTCTGTAAGTGAGGCATTCAAGCTATCTCATTATATGTTAAAACTTGACAAAAATGGTACATTCTTCTGTGTGTAGACACAATGGCTAATTAAAGTGGTTATGTCTTTGTTAGAGTTATCCCAAGTCCATGAGGTCATGGTGTTTGCTCCTGCTGATCAGAACTTCTGGTTGGCAGTTACATATACTTTTGATCAATAAAAGATGAAAGAAAAAATTAAGCACATTTAGTAAGTACAGTTTTACAAGGAAAAAATTAAAAAAAAAAGATTTCACAGTTTAGTAGCAAGAGGTGGAATTACTGCTGGCCATTTTACTTGATGATCTTTTTCAATATCAGTTTCATAACCAGCACAACCATCCCAGCTCCCTTTTACCTGGCCAGGCATTGGGTGGTCCTGATCCCTCATCCTGCCCTTTGGCCGCTGGTGTTGCCAGCTAGCACTGCTGGCACAGCCAGACCATTGGCCCATGGTGTCAGCACTCGTGGCTGCAGCGCCCAGGCATCTGCCCCTGCTACCAGACCTCAATACAATAGCCAAACTTGTGAGCTAAGGGGATGGTGAAAATGGGAGTTCAGGACATCTACCTCTACCTGTTCCATTAAATGAAAGCCAAACCAGTAGACTGTTTAGGTACAAGTTATCCAGTACTGAGAAATAAGGTGAGCTAATGTGCACTACAATGTGGAAACACAAACAGCATATCATATACATAAGAAAAGTAACATACTTTACAAACAGACAAAATAATCACCCAGGATATGAGTTGCCAGTCACAAATTATGAAGTTCAAAATTGTCTTCCTAAATATTTATTCAATACAAAAATTATCTTTTGAAAGAACACAAGTATAGGACACATCAAGATGATTAAGACACAATTCTTGCTCTCCAAGTGCCTACAATCTACATAAAGAATGATTGAGTACAGGGGCTCCTGGGTGGCTCAATTGGTTGAGCATCTGTCTTTGGCTTAGGTCAGGATCCCAGGGTCCTGGGATCGATCCCCAAACTGGGCTCTCTGCTTGGCAGGGAGCCTGTTTCTGCTTCTTGTTCTCCCTCTGTTGCTCCCCCTGCTCATGCTCTCTCACTCTCTCTGTTAAATAAATACATAAAATCTAAAAAAAAAAAAAAAAAAAAAAGAATGATTGAGTACAGTTGACCCCTGAATGACACTGGCTTTAACTGTATAGGTCCACTTAGGTGAGCAGTTTTTTATAAGTATGATGCCATACTGTAAATGTATTTCCTCTTCCTTATGATTATCTTAACATTTTCTTTTCTCTAGCTTACTTAATGTAAGAATACAGTACATAATATGTATACCATATAAAATATGTATTAATGAACTGCTTATGTTCTAGCTAAGGCTTCCAGTCAATATACCTAGATTTTTTTTTTAAGATTTTATTTATTTATTTGTCAGAGAGATAGAGTACAGCCAGGCAGAGGCAGAGGGAGAAGCAGGCCCCCTGCAGAACAAGAAGCCCGATGTGGGACTCGATCCCAGGATGCTGGGATCATGACCTGAGCCGAAGGCAGCCACTTAACCAACTGAGCCACCCAGGCACCTGGCTTCCAGTCAATATAGTAGGCTATTAGTAGTTAAGTTTTGGGGAGTCAAAAGTTATACTCGTATTTTTTACTGTTGGGAGTCAGTGCCTCGTGTCATTCAAGAGTCAATTGTATATGAAGCTAATATCTGGCAAAGTGACTGAAACTGAGTATTTCCTAAGAAGTAACTACAAGAGTATCATTGGTTTCAAAGAAAGGAAAGGTTTCATCAGGTTTCATGGAGGAGCTGGTGTTTAAGAAATAAAACCAGCAGTGCTTGCTTCGGCAGCACATATACTAAAAAAAAAAAAAAAAAAAGAAATAAAACCAGCAGAGCTACGGAGAGCATAGTGAGTGAAAGGAAGAGCAAAGACAAAAGTGTGACTCCCAGAAACCAGGGGCAGGTGTTCTGGAAACAATGAGCCACTTGGTTCCATTGGATATACAATGAGCAAGCAGTGAAAAAGGAAAGCGGACAGGAATGTGGGGCCCCCATTACAGAAGCAGAAACTATGGTATTAAAGGGTATGCACTCTCAGGGCCACACTGCGTGTGTTCAAATACCACTCTGCCTCTCACTAGGTTTGTGATTTTAAGTGTAACTTCTCTGTACCTCAGTTTCTTAAGCCATAAAATGGGGACAATAATAGTGCCTGTCTCAGAGGTTGTGAGAATGAAATAAATTAATATGTGTATTTAGAGCAATGCAGGGCACACAGCAAATGCAGCTTGAGTTACAGTTGCCCAGTTTATTACCACGGAGGGTCTGAGGTTCCAGAGTAAAATGTCTGCACTCCATTAGGACAAAGAGCTAGAGAACTTCTCTGAAGTCAGAAGTAACAAGATTCAAACTGGATTTTAAGAAGGTAAGCCAGTAAGTTGTAAGGGATGGAATGAAATGGGGGTGGAGAGGTGGGGGTGGGAAGTGAACGCAGTGCAAGTAATGGGCTCTGGGCCGTGGAAGACCTATCTCTCTCCCTGAAGATAAATGTGGTGGTTCTGACAGGGGTTCCAGAGCATGTGGATGGATGACTTCCGTCAGATTCCTCCTCCCCATTCAAATCACCTGATTCACACGTAGGGGAGGCTGAAAAGGATTTAATACCTACGGCAAGAAACTCTACCAGCCTGAACCAAAAGATGGAAAGCAACTCTTGATATATAGAAAGGAAAACTGACCTCTAAAACTTCTAGTTCTCCTTTTGTATCCTGAACTAAGACTAAGACTAAAAGGAAAATAACAGTCTTATTTAAAAGGACACAAGGGGTATGGGTGAGCCTGGTGATGGGTATTAAGGAGGGTACATATTGCATGGGGCACTGGTGTGGTGCATAAACAAATGAATCTTGGAACACTGAAAAAATAAAATTAAAAAAATAAATAAATAAAAGGACACACAAGGGATGCCTGGGTGGCTCAGTCAGTTAGGTACCCAACTCTTGATTTTGGCTCAGGTCCTAATCTCAGGGTCATGGGATTTAGCCCCAACTTCCTCACCTCTCCCCTTCCCCCCACCCTTCTGCCCGCCCCCCTCCAGCCCTGCATTAAGCTCTCGCTCAGCACAGAATCTACCAGAGATTCCCTCTCCCTCGCCCTCTGTCCCTCCCCCCACACACTCTAAATAAATAAATAAAATTTTTTAAAAAGAAAAGTAAAAAAAATAAAAGGACACACAATTCTTCAAAAGAAAAGACACCTTCCAAAGAGGAAGGTGTCTGTCTTCCTCTTCGGAAGGTGTTGAGGATTGCTAAAAAATCCCCTTCTATGGGCCTTCCCCCAAACCCAGGTTCTTACTATGTGTTACTTCCATGAGATAAAACAATGATGATCCCTATTAAAATGCAAAGAGATCCCTTTTCTTATCCAATATCTCAACAAGAGTAATTTATTTAATAAGCAATAAGCTAATCACTAATGAGTCTCCACAGGACAGTTAGGTTTGAATGGGAGCATGGAAGAGGATATGATCTAGAACTCCGGATGAGAGAATGGTCATGAGTTGGGGACAAGGAGAAGTACATGGTGGGGAAGAAGTAGGAGCAGAGGCCACATTTAAGAAGGAATCAGATATGGAAAGAGGAGTAAAGGGGCTTAGGGAATATACTTGCCAACCTTAAAATCTTGAAAATCAGCTTTGGCCAAGTTTAACAAAACCAACATCTGCCACCTAAACTGTACAACCTTGATCCTCACTGCCACCTGACTTACTGCTCTCTCCTTTTAGCTACATGTACACCCCCATCAGGGACCTCTAGTCACTCATTTCCCCTCAGAAGAAGGAAAGAGAAATGAACCCATTTACAGTCTTAACTGTCTGTGGTTCAGATGATCTGAAGTGCGTAGATGTCTCCCCATTGGCCCAAGATGCCACTAAAATTTTAAAACTCTGGGATCTTCTATGTTTCCTGAAAAGACAGTGACAGGCTACATGGCTAGATAGAGTCAAAAACCAACTGTAGAACAGAGAAATTACTTTAAGCTGAGTGACAGAGATATACATTGTTAACGATTCCAGGAATTAAATTAAAAGAGCTTCACTTTGGTCCTTAAATGGAGACCGTAGTGCCACAGACCTCTTTTGGGGACTGCAGCAAAAGTCTTTTCTTCCAGCCAATAGGTGACCATTCCCCCTTTCCCCTGGGGAGGAAAAACACAAACATTTAATTAGGATAGAAATAGCCATCTCAGCCGGAAAAGAAGCCATCCAGTGATAGACTGACCAGCTCATTGGATATGACAGAGCACATCTTCAGCCAGCCCAGGAACCCTGGAGTCCCTGGGGACTGGCATCCCCAAGAGACTGTTCTTTAGTTGGTTCCCCACATTGCTGTGGGGCGCTCCTCCTGCACTCAGAGCAGAAACGACTGCCTTGTGGGGCTCACGAAACGCTGGCTGACTAATGAGTCACAGTCCCTCGCACACACTCACTGATACTGTCATGGCTAAAAATCCCACATTTGCTGCCAACCCAGGAGGAGAGAGATGGACTTGAGCTCTGCAGCTGCTTGGCCCTTCTGGCACAGCTAAAAGAAGATGATGACCCAGTAACTCTGAAGACTGACATCTTCTTTTTAGGACAGTCACAAAGCAGGCAGTATCCCCATGTGAAAAATTAGTGCCCTTCCATCACCTGTGGATCAGTAACACCCTCCCAGACAAGGGGTCAGAGCCCCAGCTTCTCGTTTACATGGAAACTGGTCTTCAGACGCTTTCACTCGAGATTCACAATGACAGACTCTGCAAAAGAAATATTATCTGCCGATATTTGCTGATGAAATCCAACAGAATTAATCATGATTCACTTCACTAGAGAAATGCTCATGCAGGCAGTGTTCTGTGCAAAAGGAATTTCAGAGTTAAGCCAAAGGAGTGGGTTGCTTTTCCTTGGGCTTTTCTATATGGGTTACCATGGCACTCCCTCTGAACATATTCGTAGTTTAACTCTACAGAAATACCACAGAAACTATGTGGACAATGTCTGGAGGGAACCGCCCACAAATAATGCACATACATCTCACTTTATTTTATAACTGGTTAAATTGGCTTCAGGGAGAACTCATTTATTTAGAGATTTACTAAGTCACTCAATCATTATCCCTGTGACTTTCTTTCTGGGGGAGCTGGAGCAGAGTGAAGTGTCTCAGGTCCACCAGAGCTGGTGTGAACAGATAAAAGAATCAGGCTCTGGTGAAGAAGAGACAGTGGTTTCCCTTCCCCAGGCTTGTCTTCCCCAGGATGGAGTCAAGGATTTGGGGACTGAAAATCTTTCTCCCCTTAAGTTAGCCCCACCTTCTGTCCTAGGTGTTACCATACCTAAACGAATTTCAATTACCTTAATACAATTAATTTTATTGCCTTTTCTAGGAATTAATTTTCTTTTAAAATAAAATACTGGGATGCCTGGGTGGCTCAGTCGGTTAAGTGGCTGCCTTCAGCTCAGGTCATGAGCTGAAGTCCTGAGTCCTGAGTCCTGTATCGGGCTCCTTGCTCAGCAGGGAGACTGCTTCTCTCTCTGCCTCTGCCTGCCACTCTGCATGCTTGCTCTCTCTCTCTCTCTCTCTCTGACAAATAAATAAATAAAATCTTCAAAATAAATAAACAACATAAAACACTCCTTAGAAGGGGAGTATCCTGGGAGTATCTCAGTGGGAATTATTTCATTAATGGACTTTTTCTATTATAAAGAGGAACCCCAAGTAAAAGGAGAGGACTGAGTCTAATGGCTAGGAAAGAGAAAGATGCTGAAATCAGAGGAAAGGATCTGGAAAGAAAATGTGGGGAAAACCAGACATACTTTGCCTGTTTCACAATTTTGCCAAAGATAACTCATCCTCCTCAATTTAACCCCAAAGAAAGAGTGTCCCAAAAAAGGTCTGATCAGCTCATAATGGTCAAGAATGAAGAAAATATCTATTTTATGAGTCAGAAGAAACATGTGTGGTCTTTAAACAGATACTCAATTTAAAAACCTACATAGGCTAATATCTTAATCAAAAGTCAAAGGATTTCCAAGTTTGTTTGGGAGTTTTTCCCCTGAAGCAGGGACAGCATGTGAAATGTTGTAAATTCTACTAATGAGTTTACCAAGAGCAGTGACTGACAGGGTTTTAATGACTAGTTTCCTTTCAGTGCTCCTCTAATCCTCATGCCTCCCCTGATACACTTGAAAACTTAGTTGAAAACTCCCACAGTCCACAGGTACATAGCCTCCAGTTTGTTCCTAGGTTGGTATGCGCATGAATGACAGTGGATTTTCAGATGTGAAGGACAGAAGAGGAAGGAACACAGTTATACAAATCTAGTCAATATTCCCTGCTTTTGTTTTTTTTTTAATTTTTTATTTATTTTCAGCATAACAGTATTCATTGTTTTTTCACCACACCCAGTGCTCCATGTAATCCGTGCCCTCCCTGATACCCACCACCTGGTTCCCCCAACCTCCCACCCCCCGCCCCTTCAAAATCCTCAGGTTGTTTTTCAGAGTCCATAGTCTCTCATGGTTCACCTCCCCTTCCAATTTCCCTCAACTCCCTTCTCCTCTCCATCTACCATTGTCCTCCATATTATTTGTTATGCTCGACAAATAAGTGAAACCATATGATAATTGACTCTCTCTGCTTGACTTATTTCACTCAGCATAATCTCTTCCAGTCCTGTCCATGTTGCTACAAAAGTTGGGTATTCGTCCTTTCTGATGGAGGCATAATACTCCATAGTGTATATGGATCACATCTTCCTTATCCATTCATCCGTTGAAGGGCATCTTGGTTCTTTCCACAGTTTGGCGACCGTGGCCATTGCTGCTATAAACATTGGGGTACAGATGGCCCCTCTTTTCACTACATCTGTATCTTTGGGGTAAATACCCAGTAGTGCAATTGTCTGCTTTTGTTTTGCCCTGAAAAGTCAAGCAACTCCAAAACACGACCAAGGAAATTCAACTCCAAGAATCACCCATTGAAGAGGTGCCTCAGGGCACACCCTAGCATACACCCTGAAGTGCTTCACATAATTTTGTACACCTGATTATCTTTGCCCAAGGTAATTATGTGGCAGCAGCTACTGACCTGGAAAACCTTGCCTATTCTAGAGAAAAGTCCATGTCTACTCTTTTTTGGACACTTATCTAGGAATATCTGCCCTTTTCTCATCATATACCTCCCTCTAGCCTCCAGCTTTTGACTACCTGAGGTAGGTGGTCAGAGCAAGAATAAAGATAAAATTCCCTAAAAACTCCATACTCTCATCTAACCATTGCTTACATCCAAAATGGTGGGAATTTACCTTATCAGGTGCATCCCAAGTCATTATTTTTTTGTCACAACCTACACTATTATTGAGTGAACGTTTTTCTTTAAATGGATTAATTTAATTGTTTTAATGAAAGGTAGCAAGATTTATAGAGTTAAACACATCCAAGTACCAAAACCTCTTTCTCCTTGACCTAATCAGAAGGGCTGCAAGAGAACTAAAAGTAAGTTTCTCATCTAAAAATCACCTAGTAGAATCACCCCACTAGTAGAATGACCCCACATTTCGGGGAGAGAGGCTCTAAGGAAAGTCCAGGCACCCTCTCCCATACCTTTATATACAAACATACACACACACCACCTTCTGCACACATATCACCAAGGAGGAGCTCCGACCGTAAATGCTCCAAATTGGGCCATACCAGTCAATAGAGGTTGTGATGGGAAGTGACCCCTCTTTTAGCTCTCTCACAGATAGTCTCCTCTACCTTCTCTCACACTGTATGGAGTAGTCAGATAGGCCAGAGGCTGCATCCTATTATCAGGGCCCACACCTACCCTTGGTCCTCATAAACAAAACAAAAAAACAGGGAGAACCTAGAGGAGCCATGGAGAGAATACTGAGGCCAGATTAATCTAGGTTTTATAAAACAGAATTCTGTTCTCCTTTGTACTCTTTTTGGATCTTCTCTTACTTAGAGTCAGGATCCTGGACTGGGGGAAAAGGTCCAAGGATGCTGCACCATGCCCTCTCCTCATCTAGACCTTGAGCTATGGCACAAAGGAGTCCTCCTGGCTCAGAAATGGTTCCTCTCGGTCAGTAGATCTAGACATCACTGTTTTCCTCTGACACAGTCAACCCTAAACCCTGAGGACAAGTTATAATACTGAGTGGCCCCAACTCATCTATTTTTTAAAGATTTTATTCATTTATTTTTGCAAGAGAGAGAGAAAGAGAGTGAGATCATGAGTAGCGGGTGGGGAGCAGAGGGAAAAGCAGACTCCTCCCTGAGCAGGGACCCTGATGGGGGACTCAATCCCAGGACCCTGGGATCATGACCTGAGCTGAAGGCAGATGCTTAACTGAGTCACCCAGGCACCCCAACTCGTGTTTTTATTACCCTGCCTACCTGATTAAGTTTCATTAAGCTAGAAGAGAAGCAAAATGTGGATAATGCCAACCAGAATAATTGGTCCCTGAATAATTGTGTTAATTGTGCAACCCAATCATGAATGAACAAAATTAATGAAAAGTATATTACTTTCCATAAAGCAGATAATAAACTTGAAACAGCACTTATTGTTTTTTTATTTTTACAGTAAAATTCTCTTTTGAAGTCCCATAACAACTGTGCAAAATATTAATAATTATCATCTTTTGTTGGCACTATGTGCTAAGATTTTAATATCATCTCTAAGAGGTAAACACACTTTCCCCCATTTTATAGATTAGGCAACTGAGGCTAAGGATGTTAAATGCATGTCCAAGAGAACACAGCTTATACATTGCAAAGCCAAGATCCAAAAGCCAACACATTAAACATTCCAACAATACCCTCCTAAATGCTAAATTACCACCCCATAAAGATAAGTCATGAGAAGCAGAAAATGGGGTAGCTTAAATGCTACTATCTACATAGAGCAGAAAATACATTTTCCTAAAAGGAAGGCTTTATTTTGAGCTTTTATTAACCCAGTATAGTATTGAAGGGAAGGCTTTTAGTAGAATTCTAATCTTTGCCACTGAGTCTTTTACTTGTAAAGAGCCTCCATTAATAAAGAAAAGTGGTTTGGAAAAGAACATAGGCCCTTGAGTATTTTTTTTTAAGAAACGGAAATAACCTGGGTGGTAATGCATCATAACACTCCAACTGGAAAGTTTCCAGCTGGTGTTTGGCCTTTTACCAAGTTGGCCTTAACTAAACTTCCCCTCAGCTTGATTAAACTTTAGATAGGTTTCCTCCTGATCTTCCTTTTCTTAAAGCATTTACTTTAGAAACTTGCAATTGTAAATTCTTTCTCTAAGAGGAGGGACATCTTCTCCCAGCCTCTTGCCACTTATACAACCCAGGAAGGTCTTTCTCAAGGAACTGGGAGCCATCCCTTTGAAATGTAATCATCTAGAAACCCCTATCTCTCAGTCTTTGTGGGAGAACAGGAACCTAACTTGAACACCAATTAGCAAACACCATCACATTTAACTAACCTTCCTCCCAATACCCTCAAAACTCCCCTACATTAACTCATCCTAGCACTAAAACTCTTCTTTTATTTCAGCAAAGTTGAGTTCAATCTCTCTCCACTATTGCAATAGTCTTGATTAAGGTCTTCCTTGTCTGTATAACTCCATCTGGTACAATTTTCCTTGACACTTTTGATTCACAATAACCTATGGCCAACCCATTGTTTCCCCATTGGCAATGACTTTGCACTTTTAGTGACTCAGGGACTGCAGGTTTTCTTATAAGATGAGGAGCTAGAAGTGAGTGCTTGGTGGTTATTACAGTACTAAACATTATAGACCTATGTCTTCTACTTCCCTGTGACCAGCTGTTGAAAAAACTGTAAAAAAATCATCCCAACATAGGCAAAAAGCACCACATTCAGTCTTGCCCAGACATCTATCCCATCTCACCCCTGTCACCAGAACTACTCTCTACCCACTGGAGGTTCACTTGGATTGTTATGCAAATGCCCTCTGCAATGAACTCAAATAGAACATACCTGGAAATGTTTAGGACCCCATTACCTTTAAAACTATGAAAAACATACAGATCACAACCAGCTCACTAAAACAACACTTTCATAAAATGTCCATCCAACCTGCATTGTCTTCTGTATGGCACCCTAGTTACATTCTCCACCCCTTAAGTCTCACCCATCCCCATCAAGCTATATTGGTTCTCATCTGAACAGTCATAACATCAGCACCCTGAATTAAACACTTTTAGATTTCACATGGAAAGTTAAAATGAAAGAGTTTCAAAGAGTTGTTTTAGAAGCAGCAGGCAAAGGAATGACCACGTAACTTGATGTGTAGGAAAACACACTAACTAGTCCTTTGGAAAATGTGCCAATGGGTATATCTAACTTTGGCTGGTTGACTCCATTCAAGAGGTTGTGTTCACAGTTGTCTCCAAATAGACAATATCTAGGGATTTTGGTCTCAATAACTCCATCAACCACTCATTCTGGTTGGAGGAAATGTGTGGATTTAAAATCTATAAGCCTATAAATCAAGTTGTAAGTCTAAGGTAAGAAAACATGAGGATACCACTTAATGTTATCTACTATGTGTCAAGTGCTTTGCATTCTCATTTTATTTGACCTTAACCTTTAGAGGTAAGCACTTGACTTAACCTTGAAAGGTAAGCACTATCATCCCCGTTTTAAGTCACACATCTAGTAAAGGTTGGAGCTAAGATTCAAAGTAGTGTCTGTTTAATTCCAAAGCCTGCTTTCTTTCCATTGTACAATACTACACCTAATTTTGGATGGGAGGTGGGGATGCATCAGCTTTCAATTCTTGCTCCTTTCTTTCTGAAAGAAATGCAGGGGCACTTGGGTGGCTCAGTCAGTTAAGCATCTGACCCTTGATCTCAGCTTAGGTCTTGATCTCAGGGTCATGAGTTCAAGACCCATGTTAAAAAAGAAAGAGAAAGAGAGAAAAAGAGAGTTCAGTGCAGAGGGCATTTGCATAGCAACCCAAGTGAACCTCCAGTGGATAGAAAGTAGCTCTGCTGATAGGGGTGGGATGGGGTAGATGTCTGAGCAAGGCTGAATGTGGTGCTTTTTGCCTATATTGGGATGATTCTTTTACAGTTTCTTCAACAGCTGGTCACAGAGAAATAGAAGACATGGGTCTATAATGTTTAGTACTGTAATAACCCCCAAGCACTCACTTCTAGCTCCTCATCTTTAAGAGACAGAAAACAATCTCCCACAGATAGTGACTTTTCTTTTTTAAAGATTTTATTTATTTATTTGACAGGATGAGAGAGTGAGAGCACAAGCAGAGAGAATAGCAGGCAGAGGGAAAAGCAGGCTCCCTGCTGAGCAGGGAGCCCAATGTGGGACTCGATCCCAGAACCCTGGGATCATGACCTGAGCCAAAGGCAGAGGCTTAACTGACTGAGCCACTGAGACAGGTGTCCCCAGATAGTGACATTTAAATTGAAACTGAAGTATGGGAAAGAGGCAGACTTGTGAAGATTGGAGGGTAAGGGTCAAGATGGAGAACATGGGGGAGAACAGAATGAGGCGCCATGAAAGAGGCAAGGAAATCACCTGAGTGGCTTTTAAGAACTACTGTTGGCCAGGAAATCAGAATGTCTGGTCAGACAGAGAAATGACATCATCACATTTACATTTTTAAACAATTAAGAAAAATAATAGGGCAGGGGAAAGAATCCGCTTTATAAGGGTAAAAGGTCAGCTCTTTTTTAAAACAGGAAAGAAGGAAAGAAATACTTTTATAGACAAGTTTAAAGGTGAAAGGGAGAGTTCACATCTAAGGACTTCTATTGTATTTGAAAAAGGAAGGACCTGGTTTCACCTGCAGGGATTAAAGGGCATGGGATGGGGCTCAAAGGAGAGATGGGAGGTCAGAAACACCCAACAAAGGGAATGTGGAAAGGAAGACACTTGGGAAAATAAAAGACCTAGAGGGTAGCACTGGAAACCTCAGAAGATGCTGGAAACCGGCTCTTTCAGTAGAGCCACCGTCACTGGGCAAGATTACACAAGGGTATCCACTGTGCAGAAGAGACTGGGGACTGTTAGACTAACAGAGACATGAACTGTAGAGCAAGTGCAGAGGACAAACCAAGTAGTTGAAAATTCTCAATAAGAAACCATTCCAGAAACTGACCACGGATCCAAGGCTATGTCAGAAAGTAAGACAGGAGATCTAGTTAGACTGGAACAGTTAAACGGGAGCCTTAGTGCAGCTGAAGAACAAACAGATTTAGCAAGGGGAGAAAGGAGGGATGTGGATGCTAATGGGATTTCATAAAAGCAGCAGTTTCAAGCAATGGCAAGGTCTGTGCTGTGATTATGGAGCAGCACTGGCAGCATCCAGTTTGCTCATTGCCCTCTTCAGGGAGCCTTGCAAATTGACAGGCTTTTGTTTAGGGACATTATCTAGATTCCACATTAAAAGCACTCTACAACCACCAAATATTAGAGCAATATTGAAGGGATGTTGGGGAGATGGCTTCAGGTCATATGTTTATAGTTCCCTGGCACCTTCCCTGAAACACTTAAACCTTGAATACAATTACTGACCATATTATCCCAGTAGGTGGAAAAGTTCTATTTAAGAACAATTTCCACCATTATGTCATCAAGAAACTAAAATCACTGTCTCAATTCAAAATATCACTGTTGCTGACACCCAGTTCTTACAACCCTGGTTATTTCTCAATCTTGGATGAAATGCCTGTCAAGATCTCGGTTGGCCTAATGTAAGATGATTACCCATGGGTGGTGGTGGTTGTTCTTTCCAGTCAACTAGAGGATTAGCTGTGAGGATCAGCCAAAAACCCAGAGACAGCTTTAGATGAGGGTGAAGAGTAGGAATGGAGGTTTTATGCACAAGCTATGAAAGGCTGAGCAGAGTGGAGTTAAGATCACTGGCTCAGTGGTCAGTTCTGGCATCCAACTCCATCTCTACTTGCCAGCTGATAGGATGAATCTCACTCTCAGTGTCCTCTCCTGTACAGTGGCTAATAATACCTACTTTGTCTGCTTTGTTACAAAGACTAAACAAGATTGAGTATGTAAAACATTAAGCACAGGGTTTGGCACATGGTACTATACGGTTCATTAAATGGTAGTTGTTGTTGTTGTTGTTGTTAGGTTCTCAAATTGTATGCTTAGGACAATGAATCACTTCCAAGCCATTGCTGAGGGGTTCTAGCTTCTCTGGATAGTTCTCTAAAGTAATACATATATAGCAGTGTGCCAAAAAGCCCATTAGGGAGAGGGTAAGGAGGAGAGTAGAGCCCTGATTTGTAATGGTTACCAGTTTCCATGGTGTAAATACATCCACCATAATTGACTTCAAGCTACCAATGTGGCATCACCAAAAGCATATTTAGCTTTCAGGAATCAGTACAAGCTGGCTCCCATACACCACTGAACATTTATCTGAGAATATCCCTCTAGAGTTCTTGGAAATTCACTTGTTAATGCACACACACACAGCCACACACACATCAAACACCTATTCTACTCTATGATGGGCCAAGCATCTACTGTAGAAAGGGGATTTTTAAAAAATGAACAAAGAAGACATGGCTCTCCCTTCCTTAAAGCTTGTAATCTTGGAGGAGAGTGGACAATTAAACAGCTATTACAACACTGTGAGGATGTGCCATGTGGGGATAGCAATATGACAAAGAAGGTCAGGGAGGACCTCTTACATCAGAGAACATTCCTAGTCTAGAGGCTGAGTAGAAGCCAGCCAGGTAAGGTGAGAGCTGGGAGTGTGTTGAACAGAGGAAGAGGAACAATGGCCTGGAGTAATAAGAAAGCAGAAACTAAGAGGAGGTTAGTATGGGTGGGCATGGCTATGGTGGGGTGGGGCAGGCAGGGCTAAGCAAGGCCGTCTTAGGCCTTGTGAGCCATGTTAGGAGAACCAGCATAGGGTTTTAAATAGAAGAGTGAGATTTGATTTTGTAAAGATCACTCTGATGCAAAAGTTATATAATTAAAAACAAAATAATTAAAAAACAAAAAAATATAAGGGAAGAAAATAAAGGTCAGCCTACTTATAGTGTGGATAAAGGAGTGGTGGGGAGGAATAGACAAACCAGAGGCAGAGGATCCCACTTGGAGGCTGTTACTATAAGGTAAGCAAGAGATGATGGAGATGATGTTACTATAATTTAGGCAAGAGATAAAACCCCAGAGTTTTATCAGATGGGAAAAAGGAGACAGATCTGAAAGATGGTTGGCAGATAGAGCCACAGAACCTGGTGGCTGATAGGAGGGGATGTGAAGGAGAAGGAGAAGTCAAGATGTCAAGAAGTCAGGTCTCTGACTTGGAGCACCAGGTAGGTAGGGGTGCCATTCTCTGAAAACCAGAGGGAGAAGAGCTGAAAGAGAAAGAGTATGAGATTCAGTATTGCACATGTAGGGGTGCAGGTGCCTGAGAGAGTGGAATAATTTCCCTGGAGTTCAGGAGAGAAATTTGAGCTGGTGATAAAGCCATCAGAGCTTCTAGCATATACGTCACAGCTTAAGCCACGGGAGAAGTTGAGATCATCCATGAGGTATGTTAAGTTAGAACAGAAGGTGGCTTAGGGTAGAATTCAAAGAGTCATCAATATTAAGCCCCCAAAAGGAGAACCACCTAGGGGACCTTGAGAAAGAGCAATCAGGGAAGTCAAAGTAAAACCAGGTAAATGAGGAAGGAAGACTCAATCAGCAAAGTCAATGTTACCGAAAGATTAAGACCAGGAGGACTAGAAAATATCATTGGCAATCCCTGATGACTTTGGCAAAATTCGTATCAGAGGTTTGACAGGGATGAATGCCAAATCGCAGGGGCCAGCAGAGGAAGGATGTGGAGGTAGCAGGTATACACAAGCTTTCAAGAAGATTGAAAATGAAAGGTGAAAAGAGCTTGGACCATAGCTGGATAGGAATGTGAGATTGATGAAAGTTTGTTCTAATTTCTTTTAAATTTAGAGAGACATGAGCATGTTTAAATGCTGGTAGGAAAGAGCCATCAGAGAGGGGAGGCCAAGGGAACAGGAAAAAGACATAATGTGGGCCAGACCATGCCTGAGATGGACTCTAGGCTTCCAGTTACCTCTGGGGTAGGAACTAAATCCTGAGGGTCTCAGAGCATGCCAAAGTTCACTGTCCCAGTAAGGAGGAAAGGGAAGAGAAGGAAAGGGGTGTGGGGCACTAAGGAAAATGTGTTGGTTAGATAAATGGGGCCACACCAGTATGTGAGTTCCTAGTACCAAGCCCCAATTCTAGTCAAACACTACCACTTGAGGGAAATGTAATTAAAACTTATTTTAAGTTATTCTATGAAATAAGCTTTTGGTTTTTGACCAAAATAAATCTTTAGATCCTTAAATGCTTAGAAAAGGAGTCCAAACTGGCAGCTTGTAAGTCCAATCCAGCTGGCAGACAAATATTTTGCCTAAATAGTATAACAAAATTCAAGAAATTTCACATAAAATCTAGACTCCTGAATTCTCCTGAAAACCTAAAATTTGGAAATGCTAGGACCACATGGCATCCATCCACCAGATGACCTAAGTGGTTGCTTCCACACTGAAAAAGGGCAAACACTTCCCAGGTTGTCCTAGCCTCATCTGACCTCCTTCCTCTCCTGCCCAGCGCATAGAGGAGGACTCTTCCATTCTGGCAAGTTGGGTTAGATGGCTCTGCCATCTGTTTCAGCTCTGCTTTATTTGGAGGTGCCTTCTATGTGCAGGGCAGAGAGCTAAGGCACCAGGGATACAATAGCAACTGGGACACTGTCTCTGCTCATGGAGCATGGAAGCTAGAGAGGCTGGTGGACCCTTAATCTCAACAATACGGGGCTGCTGGCATTCTTTGACAGTACAGATTTAACTTTGCATTTGGAAAATATTCCAGCTGTCTGCTCGTCCCACACACCCAAGATGAACAAAAAGCACATTCAGAACGGATGCTCAACTAGCTATAGAAATTTTGACACAAATTTCCTGGAGCTGACATTGTATTGTAGCACATTGCTTTCGGAGTGAGGCCAGACCACTGACTGAAGAGGACAGGGGAGAATAGTTCAGCACAATACCAGAGAATTTAAAAGAGCATTGGAATGTTTTTGGCAAAGGTAGTGTCATCATATTCCTTCCTTTTTCTTTACAAATTGAAGTCATTTCCAGTATTGTGCCAATATCTGACCTTGTCTTCGCCAGACTCAACCAAAGAGAGACTAAAGTAATAGAGGAGGTATGACCTGTAGGGCTCAGAAGATTTATTTGTTTTGCTAAAACTCTTGCAGTTGATCCTTTGGCCAATGTAAGTGTATCTGCCTGCCCATGTCCCTTGGGGGTACTATTTTAAGGAGAAGGGGCTCCTTGGAACAGAAGGGCTTTTTCATTATTGAACTTCTCCCTATTCCTGCTGCAGAGAGAGTAGGGAAAATAAATTTGATAAAGTTTTAATGTAGACTGAAAAAGGCATTTCACACACAAGTAAGACCTTTATTTTTTGCAGTAGAATTAATTTTCATCAAATAAGAAACAAAGATGAAAACAGCTGAGGCCCCAAGGAATTTCATACAATAAGACTAAACTAGAATATTCCTGTTTTGAGAACTAGTACTAACCAAAGACTCTGAAAGGGAGTGGAGTAAAGGTAGAAGAGGGAAGTTGCTCTAAGTTTGGGGCTGAAACAACTACAGAATTTAGAAAGGAGGTCATGCAGGCTGCTCTACTGACTCAGTGGTTCCTACCCCGACCCCTCCTTTCCAAATCAAGACAACAAACTCTGTGTTTGCCGGGGAAAGATGTGGACTTGAACCCCAGCTCTGCCCCTCACTGGCCCGGTAACGTTGTGCATTTACTAGCTGGTAACATTTTTACCTAATGTGTCTAGGCTTCAGTTTCCTCATTTATCAAACATGGCTATTAATACACATTTCAGGGGGTTGTGCTAACAATGGAGTGGGAAGCCATGCAAAAAGTGGCTTGTCCACAGCAAGCATTCAGTAAAGACACCAAGAAACAGACTTGAACTCTTCTGAGCATATGGTCAAATAATATTGAGAACCTGTTAAGATGTCAGTTATCAAAATTTGACACCTGAATTCTGGTATTCTTAGCCTAATTTTCAAACTATTCAGGAGCCCATTATGTAAATCTAAAAAACTACTACAAAAGGTAAACAGGGTTGGGGAGGTGGGGACACATAGACTAGGGGACAAAGGAGCTAAAAGGTATAGGAGGGAGAATTACTTTTCATTGTTTATACCATTTTGCACGCTTAGAAATTTTTACAGCTTCACTTAGGTATGATTTATATACACTATAATTCACCCTTTTTCAAGTACACAATTTAATGAATTTAGGTAATGTATATAATAACGTAATCATGTAACCACTAAAGCAAGATGTACAACAGTTATAGCCCCCTAAGAATTTCCTTTTGCTCCTTCACAGTCAATCTCCTCCACCAGGGCCCCAGGCAACCACTCATCTGCTCTCTGTCATGATTGCTTTATGTTTTCTAAAATGTCATACAACAACAACAACAACAAAAAACCCAAAAAATAAATAAATAAAATAAAATAAACTGTCATACAAATGAAACCATACTAGTGTGTAACATTTGACATTTATGCTTAGTGTTTTTTAAAATTCACCCATGTTATTGCATGTATTAATATTTCATCCCCTTTTATTGTTGGGTAATAATCCATAGAATAGATATGTCACAATTCATTTATTCACTCACCAATAGATGGATATTTGGGTTGTTTCCAGTTCAGAGTTATTATAAATAACCCTGTCATTAACATTTGCCTACAAGCCTTTGTGTTGTATCCTTTAAATTTTATCCCAAAGGCATGTATTCCCATTTTCTAATTAGGGTTCAGGAAGAATCACCTCTCTAAATAACTGGAACCCAGAACAAATGAATATAATTACAGTTTGAATGACCAAGATTTAGATAACTTCTTTCTACATGCAATACTCAGTTGACTTTTGTGTACTCTGTCTTCTGATATACTAAATATGTAAATGCACAAGAGCTATTTGGCTTCTTCTAAGCAATACATCTGGTTGATTTCCTCAGCAGACAAGATCAAACAAATCACTATGATGATATAAAATGCTTCCCTGCAGCCTTGAAGGTGTTTGATTTTCTTTAAAAAATAATCTTTAACACCTACATGCAACAACACATGGGGGATGGGAATATGTGCTTTTGGAACAAAGGAATACCTAAATTTAAATATGGTCAAAACTAATCCAGGGAGATAAAAGACAGATGAGTGGTTACCTCTAGCAGTGGTATCAACAGGTACGAGAAGGGAGAGGTGAGGGAAGGATATGATCAAGTCTTAGGGTGCTTCAACTGTTCTCTATCTTCATCTGGGAGCTGGTTTCATGAATGTATACATAAATAAAAATTCATTGAACTATGCAATTAACATTAGCATACTTTACTATATGTATGTTTACCTCAAAAGTAAAAGCAAATAATAATAATCTTTCAATCTTGAGTCAAATGAGAGCATATGTATGACTTCCTGGCATTATACCTGGCACATAATAAATGGTGTTTATTAATATTCATCTTCTTCCCTTGCTTTCATTCCCAAAGGAAATGGTTTGGTAGAATGTTAACATTACAATCGTGGAGTTTAAATACTCACTCTTTTTTTTTTTTTTTTTTTTTTTTTGCCTGCATAGAGGGGTCACATTGTGTCCCCTGAAAACTGATGCATAATGGAGTATGGGGAAAAGTGCAGGGTAGGCTCTTCACACATCCTATCTTGCATTACCTGAGTGGAGCCCAGCACGTATTTTCAGCTGGACGTTGAGCTTGTGTGGAATCTCAAAGGTCTTCCACACAGCAACCAGTCCAGGGCCACACTCACTACCTCTCCAGTATGGAGGATCCCACTGGGCTTGAGTACCCCAGATAACGCCATCTTTGAAAACACACGGATTAATGACAAACTTGAGTTAACTAAAGCAGACTGAGGGTTTTTTTTTTTAAGATTTTATTTATTTATTTGACAGATATCACAAGTAGGCAGAGAGGCAGGCAGAGAGAGAGAGAGAGAGAGAGAGAGAGAAGCAGGCTCCCTGCTAAGCAGAGAGCCTGATGCGGGACTTGATTGCAGGACCCTGAGATCATGACCTGAGCCGAAGGCAGAGGCTTCAACCCACTGAGCTACCCAGGTGCCCACAGACTGAGTTTTTAAGGCTGCTAGTAGAGACTTGCCATTCCAACATTTACCTGGACCTTTCTCCTTACAGCTTGGAAAGTTCATGTAGGGCACAGGTTCCAGAAAAACTCCCAGGAATGGGTTCCTTTTTTTTTTTTTTTTTTTTTTTTAGAATTTTAAATTTTTATTTATTTGACAGAAAGAGATCACAAGTAGGCAGAGAGGCAGGCAGAGAGAGGGGGAAGCAGGCTCCCTGCTGAGCAGAGACCCTGATGTGGGGCTTAATTCCAGGACCCTGAGACCATGACCTGAGCCAGAGGCAGAGGCTTAACCCACTGAGCCACCCAGGCACCCCTCAGGAATGGGTTCTTAAGAGCAAAGGTCACCAAGCTTGGGTGGTCTGGACATAAACTGATCCAATAAATATTTCTGGCCCACAATGTGAATAGATTGCCTCTTGTCAGCTGAAGTTCAACGCTTCTTAGGTTCTGGTAGCATTGCTTTCTTTGTCTTTCTGAAATCCTTGTCCTCTCATATCCAGTTTCATGGCAAACAAGAGAAACAGTTTTGCTCAACCAGCCATGTCTGAGTCAATTTCTTATATCTGCCTTTCACACCAAGAATAGGAACTCTGAGCCAAAGTTACAAGAAAAAATGAAATAATGTATCAAATGTTAATTCTTCAACTTCCACAAGGCCATTTATACAATCAGAAGGGTACTTATGGAATAGCAGCCCAGTAGCTTGGAAGAGTCAGGGGAGATCCAAAGACCCAAGTCCTAGGTTCAATGTGAACAAAATGGATTTCCTGGATCAAAGATAAATGACCTCTCTTTTTTTTTCCAATTTTTTAATTTTTTATTAACATATAATGTATTATTAGCCCCAGGGGTACAGGTCTGTGAATTGCCAGGTTTACACACTTCACAGCACTCACCATAGCACATTACCCTACCAATGTCCATAACCCCACCACCCTCTACTCCCAGCAGCCCTCAGTTTGTTTTGTGAGATTAAGAGTCTCTTATGGGGGCACCTGGGTGGCTCAGTGGGTTAAGCCTCTGCCTTCGGCTCAGGTCATGATCTCAGGGTCCTGGGATCGAGCCCCGCATTGGGCTCTCTGCTCAGCAGGGAGCCTGCTTCCTCCCCCCTCTCTCTCTGTGCCTGCCTCTCTGCCAACTTGTGACCTCTGTCTGTCAAATAAATGAATAAAATCTTAAAAAAAAAAAAAAAGAGTCTCTTATGGTTTGTCTCCCTCCCTTGAAAAAGTTAATCTTCTTTAGAGAAATGTGACAAAATCTCAGAAGGTTTAAATGGTGTAATCTGTAAGCGGTTCCCCAGAGTGGTGATCCATGGTGTTAGAGATTCCTCCAAAAGATGAGGATGGAGAAGTTGGAGAGGAGGTTGATAAAGAGGGGTCAGCAGGATCAGAACATGGTGGAATTATAATGGACATTGATATAATAAAGAATGAGAACTTAGGCACTTAGACATTGACCTTTAATGAATGACTGCTCTGCTCTGCTGGAGAGAAAAGCTGATTGTTTGGAGTTTTAATTTAAGAGGAGATGCTAAACGATGTTTTTAACCTTTTCTAATGTTGTTTGAATAGGTAGGGAGACACTCTCTGCTCAGAACACCCACTTCATTTCTGCCTGGATGCTGAAGGGGCTGTTTCCAGATACCATTCGGCAGACACACACGCAGACACACATACGGTTGTCATGACAATCGAGGCATGGTCTAAACAAAAAACACATTGAGACCATATCTGAATAAAGCCAGTAACTCAGACATTTTGGTAAAGCCTTTTTTGTTTTGGTGGGGGTGAGGGAATTTGTTTGTCTACCCAGCAGTAAAAAATACTTCTTCTGTCTACACGGCAGACAGTGATACTGCCTAACTAAGTGCAAAATCCTGGGATTTGGGGATTAATTAATTAATTTAGAATTAATTTAATCTAAATTAAAGCATTGGCATTTAAAACACAAATTATTTTTCAAAAGGGCTCTCTGAATGGGGTTTGTCCATCTCTTCTAGGTCCTTACCCAGCACGGGTCCTATGGACTAAACCACAGTAAAAATAACTGCCAAACCAGTCTAGCACAAAGTTCTTGTTTTCAGAAAACACTTTCTGGTCATTTTGTTTTGGGGGAAACATCAAGGTCCACAAATGTCAATCTGCCACTTGTTTTTTCACTTGCAAACAATCGGATGCTCAATTTGAATGATTATCTAGGATCTAATGACTCACTTAGGTGGCAACTTATCTAAATTAGAGCCCAAGTACTCAGAAATGATGAGAAACAGCTGATAATGGTGTCTAATTTTCATTAAATGTCTTAGACATTAGGAAAATTATCATCATGATTACTTTGTGGTGGACACTTGGGCTAGAGAGAGATAAAAGGCTCAGAGAAGTCTATAAATATAAGCCACACTACAGGGCCACACAGAGCAAACAACCGACTAGTTAGAAAGTGGATGATTAGGAAAGCTTGGGGCAAACAAAGTTTCAGAGGTCACAAAAAGTGTTAACACTTAAGCATCCTAGAAGTAAAGGAAGAACAATTACAGGTAAAAGAACTTCAGGAAGTGTGGGTTGGCTTGGTGTTACCTTGTTTGGCCAACAATATTCTACAGAAAAGCGACAAAAAATAAGGCTGTGTGGTGAAGAATTAACCTTACCCAAAGAGAGGTTTGGCCTTTGCCTTTGGCAACTAGGAATTGACCTCTGGGCCTTGCGGTATCTTGCCTAATAGATGGGTCTTTGCTGTTTGCAAGCTTTGGCCACTGACAATCTAACAACGTGATTTGTGATGGGTCCTCAGGGCATGCAATATGCTATGACCTCCAGAGAAAACGATGACGATTTAGCCTGACCTCTGGGAGTAGCTGAGACTAAAGGTCAACTACACAAGCAGCTTGTGATCAAGCCCCAGTAAAAACTCTGGACACCAAAGGCTCAGGTGAGCTTCTCTGGCTGGCAATACTTTGTATATGTTATCATGTTTGGTTATGGGGAGGAGGTGATGTTGTCCATGACTCCATGGGGAGAGCATGCAGGAAGCTCTGCATTTGGACCCCTCCTGGACTCTGTTCTATATGTCTCTTCCTTGGTTGATTTTAATTTGTATCTTTTTGCTGTAATAAAACTATCATAGTAAGTATAACATTCCTGAGGTCTGTAGTCATCCTAGCAAATTATCAAAACTGAGGGTGATTATGGGGACCCTCAAATACGTAGCCAGAGGATGGTCCTGGGACCACGAAACTTGTGGCTGATGTCTGAAGTGAGGACAGTCTTGTGGGAACTATGTCCTCAAACTGTACTCATGGCAAAGACTAAAGAATTCAATTATGTGGGGCATTGCCCACAAGTTTGGAGAGTTTGGATAGAATGCTGTATGTTATTAAGTTCTTGAACAGAAGAACATGATAAAGTATAGTTTCATCTCATAATAGTGCAAAAGACAGGGGCAAGGAGACTAGTGAGGGGACTCTTTTTTAAAAGATTTTATTTATTTATTTATTTATTTGAGAGCGAGAGAATAAGGGAAAGAGTGCAGGAGTGGAAGAGGGGGAGAAGAGGAGGGAGAGAATTTCAAGCCAACCCCCCTCTGAACAATGAGCCCCATGTGTGGGGTGGGGGGGGGCGGGGGGAGGGGACTCCATCTCACAGCACTGTGATCATGACCTGAGCTGAAACCAAGAGTTGGATGCTTAACTGACTGAGCCACCCAGGTGCCCCTGAGGGGACTCTTGTTCAAATGTAGGAAGATGATGGTCTGGACCAGGGCTGAGGCTAAGAAAGGGAAAGTTTGTGTAAGTAATATATATTGTGAGCATATGCTGCACCAGGCATCATAAGTACTCCATATGCATTTTTCTTTTTTTGTTTTTGTTCTAGTTTTTGTTTTGTTTTGTTTTTAAAGTTCATGGTGCCTGCTTTATCTTCATTTGGTGACACATACTTTTAAACACACTCATGGAGCACCTAGGTGGCTCAGTTGGTTAGGCATCTGCCTTTGGCTCAGGTCATGATCTCAGGGTCCTGGGATCGAGTTCCAGATTGGGGGGGGGTCCCTGCTCAGTGAGGAGCCTGTTCCTTCCTCTCCTCTGCCCCTCCCCCTTGATTGTGCTCTCTCTCTCTCTCTCTTTCTCTCAAATAAACAAATAAAATCTTTAAAAGTAATAGTAAGGGGCACCTGGGTGGCTCAGTGCATTAAGCCTCTGCCTTCAGCTCAGGTCATGATCTCAGGGTCCTGGGATTGAGCCACGCATTGGGCTCTCTGCTCATCAGGGAGCCTGCTTCCCCCGCTCCCCCTCTGCCTGCCTCTCTGCCTCCTTGTGATTTCTCTCTCTGTGTCAAATTAATAAAATAAATAAATAATAAAATCTTTTAAAAAATAATAAAACACACTCACAAAATACCCAAGCATCCAAAATTAGAAGGGCATAAAACAAGGGACTTAGAGGCTGAAAGAAAATCCTGGGCTTCAGAACAAAACACCACCAATCGACTATTGGTTTCGCCAAAATTTCTTTGGCAAACCCACAAAGATGTTTTGTTTTCAATAGGAAAGATTTAGGGACAAGAGCCAAGCTTTTTTGTTCTCCCTGAGGCAGGGTGTGACTTCTCTCCATATGCTTTTAATCCTAAAAACCATCTTTTTTTTTTTGAAGATTTTATTTATTTATTTGACACAGGGAGAGAGAGATCACAAGCAAGCAGAGAGGCAGGCAGAGAGAGGGGAGGAAGCAGGCTCCCTGCTGAGCAGAGAGCCCGATTTGGGGCTCGATCCCAGAACCCTGAGATCATGACTGAGCCAAAGGCAGAGGCTCAACCCACTAAGCCACCCAGCCGCCCCCCTAAAAACCATCTTATAAGGTAGACAACATTATTATTTCCATTTTCAAGATTGAAAAAAACTGACACACAGAGAGATTAATTAATTTGACCCAAATCACCTAGCAGGCACGTGGCAGGGCTAAGACTTAAAACCAGCTCAAGGGGCGCCTGGGTGGCTCAGTGGATTAAGCTGCTGCCTTCGGCTCAGGTCGTGATCTCAGGGTCCTGGGATCGAGCCCCGCATGGGGCTCTCTGCTCAGTGGGGAGCCCGCTTCCCCCTCTCTCTCTGCCTGACTCTCTGCCTACTTGTGATCTCTCTCTCTGTCAAATAAATAAATAAAAATCTTTAAAAAAAAATAAAAAAAAACCCAGCTCAAATCTGACTACAGAGCCTGACTCCTAACCATTCTACCAAATGAGCTCTACCTCATGAAAGACATTGTGTTAAAGGGATCAACAGTATTTGCTGGCCAACTGGATATAAGAGAAGAAGAGTACAGGGTGACTTCAGAGTTCAGCACATTGATAAAGGAAAAGATGTAGTGGCTCCTACAGCCCAATTCTTCTCTTTCACCATAAGCAGAAAGGGCATAAAGAGATCTGGGTCATGGCCTCAAATGTGCTACTAACAAAGGTACCTAGTCTAAGTCACTTAATTTTCCTGGGCCTTTGGTTCTTCAGCTGAAGTAAACCTGTAAGTCCTCTGCCAGCCACAAGAAGAAGCAAGTGAGTGGCCAGCAGCTTGAGCTCTAGAATGAAAGAGATTTGGGTCCTGGCTTTTGCTAGCTATGTGAACTTGGGTAAGTAACTGAGCCTTAGCATTCTCACTTGGGAAATGGGGATTGTAATATATAGGTCATAAGGATGTTGTGAGGATATTTACTGTAATAAAATAATCCGTGGGAAGCCCTTAGCACAATGCCTGGCATATGGCTAAGCATTAGATATATGGTGGTTTATTATTAGTATTCCAGCTCTAACATGCTGAGAGATAATGCAGAATTTATGAGCCCTTAGCCCCCCATTCCAAATAATTCCCTTGGCCAAACTCAAAATTGAATAACTAATTTGTCAATCCTTATTAATAAAGATATGAGAGAAACTAACATTTTTAAGCTACCCTTACATAAATGTGCATTCTATATTCTACTTTGTGACTTTCGTTGCTGTCTGGTGCTGTGGTGATACATATGGTAAACATACAAGTTCACATTGACACGTAACCAAATTGTGAAACAACAGTAAAACAGACAGTGGCATAAGGATGAAGATTCAGCATCACATCAGATCTTGACAAAAACATAAATGAATCAGCACTTCTCTAAAGCATTACAAAGCAGAGCCTGGATTCCTAAGTACTTATTTCATATTTTTTATCAACTCCAAGCAATAGCTACTTCAAATTTAACCAAAACATTATTTCAATTTTCTTTTTTTTTTTTCAGTAGGGGCCATCAGAGATAGTATTATGACCTCACATTTCTTTATAATAAGCTTACCCTTGGTGAATGAAGGAAAATCCTTTAAATATGGAGATTATTGAAAATCAGCATCCCTGCTTACTAAGTATGTAGTGTCCTATATTTATCCATTAATAGATCTGTTAAATATTCTCATGATTTACTGGGAGTATGTTTGGGTCTAAGCACTTGCTTATTGATTCTGAATTAGAGGCACAAGGAAGAGAAACCCAATGAGAGAAAAATGAAATACGAAGCAAATGTGATTTAATGACATAGTCAGGTATGATAGCAACTTTAATTCTATAATGCAGTGTTTTCCGGTAATGAAAAGAAACACAAGGAATTGTGTGAGCACAATGGTTTCATCAACATTAACTTCATAATCCAGTATTTTTCAATAATGAGTGGAAATAAAAGGAATTGTGTGAGTCACGGTGAAGCATGCCGTGAATTGCCTGAGCTGTAGGTCAAGTAATGAAGGTAAAATGGGAGAAGCCTCATTCCCTCTTCAATGTGGCTACTAGTCTCAGCCTTTTTACTTATCATTAGACTGTAAATTCCCTGAACATAGAAACTGGTATGTCTTGTTCAGCCTTATAACCTCCAGAGCTAACACAGTATCTGGCACATATGGGATTCTCAACAATTACAAACTGAATAGAAGAATTGTAAATATTTTTCAATTACAAATATTTTTAAGTCTATTTTCAGTTTGCCTGATTGCTAATGAAACATCTCATTATTCCTGTCTCGATTTATACAATTAAAACTGAAATTAGAAATTATAATGATTATTGTTATAATGTTATCTAATTATTGTTCCATGTTTGCTATATCATCTTTCAAGATTCACCTCCTTTCCTCACTGGCTAAGGGGAAAGGAAAAATACCAGTGTAAACAAATGGTATGCCCAAGAGGTCATGCCCAAGAGTCTGACCTCCCCAAAAAGTATAGTCAGCTTATTTCCATTATTATTGAATAAACATGGTTCTCAAGCCAAATCAATAGACATTTTCTAGGTGCCCAGTATGAAAAAGTCGAAGGCACAGAGGAGACTACTAAGTATTGCTTCCTAGGAGGTTATGACTTAGGATTGCTTCCATTAATTCCTAGCTTTGTTCCACTGCCATTTAATATTGTTCTATGTCTCAGGGACTGTCCACTCATCAATAACTACTCACACACAACTCTGACCATCTCTACTTTGTAGACATCCTAATGATCTACAATTTTGCCAAAGGTAGTGTGCAGCTTGTTCAGAAGCAAGTGCATCTACTTGGCCAGTGCAGCTTGGCCATTCCCTTGCACCTCGGGCTGGCGCTGGAAAGTGCAGTGAAGCCCACAGTGCCACAGGAAAGGGGCAGTGAGATAGAAAAAAGTTAAATCAGGCAAAATAATTGGCAAGACCTGATTAAGCGATGGTACCTCCTTATTCAGCACAATGTTTTGAAGCTCTCAGAATTCTGAGCCAGAGAGACTGGAAAGTGATGGGCCAGTAAATTGCTTTAGAAAATATTCTCCATTGGGGCGCCTGGGTGGCTCGGTGGGTTGGAGCCTCTGCCTTCGGCTCGGGTCGTGGTCTCGGGTTCCTGGGGTCGGGCCCCGCATCGGGCTCTCTGCTCAAGCGGGGAGCCTGCTTCCTCCTCTCTCTGCCTGCCTCTCTGCCTACATGTGATCTCTGTCTGCCAAATACATAAATAAAAATCTTAAAATATATATATATATATTCTCCATTGTTTGTGATATGTTCGGTTGGGTTTTGTTTTGTTTTGTTTGTTTTGGTCTGGTTTGGGGGGGAATCTTCATTTTTATTTTTTGTGCTGCTCAGCATTGCTTCAGACTATGTTGGTATATTCAAAGCCAGGGCAGCTTGTTTGATGGGAACACCATCCCCTAACATCTGGACTCTTCCTATTTCTGTCAATCAAGTGAGTGGGTTTATATAACAAGAGATTCACAAGGATTGAGAAGGCTGTGTAAAACTCATTTACCGAAGTCCCGGGCCAAGGTTCATTTGCTTGCCAATTATCCTGATTCCTGCATACATTCTAGATCTTTTATTTCTTGAATGTCAGTGGTGCTTTCATTTCTTCAGATAAATTATTTTAAGTTCATACTAGACTCTCTGCTGGAAAGAGGCTTTCTGCCTCCCCCTTCCACCCCCTACCCAGGAAAATGTCTTCATCCGTGACAAGGATGGCATGACAAGGTAGAAGTTAACCCTTTCTAAACTCAATGCTCTCTTTCTCCATCTGTGAAACAGGGAGGACCCCTTGACCCCCAGTTAGGGACTGACTGCTTTAACTGCCTGCAGCAAACTCCTGTTAGGCAAAATGTTTGAATGTTTCAACCTTACAATATATAACTTCGATTTAGAGGGTTTTCACTGAACTTTCAAAACTTGCCCGAGGCAAGATGACTTCAGGCCTCATTGCTGATGTGGCCACTGCATCCTTCCTTATAGAAGGGAAGAACTATATGGCCTGTTTACTTCAGATTTTAAACATACTTCCTAAGATGAAGAAGTATATTTTTCTAAAGCAGTTTCCTGCTGTTTTTGCTAAACTGGATGCCTTTTAGCTCTAAGAAACTGATTTAAGTTAAAAAAAGAAATGTGGTGGGGGTGGAGGGACTTAACCAAATCACTGCAACATACCGTATTAACAGCATGCCTTAGTGCTAAGCTCACTGCTACTTTACTCAAACGCCTGCATTTTCTTCTTTTGCAGACATGATTTGCTCTCCACCTACTAACAATCATGCACAAATTATGTAATACTGTAGATTGCTGATCTCTCTGCCTTTTGAGTTGAATTCCTAACTCCAGTTTTGTTAATTTACCTCAAAAGGATGGATACACTCCTAGTTTGGCAAGGTTTGCCTTGTCTTGGGTCATCAATAACTTGTTTTGGTAACGTGCCTTTTTTTCAGCTATGAATTAAAATAGTTAGTTATCCAGGGTGCCTGACTGGCACAGCTCGTTAAGCATCTGACTTGGTTTTGGCTCAGGTCATGATCTCAGGCTCATGATCTCAGGGTCTTGACATCAAGCCTTACATTAGGCTCTGTGCTCAGTGCAGAGTCTGCTTGAGATTCTCTCTCTCCTCTCCCTCTGTCCCTCCCACTTGTGCTTGCTCTCTCTCTAAAATAAATAAATCTTTTAAAAAAGAAAAAAGAACAGTTAATTATCCTCAAGGAAAAGGACACAAAAGGCCCAATCTTCATGTCTGTAGCATCATTTGTCACCAGTCGCACTCTCGATTGCTCCATGTTCCACATCTAGAGTAGGATATTGTTTGTATTGTTTACCTGGTCATGATGGATTGGTAACAAGCCAAGCGCATTCCCTAACCCGGGCTTCCCTGGAGCCGGTGTAGAGATGGGGTCATGGGTGCTATCAGGGACAGCGATACCAGGAGAGTTAATTGGAGGAATGGAACCTCAGCCTGTAATCTCTTTCACTCTGAGCTTTGCTGACTGAGCACTTTGGTCATTGAGATTAATGCCTCCCCAACTGGAGACACTCTTAGGAATCCTGGACTCTCAAGGTGAGTCAAGTAGGCCCAGCTGCTACCTTGCAGGAAATCACAGTTTGGTTGGTACAAGCAGTGAGTGTGGTTAGAGAGCTCTAGGACTTTGAACTTTGCCAGGGGGGAGAGGGAGTGTCAGGAAGAATAGGCTCTTAGTTCTTCGAAGGGAGTTTGGTGGTACAAGGACAATTTACCCTGACTCCTAATTTTGGGGATTAAAAAAATCTAACATCATTTGAATCTTTAAGCTGTTAGAAGAAGGAGCCAACTGAGATCTCTGTTCTGGCTACAGGGTAGAAACAATCAGAGTGATTTACTAGGCACTTTTAGTGCTCATTTCGCTTGCAGAAAGCTTGGGACCCCCCCTGGAGGGAGAAAGGATGAATATTTATTGGAGTCTAATAATAGTGGTAAAATCAAATTTGTATTTTTTCAGTGAAAGAAATAGGGTGATATTTTTGTATTTCCCTCAGAAATTTTGTCTCAATAATCCATTTTTGATAGAGATTCACAATCTACCCTGGCAATATGCTAAATACTTATAAATACAACATGATCTGGCCATATTGTTATTTTTTGTATTCATTGTTAATTCAGGAATACAAAATGCAGGAACGTTTCCAGTCAATATTTACAGAGTACCTACCATGCCCCAGAGCACTGGGCGAGGTACCAGAAACACAAAAAAGAAAAAAATTCAGTCCCCACACAAAAGTAACATGTAATCCTGCTAAAGTAGGGTATTGTTTGTATTGTTGTCTAGCTATAAGCTTGCCCCTGCTTTTACTTTTGATTTTATCTTCTACTTCTCTTCTCCACTGTCCCACTCCACTGACCCCCATGCTGTCCCTCCAACTCCAAGCATGTGCCTTCCCATGTGCCTCCCGTTTCCTCTACCCCCCGATGCCCCTCACTTCACTCAGGGTTCTGATCACAGCACAGAAAACTGCAATTCCCAGTCACTCTCAATCCCTACATGGCTTTATGTTTCTTCTAGCATTTGTCACCATCTGATACACTACATAACTGTTATTTTGTACATTTTCTATCTTCCTCTGCTAGACTATGAGCTCCCAACAAGCAGAGACTCAGTCTGTCTTGTGCACTGCTGTATTATCTGCCTAGTACAATGCCGAGCACACAGTAAATAATAGGTATTGATTCAATGTCTAAATGAAAAGAGTCAGCAAGATGGGATCCAGATCCCAAGTGGAGAGGTTGGCCTTGGAAAAACAAATGGACTAGCCCTTCCTCTGAGAAAAGAAGAAACAAGGTAAAGATAGGCTTTTATTTGATAAGGTTAGTGATAGTTGGAAATGGGGGAACACTGGTCAATTTCCCCCTTTAAGTCTATAATTGGGAAGGAGGGATGGTGGAGTAAGGTGATCCTCTGGAGCGAGGACAGATGAGACTAAGAAGGAATATAAAGAAAGCATTTAAAGTGAGGAATTGCCATAACGCAGTTAGGGATTAAATAATAAGACTGCCATACAGCTGTAGTCTAGGGGGCCGAGAACATCCAGGTCAATGGCTAGAACTTACACACCCAGATCTCAAGACAAATGGAGAGTTAAAACTCCGGGACTAGAAAACACTGGCATACAGGTAGTGGTGGCAGCTGGGAGTGGGAGTTAAATCAGAGAGGGTTTAGAACAAAGTGAAAAGCATGCCAAGGGTAGACCCCAGGAAACACTAAACATTCAAAGTGTGGATGCAGGATGCTGCTGAAAGACTGAGAGGGAGACTGCTGGGCAGTAGGAGGTGAAGAGGAAAGGGAGTAGGGAAATCTGGTGAGGAAAAAATCTTCAGAGAGAAGGAAGAGTTGATCATGTCAAATGTTAAAACGAGGTCAAACAGAAGATGAATCAATTATTCCAACTGGTTATTAAATAATTATGGGTTTGGCAATTATATTGCTACTAGATGTTTACTGATCCCCTTGCTTAAAACAATGCTTAGTTTACTTGTTAAAGTGCTAGGTCAGTAGTTTCCAGGCAGGGCTGAACATTAGAATCCACCAGTGAGCTCTTAAAATACTAATGCCTAAATTTCCCCCCTGAATAATCACAGCACAGTGTCTGAGAGGTAGGGCCCAGACATTAGTTTATTATGAAAGCCCCAGGGCCAGGATTGAGAAGTACTGTGCTAGGGGAAACTGAGCTTTCCACAAATAACCACATGGGGGAACTCCATGTTTGGCACATACTAAACAACCCTAGCCTACCCTATAGGGTAGCGGACAGAGAACTTTGGTCCTTGGGATAATGGGAACAGTCTGTTGGGAAGTTAGTGGACCTTGCCTAGGCACCTAAGCCTAGGGATGTAATGGTCACCTTCTCCAGCAGGTACCTGTTGCTTATTTGTTTCCTTGGTTTGGCAGATCCTTCAAACAAAGATCCTTGTCTTCACATCATCATCACCATCATCATACCTATTGAGCTCTGTCAGGCACTTGCTAAAAGCATTACATGCATTAACTCATTTAATATGACGTTCCTATGAAGTTGGTAGTTTTTAACCCCTATTACATGGGATGGAGAAACTGTGGCTCATAAAGTGACTTGCCCAAGGATCATAGAACTAGAAAAAGGCAGAGCTGGGACACTAATCCAGCTCTGGTTCACTCCAGAGCCTAAGCTCTGAACCATGTCTACAACCCACTGCTCCACAACACTGCTGAAGTTGGAACCCTCTGTCTGCCTGAGCACCTCCCCTTGCAGCTTCCTGAGAGGATTTCTCTCGCAGCTCTACCTGTAGACTGGGCACTTCCTTGCAAGACTCATGCACAGCTGCCCAAGATCCAGTGCTGACATTTAACTCTTTCCTTGGTAACAAGTGATGATTTGTCTTCTACCCTCCACGCACACTGACTTGTGTTAGAGGCACTGATAGTTACCAAAATCCTAGTAAAATGAGAACTGACCCTTAAAAATCCATGCAAGCAGAAAACAGAATTAATGTCAAAGATGTAAAAGTGTTATTTCCATGGCTTCAGCAATTAGGTCTCAGGAAAGAGTATTCCAGAGAAATAAGTTAAACAGAAATGCATGAACTCACCAAATCAGCCTTTATTACTGACATTGTATTTCAATAAAGCATTACTTACTGTAGAGCAGGTGGTGGGTTTTTTGTTTTTCATGCATTAGATCTTGGATCTTTACTGCCATAAGTACTTCCATGTTTGTTACATATCTCCATCTAAGCATCCATCACAAAGAGAAATTATTTAATGGGAACACTTTGCTCCCTATGTAATAACTTCTGACTCTTTGAAAGCACCTAGAATGCAGGGGGGGTCCCATAGGGAGCTCTTGACATATAATTATCATTCCCTTAGGATCCAGTAACCAAGCCAGCTATGTAAGGGTGCACCAATGAGACTTGCCCTTAATGCTCTGATAAATCCATACCTAAATGGGCACAGTTAGTGAGGACGGAGAAGTCACCCAAAATTACCAAAGACATCATCACCTCTACCAGACTGTGTTGAGAAATTCATCTTATATAAAATCTGCTTTACTAGTTCAAAAGTGGGTCTTTGAGATGGGTTGTTTTTCTTGTACTACCTAATCAACTGCAGTGATCAAGAGTAACAGCCAGGCACTGATTTACTGATATTCTGAACAGAAATGCAGAATTGAACAACTTGGAATCACCTTAGTCCCAGTGTCCTCCATCTTTGTTAATGTTAGCCCTACCAGCCAGGAAGATTTGATTTAGCTTTACAATCAAAAGCGTGAACTACTAAATCAATCCATGTGATTTTTATAGATATGAAATTTGGTTATAAAATTCAATATGCTTTTTCAGACCACTTACAAAACATGCTCTCAGGAGCAGGACCATCCCAGGATTCACTGATGTAGTGTCCCTTTTTAATTTTAAAGATAAAGAAACTAGCCAGAGATGCTAGGATGCCAGAGGCTTGGAGATTCAAGCACAAGAGGGAAATTAACCCCATGTCTGTGGCTAGACCAAAGGAGTCTATAACATCACTGGCAGATCCTTTCCACTTCACCACTGTCCTTTCAACTTCACAGTTCTCATTTTGTGTTTTAGTAAATTAATTACACAAATCATCATAAACACATATGCCTAAATCTTCTGCTTCTGGATTACACACACATGTCTAAATTCCAAAATGATGGGTATTGTGGCTCCATAGATGTATCTGTGGATGAGACATGCTGCATATGGACACGCTTGTCTTGTTTTCTTCATCCTATGTGTCACTTTGTCATTGTGTTTTTAATGGAATCAGAGTTCTCCAGAAATACTGGAATATTTCTGCCATCTCAGCATTGTGCTGTCTCTTCTCTCTCTACATCTTCTCCCTAGAAGGTTTCCTCTCTAACTATGGCTACATTACAGCCCTAGATAGCGGCAGTCCCCAGATTTCCATTTCCATCTGAGTTCCAAGTTCCTAACACATATTCAAATTGCCTACTGGATCATCTCTACCTGGAAGTGGGCTTAGAAAGGCCGGGAAAATGCCAAGAAGTTGTTACTTGACGCAGTAGGTTACTTTTGTTGATATATCTCTTTCCAGGACATAACATGGGTTCATGTTTAGCTGATGGCTTCAGATGATGATCGAGTTCCCTTTCCCATCTCACCTCCTTACCTCTGCATATCCTGAAGGGCAAGGACAGTGATTCTCAGGCTTCCCTGTTATAAGCAAGACAGAGATAATGGAATGCCTAACAGAACAAAGTTCTGCCCTCTATGGGAGGGGAGAAAAGAATTAAAGAAAAATAAAAAACAACTTAGTATTAAAAATAAGCAAAACAGAAGCATGTGCCAAACTCTAGAAAAAAATAAAATTTAACCCCTTTGAAAGCTATGCTCACTTTCACTGATTTCACTCATGCAACTAATATTTACTGAGCATCTACCATGTACCAACCACATTCTAGAATCTTAGAATACAGCAGGGAGCAGAGCAGACAAAGGCCCTCCCTCAAAGAGTATATAGTCCAGAGGCAGAAGATAGCAAATCCGCCAAACATATACAATTTGTCTGTTTGTGATAAGACAACAGGAGTTTAGGCAAATGAATCTATTATCAGCGATGGGCCATGGAATCTAAGACAGGTGAGGAGAAAAATGGGGTATAAAAGAAAGTGAAGTACAATGAGGTCAGGGAATTGGATGTCCCACCTAATGCATAGGTAGAGTTGGGAAACTAAAGGGAATTCACTTTAAAAAGGGGGGGGAGTGGAGGTCAAAAAGTGAGATATCGACATGGAGATGTGGAAGTGATCCAGTTATGCATAATGATAATATCTCATGCGTGCTATAGAAATGGGTAGCTGAAACAGATGAAGAAAAAGATCGTGGGAGAAAATGGGAGTCAAATAACTGACAGAAAAGAACACATCATCCTTATGCATACTAAGGTTAGCCAAAATTATAATGGAAGTAGGGTTAGGAAGAGAGAAATGGGAGCCCAGGACTGAAACTGTGTCCTTCTACCAGAGAACTACATGGGAATAAGGGAGCAAGCTGGAGCCTTAGACAGGTTTCTCAGTCTCTCTGGGTCTCAGTTGCCTCATCTGAAAATGAAATGGCACAAATAAATAATCTATAAGGTGACTTCCACCTAATAGCTGTGGTTTCAGACAAGCAGAGGTGGTTGATTCGACCCCTTGGTCTTCCTCTCAAGTAAAAAGGGTCAAATTAGCAAGTATATCAATTCATGATTCCTCTGTTAAACAGTATTTAGAATTATACTGTGAATTAGGCATTCCTTTATGAGACCTAGCCTTGAGCCCTTACTAAGTGCCTTAAATAATCATGAGGGAAAGAATATTCAATTTTGCCACCAATACCTACATCTCTCTTCATTCTTTTTATGTCATTCCCACCAGTTCAGGGTTGACAATGCTCCTTTCTGATCAAGTGTGACTTTCTCAATCTGGCATTTAAGAATCACCACCAAAGTGCCCAGTCTAGTCATCCATCATTGCCAGTGCTCCCCAGCATGGGCTGACCAGCTCTAACAATGCTGCTTAGGTCCTTTATTCCCTGTTGTCCTGCACAACCCACACCCTCTCCCTCCTACACACATATTCAGCTCACTCTTGTAGAGGACAGAGTGATGTTAGCCTAACCTCTGCCATAGACAAGTTCCATATACAGTTAGTGCTCAGTTTAAAAATGCCCTTGCTCATCTGCACTTGTCTAAGAGAGTCTACTTTTAGATACTTATGACATATAGTGACTAGTATGAGCCAACCCCCTTGAAGAACAGTAGTCTGCTGTTTGGTTTTGTTTTCAGTCTCTGTGGGATTACATTTAAATTGCATGGTTGAAAATTAATTTACTTAAACATATATTAAAGCTGAAGAATAACAAGATAAATGGGAGAAATGGGAATAGCATATGAACCCAAATAGTGTAGATATTGGTATGAAGTAAATTCCTCATTACCATCAAAATTTCATGATTCCTATGATTAGAGAGTGGAGATGGATTTTCTTATTATATTCTATCATCTCTCCTTCATCTCCTCTTTGCATTTATTTAAACATACCAAGAGTAGTCAATAAAGTTCAGTTGTTCTGATTGAAATTCCCATGTCCCTTGATTTATCTGTTAAGTGGCATTCAGAAAAACATGAAACTATTGGCCAAGATATACAATTCCCAAGGTTTTTACATTTAAAATAATCCGAAGAAAATTAATTTTATGGAATCATGCCTCCACCCTCACTCATCTCCGATTTCTCTTATAGACAATGTATTTATGACTGCTTTATTTTTTTACTTTTTTTTTAATTTTTTATAATTTATTTGAGACAGAGAGAGATAGCACAAGCGGGGAGGAGGGTCAGAGAAAGAAAAGCAGACTCTCCACTGAGCAGGGAGCCTGATGAGGGGCTCTATCCCAGTACCCGGAGATCATGACCCGAGCCAAAGGCAAATGCTTAACTGACTGAGCCACCCAGGCACCCCCTTTATGACCATTTTAATCTCTATTGAAAATATGTATAATTTTTGTGATTTGTTGGAATTTATAAACCTGAAGGGATTTCTTAAAATAAACAAACAAATCCTAAGGGTGAGAAGAATTTATTTAAGGACTCAACATCCTGGGGAACAAAATCCATGCTCAACATCATTATGATTAGAATGTGGTCAAATGAACTAAATCCCAGAGGAACCCTGTGTTCCAGATGCAGCCAGAGTATTTTTAGTCTTGCTCTCCTTTAACTCAGTCTGCCTAGATTTAGGTGGGGAAACTCATCCTAATATGTAGAAGACTTTACAGTATGGAATTTTGGTTCAGTGCTTTTTCAAAAGCATAAACTATTCAAAGATAGACTTTTTTGTCTTTCCTACCAGCCCAAGATGTTCTTGAAGGCTGGGAATATTTCTTATTTATCTTTGTAGCCTTAAGTGCCCAGCGCAGTATTTGCTAGGTACATTAATTAAAACTAGCCTGTGCCTACTACTTACAACACTCTTTGCTGTTGCTTGTAGCAATACTCTTGGATGCTAAACAGGACTTTCTGCTATCTTCTCCAGGTCTTCCCAGGCACCACTGGGTGGGCCTCGTTCAAAACCCTCTCTAGGCCTCGCCATGTAGATCGAATGACCCACCCATTCCCATCCCTGCCTCAAGACATACACAAAGGCCTCTTTCGAGGTAATGCATTCGAATGACAAGAGATCCCTAGGAACAATGATGGAAATGGGATTTGTTTGTAGAATTTTATGTTTCCTACTACTCAAATGCCTGGCTCTTACTGGAAACCCCAGTTGACAGGAATGTCACAGTTGAGCAGAACATCCATCAAGCTTCCCTACGGGCAGTATTCTGTCACAATAACCACATCTGGCACTTTAATGCAGACTTCAATGAATGCGCAAATGTTTGGATGATCTAATTCTCTGGGAAAATCAATAATACAAACCAGAAAGGATTTATCTGGAACATGGTCTCCTAATTCCCACTTTAAAAGTTGACCTGGTTTTTCTGAGCACATAAAAGAACAAATATCCTCTTGGATTTAGTGTTGTGTACACATAGAGCTTGCAGATCTACCTGTTGTGATGCAGAAGTAAGTATTTAGGAAAAAACATACAATCATCATCACAATTCATTCTGGGCCAGGCACTATACATCTAATATCTCTGATCTGCACAAGAATCCTGACTACTAGGTATGATTACTGTCACTCTAAATGAGGAAACTGAGCCTCAGAAAGGTGAAGTAACTTGGTCAAGGTCCCCCATAGGTAAGATAGCCAGATCCTAAGCCTGATTCTACAATTTCTGAAATTCATTCACGGCTTTGTAACAATGCCATAGTGCATTCCAGTATAAAATACAAAAACAGAGAGAAAGCTCTCACACAGAGAAAAGTTTTGTTTTCTTCAAAAATGTTGCTGCTTTGGAAACAAAGTCAATTTTCACAAGCCAAGTAGTCACAGATTTTTCAGTCTTTCCACACTTGTCTCTCATATATCTGTTTCTCTTTAGGTTGGAGTCCCCCACCCCCACTCTTGGAGAAGGAGAAGTCTCTCCTCAAAACCCAGGTGTGTGGCTGGCATTTCAGTGTGGTTAATTACTGTATTTGCACCATCAGCACAGAGGCACACGTGCTGCTTTGCATAAACCAACGACTGACTTGCAGATTATCCATGGGGACTTTTCCAGTTAAGATATTTTTCTCCAATCAAAATTCCACCATCTTTTCAGCTTAAAGCTTGTTTTGCCAATCATCAATCCTTGGATTAGATCACAAATGAGACATCTTCCAAGGGATAGCAAGGGATACTGTTGAGGGGAGGAATATTTATGCTTGTTGTCCCAGCTGGTAGATGAAGGGACTTCTGCCCCCTCTCCTCTCTTTTAGGAAGATTGAATGGAATGCTCTGGTCTCTCCTACCCCTGACTCACTTTCCACTGAGTGGACTGTGTGATAGGTGACACAGTTAGTGTGTGCTACAATTACTGGTGGATATCATTACTGATCCATGACTGTACTGACCACTGTTCCATTTCTGCTCCACATGGCAAGCACCCCTGGACAGTTCTTCCTAGACAGGCAGGCCTGCCATTCTTCTTATTCAACCTATGACCGGCTGGGTGTGGCAGTCCTGTAGTCCTGGTATGCCAATGGTTAAATACATCTTTTTATCTTTTCTGTAGGCCTTTACTCACTGATTCACTCTGTCATGTGGCTGAGCATGTGAATCTAATGACTTACATTTGGGCTGTGTATTACAAGCATACATCTCAACTTCATACTAGAGTCAAGTTCACCAAACCACCTTTTACCAAAGTTTACTTTGGATATCAAGAGCTTGTCTACCTATGAAACAAGTGGTACTTGTCTCTCTGACTAGTATTCCTTATGTGTGTTCCCTATTGGTCAGAATCAGAAAGAGGAGAGGTGAATAGCACCCTGAACATCTAACAGTTGAGAGTTCTCAGAAACCAGGTTCTGAAAATATCCTCTATCAACATTAGAATGGCCCCAAGTCAAGGGCACATAAGGAAACCCCTCCCAATTGCAAGATGAGATATTTTAAAAGAAATACGGCATATTAGAAGAACGATCATTTGTGCCCTGCTTTATAGTCTGCAATATGCTTTTTATATACATATAAAAAGTCAGTGAAGGGTGCCTGGGTGGTCCAGTCAATTAAGCATCTGCTTTCAGCTGAAGTCATGATCCCAGGGCCCTGGGATCAAGCCCCTCATCAGGCTCCGTGCTGGGCAGGGTCTGCTTCTCCCTCTCCCTTTGCCCCTACCCCACACTTGTGCTCTCACTCTCACTCACTTTCTCTCAAATAAATAAAATCTTAAAAAAAAAAGAAAAGAAAAAGAAATCAGTGATGCTTTCGTTTGCTGATCCTAGAAAGCTACAGAGACCCTTGCAAAGGTAAAGAACTGGGAGTTAGTCAGTCTGTGGCTGCCTGATATATGGACTACTTTGTATCTCAAAGATGAATTTCAATATTAGGAGTATTCTGCAAAACTGCAAATGTCTTCCCAGTCCTGTGTCTCCTATAACTGATATAAACTGTTGCTGCCCCAGTGCCTCCCATGTATTCCCTACCTTTCTTTATTTGAAGAGGGAAACAATAATCTTGGGAGTAAAAAAAAGAGGGGAAAAAGCATTGTGCCTACTCCCCTAACTTCTACTGAATCTAAAGTCACCTACATGGGTAAGGGAGATGGCAGGGATTAGAAAGAAGTTGAATTACTGAGGGAAAATGCAGTCATGATTTTGGCAAACTGATTAAGTTTCTGGCACAACCTGTTCACAAAATAAGACCTTAAATGTGTCAAAAAGAATGAAGGCTTTTTAAATAATAAAAACTATTGTACTTCTGCTGCAAACAATGTTCAATTTTTTTTAAACATTTATGATATTAACTCTATCAAGTTCTGTTACATTGGTCACCACCCAGTCTTCTAAATGTACCCTGATTTATCATTTTCTGTGATGGGTTAAATATGAAATAACATACCATATGAATCCATGCAAAGCAAGTACTTGTGTACCAACTCTGAGAAAGGATTGGTAATGACTAACTGAAGCATTGTGTTCAGAAGGATTCTGAGGCCTATCAGGCTCAGGGGGAAAAGTGCTAATAAAAATTATTAGATGTAGGGATGCCTGGGTGGCTCAGTTGGTTAAGCAGCTGCCTTCGGCTCGGGTCATGATCCCAGGGTCCTGGGATCGAGTCCCACATCGGGCTCCTTGCTCAGCAGGGAGCTTGCTTCTCCCTCTGCCTCTGCCTGTCTCTCTGTCTGCCTGTGCTCACTCTCTCTGACAAATAAATAAATAAAACCTTTAAAAAAAAATTATTAGATGTAAACAAGGTCCATGGGCATGGGCATTGCACATATTTTCTACCCTTGATAGAAATAAAGTCTTATCCTTAAGTCCAAAAGGCCAATTCACAAGGACATAGGTAGGGAGGTCTAGTGTCCCAATAATATAGATGAAGCAGTTTTGGAGTTTGAACTGACTACAAGCTCAACAAGAGCCTACAACACGAAGGCACCAACAGGGAAGAGGATGCTCTCGGGGGTGGCATGGATGGAGGCCTGCCATCCAGAGTTAGGCAGATGTGTTCTGCTCTAAACTTGCAGGATCATGACAGGATCGGTTCCATTCCAGAAGCCACACTTGGAAAGAAGTGTTAGTCAGCAGGATGGAAAGTGGTACTTTCAATAAAGGGCTTTGGATTCTGTGTTTTTTGAAGAAAAACAAGGTTGTTCAACCTGGTAAAGAGAAAACTTAGAGGAATCCTGATAGCCATCCTTCCCAGAAATCCAGCATGCTACTGCCCCCAAAGTGGACCACCTGAGGTCTCTAGCACCACTAATTTATCTAATTCGATAACCCGCATGAGCTCTCTGGTGTATTTACCTGTCTGCCACTACCGTGGTATGCCTGCTGCACCCAGATGTCAAACTAGCAAGCTGGGATCAGTTAGCAATTGTAATTGAAGCTGAATGTAATTAATAAAATAATAGTGAGATATTCTTGTTTAATTTCCTGAAGATGGGAGATGATGATGTTCCTGACAAAAGATAATAAATATAAATAAAGCTCCAAAATTCAGATGAGCATTTGAGTCATATCCAAATAACTATTCACTAAGTCATTGTCACCAAGTGGAAATTCACTGGCCCACACACATGTAGGATAATTACCTTAATTAATGATCTTCTGGCCCACTATCAATAGACTTGGATGCCCCTGCTGTCTTTAAATGCTTAAAAAATAGACAGCTGATGATTGCACGACAATTTGAATGCACTTAATACCACTGAGCTGTAAACTCACAAATGGTTAAATGGTAAATTTTATGTCGTGTATATTTACCACAATAAAGAAAAAATGTTTCCAAAAAAAATAGCATGGTGTAGTGGTAAAAGTTTAGGTTTTTGAGTTAGCTGGAAAGGAGCATAAATTCTGACTGGGTCACTTACTGTCTCTGTGATCTCAAGCAAGTTGATAAAGCTCTCTGAATCCTAGTCCTCCACAAAATGGAGTGATAATGCCTACCCATCAAATGAGATAAATAGTTGGAGGCAAGGAGTAGGATGACATATAGAAAGCACCCAGTGGAGAGGCACTGGGTGGCTCAGTGGGTTAAAGGTCCAACACTTGAATTTAGTTCAGGTCATTTTCTCAGGGTTCTGGGATCAAGCCCCACATCAGGCTCTGTACTCAGCAGGGAATCTACTTGAGGATTCTTTCTCTCCTCAGGGGGTGCCTGGGCAGCTCAGTCGGTTAAGCATCTGCCTTTGGCTCAGGTCATGATCCCAGGGTCCGGGGACAAAGTCCCAAGTTGGGCGCTTTGCTCAGTAGGAAGCCTGCTTCTTCCACTCCCTCTGTCTGCTGCTCTACCTGCTTGTGCTCTCTCTCTCTCTGTCAAATAAATAAATAAAATCTTAAACAAAAAAATTTAGAGTCACTCACAGGAGGATATACTCTATTAATCTGGTGATCCCAATTCAAATTCTATCTTCATCCCAATTTTCACTGGAGCATACTAGGTTCGTGTTTTAATTTCTTTGATTTTCTATTATTTTTCATATCAAAGAACAAAAATTATTCCTCCTTGCTATTATTTTTATTATTGACATATAATGTATTACTTGTTTCAGGGGTACAGGTCTGTGATTCATCAGTCTTACGCAATGCACAGTGTTCTCCACAACACATACTCTCCCCGGTGTCCATCACCCAGTCACTCCATCCCTCCCACCCCTCTCCACTCCAGCAACCCTCAGTTTGTTTCCTGAGACTTAAGAGTCTCTTATGGTTTGTCTCCCTCTCTGCTTTCATCTTGTTTCATTTTTTTCCTCTTTTCCCCTATGATGTTCTGCCTTGTTTCTCAAATTCCACACATCAGTGAGATCATATGGTAATTGTCTTCCTCTGATTGACTGACTTTGCTTACCATAATACACTCTAGTTACATCCACATCGTTGCAAATGGCAAGATTTCATTTCTTTTTTGATGGCTGCATGAGCCTTGCTACTATTTTTTAATGTCCCTGGATATTCCCATCTGTTGATTTTTCCAAAGGAAATTGAGAATTGTTTTGTTAGCATGGCCCTGAGGCTTCTGAGGCAGGGACCAGGCAATGGGAGAACAACAAGGCAACTTCTACCCTTCTCTCAGGCAAGCAGCACTGCCCTTATATGTGAAGTGAAGCAAAAGTAGTCCATGAATGGGTTTTCTCAACCCACCTTCACCATTCCTACAACTTTTGGAAATCTGTATTTTCAGAAGCTTCTTTCACATCAAGCAGAATCTAGCTAAACCTATCTTAGACTTGTTAGAATGAGTTGCATGATTATGATAAGTGCCGGGCTTTCTGAGAAATAGTACTACTTAATCATAATGCCTGTGATGCTTACAGCAGACAAGCTCAAAATTATTTGGCTATCTTGAGGGGAAAAAATTGTCAGAGAGGTACCTTTTAGGTGAATGGTTTCACATAAAAGCCTGACTGCCTTATTAGGGGGTAAAAAAAGTATTTTTAGTTAAATAGACTTCCTCCCCAATAACTGATAGAATATCGACGAAATAAAGCAGTCTCTATAGCAGATTTAAATCATACCAAAACCTGTGAATTTGCATTTTGGGTATTCATCCTTTTGGGGTTTTTTTAGGTATTTTCTTGAGAAGCTGGGTAAAGATGCATCAGAGGGTGTTAATCAGATGCCATTAAACCATTATAATGGAAAGTTAGAGGGAAGTGTAGTAGGGGTTCTACTGAGTAATCTACCATCATGTGGCCCTGAAATCCAGGTATTTTCTAAGTTAAATTTGTGCTACTTTTAACCAGCACTGGAAAAAGTCTGGCTTAATAGTAAAGGAACATGCTTAGAATCCAACAAACTTGGGTTCTAATCCTGGCTCCATTTTATATTATTTGAAAGCTCTGGGCAAGTTTATCTAACAACTCTATGCCTCAGTTTCTTTGTAGATAGGGTTGAAAAAATAAAACTGACATTATAGCATTCAAGATTAGGGATAATGCCTTGTATAGGGGTAAAGGACCTTGTATGATAGTTGGCACAAGATGGATCCCTAGTAAACACTAGTTATTAATGCCATCAATAATATTGAATAGTCTGTGTTTCCTTATTATTTATAGTCTAATAGCTCACCTAGAAGAAAGTAAGAGGATATCAACTATGCTGAGTGGAGAGAAATGATTCTCCTAGTCTACAGCATTTCTGCCAAGGAAATAAACTTCTTGCCTCTGGCCTGAATAGCATCCAAGGAGCCCACTAGCTGCAGTACAATAATAGGTGCATGTCCTTGCCTGGCACTGAACACACACTTGGAAGCCAGCCTACTAGATCCCAGTCTGAGAACCAAGAGCAACTGCACAAATGGCCCCAGAGCCCCAGGGACCATGGGACTCCCTGACCCACATGACTGACCCACTGCCCAGGCTCCCCATCATGATCCAGCAAGCCACATCTGAGTGGAAGAAACAAAACAGGGACATCACTTTGTGCAACCAACAAAAGGAACAAGCCAAGCCAATCAGCAGACACTCCTATTAAGTATCCTTAATAATTATAGCTACCATTGGTGTGCCAGACACCCCCCCCGATATTTCACAGGCTTATTCTTATTTAAGTATCACAATAACCCTGTGAGATAGGTATTGATATCATCATTTTACAGAGGAGGAAACAAGGCTCAGAGAAATTCATAGTAACTTACCCAACATCCCATAGCTGGTAAGAGTCAGAGATAGGATTCCAATCCAGATCTGTATGACTATAAAACTCAAAGTCATCCTACCATACCATGCTCATTTTTCAGGAGCCCATGGAGTTCTTCAGGGGCTTCAGAACCTGACTCACAGACTCTAACCTGGAAGGAACCTTGAAAATTACACCAGTTATTAAGCTGTTGTCTCTCAGCTCCAAGACCACACTTCCACATTCAGCTTTGTGATGCTAGCAATGGGACCCTGCACACCCCATTTCCCCATTGCCAGCTGCTTCCTGTGAGGCTTTCCCAGTGGAGGTTAGGGGAACAGTGGGCTAGAGTAAGACCTAAAAAAAGGAGAGGTGGCCTGCTACTTCCTGATTGTTTCCCTTTAGGTCAGCAGGGCCCCAGGAATGTTTCTTCTTTACCCTGACCTCAGTAGCTTTTTTGTGTAACACAGAGATTCTGGTTTGCAATTTTCTCAGCACCAGCCACATTATACCACCCTCCCCTCCCTTCCCCAGAGATACCAGGACCTAGTGGTCCTGAGAAGCATGTATAACAGTCTCTACCTCTTCTTTCTGTTCTCCCAGTCCTAAGTATGATAGCTGCCTTCTGCAGTTGCTACCTCTGTGTTTTCTCTCCACCTTCCCAGTTCTCTACTACCTGGTTAAGAATTGTTTATAGTAATTTCTCTGTTAACATAACTGGCATGGTTTCTATCCCCTGACTAGACCCTGACTGACACAAAGAATCATCTACTCTAATGCCTTTTGAATAAGGAAACTAGGCCCAAAGAATTGAGATGACTCGCCTAAGTTTGCACAGCTAGTTAGTACTAGAGTTCATAATAATGTTGCCACCATTTATACATTTAGAATATGCTACATCCCAATGAAGTACTTAGACCATCAGCCCTATAAAACAAATATGAAACTGAAGTTCAAAAGTTTTGTGATTTCACTCATGTCCTTCACCTAATGAGCAACAGAGGCACCATTTGAACTGAATTAGCCTCACTGCACAATCAGGGCTCTTCACCACTATTCTGTGCTTGGCATCTTGTCTCCTCTCCCAGAGAGAGGCAGAGATGCAAATGTCTCTGCATCTCCAAGGACTGGGGGAGCTTCTAGCTGTGACCGCTCACTCTACTCTTAGAACTGCTCACTTGACGTCAGTAATCTTTTCTTAGCACTCCAGGCACAAAATAAAAATCTAAATATCATTCCATCTACTAACACTTCTTAACCAAGCCCCCAAACCAAAAGGGAAGAAAACAGCTTTTATATCACATCACTTGTCTCCTAAGCTATTCAAGAATCTTTAGGATGACTGAAGCCCCTCTCATAGCCAATCACAATGACTCCACATCCTGTGTGATTCACAGACAAAACCAAAGGAGGATTAGTTGGCAACAAGGAAGGAGTAAGGTCACAGTTATCAAACCTATAAATACCTTTCATAACCCTGCTGCAGGCTGGGCTACAAAATGAGGGAGCTCTAATATGCTATTTACCAGTTATCAAAAAAGTTACACTTCAAAAATATCAGTAAGTCTCTATTACCTCCTGACAGGTGGAGCTCAATTAGGAGCTTCCAAGGAGCTGGGTTTGGAGTCCAGCCACTCCCCAGACTGGGAGTTCTAATCATAGCTAGACTACAGTTGGCTAATCACAAAAGTAGATGGTAGGGCTCCTGTGTGAGGGATTCTGCCAGCTTGTTGTCTACTAATGACTCAACCTAGATGACCAGCAGCTCTTATTAGGCTCAATACCCTTGTTTGTAGGAAGCATCCTCAGAAAAATTCATCTTCATTCAAGCCCAGAATGGAGGCTAAGGCAGGAGGCCTCAGTGCATGCAGGAAGGCTTGCCACCATCCCAGAGTTGAAACTACCCACAAATACAAGAGTAGAAAACATAATTAGGACAAGCCATGGGCCCTTCCATGTGTCCTGAGCTTTGGCAGTCAGTTCCATGAAGCCCTTGAAAGTTGTGCTGCCTTACATTCAATAACCACTTACGGAACACTAACTAGGTGCCAGGTACTGACAGGATTGTTTTGTTTCATTCAACAAACATCTGCTGAGCATCTGCAATGTACAAGGGCCTTACCAAATAGGAAGTACTCATGCCTAAATGCAGCCTTCTGGGCTGTGTATTGCTTCTACTCTGCTCAGTATCCTGGTTTTCACAGATTTCTCAATGCCCACAGCAGGAACAGTCTGGTTTACTAGGAAGAGTAACAGACCAGGAGCCTTAGGATTTAACTCTGGGCTCTGCTGTGCACCCCCTAAAAAATTTAGGCAAGTCACTCAACTACCTCTCAGTTTTCTCATGTGCCAAAAGGAGTCTTGTAGTCTTACAGATCAGGTCATGATCCCAGGGTCCTCCAAATTGGGCTCCCTGCTCAGCAGGAAGCCTGCTTCTCCCTCTCCCACTTCCCCTGCTTGTGTGCCTTCTCTGGCTGTTTCTCTCTGCCAAATAAATAAATAAAATCTTAAAAAAAAAAAAAAAGACATGGGGTCTATACAGCAAAGGAAACCAACAACAATATGAAGAGGCAAACTAACTACTAAATGGGAAAAAAAATATTTGCCCATCATATATCTAATAAGAAATAAATATCCAAAATATATAAGGAACTCATACAACTGAATAGCAAAAACACAATAACAATAACAATCTACTTAAAACTGAGCAGAAGACCTGAAGAGACATTTTTCCAAAGACATACAGATGGCCAATAGGTACATGAAAAGATGCTCAACATCACTAATCATCACAGAAATACAAATTAAAACCACAATGAGATACGACCTCATGCCAGTCAGGACGAGTGTCAAAAAGCCAAGAAATAAGTGTTGGCCAGAACTGGAGAAAAAGGAACCCTTGAGAACTGTTGGTGGAAACATAAACTGGCACAAATGTAAATTGGTGTGGCCACTATGGAAATGGTATGGATGTTCCTCAAAAAATTAAAAGGAGAACTACCCTATGATCCAGCAATTCTGGTTCTCAATATTTATACAAAGAAAATGAAAAACACTAATCCAAAAAGATATTGGCATCTCCATGTTCATTGCAGTATTATTTACAATAGTCCAGATATGGAAACAATCTATGTGTCCGTTGGTGGATGAATGGATAAAGAAAATTTGGTAACAGACACACACACACGCACACACACACACACAGAGGAATATTATTTGGCCATAAAAAAGAAGGAAATTTTACCATTTGTGACAATGTGAATGGACCTCAAGGAGATTATGCTAAGTCAAATAAATCAGACAGGGAAAGATACTATATGATCTCACTTGTATGTGAACTCTAAAAAAAAAACAAACAAAAAAACACAAGCTCATCGATACAGAGCACAGATTAGTGGTTGCCAGAGTCAGCAGGTAGGGGGTAGGAGAAAGGAGTGAAGAGGGTCAAAAGACACAAATTTTCAATTATAAAATAAATAAGTTATGGTGACTATAGTTAATAATACTGCATTGCATATTTGAAAGTTGCTAAGGGAATAGATTTTAAAAGGTAAGAAAAAAACTTTGTAACTATGCAAGGTGATGGATGCTAAACTTAACGTTGATCATTTTGTGATATACAGAAGTATCAAATCATTATGTTGTACACCTGAAATTAATGTTACATGTCAAGTATATGATAGATAAAGAAGAAAAGTAAAAAACACACCAGAAATGAAAAAGAGAACATAACTCCAGAGAAAGTAGTTACTAAATATCATAAGAAATAAATGCCAATATATTTTAAAATGACAATTCTATAAAAATATTATTGACCAAAATTGACTTAAGGAAAAAAAATTTCTAAACTTAAATAAACCAATAACCGTTAACAAATAGGGGAAAACTGAAAGACAAAATCACCCCCAGGAAAATGTGGCCACATAGGTTTATTTTCAAGGCTGTTGTAGCTTGTTTGTTTATTTATTTATTTATTTATTTATCTGTTGGTGTCCACTTCATTCAGTGGCCAGCCACAACACGCAGAATAGCCCTCACCCTCACCCCTCCGGAATCATGAATCTCGGCACTGGAAGGGCCCCAAGCCCATCTCATCTAGTCTCCTGCTCCCACAGGACTCCAGTCACCAACATCCTGGTTGAGGTTTCCAGTCTTTGCATGAATAAATACATGCAAGGGTGACCACTCATTGTTTATCAATGTGTCATTCCATTCCTGCTCAGCTCTGTAAGTAGAAAACATGGTACCCAAAACCTCTCCATATATTTACCTCTCAGTGGTCCTAGTTCAGCTCCTCTGAGGCTACCTCACTTACCTAACCCCTCTTCTCCAGGGTGTTCTTTTTTTTTTTTTTCCAAGATTTATTTACCTAGTTAGAGAGAGAATACGTAAGCATGAGTGGGAGAAGGGGCAAAGGGAAAGAATCTTCAGCAGACTCCCCACTGCACAGGGAGCCCATGTCAGGGCTTGATCTCGTGACAGATGAGACCATGACCTGAGCTGAAACCAAGAGTTGGAGGCTTAACCAACTAAGGCACCCAGGTGCCCTTCTAGGGTACTCCTGGACTCCTTCATTCTCCTCCTTCACAAGAACTTCTATAAATTGCTTTGGGGTTTCACAAAGCACGTTCCTTTCATGTCATTAGCAAAATGACATTCCAAAGTCCGGGGGTGGGGGGACCAATACCTTGACATTGCTTGGGCCCATTAACAGAAATGAGTTCTTCACCCCATTTATTCAGAAGTTGACATTAGGCATAAAAAAATAGGCATGATATTTTCAGCCAGACTCTAGGCAGAAGACACTAAAAATACATCTATGTCCTCAGGCACATGATCAGAGCCACTATGAATAACCCTCCATGCTCCCTGGAAATTCAGGCAGGTACCAAGAAGGGGCCTGCAGGGCAATGTTTATGTGGGGACACAAAGGGAGGCTTTTGTCTTCTAAGAGATGAGGCATGGCCCAGAGCAATGGAGACCTTGTCCTTTGCCGTACTGTGAGATGGTCCAGGGGGGAAGGAGTAGATTAGGAGAACAGGGGGATTTGGCCATATTATAATCATAATTTCTCTCAATCTTTGAGAATTATGAGTAAGAACTTGGACTTAAATTAGCTTATGATTAAACTCAAACAGTGTTATTGTAGTAGCTGGCTATACTAAGTCCAAGTCACTGGATAGTAGAAGGAATTAATACCATATAAGTATTATCACTTATTAATAACAATAATAATTATATTTATTGAGCCAGTCACTGTTCTTTAGCTATATTATCTTGTTTAATCTATACTACAACACTATAAAGAGATATCATTATTATCCTCATTTTACAGTTGAGTAGACTAAAGGTGATAGCGTAGTAATTTGCCTAAGGTCACACAACTAGGAAATAATTTATTCATGTCCACGTGCCTTGGATTCCAAGCTCTTAATCAAGAGGAAAAATACAGGGGGACCTGGGTGGCCCAATTAGTTAGGTGACCAACTCTTGATCTCAGCTCTCATCTCTATCTCAGGGTCATGAGTTCAAGCCCCAGGTTGGGCTCCACACTGGGCATGAAGACTACTTTTAAAAAGACAGAGAGAGAGAGACAGAAACAGAGAAAGAATGAGGCTTCCTTCCATAGCCAATCAGTTTTAAAGCCATTCAGAGCAGACCAGGATCTCTAGATACCAATCATTCCTACATGTAGACTTCTGAGAAGCAAGCAGAGCAGGCCTCTGACTGATGTGGATTCCCTCTGGCCTCTGGGCTGGCGACTCTGCCATCTGCAATCTAGGCTTTACCTCAGCTGTCTAGTCACATCGTCCCTGGATCCCCAGGTCCTCTGCCCCTGCTGCCATCTGTGTCTGCTTACCTGTGCCCGCTTGACTGAGCACAGACACTTGTTCCCCAAGCCTGTGCTAAGCCACTGGACCCTTACATCCAGCAGGCCTACCAGGGAAAACACAACCATCTACTCTTGTCAGTCATCTCCTTCCACCTGCTTGGATGCTCTTCCACAAGCTGGCTGCTTTTCCTCACCTGCACTGAACTTACAGAGCTCTGAACCCAGCTCTACAGGTTGCACCCTCGTGCCTATTTAAAATCTTCAGAGGCAATAAAGCACAGTGGTTACAGCCCACCACACTTGAATTCAGTCTCAGGTCTGCCATATATAATCAGTTACCTTATGCAAGTTTTTTTTTTTCCTTAAAGATTTTATTTATTTATTTGACAGGGAGAGAGAGCACAAACACAGGGAGCAGCAGAAGGAGAGGGAGAACCAGACTCCTCACTGAGCAGGTAACCTGATGTGGGAGTCAGTCCCATGACCTTGAGATGACGACATGAGCTGAAGGCAGATGCTTAACCAACAGCCACCCAGGTGCCCCGTTACACAAATTTCTTAAATGTACCCTCAATTTTCTTTCTTTCTTTTTTTCTTTTCTTTTTTTTTTTTTTTAATTGAGGTAAAGCTGACAAATTAGTATCAGGTATACAATGTGATGGTTCAATATTTGTATTAGTCTCAATTTTCTTATCCATAAAAGTGGATTTTGAGGATTCAGTGAGGTCGTATGCATAGTGCCCTGAATGTACTTAGTGCTCAGTAAATGTAAGTTCCTGTCTCCAAATTCATTTAAATGTTACTGCCTAACCCAATTCTAACTCTAACATCCCATAGGTGCCTGCTACCCAGATGCTACCCAAGATGTAGTTCTGAGTCCCTGGTTTGTTTTCAAATCAGAGGGCTTCTCTGAAAACTGATAACTCACCAAACCACACTGAAGCATAAGTATAACTTGTTCACAAAGCATTAGAAAAGGAAAATTATCTTTGGGAACAATTCCCCTCAACCCCCATCCCATCACACACCTGGTTAGTGATAGAGACAGGACTAGAACTTGGGTTCAAATAATTTTCTGTCACTGCCTAAAATGAATTAAAAAGAGATACAGCTTTTGGCAAAGAGATGCCATTTATACAGTTCTTTATAATAACTGTGATCCTAGTGATCCTGAAAGTTGGGCCATCTTCAAAAAGAAAATCCTTTTCTTTCACTTTTGTTGTATTACATTTTTCCATATAATTAGATTTTGGGTACACTGAGGATCAAATTAATTTGAATTCCCTGCTTTCATGAGGGCCAACAGTGGAATTTGGTACCCTAAGTATGGGCTGGGTAGCAGACAGAGCTAGTTAGGAATTCTATTTTGTAGCACATAATCTCTAGGTAATTGGAAAGTTACCAAAGTCTACTTAGACTCACTGTCTCTCAGAGTTAATATTATTTGGCCATTCCTAATTGTGATGATCCTCAAATATTATCAGTCACATGGTATCACAATTTTTTAAATATCTGGGGTCACTATCATCTACTTCACATGTTTCTGTATAAAACCTTATTTATTTTCTTCAGTTATGTCTAAACAATATCTATGCAATCACAAGCTGGTATTCTGGTTAATATCTTTCTAATATGCATTAAAATATGCAACCGTTAGTTATTTGTTTGCAATTTCCCATCAGTAATACATAAACCACTACTGGCAAATACTGCCTCATCAGATGCACAAATACCTTCTACAACAGAGTAAACATTTGATTAAACAATGTCCCCTTCACTAGATGGGTGATGGCTACTAAGGAGGGCACTTGTGATGAGCACTGGGTGGTATATGTAAGCGGTGAATCACTAAATTCTACTCCTGAAAACAATACTAAACTATATGTTAACTCTATAGAATTAAAAAACAAAACAAAACAAACAACAACAACAACAAAAACCCCACCAACATTCTGTTCAATAACTCCAGTGAGGGGACTCACCACTTTCCAGCTTATCTAAAGATTTAGTTCCCAACTAAACAGATAGTTCTGGAAGGACACCAGGCAGTACCAAAGTCATCAATGGTAATATTTTGAAATTTTTACATTTTTTTCAGAAAGAACCTCTTGAAAGAGAATAAGACTTTCAGGTCAGAGGTAGTTAGAATTTCAACTCTACTACCTGTAAGTTCCTGAGCAAGTGACAACTTCTGAGCCTCACTTTTTTTTTTTTTTAAGATTTTGTTTATTTTTTTGACAGACAGAGATCACAAGTAGGCAGAGGCAGGCAGAGAGAGAGGAGGAAGCAGGCTCCCTGCTGAGCAGAGAGCCCGATGTGGGGCTCGATCCCAGGACCCTGAGATCATGACCTGAGCTGAAGGCAGAGGCTTAACCCACTGAGCCACCCAGGTGCTCCCAAAGGCAGAGGCTTTAACCCACTGAGCCACCCAGGTGCCCGGAGCCTCAGTTTCTTCATTCTGTAAGGGGACAATGATACCCGTGACACTCTTCTGATAGGGCTGACTATGGGTTAAATGCATACAATGAAGCATCTAGCACAGCACCTGGCACAAAGTAATCACCTACTGAATATGAGTTCCCTTCCTTCTTCACAAGAATATAGAGTACAATAACCTGGAAACACTGACTCATGACTTTCCTTGGTAAAAATTCACCTAGTTTATCTCCTAGAGGCACTCCAATCACTCTGTTTTTGCATATGAATTTGGGACAGTATTTTTTTTTCCTGTTTGGCTGGGAGCCTGTTTATCTTTCCAAACCACAACTAGGGGACATGATCATTCTGAATATCAAGACAGAATTTCTGACTGAAATGGCAGAGCCCTCACTCTTGGTTTTCTAGGTACAAGAGGTTTCCTTAATTCCAAGGGGAAATCTAGTCTGCCTTTGGGGATGTGGAGGTTAGACCCAATGGGAATGGGGGATTGGAGTGGGGGAGGGGCTCTAACCTGGAGGCACCAACCCTGAATCTGGCTGCTTAAGCCCATAGAATTTCACCAGAAAACCATCAACCATCACTATCAAAGAGCTAGGGCCTTTGAACTGAGGCTACACAGCCCAGAAAAAGTAGGAAAAGTAGAGCTGGAGCGCAGACAGTCATAATGAGGTGGGCTGGTGGTCAAAACCTCATTTACATTCTTTTCACTCATTATTATGTGGTGTTAAGGAACTTTTCTGCTGAGCAGAGTGACCTTGACATGTGATTTCCTGTGCTCTCTGGGTATATGCAAAGTGTTATAAGAAGTAATGATTCCCAAAGAACCCATCTAATCTGACAATTTTCATCAACCTCCAAAAGGAGAGTTTTTATCTTTTGTCCATTTCTCCTGGGTTTTTTTCTTTCTTTTTTTTTTAATTGTGTTACTATATAAAAAGAGAGAACAAGATCTATAACCTTCAACAATGTCCTTGCAAAAGTTAGAAGTGTGACATAAATGTGATCTTTCACTCATCTTAACAACCACTCAGCATTTCTCAGCAGGTGATTTAAATATCCACTGGCCCTACTCTCCTCTTTGTCTAAATCATGGTAATCTCCAGGCAACCCCTGTGAGTTTGGCCTAAGAACCACAGGCACTAGACTATCAGGACCCAATGGCATGAATCTAGGCAGCCAGATCCTAACTAGTCTAATCTCAACCAATTTTGAGTCCACATTTGTGAACGTGGGTTATGAGGGATATGGGAATAAAACTCTGATTCTGGCTGTTTACAAACTTTGTGTGATATGAGTGAAATCTACTATCCAACTTTTATCCAAAAACATCTTTTGAAACTACTTTTTAAAAAAAAGATACTGAAAAAACTAAAAAGAAAAAAAGAAAAAGAAAAAAGAAAGAAATTGAAATATGATTGAAATGTTTTACAGTAAAAATTAATCAAAACAGTAAAATTCAGGGATGCCTGAGTGGCTTGGTCAGCTGAGCATCTGACTCTTGATCTCAGCTTGGGTCTTAATCTCCGAATAGTGAGTTGGTGTCCTGCATTGGGCTCCACATAAAAAAAGAAAAGGAAAAAATAAAACAGTAAAATTCAGCACAAAATCAATACTTAATTATTCATCATTAGCAATAGTAAGACTACCAATAAGATAATGGTAAACATTAGCATCGTCAATCACAATGGGTTTAATAAGGATTTAAATTAAAAAGCCATATAAATTTCAGGGCACCAATGTGGCACAGTCACTTAAGAGTCTGCCTTTGGCGGGGCGCCTGGGTGGCTCAGTGGGTTAAGCCTCTGCCTTTGGCTCAGGTCATGGTCTCATGGTCCTGGGATGGAGCCCCACGTCAGGCTCTCTGCTCAGCAGGGAGCCTGCTTCCCCCTCTCTCTCTGCCTGCCTCTCTGCCTACTTGTGATTGATCTCTCTCTCTCTCTGTCAAATAAATAAATAAAGTCTTTAATTTAAAAAAAAAAAAAAAAAGAGTCTGCCTTTGGCTCAGGTCATGATCCTGGGGTCCTGGGATCCAGCCCCAAGTAGGGCTCCCTGCTCAGCAGGCAATCTGCTTCTCTCTCTCCCTCTGCTCCTCACCCTGTTTGTGCTCTCTCTCTCTCTCAAATAAATAAAATCTTTTTTTTAAAAGGCCATATAAATAAGAATGAAGATTTGAGAATTCAACACAATTTTTTAAATGTCACATGACTTTCAGGTTTATCTGTAATGTTGATAGACTGTACATTTCAGCTTCAAAATAAAGAAAAATATTCTGTTTTCCAGCCCTTCAAAAGCTATTGCTATTCTTCCTCCCTACTCTGACCCAACTTCTCTGTAATCATTCTTTAGTAATCTTCTGAATTCCTTCCCATTCTATTAAAGGCTCCAAGGAACTATTTCTTTCTCACCGCACCCCCTCCCGACACACACTCTGCCTCCATGTCAACAAGCTCTATTATCTTTCCCAGGGAGGAAAACATTAGCATCAACAATCCAAAAAGATAGAAAATGCCAAACCATTGACTTTTAGTATTAGAATACACTATATAGATCTTGCGGGTATCTGAGCCTTCCTAATAATAGTTTCCAGGAGAAGATTTAAATGCACTTTGTGAATTTTCTAGATACACACCATGTGACAGGAGGAGAAGCCCACATGAGAACATGAGCTGGTAAGAATTTGAGATTTTTAATTTGCTACAGTAGGTACACATAAAGTTGATCTGACAGGAAACCAAAAAAAAAAAGCATGAGTAGCCCCAGGGGTCTTCCCCAAACCACTCCCTACTTCTGTGTAAGGAGGAAGTTACCTTAACTTCCAGATCCATTCTTAGACATTTATTGCAAAGAACCAAAATAATAGGGGGAGAAAGAAAATTAAAGTGCCCAAAAGGCTATGTTGACCTACATAATGAAGAGCTGAGCAAAGAAGGGAGAAGGAAGAGATAAGTGACTTTATGTAGGTTCAGCTGGGTAAAGACCCAGGGGAGTAGGTTTTACTGGGGGAGAAGAGGGACTTTGGAGCAGCTACAATGTTGGGAAGATACTTTGAGAGGGGAAAAAATAGTATTTTTAAGAAGTCCTGCATTTTCAGGAAAGACAGCAAGAATTCTTCAATTTGTTTATAATTATTATTTGCTGGTCTGAATGGGATTCCATGATGGACTGGACCTTGAGATGATTATCCCCTTATCTGCATAATATCAAGTGTCAACAAAGATTCAGATTACCAGATTAGGAGGCAACCACTGATATGGATGTGTGTGGATACGTGTATGCTGTTCTTCTAACATGGCTTGCTCTCCTCTCTATTAGAAATACTCTGCCTTTGTAAAATAAGAATTAAAAAATACAGAGCTCTACACAGTGTGGCAAGATATACTCATTAAAGTTTACTTCTTGAAGCAGATATAGGATTGAGACCATTTATCTACAATGCCCTCTATGTAGAATGTACTACATGCCCTGTTCCCTTCACTGAGGCTGAGAGGCCAAGGGGCCCCTGCTGCCAATTCTGCCATCTCCAGCTGCAACAGTCCCATATTACTTTAGCTTTCATTAATTACTGGGACATCACACTCATTACCCCAGACCAGGGCATCTTAATAGCATGGCCAAGAACCACAAATATAAACCTATTCACATCAGGCAACCAAAGAATCCATTTGAAAACCAGAAATTTCCAATGAATCTTGGAACACTGAAAAAAAATAAATAAATAAAATTTTAAAAAAAAGAAAGGAAGGAAGGAAGGAAGAAAACCAGAAATTTCCTTTTTTAAAAAATAATTTTCTTTATTTTTTTATAAACATATAATGTATTATTAGCCCCAGGGGTACAGGTGTGTGAATTGTCAGGTTTACACACTTCACAGCACTCACCATAGCACATACCCTCCCCAATGTCCACAACTCCACCACCCTCTTCCTACCCTCCTACACCCCCGCCCCAGGAACTCTGTTTGTTTTATGGGATTAAGAGTCTCTTATGGTTTGTCTCCCTCCCGATCCCATCTTAGAAAACCAGAAATTTCTATAGCGACTGACTCCATTGGTCAAAGAAACAATCCCCAAGAAGCAGGGCCAGACAATGCTAATCAAGCTCAGTGCAGACCTTTCCAAAATTCCACAACTAGTCTTGCACACCTCTCCAGCCCAAGGGGAATTTAAGGCCCAATACTGTATTCTCTAAAGTATGGTAGAAAGAGGACTAGACTCACAGAGAACTGGATTCAATCCAAGCTCTGTCATCCTCTTAAGAGGCAACATAGGGTGGGAGGTTGTACAAAGAGATGATCTAGACAGTCTGGGTTCAAACCCCAGCTCCCTCACTTACTTTTCTTGTGACTTCGGGCAAAGCAATTCACCCTTTTGTGCCTCATTTTCCTCAACTATAAAAAAAAGGATAATAATATTTACTTATCAGTGTTTGCAGTGAGAATTAAATAAGACATATGTAGAAGCTCAGTAAGGGTTAGTTGCTGGTGTGTGGCCTTGGACAAGTCACTTAACATATCTGTATCTCAGTTTCCTCTTTTGTAAAGTAATGGAGATGGATTACATAATTTCAAAGACTCTTGACAATACCAAACTCTAAGAAGATGTCAGATCCCCACAGGGAATAATAGACATAAGGAACAAATAACCAGGGAAAATTTGGCATGAGATGTTGGTTGATTCTTATAGAAGGGCTACAGAAGAGGCAGTAGAGACCAAGCAGATTGGAAGGGTAATCATCACCCAGGCATCTACAGGAAGTGGACATTTCCCATAGTCAGCTGGGCACGTGGAGCAGCTCTCACTCTCCTCACAAAGGCAATCATTCCCACAGACTGAACCAGTGGAAAGAAAGACAATGCTAAACAAAAAAAATTTTAAGACCAAAAGAAGCAAATTTGATAAAAAACAATTTTTAAATGAAACAAAAAACAAACCAGTCTAAGGTGAGGTTCTGATATTGATTCTGTCACTAGCTTGGTTTTTCATTTTACTTTGGCTAGCCAGGAAACTCATAGACAATTTACTGTCAATTTCTAATAACTCTATAGAAGTTATATATTGCCACCATAACTCCACTCTCCCTTTCACTTGGTCATTATACTTTATCTTATTTTCCATGATTGCAGCATTGGTTGTATTTTAGATTTGCCTATTTCATTGTACCTATTTTTATAATACACTTGAAATCCTTTATGAAACAAGGCAGGTTATTAAATAAGTAGAAATATTTTGCAAGTCACTCAATTACTTTAGACCTCATCTTTCTATGTATAAAATAAGTGTCTGGGGCACCTGGGTGGCTCAGTCATTAAGTGTCTGCCTTGGGCTCAGGTCATGATCCCAGGGTCCTGAGATCGAGCCCCGCATCAGGCTCCCTGCTCGGCAGGAAGCCTGCTTCTCCCTCACCCACTCCCCCTGCTTATGTTCCCTCTCTCTGTCTCTGTCAAATAAATAAATAAAATCTTAAAAAAAAAAAAAAAGTGTTTGGGACTCAATGTCCAATATTCCTTTTAGTTCTAATCCTGGTAATTCCAATCTTTTCATTTCTAAAGCTAAAAGTTCATATTAAGTTGCCTTTATAGAGCTTTGATTTACTGTATATAAGTAGCACTGGGTTCTCCAATGTGCTTTAAGTTTCCTTATGCTTTATGTTAAGATTATTGCCAGCAGCAATAATGATTTTTAGTGGTAGATTCCCTTCCAACCTACTAAGTGTTCCATTAGTATCCTAGAATTAGATTTATAATTCTAACTAACATATGAACAGGGCTTAACATTTATATAGAATTTATCACCTTGACTGAAAGTTTGAAATTATCTCACTTTGATCTTCAGCTAACCTTTGTGAGAAGTGAAGCAGGAATACATTCTACTTTACAGATGAGGGAAAATAACAGATGAAATAAATAGCATCCCTTTTTACAGATGAGGAAACACAAATACAAAGAGATAAAGTGACTTCCTCAAATTACACAGATAATGATTGGCACAGGGACTTGAACCCTAATCTTCTGACTCTGAACTCTTGACCCTCTCCAGCCTCTACAAAAGATCCTTCCAGCTCCCACTGAACACTTCCAGGTCACAAATCTCCTCAGACAGCCTCTCCAATATGTTGTTGTGAAGATTCATTCACTCCCATCCTATGGAGTACCATAGAGTTGGTCTTAATCCTCTTTGATATGACAGAGCTTCTAACCTTTGAAACAATCCTGTACCTCTGAAACTTTATTACTGAGCCAAATATTACAGCCAAATTCCCCCAGGGCTGTTTTTTCTGTTGGATTAAAAGGTCCAGTGCCTGAGGCCAACAGGATTTCCAGGGGCTTATAAAAAAGGGGAAAAAAATTAATTGGTTCCAACCTGCAGAAAAGCAAACTGAAATTAATAAACATTTAATCCATAGCCTGCAAAATTTAACAGTATGTCAACTTCATTAGTAGTTATTATTCATAAAAAATTCATTGCCTGTGAGAGTAATTTGTGGATTAGTTTCTCTTGTTTTATAAGAATTTCTGAGTAGGTACAATGATTGGTAAGACATAGCCGACTGTAAATTTAATAAGTCATTCATAGGCAAATAATTCCAAAAGCAAAATTATAAAAATCCTTTCAACATTTTATGGAAATTTTTATATTTGAGATGTGCATACATTTTACTATGTTTGGTATAAGTGATGAAGACTCTAGAAGAGCCTACAGAAAACTTAAAAAGGTCCTGAGTCTTCCATTGCCTAAATTTCTCCATTTGGGTCAACAAGATATACCTTTTAGTAAGATTGCTCCCTGTGGCCTAACAGTTTCTTCTAGTTTCTGGATTCGCCCACTAAATTGAACATTTCTGGTTTAGATAAAAATAAAGTTGCTGGGGAGTACTTGGGCCCTGTCAAAAGTACACAAGTACAACACGGCGTATAGCCAGAGATAGTAGATAACTAAAAATTCAAAAGGACCCCCATTGGAAGCTTTCTCTCTCCACACCAATCAAACCCAATCTCTTCCAGACATGATGAGAAAGTGCTCTTAAAAAACACAAACTCTTGCAAAAGAGCCACTGCAGTCTGCATATTGCCAAGGGCCTGGTTTAATTGCCTCAAGGAGCCTGAGGGTGCACTGACAGGATCCTAAAAATTTTGTAGGTTAAAAACCATCTTGCATCCAGACAAAGAGACTGCTGTTAATTTGGTTAAACTTCTTGTATTTGAGTGATACACTTGGCATCAAAAATGGCAAATCTTTAAAGGCTCAAAGGCTCTGTGAGTGCTGCCTTCACGGAGCCTAAGGAAAGACCATCTAGCATGAAGTCTTTCTTTACCTTCGATGCCCTCAGAAGCCACCAAGGGGAAAAGCTGTAGGGATCAATTTGTGAATCCCAGGAGCTAGTAATGATGACAAACTTGCTTCCTGGAGGGCCAAGCCTGTGACTGTTGGCTTCAATCCCAGGCTTTCTGGGAGTCCTGGGGAGCTGAAATTACTGAGGCAACATTTTGATGGTACCTGCTAAAGCCATAGCCAATTCTAGAATTTGCTACCCTGCTTGGGAAAAGAAAGTCTGAACCTTATCTGGATTTCTGGGGGACTCCTTGGATCTTGTCTGAGGCCGGAAATAAAGCAAATTCCTAAGAGGGGTGGAATAGGGGACTTGGGGCCCTGCATCAAAAAGTCATGAGCAAAAAAAGCTTCTTTCAAAGGTATTCAGAGACTTGGTATCCTAGGTGAGGATGAATTTGCCTCATGAAAGCCCCCTGTCCATCTAGCACTTCAAGAGTCCATCCAGGGCTGTTTCCTAGTCAGTCCTCCATGTCCACTGCTTCATCTCTGTGCCTCTCCACGCAGACCCTTCAGACTGATATTGATTCCAGCTAGCTTGGTACTTGACCCTGGCTTCCCCTGAAACCATCTGAAATGCCCCTTGTCTGTATTCCCAAAGCCAGTCCTGGCTCCAGAACCCAGCCTTCACCGCAGAGCCACACCTCTGTTGGCCGGGCAAAGACTAAATGTTCTAATGCAGAGATCTCCAGAGCTTCTAACAGAGATTCAGCAAGGCTCTTGAGGAAGTGACAAGTTTGGTCATGGAGGAATCAACCCTTTTAGTAATTCGGTAGTAAAGTTGACCCTTTAACAACACAGGTTTGAACCACACAGGTCCACTTACATGCAGATTTTTTTCTACATACAGTACAGTATTATAAATATATTTTCTCTTATAATTTTCTTAATAACATTTTTTCTCTAGTTTAGTTTATTGCAAGAATATAGTATATAATATATATAATATACAAAATATGTGTTAATCAACTGTTTATGCTATCAGTAAGGCTTTCAATAAACAGTAGACTCTTTGTAGTTAAGTTTTAGGCAAGTGAAAAGTTAGACACAGATTTTCAACTGTGTGGAGGGTTGGTACTCCTAACCACTATACTGTTCAAGGGTCAACTGTATTTACTGAGTGCCTGTGCTATGCAGGAACTATGCCAGGTACTTGGGGTACAGCAAAGAACAAGGCCTACCTGGGCCTATCCTCACAGAGCTCAGAGCTGCCTTCTGACCTGCTGATATTCTACTTCCTTACCCACTTCTGGCAGCACAGTTTTAGCTTCCAGAGCAGCTTAAATCATCCCAATTCTGATATAGGCCAAAAAAAAAAAAAAAAGAGGGCTATACACTCATGGACCCACACCTCTGGAATAGCAATTAAGTAAGTAATGAGGACAACCAAGGTTCATTGTAACCCTTCTACCTGATTCCCATTCTAGTTCATGTATTGTTCCCCTGGGATATCCATGATCTATGGGTTCCGCCCATATATATTCATCAATGACTTCAGTTGCTTCTCTTGTGCAAAGGAAGAAAATATGATAGATGATAAATACCTTAGGGCTATTCAGTGTAGTACATGTTGAACCTGATCTTTCCACTGGAATAAGTGGAAGTAATTTAGCTCACTGGAGTATTTATGACAGCAAGAAAAAATGAAACTCATGAAATCATATTTATTTTCCATTAATCTTATAATATCTCTTACCAGATTAAAACACTCAAAACCAAGACTCATGGTCATCTGCAGGGCATATAATTGATTAGAAAGAGGCATTCCTGAGTCATAATGTTGATTCCTTGAAGGGTAAAACAAGGAGACAGACTACTCACTTATTTTTTTAATATTTTATTTATTTGAGAGAGAGAGAGCATGTAAGGGGGGGGAAGAGCAGAGGAGAAAGACAAGCAGACTCTGTGCTGAGCCCAGAACCTGACACAGGGTTCAACTTCACAACCCTGAGATCATGACTTGAGCTAAAATCAAGAGTCACACACTTGGCCAGCTGAGCCACCCAGGTGCCCCCAAACTACTCACTTATTAACAGATCCCAAGATAAGGCTTCTCTCATCTATGAATACGGATACTGGTTTCTCTGAATTCTGCAAAGCTTCTAATGTCTATCTTAAATTCCTCCAAATACCATTTAATCCTTACTCTCTCTCTCTGTGTTTTTTAAAATTTTTATTTTTTAAGTAGACTCTATGCTCAGCGCGGAGCCCAACGCAGAGCTTGAATTCATGACCCTGAAATCAAGACCTGAGCTGAGATGCAAAGTCAGACACTTAACTGACAGCCATCCAGGTACCCCTAATCCTTACTCTCTTATGCTACCTTCAGTGACATTAGATTTTGAAGATCAAATGGACATCATCTAGGTAATCCATCTTGATAACCAAGAGTTTGATTTAGCATTTTAAAATTATTTTTAACTGGTTATTTCATGGTTTTTATATTTACTACAACTAAATGTATCTCACTTTGTAGAATAGCACATCCCAGAAGGCTCACTTTTAAAGCGCATCTTTCCTTCACTGTGCAGCAGCTTTCTATCTTGATGAAGTTCCAAAAGTTCATTTTTGCTTTTGCCTCCCTTCCTTTGGAGACGTGTTTTAAAAGACGTTGTTGTGGCCGATGTTGAAAACGTGACTGCTTATGCTCTCCTCTAGGATTTTGATGGATTCCTGTCTCACACTGAGGTCTTTCATCCATTTAGAGTTTATCTTTGTGTATGGTATAAGAGAATGGTCAAGTTTCATTCTTCTGTAAATAGCTGTCCAATTTTCCCAGCACCACTTACTTAAGAGACTGTCTTTTTTCCGTTGGATATTTTTCCCTGCTTTGTCGAAGATTAGTTGACCACAGAGTTGAGGGTTCATATCTGAGCTCTCTATTCTGTTCCATTGGTCTATGCGTCTGTTTTTGTGCCAGTACCATGCTGTCTTGGAGATCAAAGCTTTGTAATATAGCTTGAAATCAGACATGATGCCTCCAGCTTTGTTTTTCTTTGTCAACATTTCCTTGGCGATTTGGGGTCTTTTCTGGTTCCATACAAATGTTAGGATTATTTGTTCCAGCACTTTGAAAAATGCCACTGGTATTTTAATCGGGGACAGTGAACAAAACAAAGAGGCAATCCACAGAATAGGACAAGATATTTGCAAATGACACTACAGATAAATGGCTGGTATCAAAGATCTATAAAGAACTTCTCAAACCCAACACCAAAAAAACAAATAATCAAGTGAAAAAATGGGCAGAAGACATGAACAGACACTTCTCCAAATAAGATATACAAATGGCTAACAGACACATGAAAAAGTGTTCAGCATCATTAGCCATCAGGGAAATCCAAATCAAAACCACATTGAGATACTATCTTATACCAGTTAGAAAGGCAAAAATTGACAAGACAAGAAACAATAAATGTTGGCAAGGTTGTGGAGAAAGGAGAACCCTCTTACACTGTTGGTGGGAAAGCAAGTTGGTACATCCACTTTGGAAGACTGTGGATATTCCTCAGAAAGTTAAAAAAAGAGCTACCCTATGATCCAGCAATTGCACTACTGGGTATTTACCCCAAAGATACGGAAAAGTAGTGAAAAGAAAGTCCATATGAACCCCAATATTCATAGCAGCAATGTCCACAATAGCTAAACTGTGGAAGAAACAAAGACGCCCTTCAACAGATGAATGGATAAAGAAGGTGTGATTCATATACACAATGAAATATTACTCAGCCATCAGAAAGGATGAATACCCACCATTTGCATCAACATGGATGGAACTAGAGGAGATTATGCTAAGTGAAATAAGTCAAACAAAGAAAGACGATTATCACATGGTTTCACTTATTTGTGGAACATAAGGAATAGCATGGAGGACATTAGGAGAAGGAAGGGAAAAATGAAGGAGGGGAATCAGCGGGGGAGATGAACCACAAGAGACTACGGACTTTGGGAATCAAACTGAGGGTTTTTGGGGGGGGAAAGGGTAGGGGAGCCCAGTGATGGGTATTAAGGACGGCACGTATTGCATGGAGCACTGGGTTTATAAGCAAACAATGAATCATGGAACACTACATCCAAAAAAAAAAAAAAAACTTATTACAGTAAAAAAAATTATAAATCCAATAGCTTCTACCACTAAATAAATAAATTAATAAATAAATAAGTAAAGTGCATCTTTCCCCTGACATTCATATAAAACCAGTCCCAAGACAAAAATCACCTTTAATGATGCAGAGATCTTTTTTAATCACACATTTTTTATGAAACAATAATAATACACACGTGAAGACTGAAGTTTCCTTTGTCTGGCAAAATCACTTCTAGAGTTAAAGGGAAAACAGCAATTACAGCTTAAGAACAGAACATCCTAGACTAAAAATTCATTCAGCTTTTATCAAATCTCCTTGCCATCATTTTACAAAAGAATAACAGGAAACTCTCCTTGGGTACTCAGACCTTGTTTCCTAGCAATTGACAGAGGCTGCAGGCTCTTAGGAATAAGCAAGTGAGCTAAGACTGAAGAGAGTAGAGACTGAGATTCCAAATACCATGGGAAGTGGATCAATAGGCAATTAGTGAAAAGTGGCCCTCCCTGTTATGTGTACAGAGCATTTATCTGTTAACCAATGTAAAATTAGGCTCCAGAAAAAATATAATAATTCCTTTAATCAAGCAGAATCCATATATATCTATAAAAGTCGAGAAGAGGAGGCAGAGCAGGTAAGAACAAAGTAACTGTCTAGTAAAACGAAGCCAAAATGTAGTGTTGTAAGTCAGACTGTAGAGTATCCAGGAGCTCAGCACCTGACCCAAAGGCACCAGTTACAGTGTGTGTATCTGTGTGAGCACACACATGCACACATGTGTACATTTGTACATGTATGGGCATATAGACACATGCAAATGCACACAATAACAACAATTTAGTAACAACATCATGATTTTGGTAGGGGTTGGTACAGATTAAATCAGAGGAAAAGATAAGGGAAAAAAATATATATAGAATACATATAGAATGTTTGGCATATTTGCAATTACATAAAAGCAAAGGAAATTCACCAAACTTTAACTATGGTTATTTCTATGATTGTGGATGGTTTGTCTTTGTATTTTTTTGTATTTTCCTAATTTCTATAGTAAGCATGCATCTTTGACTTCCATATATAATGAGGAAATGTCTTGTTTAAAAAAGGAAAGAAAAAGTTTGAGATCAAGGAAAAGCAAGAAAAGGGAAATTCTCCTGGGAGGACTAATAAAAGGAAAACTTAATCAAGAAGCTATAAATGGAGATAGAAAACATTAAAATCTACCTGAAAGTTGCACCTAACATAAGGTTGGGTTGGGTTTAAAGGCAGCTCTTGAAGTGACATGAAGCAGGGGCTGTTAAAGCAATGGACTAGTTAGTAAGGTTCTATAGCTATAATTTTTACCCACCAGTGTACCCCCAAATTACTTCACACTGTAATAAAATATAGAGCTTGGAGCTAAATTACCAACTGAATGTGCAACGCAAAACCCACTTTGGAAGAGGACATATAGAGAGGTAGAAGAGAAAGATAGCCATCCCAAAAGGTGCCCTCTAGTGTGGATATCCCCCAATGCCAACGGGAAAAAGGCCAAGGCAGATGCATCTTGGGAACAGATTGGTGGGCAACCCAAGTCAGTTACTGAAACATATGGCTGAAAGCAATAGCTCTCAACCCCCAAACACACTGCAGGAGCAATGGCATCCCAAAGGCAGACCCAGGTGACGGGTGGAAAAGACTATAGAGTACTCCACGGGAAAGCTGTCATCCAAGACTTCTTTTCCCAGTGACAGCAACACAATCCAGGATTTGACAACCTGAGAGTAAATCTCTAAGGGATGTGCATGAAGTACAAGGTAAGAGGGAAAATGGTTCATGTATGTTGGTTCTCAGCCTTTCACAAGCCTTCTTCCTTCCATGCTTAAGAGAATTCTGTCTCCACCCTCCTCACCCCACCTCCCAGACAGGAATGGTTCTGCTTGGCTAAATAGGCTCTCTTGGACTTTGCAATGCAGAGGAAAAGAGCTGGCGAGGATAAGAGGCAGGGGGTGAGAACTGATACAGTGGATGTAGGGTTTTTGGAGGGAGGCTGGGGTGAGGGAGATGGGGGAGATGTTTCAATGTAAGGGAAATGGATGGAAAAGAAAGGGAGACGTCAAAGATATATTATTATGGTCTCCTTATTTCCCCTTGCAGAGTTCAAGGAAGTCAAAAGAAGAGCTGAGACCTTTGGAATTTATTTTTAAATCTGGATGGTATTATTTTAATCACAACAGTGTTCTGAGACCATCCCATGAGAGTGCAGGCTTTAAAAACATTACACATTGATGAGGCATACCTCATTCCCACAGGGACCTTAGGGCTCAGGGGTGAAGCTAACTAGAATCCAATAAAACCATAGCAAACATTTACTTCCTAATGCTCTTGTATGTGTTGGCTAAAATAAGGGTCTTTAGCCCTTACTGTTTCCCCCTGCGGTTTTTTTTCTAACAGAATTGTCCCTGAAGCTTCTAACTCTGAAAGCTGCTCAAATTTTTCTGACAGTACAGAAGGTATAAAAGCACATCATGTTGGAAGTGACAGGAGAAAAAATGGTAATAGCTTCCCTAAGTTTGAGCTGCACAGAAATGTCTACTTTGGGTATGTTTTAAAGGATAAATGACCAAATCTGAAATAGTCTTTGTATCTAGAGCATGATGCTTGACAATTTCATACTTTCGTTCTCTCTAATGAAATCAAAGGTCCATTTAATGAAATCAATTGGATTCAGCATAAGTAGAAATAATGAACCATTCCGTGTACACCAAGATGGTGCTACTAATCTTGTATGCACAGTCATAGGCATATACATAAGATGCTCACTAAGACCTGCTAGGGGTCATGAGAACTTAATAGCAAACCCTGAGCTTTGGTAAACACTTAAGATCTACATGATGACAAATAACTTCCATGATATGGTACAGAAATATTCACTGCCATGTCACAGTCTAAGACAAAGATAGCAAGAATGTTGTTTGTGCTACCACCCCACCTCCAGTGACCATGGCAGACATAATTAATTGATACAATCTTTCCTGCTGAAATAGGCATGGTCCCAGAAACCTTCTCATTGAAGTTCTCCAGGCAATCACTCCCAATGGATCAGAGCTGACATGTAAGACGAAATCTATTTGCCATTCCTAGTCTGTGGGATGTTAGGGCCAAAATGTCAGTGTGGGCATGAGTGTGCAAAGATCCCACCCATGGGGCACACAAGGGTATTGGAGTTGGTGGTGCAGAGATAAAGTGACAGCAGAACTGGCCTTCTGCAAAGGGAAACAGCTGCCTATAAACCCCAAACCTCTCCTATTTCACCTCTTGATTTTTAGGTAACAAAAGTATTTTCAGGAAAGAGTAACTTTTTGAGCTACTCTCTTTTATAAATATTTTGGCTTAAATTAATTTTTCACATCAACAAATAAGAAACCCAGAAAGACCCTGAAGGATTAGGGTTCTAGCTGGTTCTAGCTGGTTTGAAGAGGTAGATGATTGGGGATTAAAGAAGGTGCAAAGGGCTGGGTACAAAACACTACTTCCTCCCCACAGCTCTCAGGAGGGTCAGCCTTATAGCCAACAAACTGAGCATCAGATCCTCAAATAAGGAACAAAATCCCATAGTAAATAACTGAGGGGAAATATTTGATTAGGGATTTATCTTTAATAAATGAAATTAAAATTTGAGAGAATAAGTTTACCTTACTTTTTAAATTAGATTCTATTTGGCACAACTATGTACTAAGTTTAAAGAACTCAAATATTTGAGTTTGAACAACTAAAATATTTACATTAGGAGACATAATTTTTTTTAAAGATTTTATTTATTTATTTGAGAGAGATAGAGAGAGACATCACAAGTAGGCAGAGAGGCAGGCAGAGAGAGAGGGGAAGCAGGCTCCCTGCTGAGCAGAGAGACCCATGCGGGGCTTGATCCCAGGACCCTGAGATCATGACCTGAGTCGAAGGCAGAGGCTTAACCCACTAAGCCACCCAGGCACCCCGAGACATAACTTTTTTAACAAAAAGAGTATAAAAGCATTATACAATATCCTTCACTTCATGGTTAATTTGTGTTGTAAGATCACACGGAGGGTAACTTCTCAAAATACTGAAGGACTAATTAATTTACCATTATCAATACCTACCTTTGCTATTCATATCATTTGCTGTGAAGATATATGATCTCATAACCCTTACTGGTTTTCTCTTCAGTTGTTAACCTACCTGACTATCCCCAACCTCATTTGTATGTGATCTGAGCAACATCATTTTCTTCATCCTCATGAAATCCTTAAATGGTTGTAAAAGTAACAGTTGCACTTCACCATCTATTTATATGGAGTTTGCATTTTCACTGTCAAAGTTTACAATATTCATCTGTAAAAATGACTGGAAAAATACATTGTGGGATGAGAAGAGTCAGGCTGGTATTAAGCAGGATAGATACTTGACAATATTTAATATTTTCATGTGATAATAAATTGTTGCTTCACCATGAAATCATGTAACTGTTATGACTGGAATCCTAAACACTCACCCATTCTGGATGCCTATAACTACATCACCTTCCTCCCTGGCCCACAGAGGATTGGATCAGAGATGGACATGTGACCCAACTAAATCAATCATCTCTTTCCTGGGAATCTGGGATTGAGAATCAGTTATATGTATAGAACTGTGATCACTCAACTTTTTTGATGTACATCCCTAACAGTAAAAAGATTTAACTGTACATTTCCAACTAACTATACTTCAACTTACTTTCCATAGATATCTTATTTATAAATTATATTGGTAATTATATTTATTTGTAAATTACATGAATATAACTTTTAGATCTTTCCAAAAAATTTTTATATATGAATTTAAATATTTTACTAGTTTAAATTTATGATGAATTTTTAAAACTTTTTGTTCATTAAAAAATATTAATAAAATATTTAAATTTTTTAATGATATTCACTTATTAGTCATTGTTTTAAGAGACTTTTTCAATTCTATGACCTAAAACTTCATGTTGGATACTATGTTCACATATTATTATATGGTTATTATCACATATTATGATATTGGTTTCAATGGCTGCATAACCATAATGAAAACCTAACTCATATGAACAACAGGTCCAGATGGAAAAAAAGATACTTTCAACATTATGATTTTTTAATCCCAACCACCAATTATGGAAAGGCCTTTGTTGAAATTAGGCTCAAAAATTCCCAGTATCTTGAGATTTGTACAAACTAATCAAACCCACTGACATTCTCTTCTGGAAACTTTTATACCAGTTAGAAAATTCTGGTTTTTAAAGTACAGAACTACCAAGGTTTTGTGGTTGAGATACATTGTTTTCAACCACAAAATCATATAATGATAGAAACATTTCCAAGCAAACATTTTGAAGATGTTTCTCCATAGCAAGAGTTCTTTTGAAAAGCAGATATTTTCTCTCATTGATAAAAATATCACCCTTGCCTTGAAGCAGCAGAATAAACCTTTTTTTTTAAAGTAGATATTACTGTCACAGAAAAGGTCAGTGAATTTGGAATAGTTATTGAAAAATAAAAATGTATAACACATCTTTAAAAAGGACCATTCTTTTGTCACAAGATGACCAGAAAACATCTTGTGATATAAAAGATTTTCATGGCCATACTCTTTCTTTTAACAAAGTTTGGGATGATTCTACTATGAAAGCCCTTGTTTTTATCAAGTTAACCACTTAAATGACCTCCTGTGGCACTTTGTACCCTTCTGGCTTCAACTCTTTCCTACATGAAATTGAATATGAATAACAGTGAATGAATTTCACATGTGGAGCTAATGAGCTAGTCTCATCCAGAATTATTTTTTATTCTAAACAAAGAAACTGCTCTGTTAGTGGTTACACATAGGTATAAAACATTATTTTATTAAATAACTCATTTCCCATGTGACTATGGCTGACAGTTGCATGTCCTGTGCAGTGTGTTCAGACACCAATACCTCATACCTTGGATGTCCAGTTTCACTGGGTTATTTTGCCAACAGTAGACAGTGTGTGTGAATATTTGTCCATCATCAGGAATCCAAAGGCCACATATCTGACCTTTCGCCTTCACCAAAAGAAAGAAGCTGTTTTATTAACAATAGATACAGACAAGAAAGCATCAATTATAATGACAAGAAAGGGCCCAGCAAAAAGCAAGTGAGAAAAAGGATGATCAATGATGAGATTATTTAAACCCTTTCTCCTGATCAGAGATTCTCTGCAGCAAACGCAGAACAGAACGTAATCACTCTGAAGAGCCCTGAAAGTGGGTTATTTGAGCTCCCTAGTCAGGAACTAATCTACCTGAATGAAATGTACCTTTAAAAAAAAAAAATCCCTCTTCTGTGTCTTTTCTTCTCAAGGAATATCACGGTAATGAGCTGGATACCGAAAGTACAGTTATTATTTCTACATGCTCAAATGGCTTGGCCTACATATGCTCTCAAAATATTTGAGTCACTGGAGGAAATTAAGAAAACATACTAGCAGATTAGAAGGGATTTCCAAAGAAATCATATTTTTACCTCAAATCAAAACCTCTTAGCCTGCCATGACTACAAGCTTTCACTCTTATTCTCACCATATGCGCAATATTTTGGATGTTTCTTACTGATATAAAGATCTGTAATTTAATTTCAAACAACTGAATAGAAATGACATTTACCAAATTAAAAGTAAGCACAATCGCCACGGCACTCTTTATACAAATACCTTTCAGTCTTAAAATATAATAAGCTTCTCTAATTGCAAATGGAATTTAAATGAGAACCTAGCATGACATCTCTAGTGAGCTGGTCTTTCCTTGCCATCACTGAGTGAGTGGAGTTTTCGGTAAAGATTATCAATCCTTTATATACTTATTAGCAGTATTGCTTTCTGTTCCTTAGGATAGTGTGCATAGACGTCTTTACTTCTCAAGCCTATTTGGAGGTGAGAGTATTCAATTCAGCAGACAAGTGTTGAGTTCCTGCTCTGTACAAAGACTCTGTCTCAGTTCCGAGAGGGCTTCAAAGATGAAGAGATCCCTAACTTCAAGAGCTTACTCAGGGAAGATGAGGTAAGTTCATTTTTTTTTTAAATGCTGCGAAATTCAATGATTTAAGAGTTACTAAGTATTTGGGGCACCTGGGTGGCTCAGTCAGTTAAGCAGCTGCCTTTGGCTCAGCTCATGATCCCAGGGTTCTGGGATCAAGCTCCACAGCCCCGCAGCCCCGCAGCCCTGCATTGGGCTCCTTGCTCAGGGGGGAACCTGCTTCTCTCTCTGCCTGCCATTATCCCTGCTTGTACGCATGCTCTCTCTCTCTCTCTCTCTCTCTCTGACAAATAAAGAAGTAAAAAAATCTTTAGAAAAAAAAGAAAGGAGAAAAAGAATTACTAAGTATTCAAAGGGCTCAGGTCCAAAATTCTAAATTATTAAATTATAACATTTAATTAGCTGAATAATCCAGGCTAATAGCTAAATCCTTACTTTTCCTTAGATCAAAACTAAAGTTTCTATATGTTTCAAGTACAGAAGTAAAATGTATAAAGAGGCAGAAAAGACAAAAGGGATAACTATACATATGTAACTGGGCTTTTAACCCCTGAATAAGTATTACCTAACTCTGTTTGGCATTATGAAAAGGTACAAAGTGGAGGAGAAGAGGGCTTCAAAGGGGCTGGATTTTTTAATGACAGGCCCTAAAAGATAGCACTGAGTTTGTGTCATCAGCATCCATGGTCTGGTTATGGATCGGTCAGATCCAGATACTGGACCAATTCCTAAATCCCAAAAGCCAATCCCTCAATCTTCATTTAAAACACAACTTATTCTTAAAAAAAAAAAAAAATTAAGGCCACTTAGAAATATGTAAACAGGTTACAAGAGAAAATGAATCCAAAATAAAAAGATAAAGCAAAGAACAAATAAAAGTAGGAAAGCAAGATGGCATTGGGAATGACGTCAGCCCACAGAGTAGAGCAATATATTCTTCCCTGAGTAGCCTCCTCATTGCTGGAATAAAGAGGCAACCACAGTGAGTTGCATGATGCACTGCCACCATCCTGGTATTAAGAAAACGAAGAAGTCAAACAACAATCAGAAGATTGTCCAGAACAAAGGAAATATGGTGGGCAGAAGAAACATTCTCCCTAACTCTTGAAAAACTGGGTATCTGTTCGCCAAGCAAGACCCACAGCCCAGTGGCACAATCCTTGAGTCCGCACGCTCACGGTCTCCTCCGTCGTTAGTGCAACAGAGCTGCTTCTCTGTGTCTGCTTTCCTGAGCTCTCACTCTCCCTCACTGATACATGAAGTGTCACTGAGCATATAATGCAGACTTCATCAGTTCTTCATTTGAGTCTTAGATGTGCACTCTGATCCCATCTTTATCTTGAATTTCACCCTGCAAACTTACCAAGCAAAATATACTAACTACGAACTAAATAGACGATTCCCCAAAAGGCAGTGGCAGTACTCCCAAGCCATTGGAGATCTTGACATAAGTTAAAATGAGAAGCATGGCCTCTATACAAATTCTCTATGGCAGATCTTAACAACAACAGTAGGACATTCTCAAAGCTGCTGCACAAAAATAAGCCTGCCCTTTCACATAGTAATTCAGACAACAGGAATGTATTCCAAGAGAGACACACAAAACAGGGAAGAAAAAAAAAAGTTTGTTCAAACACATCCATTGTCAAAGACATCCATGTTGTTTATAATTATTTTTAAAGAATGTGAAACAACCTAAATGTCCAAGAATTGAGAAACTGATAAATAAACTATTATGTCAGCTCAATGCTATATTATGTATCACCAAAATTATGTTGTACCATTGACAAGGCTCATGATACAATATTAAGGGTTTTTTTAAGGAGTATAGAAGCCTGTGTATACATTAGAATTACAACTTTTGGAGAAAATACCTTATGCAATGTGTGAAAAGGTTGAAAGGAAAGCAATCAAATGTTAGCAATTGCCTTAGAATAGTGATATGGGTGATTTTTTTTTCTCTTATCTCTTTTCCAAATTTTCTTTTATTGTGATTATATTAGTTTTACTATGAAATATATGTAAATAAACTTAAACATCCAAATTACCTTAAAACTTATGAAACATATTAAACAGGTCTTTAAACTGTTAGCAAAAATAGACAATTAGATAGACAGTGATAGAGATCATGAGAGGCCTCTGTTTATGGAAGAATCTCTCCCTGAGAATCACTTGAAACAAAGAGGCAGGGTAAGGAGACCAACAGCGGGGTAAGAAGTCTTACAGTAATGGGTGGGGGCAAAAACAGATACATATTGAGTGCTCTAGTATTATAACCTTATTTTTCCCTGAAATTTAATAAGACTGAGGTACAGTTATAGACTGTTATTTAAAGCCACTGCTTTTAGACTAGACAATAGTGGATACTGATCATTTCCAAATCTCTCTCCAAAGTCATTTCTCAACATAATCTCTACTAAACCCTCCATGGTATTAAAGTGTCCTAGAGGTCCCTCCTCCCCACACCTTACCTCCCACCAAAGACTGACTTTTGAGGGAGTTGAGAGATCTTCATATGTAAGATAAAAAATAATAAATCTATGATCCTGTCTGACCATGCCTGATTCAATTTATGACCTTTAAATGTCATATCTGCCGCTAAAGAGAAAAAAAAAAAGTTCTGTCCATCTGTTGCATTTCTGCCTGCCCCTCCAAAGGCATATATTTTACATATAGTCTTGAGACCTGACACTATTCATAGAAATATAAATAACTCAGCTCTTGCATTCATTTTCTAGGGCTGTCATAACAAATACCACAGACTGGGTGGCTTAAACAACAGAAATCTATTTCTTCACAGTTCTAGAAGCTAAAAGTTCAAGATCAACATGTCAGCTAGGTTAGTTTTATTCTGAGGCCTCTCTCCTTGGCTTGCAAATGGCCATCTTTTTCTAGTGTTTTCACATGATCTTCCTCCATGCATGTCCTAGTCTCTTCTTATAAGAACACCAGTCATATTTGGATTAGAGCCCACCCATATAACTTCATTTTCCTTTAAGTACATCTTTAAAAAACACTTTATCCAAATACACTCACATTCTGAGGTTCTAGGGGGTTAGGATCCCAACATGAATTTTGGGGTTCATAGTTCAGCCTGTAATATTTCATCTAGAACATAAACAAGCATAAATGAACAAAACCAAATTAAGCAAGCACTGAGCTGTGCTGTTTGGGGTGGAATTAGCACCGGTATTACGCATTTTACCTTACGCTATCTGAATCATCTAATGAACCATGTCACAAAGGAGTTCCTAGAGTCATGCTTTTCTGTTTCTGAATCTGACCTCACGACATGGTGCCATGAGCTCTCAGATCCTTCTTGCTGGGCCCTGAACTGATCTTGTTACTGATCTTTGATTCTCCCAGAGTGGATATTACAAACTGATAAAGAAGGCGTATTTAATCATTCCATAAACACTTCTAGATACCTATTGTGTGCACAGGCCCCTTCTCTGCTAAGGGCTGGAGGAAACAAAGATGAGACTACCTGATGGATTTGGTCCTTACCTTCAAACAGCCTTTAGACTGCTCAGAAATAATAGCAGAAGTAAAAAGGCTACCCTCACTACATACACACTGGATTCATAGTTATCATAGATGAGACAAAATGATAAGGAAAACAGCCCAAATTTTCAACAAGTAGGAGGACTTGACAGCTTGGCCACATGTCTCCAGAAGAAATTCCCATGAGCTTTTATGCTTTTCCCCTTGAGAGGAGAAGTTACAACACCTTCTCCCAAGTCTCATAGCCTAACCCTTTTAAATGCTAATCCCTTGTTTTGACTGCAAAAGCTTTTCACTAATAGATAGTTATCACATGTGAAGCAAATATATAAAATATGGCCTTAAACAAAAGATATTTTTGCCTGCAAACCACTCATTTTCAACAGCATCATCAAAAAGATGTCTGAATTTGTCACTGCTAAGAGGATCAACCTTAATAATGTCAAAGTTTTCTTCTCTGTCTGCCAATCCAGCATCATGTCTCCCTCCCCATCCTCAAAAAAAAATAATTTTCAGAAATAAATTTATGTGTTGAGTGCCAGGGTGGCTCAGTTGGTTAAGCGGCTGCCTTCTGCTCAGGACATGATTCCAGGGTCCTGGAACTGAGCCCCTCATCGGGCTCCCTGCTTGGCAAGAAGCCTGCTTCTCCCTCTTCCACGCCCCCTGCTTGTGTTCCCTCTCTTGCTGGGTCTGTCAAATAAATAAATAAAATATTAAAAAAAAAAAAAAAAAGGAAAGGAAAGGAAGAGAGAGAGAGAGAGAAAGAAAGAAATTAATTTATGTGCAAATCAAAGTATGCCTGTAGCTTGTCATTTTAATTAACAAAGTGACAAATGTTTGTTAAATGCTTCCTCCATGCCTAGCCATGTTCTAAATAGTCAGAGACACAAAAGAACCACAAGGAATCTCTCTGGATCCATTTAAAATGTATTGTTACAATGAAAATGCCTCAAAAGTTCCAAAGAAAAAAGAGACAGAACCTCTTCAGGAACCTTTTTTTTTTCCTTTGTGAGCCTTTGAAGTCCATGTTAAATACTAAAGAAGAGTTTTTGAAACTTAGATTCTTTAAGGGGGAAAATAAAAGGTTAGCCTGAGGTTTGAAAGAGAGGATGTAATGGCCACTACAAGGCATTCTTCAGGGAAAAGAGTGCTTTCAGTGTTTATGAGTTATTCATTAGAGAGGCAGGGTCTAGCTGGCTTACACTGTGGGTGCCGAGGCAAAACTTTCATCCTGGCTGTAAGGTAAGGGCTATAAAGCCAAGTAAGGGCTGCCATGTGTTTCTAGAGGGCAGCTCTAAATCACAAAATCATAGAGAAAGAGAAAACAGGAGACATCAGACATAGAGAAGCCTTTGCTGTTTAGTCCACAAAAGGAAATAATATGTATCAGAGGCAAAGCTGCTCAAGGCCTCATTAGTGGAGGTAGGAGACAAGGAGGAGACCACGTTTTGAGAAGATAATCATAGGGATCAGAGCAGCTACCATAAACTCAAAGGCTAGAATGGTAGCCTTAAGTCTGCCTCAAATAAAATATTCAGAGTTAGTTTAAGACCCAACTTTACTAAGCAGATGAGGCTAAAAGATATACAATTAATTGAAATAGATTAGAATCCCTCACTTTGCACTGTTTCAATGTGTACAAATTTCAGCTATCATGCTTTAGTTAAATTAACTCCAGTCATTCAGCGAAATGGTTACCACCATTCAAATTTCAGTTACCACCCTATATTAATTATGAGTCATCACATAAAGTACAAACTTTGCTGCTAACCTTCAACCACAAATCACTATATAGCAGATGGACAGCATGATCAATGGCCAATGACGTCACTTCTTCCAAAGTCTGTCGGTGATTGAGCACTGTGCATTTGTTACTCATCTCTCGCACAGACAAAAAAGAGTTGTGTTGTGTTGTCTCCTTGTCCCCCATGATAAATACAAGTAATATTTTACAACAAGGATTAAAGCGCAACAAAGAAACAAAAAGTGATAATGCTGGAAGTGAAAGTGGATGCAATTAGATTTGAAAAATGGCAACAGAAAAGCAAAGACAGGATGAGATCTAGGCTTTCATGAAACTATGCTATAAATTATGTTGATAAAATGCGATGAATATAAAAAACAAGGTAGGGGCACCTGGGTGGCTCAGTCAGTTAAGTAGCCAACTCTTGATTTCAGCTCAGGTCATGATTTCAGGGTTGTTAAGATCAAGCCCCACATCAGCCTCCATGCTAGGCATAGAGCCTGGTTAAGATTCTCTCTCTCCTTTTCCCTCTGCCCCTGCCCCTCCACTAAAAAATAATTAATAAAAATTTAAAAAGTAAAAACAAACAAACAAAAAAAACCAAGGTAAAGCTGTGCTAATATATTTTAGTTTAAATTGTTGTAGAAACAGATGGTTGAAATGGAGCACATCTCCTTTGGACTGAAGGCAGCAATAAAAGATAATCCAATTCAGCTCAATTAGCATTCAAGCCAAAGTGTTAATATTAGTTGCCATTTTGAAAGAAAAATGTAATTACAGGGAGACTGAAAAAGAACCTTTTACTGCCAGTAAAGACTGGTTTCATGGTTTCAGATGTTGGCATAAACTGATTAATGTTAAACTGTCTAATTAAATGGCTAGCACAAACAAGGATGTTGCTGTGAAATTTGAATCCAGACTGCAAGGATTAGTTAAGGCAGGTAGTTATGATACTCTCCAATATGAAAGTGGCTATGACAAAAACATGAGGACATACCAGAAGATATGAGGATACACTGGCTAAAAAAAAAAAAAAACACAAAAAAACAAGCAAACAAAAAAACAAGTTAAATGAACTCTCCAAAGATATTTCACAACATTGGAAACACAAAGAATAAAATATTGAAAGCTGATTCAAACTTAGAAAAGATTATGACCATTTGGCAAGGCATAATATACTGAAACATGCTACAGCCTTTGTATTCCTTGAAATATTATACTAAATGAAAGAAGCCAGTCACAGAAGACTACATATTATATGATTCCACAGATATGAAATGTCTAGAAAAAACAAATCTATAGACACAGAAAGTAATGACTGCCTACAGATTGGGAGGGTGGGGTATGGAATTGGAGGGTGATAGCTACAGAGTATGAAGTTATCAGTACGAAGTTTAAGACATTTGTTTAAATATATCAGAGACAGACCTGTCAAAATATCCGGGATCTGAAGGGCCAAGATTCCAAAGAAAAGGGACACCTACTGATGTGAGTCCAGTATTCTTTATTTCTTTTCCCCTCAAGGAAATGATGATTCTTAGCATGGCAGGGGTTGTGGTGGGTCAGGGGTGGAGGTACTGCTGAAAAGCCAGGCAGAGAACACATGCTAGAGGCAGAGAAGCCTATAATCTCATGGAGATGGAGAGAAAACACAGGAGTCGGGGCCTACAGAAGCAGCCTGGCCTTAAATAGCTGAGACCCTGAAGAGGGGAGGCCTAGGAAAGAGAAATCGAGAGATTTCCCTTCAAGAGTAATAAAATTGATGATCCTTTATTTAGCCAAGACTAATCAAGAAAAGTGAGAAAAGGCACAGATTACCAATAACAAAAATTAAAATGAAGACCGACTCACTGTAAGGCCTGCAGACATCAAAAAGATACTAAAGGAATATGAGAACAACTTTATACCAATAAATTGGAAAGTTTAGATGAAATGGACAGGGGCACCTTGGTGGTTTAGTTGGTTAAGCATCTGCTTTCGGCTAAGGTCATGACCCCAGGGTCCTGGGATCTAGCAGAACAGTGCCAGGCTCCCTGCTCAGCGGGGAGTCTGCTTCTCCCTCTGCTCCTCCCCCAACCCCAACTCATGCTCTTTCTTTCTCTCTTGCTCACTCTCTCAAATAAATAAAATCTTAAAAAAAAAAATGAAATGGACAAAGCCCTAGAAAAATAAGGCTTACCACAAATGATACAGGAAGAAACCAAATAAAATAAAACCCAAATAAAGCTGTAGCTATTAAAGACACTCTATCTATCATTTAAAAATCTTTCCACAGAAGAATCTCCAGATACAGTTAGTTTCATTGATGAATTCTTCTATTTAAGGAAAAACAAACACCAGTACTAAAAGAACCTATCTCAGAAAACATAATCTATAAATAAGTGAATGTATCGAATTTACCAGTAAACAGGGTTAATACACAACAAAAATAAAATACCAAATATAAACTATTAGAAAATGAGACTTGAAAAATGACAATAGTAACTCACCTCTCCCTCCCCCAGTGGAACACAGATTCATTTTTTTTTTTAACCTAATCATCCGATGCTGGATTTAACATCTTAAAAGAAGTCATAAGAGAAAGTCTATACTTAAAAGGCTGGATTCCGGGATGCCTGAGGGGCTCAGCCAGCAAAGTGTCTGCCTTTGGCTCAAGTCATGATCCCAGGGTTCTGGGATCAAGTCCCACATCATGCTCTTTGCTCACTGCGGATATGGCTTCTCCCTTTGTCCCTCCCCCTGCTTCTTTGCTCTCTCTCTCTCTCTCTCTGGCAAATAAATAAAAAGTCTTTAAAAAGAAAAAGGGCTGGGTTCCTGTTTATCCAATAAACATGAATACATGCATGTCTTCCTTTTAGTCAGGCCTTCAGAACATCTCTCATGGCATTCAGCTTCAAGGAAACCCAACATCTCAGGTGCCACAATAGTTCCAGGTATGTCTGCCTGACTTCAGGGGAAGAAGACAGAAGTTAAATCATGATAAAATCCAGGAGCTCATCTTCAGTTTATTTGAAAAGGGAACCCTTGTTTTCAAGGGACACTGATTTACTTAGGCCCAGTTGAAGAACTTGCCAAAAATGTAGACAAAACAGTAAAGACCAGAGGCCAAGAAATCTGGCTGGAAAGCCTCCAAATTTGAGGGAAAGCCTGTTTTAAAGACTGTTAGCACTTCTCTTCCATTGCTGCACTGATGACTGGAAAAACAATTATGACAAATATAACAAAGGGCTATTAATGCTCTTAATACATAAGGACCATACAATAATCAATTCAAAAGAACTTTAAGACCTAAAATACAAATGGACAACAATCCTTAACAGAATTTACAGGAAAAAAATATTAATACAGATGTCCAATAATTAATACAAATGACAAATGTCCAAATCTCAATTTGGCTGGGGTAGAAATCAAAATTAAAATTGAGTTACCTGTCTTTTCCAAACTTACTGAGTTTTTTTTTAACGATCTTTTTTTTTTTTTTTAAAGTAAGATGGGCACTGTCATATCTACTGAGGGTATACTAATATATCTTCAAAATCTGTAGAAACAACAGATAGGAGAGAGGTAATTCTATAACAAGGCTAATTATAACTTAAATGCTATAAAGAAATAAATGATGTAGGGAAGGGGGTTAATGCGTCTTAGCTCACCTCATGTCTAAATAAGTTAAAATAGCTTTTACTTGAAATAAGTACTGTCCCCAGTACTACAAACAAAAAGACTACTATTTTCCTTTATGCTGTTGATCTGCCTGGCCTTTCCATCATTATTCAAGAATGACCTTGTAAGAGAGAGCTAAATCTGGCAAACTACAGTTAATCCTTGCACAACACAGGTTTAAACTGCATTGGTCCACTTATACAGGGATTTTTTTTTTCGATAAATACCATACAGACTGTAAATATATTTTCCCTTCCTTAGGACTTCCCTAATGACAATTTATTTTCTCTAGCTTACTTTATTGTAAGACTTCAGAATATAATACATATAACATACAAAATGTGTATTAGTAGACTATGTTATCAATAAGGCTTCTAATCAACAGTAGGCAATTAGTAGTTAAGTTTTGGGGGGAGTCAAAATTTATAGGCAGATTTTCGACTCCACAGGTTTTTAGTGCCACAGCCCCTGCATTGTTCAAGGGTCAACTGTATCTTAGAGAAGAGTTTTAGTAGAACATATTTCAGCATTCAGACTGACAACACAGTCCCAATATGTCCCTCCAACACACACACACACACACACACACACACTCATTCACATTCACATTTGCACACACACACATTCACACTTACATACACGCACACATAATTCTTACAACTTTTTCTTTATTTTCAGAACTTTTCGAAACATACCTCCTGTGAATCCTGTAACTTCTTTTCAGCTACTTTCTCTGAGAACTAGTTTTCCTCTGTCCTTTAAACACACCAAAAGGGGGCACCTGTATGGCTCAGTTAATTAAGTGTCACCTTCTGCTCAGGTCATGATCTCAGGGTTCCTGGATCAACCCCTCCACCACAGGTCCAGCTCCCTGCTGAGTGAGGAGTCTGCTTCTCTCTCTGCCCCTCACCCTGGCTTGTGTTCTCTCCTCTCTCTCTGTCAGTTAAATTAAATTAAATTAACTCAAATCAAATTAAATTAAAAATAAAATAAACACACCAAAAGGTTTGCAGGTTTGGCTTTCTTTTCTTTAAGGTTTGTATCTTCTTGATAAGTAGTCTCAGATTCTACTATTGCTATATTGTATAACTATCTCTACGTTAACTTCCAAATCCATATCTCCAAACCTGCATGAACTTTCCTCACCAATACTAGATCAATATTTCTTGTATTTACTTCAAATATAACCTCTAAAATGGAATTTTCCTTTCTTACTCCATCTCACCTACTTTTTGTCCTATATTTATTCACCCACTCACTCAGCAAATAGTTACCAAGTACCATTAACCACTCATTCTTCCAAACTATACACTTGAGAGCCAACCTTCATTCTTCTCAGCCCTTCTTCTGCTTGGGTCAACTGTGTATCCTAACTCAGGTCTCTTAGATTGAGCCCATTTCTTCATACCCACTAACACATTAGCCCCATTCATTATAATCTCTCACCGCAATGCCTGCTGCTGCAACTGCTTAGACATTTTCCCCGCTAGTGAAGTCAGCCCATTTTCCACATAGTTGGCAGAATTATCCTTCCTAAAAATAAATCAGGTCATGACACTCCCTCTTCTGAGAAGCCTTCATAGCACATAGTGGTGGTGGGGTCTGTGAACCAACTGCACTGGAATTAGCTAGGGAACTCATTAAGCTGTCACTTCTTGAGCCCCAGACCTACTGTATCCATCTCCTTAGAGAGAAGGCCTAGGAATCCCCACTTTTAATAAGTTCCCCAGATGATTCTTGTGCCCACTGAAGGTGGAGACGCACTAGCCTGCAGGAAAGAATCCAAACTCCTTAGGCAGAAATACAAGGTCCTTCACCCTCTGGGCCCGGCTGGTCTCAGTTCCCTCCACTCAGTACTATGCACCCTACACATCAGTCACACTGAACTTCTCATTCCTGTCTAGACACTTCAGGCCCTCCCATACCTCCATGCCTTTCTCTATGCACAGTTCCTCTGCCTCCTTCTTCACCTAACAAAATCTTGGTCTATCTTCTTTAGTGAATCCTTCCCTGACCACCACCCCTTTCCCCACCAGAATTGTCTCTTCCTTCTTTACTCTTCTGAAGCCCTTTCCTCATACTTTCATCATGGCCAGGCACTAGCCCTGAAATACAGTTTACCTGTTCACGTGGTGGTCTCCCAAATAGACTGTGACCTAGTGGTATTATCTGGCAAATTAAAAAAACTTCATAAATGTCTAGTGCATCAGTGAATTACTTGATTCACTAGGTCAACTAATTTACTTATCTAGTGTTCATTTTGGCAGACTCACTGGATTCAGCTCTGCTTAAAAATCTAAAGTTTTACAGGAAGAAACTAAAATTCTCTCATAATCAGGAAAAACAACCATTGTCACTCAAGCCAGGCCTGCCTCTGGAATTTACAGGTTCTAACATTATAACAGGTTAGACTGAGAGAGAACTCCCTGTTTTAGTTGCACACATTCCTCACAGAACCATAATTTGATGTAATGCTCTGTTGTCACTGTAATGACTAATTTTATGTGTCAATTTAACTGGGGCCTGGGGTGCCCAGACCTTTGGACAAACACTATTTTGGGTGTATCTTTGAGAGTATTTCTGGAAGAGATTAACATTTGAAGTAGAAGACTGAGTAAAGAGGCACCTGGGTGCCTCAGCCCTTCAAGCATCTGCCTTCAGCTCAGGTCATGATCCCAGGGCCCTGGGATCCAGTCCCATATCAGGCTCCTTGCTCAGTAGGCTCCCTTCCCCTGCTTTTGCATTCTCACTCTCTCTCAATCCCTCTCTCTCTCTCAAATAAATAAATAAAATCTTAAAGAAAAAAGAAGAAGAAGAAGAAAATGATGACGACTGAGTAAAGCAGATGGCGCTCCTCCATCTGGTTAGGTCACATTCAATCAACTAAAGAACTAAGTAGAACAAGAAGGCTGAATAAGAGGGAACTGCTGCCTCTTTGAGCTGGGACACTGGTCTTTTGTGGCCTTTGGACTCAGACCAAAACATTTGCTCCTCTAGGGTCTCAAGCCTGCCTGATTTCAGACTGGAATTTACACCATCAGCTTCCCTGGTTCTCAGGCTTTTGGACCCAGACTGGAACTACATATGTATCAGCTCTCCTGGGTCTCCAGTTTGCCAACTACAGATTTTGGGACCACGTGACCCAATTCTATATAATAAATCTTATTTGTTTGTTTATTTATATACACATCCTATTAGTTCTATTTCTCTGGAGAACCATGGCCGAAAAAGTCACCAGGTGGCCATTTGAAAATCGTTTCTATATTACTCTCCATTGAAAACCTTGTCCACTGGGGCGTCTGGGTGGTTCAGTGGGTTAAAGCCTCTGCCTTCGGTTCAGGTCATGATCTCAGGGTCCTGGGATCGAGCCCCGCACCGGGCTCTCTGCTCGGCAGGGAGCCTGCTTCCCCCCTCTCTCTCTCTCTGCCTGCCTCTCTGCCTACTTGTGATCTCTGTCTGTCAAATAAGTAAATAAAACCCTAAAAAAAAAAAAAAAGAAAGAAAACCTTATCCACTAATTTAAGTCCTCCGCTGAAACCGTGACAGACATAACTTGAGAGTGCTGCTGATGCCCAAATGCTTATCACATCCCTGAGTTCCATACTCTGGGATCCAACTGTCCACTTTACATCTCAACTGAGCTATCTCATAAGTAACTCAAACTGAACATATCCACAACAGAACTCCTGATTTTGGTCTCCAAAACAGCTTATGCAGAGTCTTCACTATATCAAAAGATGGATCATCATTCATCCATATGCTTAAGCTGAAAACCTAGAACAATCTAAATTTCTCCCTTTTTCTTATTTCCATCATTGCAGCTAATCAGCAAGTCATGGTGATTCTCCTTCAATCAGAACATTTAATAGCACCTCTACCAGCTTTATCTTGAATGCCGCTCTCTTCTCTCACTCAGACTTTTGCAGTGGTACCAAGAGGGACTCCAATAGGAGACCCAAATATTCTCCCTGCTTCTACTCTTGCCTCCTGAAGGCTTTGCTCCATATGGAAGTTGCCAGGGGAAATCAGAATTAGACATTAAAAAAGGTAACAAAATTTGGAAGTTCAGTTTCCAAAAGTTCCCCAATCACAGTTGGGAAAAAAAATCCAAATCTCTACAAAGGCAAACATGGCTACCTTCTCTAGCAGTCCCCTGCCACTCACACCACCACTCACACCACTGCTGTATCCCTCCCCAGCTGTGTACAAGTTTCCTCCAGTATTACTGGTTGTTTCTCCAAGATACCAAGTTTTTTCCTACCTCTAGGCCTAGGAACTTGCTTTTTCCTCTCATGAAATGCACTTTGCATGGTTCACTCTTATCATTTGGGGTAACTGCTCTTATATCACCTCCCCAAACAGACCTCCCCCTGCCTCCCGAGCATTTTCTATCCCATTAGTCCACTATATTTGCCTTCAGAGCACTTATCACTACCCAATGTTACGTTATTTACTGACTTGTTTGTTGACCCTCTCTTAACTAAAAAACCTCATGAAGACAGAATTTGTTTTTCTTGTACACTTCATATCCACAGTGTCTGGAATACAGCATATGTACAATGAGTAAATGAATGGATAGTATGTCATACTTAAAAAAAATCAGTGTTTGCAAAATGATACCTATCATTTTGATATGTCTCTAAAGAGACAAGATAAGGGAAAAGAAAGAGAGAGCTAAGTTCTGATAGAAACCTGGCAGGACTGCCCCCCCCCACATAAATGATACATATGATATCTCATCACATATATGATTAGACATATATGTGAAAAATTATATAATTCATTGTGTTTCTCTTTTCCTTAATTTCCAGGAAGCCCAGTTCTAAATTTTGTACTCAAGCCCAACAACTTAAATTGGGTTCATTTTCAATTACCTATTACATGCTTTTGATCACTTATCATTACTGTAACATCCCATAGAGCTAGCTATCTTTTATTATAAACCAGTTTAATTCCTTGGTATAGGCAGACTATAAAAATTAATGCATACAGAAGGAGGAGTCAAGATGGTGGAGAAGTAGCAGGCTGAGACGACATCAGGTAGCAGGAGATCAGCTAGATAGCTTATCAAACCATTGCAAACACCTACAAATCCAATGGGAAATCGAACAGAAGAAGAGCAACAATTCTAGAAACTGAAAATCGATCACTTTCTGAAAGGTAAGACCTGCGGAGAAGTGAATCCAAAGCGACGGGAAGACAGACCGTGGGGGCGAGGGGCCGGCTCCCGGCAAGCGGCAGAGCAACGGAGCACAAAATCAGGACTTTTAAAAGTCTGCTCCACGGGGGCACCTGGGTGGCTCAGTGGGTTAAAGCCTCTGCCTTCGGCTCAGGTCATGATCCCAGAGTTCTGGGATCGAGCCCCACATCAGGCTCTCTGCTCAGCAGGGAGCCTGCTTCCTCCTCTCTCTCTGCCTGCCTCTCTGCCTACTTGCGATCTCTATCTGTCAAATAAATAAATAAAATCTTTAAAAAAAAAAAAGTCTGCTCCACGGAGGTTCATCGCTCCAGAGGCTAAACTGGGGGGAAGCCCACACGGGGTCAGCGTAACCCCAGGTCCCACGGGGTCACAGAAGGACCGGGGGTGTCTGAGTGCCGCAGAGCTCGCAGGTATTAGAGCGGGGAAGCCAGCTACAGCGACAAAGCCGAGGAGTGAGCTCTCAGCCCGGGGTTACCTTGTGCCGGTCGCAGGCTGGGTGGGCTCAGAGCGCAGCCGGAGGCCATGGAGACAGAAGCGACCAGGCACTTTTCTCCAAGTGCCAGCAATTGGCTGCTTTCCTCCAGGCACAACCGCAGGCCAGGGAGGCGAAGCGGTTGGGTGCTTTTCTCTGAAGGCGCACTGAGGGGCAGAACCCCAAGCTCTCGGCTCCTCCAGGCCAGAGATTGGGAGGCCACCATCTTCATTCCTGTCCTCTGGAACTCTACAGAAAGCGCTCAGGGAACAAAAGCTCCCGAAAGCAAACCCGAGCGGATTACTTAGCCCCGCCCCTGGCAAGGGCGGTGCAATTCCGCCTGCAGCAAAGACACTTGAGAATCACTACAACAGGCCCCTCCCCCAGAAGATCAACAAGAAACCCAGCCAAGACCAATTTCACTCACCAAGAACAGCGGAATTCTAGAGGAGGAGAAAGCAAATCTTATCTGGACAAAATGACAAGGCAGAAAAACTCAACACAAAAAAAAGAACAAGAGGCAGTACCGAAGGCTGGGGACCTAATCAATACGGACATTGGTAATATGACAGATCTAGAGTTCAGAATGATGATTCTCAAGGTTCTAGCCGGGCTCGAAAAAGGCATAGAAGATATTAGAGAGACCCTCTCCGGTGAGATAAAAGCCCTTTCTGGAGAAATAAAAGAACTAAAATCTAACCAAGTTGAAATCAAAAAAGCCATTAATGAGGTGCAATAAAAAATGGAAGCTCTCACTGCTAGGATAAATGAGACAGAAGAAAGAATTAGTGACATAGAAGACCAAATGACAGAGAATAAAGAAGCTGAGCAAAAGAGAGACAAACAAATACTGGACCACGAGGAGAGAATTCGAGAGATAAGCGACACCATAAGATGACACAACATTAGAATAACTGGGATTCTAGAAGAAGAAGAAAGAGAGAGGGGAGCAGAAGGTATATTAGAGACAATTATTGGAGAGAATTTCCCTAATATGGCAAAGGGAACAAACATCAAAATCCAGGAGATGCTAAGAATGCCCCTCAAAATCAATAAAAATAGGTCCACACCTCGTCACCTGATAGTAAAATTTACAAGTCTTAGCGACAAAGAGAAAATCCTGAAAGCAGCCCGGGAAAAGAAGTCTGTAACATACAAGGGTAAAAACATTAGATTGGCAGCGGACCTATCCACAGAGACCTGGCAGGCCAGAAAGAACTGGCATGATATATTCAGAGCACTAAACGAGAAAAACATGCAGCCAAAAATCCTATATCCGGCTAGGCTATCACTGAAAATAGAAGGAGAGATAAAGAGCTTCCAGGACAAACAAAAGCTGAAAGAATTTGCAAACACCAAACCAGCTCTACAGGAAACATTGAAAGGAGTCCTCTAAACAAAGAGAGACCCTAAAAGTAGTAGATCAGAAAGAAACAGAGACAATATACAGTAACAGTCACCTTACAGGCAATACAATGGCAATAAATTCATATCTCTCCATAGTTACCCTGAATGTTAATGGGCTAAAGGCCCCAATCAAAAGACACAGGGTATCAGAATGGATAAAAAAACAAAACCCATCAATATGCTGCCTACAAGAAACTCATTTTAGACCCGAAGACACCTCCAGATTTAAAGTGAGGGGGTGGAAAACAATGTACCATGCTAATGGACATCAGAAGAAAGCTGGGGTGGCAATCCTTATATCAGATCAATTAGATTTTAAGCCAAAGACTATAATAAGAGATGACGAAGGACACTATATCATACTCAAAGGGTCTGTCCAACAAGAAGATGTAACAATCTTAAATATCTATGCCCCTAACATGGGAGCAGCCAACTATATAAACCAATTAATAACAAAATCAAAGAAATACATTGACAGTAATACAATAATAGCAGGGGACTTTAACACTCCCCTTACTGAAATGGACAGATCATCTAAGCAAAAGATCAACAAGTAAATAAAGGCCTTAAATGACACACTGGACCAGATGGACATCACAGATATATTCAGAACATTCCATCCCAAAACAACAGAATATACATTCTTCTCTAGTGCACATGGAACATTCTCCTGAATAGACCACATGCTGGGTCATAAATCAGGTCTCAACTGGTATCAAAAGATTGGGATCATTTCCTGCATATTTTCAGACCACAATGCTAGAACTCAATCACAAGAGGAAATTTGGAAAGAATGCAAATACATGGAGACTAAACAGCATCCTTCTAAAAAATGAATGGGTCAACCAGGAAATTAAAGAAGAATTGAAAAAATTCATGGAAACAAATGATAATGAAAACACAACGGTTCAAAATCTGTGGGACAAAACAAAGGCAGTCCTGAGAGGAAAATATATAGCAGTACAAGCCTTTCTCAAGAAACAAGAAAGGTCTCAAATACACAACCTAACCCTACACCTAAAGGAGCTGGAGAGAGAACAACAAAGAAAGCCTAAACCCAGCAGGAGAAGAGAAATCATAAAGATCAGAGCAGAAATTAATGAAATAGAAACTAAAAAAACAATAGAACAAATCAACGAAACTAGGAGCTGGTTCTTTGAAAGAATTAATAAGATTGACAAACCCCTGGCCAGACTTATCAAAAAGAAAAGAGAAAGGATGCAAATAAATAAAATCATGAATGAAAGAGGAGAGATTACAACCAACACCAAAGAAATACAAACAATTATAAGAACATACTATGAGCAACTCTACGCCAACAAATTTGACAATCTGGAAGAAATGGATACATTTCTAGAGACATATAAACTACCACAAATGAACCAGGAAGAAATAGAAAGCCTGAACAGACCCATAACCAGTAAGGAGATTGAAACAGTCATCAAAAATCTCCAAACAAACAAAAGTCCAGGACCAGACGGCTTCCCAGGGGAATTCTACCAAACATTTAAAGAAGAATTAATTCCTATTCTCCTGAAACTGTTCCAAAAAATAGAAATGGAAGGAAAACTTCCAAACTCATTCTATGAGGCCAGCATCACCTTGATCCCAAAACCAGACAAGGATCCCACCAAAAAAGAGAATTACACACCAATATCCTTGATGAACACAGATGCGAAAATTCTCACCAAAATACTGGCCAATAGGATCCAACAGTACATTAAAAGGATTATTCACCACAACCAAGTGGGATTTATTCCAGGGCTGCAAGGTTGGTTCAACATTTGCAAATCCATCAATGTGATACAATACATTAATAAAAGAAAGAATAAGAACCATATGATACTGTCAATAGATGCCGAAAAAGCATTTGACAAAGTACAGCATCCCTTCCTAATCAAAACTCTTCAAAGTGTAGGGATAGAGGGCACATACCTCAATATTATCAAAGCCATCTATGAAAAACCCACTGCAAATATCATTCTCAATGGAGAAAAACTGAAAGCTTTTCCGCTAAGGTCAGGAACACAGCAAGGATGTCCGTTATCACCATTGCTGTTCAACATAGTACTAGAAGTCCTAGCCTCAGCAATCAGACAACAAAAAGAAATTAAAGGCATCCAAATCAGTAAAGAAGAAGTCAAACTATCACTCTTTGCAGATGATATGATACTATATGTGGAAAACCCAAAAGGCTCCACTCCAAAACTGCTAGAACGTGTACAGGAATTCAGTGAAGTGTCAGGATATAAAGTCAATGCACAGAAATCAGTTGCATTTCTTTACACTAACAACAAGACAGAAGAAAGAGAAATTGAGGAGTCAGTCCCATTTACAATCACACCCAAAACCATAAGATATCTAGGAATAAATCTAACCAAAGAGGCAAAGAATCTATACTCAGAAAACTATAAAGTACTCATGAAAGAAATTGAGGAAGACACAAAGAAATGGAAAAATATTCCATGCTCATGGATTGGAAGAACAAAGATTGTGAAAATGTCTATTCTACCTAAAGCAATCTACGAATTTAATGCAATCCCTATCAAAATCCCATCCATTTTTTTCAAAGAAATAGAACAAATAATCCTAAAATTTATATGGAACCAGAAAAGACCTCAAATAGCCAAAGGAATATTGAAAAAGAAAGCCAAAGTCGGTGGCATCACAATTCCAGACTTCAAGCTCTATTACAAAGCTGTCTTCATCAAGACAGTATGGTGCTGGCACAAAAACAGACACATAGATCAATGGAACAGAATAGAGAGCCCAGAAATAGACCCTCAACTCTATGGTCAACTAATCTTCGACAAAGCAGGAAAGAATGTCCAATGGAAAAAAGACAGTCTCTTCAACAAAGGGTGTTGGGAAAATTGGACAGCCACATGCAGAAGAACGAAACTGGACCATTTCCTTACACCACACACGAAAATAGACTCAAAATGGATGAAAGACCTCAATGTGAGAAAGGAATCCATCAAAATCCTTGAGGAGAATGCAGGCAGCAACCTCTTTGTCCTCAACCGCAGCAACTTCTTCCTAGGAACATCGCCAAAGGCAACAGAAGCAAGGGCAAAAATGAACTATTGGGATTTCATCAAGATCAAAAGCTTTTGCACAGCAAAGGAAACAGTTAACAAAACCAAAAGACAACTGACAGAATGGGAGAAGATATTTGCAAACGACATATCAGATAAAGGGCTCGTATCCAAAATCTATAAAGAGCTTATCAAACTCAAAACCCAGAGAACAATAATCCAGTCAAGAAACGGGCAGAGGACATGAACAGACATTTCTGCAAAGAAGACATCCAGATGGCCAACAGACACATGAAAAAATGCTCCACATCACTCGGCATCAGGGAAATACAAATCAAAACCACAATGAGATACCACCTCACACCAGTCAGAATGGCTAAAATTAACAAGCCAAGAAATGACAGATGCTGGCGAGGATGCGGAGAGAGGGGAACCCTCCTATACTGTTGGTGGGAATGCAAGCTGGTGCAACCACTCTGGAAAACAGTGTGGAGGTTCCTCAAAAAACTGAAAATAGAGCTACCCTATGACCCAGCGATTGCACTACTGGGTATATACCCTAAAGATACAAATGTGGTGCTCCAAAGGGGCACGTGCACCCGAATGTTTATAGCAGCAATGTCCACAATAGCCAAACTGTGGAAAGAACCTAGATGTCCATCAACAGATGAATGGATAAAGAAGATGTGGTATATATACACAATGGAATACTATGCAGCCATCAAAAGAAATGAAATCTTGCCATTTGCAACGACGTGGATGGAACTAGAAGGTATTATGCTTAGTGAAATAAGTCAATCGGAGAAAGACAACTATCATATGATCTCTTTGATATGAGGAAGTGGAAATGCAATGTGGGGGGGGTGGGGGGAGGTAGGATAAGAAAAAATGAAAGAAGATGGGATCAGGAGGGAGACAAACCATAAAAGACTCAATCTCAAAAAACAGACTGAGGGTTGCTGGGGGGAGGGGGGACGGGAGAGGGTGGTGGGGATATGGACATTGGGAAGGGTATGGGCTATGATGAGTGCTGTGAAAGGTGTAAACCTGGCGATTCACAGACCTGTACCCCTGGGGATAAAAATACATTATATGTTTATTAAAATAAATAAATTTAAAAAAAAATTAATGCATACATACTCATTTATTGATACACGGATATTAATATTGTTTCTCCAGAAAAAAAATTGTTTCTCCAACATGACCAAGCTTTTTGAAAGCAAGCCTATATATAATAGCCTTTCCTATGTCCTCAAGCACAATCAAAAGGCAGAGTTTATTATATTTGCTTGATAACATTCTTAATGTATACTGATTTCTTTATTGATTGATCAAGACCAAAATCACATTTTGGTTACAACTGAGTAAGCTAAGATGCAGAGGAAATTGTTATCTCCCTTTCAAAAAGTGGACAAAGATTTGTTAGAAGTGAGAGAGCAGGAGTTATCTGCACAAAAAGAGAATTTGTCTTGGTGAGCTGGACAGGGAGGAGTGTCCACAGGCACAGCTAAGCCTGACACAAAGTTTAGTAGGAGAAAATCTAGAAAGGTTGAAAAGTTCTCCAAGAAAATTCCCCTGGAAAAAACTGGTGGAGAGAGAGTAAATTAAGGGGGAGAAAATAATTTGAGGATGTCTCAGGACTGCCTTGAAGAAAGGTGAAAGTATTGATCCAAATCTTGCTGGAGAAATAATGAAGAACCCTTGGCAGGGTGGATGGGGTTCAGGGGAGTTGGGATAAATTGGGATTAAAGGGATGGGTGCAATGGATGACTGTCACTAACACTGATTGAAGACTACAGGTGGAGACACTAAAGATATCCCTTTCATCTACTTGTAGGCCTCAGACTAAGGTTAGAGAGACAAGATAGGGCAAAGAAAGGGAGAGCTAACTTCTGACAAAAACCTGGCAGGACTGCCCCCTCACTGTTAATTCTTGACATTCAGCCCAAAGTCCAGCAGAAATGTTAAAGACCAGCACTAACCACGAAGGCCAGCAACAGGAGTAGATGTTGGCATGGTAGATAGAGCAGTTGTCCCCGCTGGCATCTTTCCAGCTGGCTGGGCCCTCCACATCTCCACAGAAGTCTTTGGCAGTGGCCACAGTACTAGACAAGAACAAGGTTTTGGATTTCTAGGTATTTTCGCACCACTCCCCATATGCCCCGATTCTACAATTTGCATTCCTCGCACCAAGAGAGGGCCTTGAGATCCTCCTCATTAAATAAGACAGACAAGCACAATCAAATAAAAACCATAGACATCCCGCATCCACAGCCTGTTTCAGCACCCAGAGCCCTCTAATGGACACTTTGCTCAGACATTAACATCTTCATAGAAGCCCAGAAATAGCCAGGACAAAATGTGAAGTTTCCTCTGAAAATTGTGCTAAATGACTGCATGTTAGTCAGAGGGACTTATATAATACATCAGGGTCTTTGGACAGTTTTTTTATGCTCTTGGAGTACAGTTCTCCATTGCTGAGACATTTACCTATTTCAGAACAGGGAACAGATGGGAGGGGCAGTTTCAACACGTAAGGGAGAGAACTCTTGCTCAAAGGACCTTTGCCCTAACATTGGACCAGACCTAGAACCAATAACATCTTTAAAACCCCTTGTGATTACTCATTAAGAGATGCACTATTAACCCCACTAAGAAATCAAGCTACACTGATGTGAGAACTGAGATTTCATTCATAAATCTAATAGGTATAGGCAGACCAAATGGAATACATTCACGATAATCTTGGAAGAAATCACCCACTAACAGTTTCCACTTCCCTCCATATGGCACAGCCATATCCATACAAGATCACCTCCATCCTCAACACACATCTTCATGCATACTTACCATGTTCCAAGCATGATGTTACAGCATCATCTCATATATGCCTCTCAACAGCCCTGAGAGGTAAATACAACTATTATCCCATTTCACAGATGAGGAAACTCATCAAGTAAGCCCTCACCTCATTGATAGAGCCAGCATTTAGACCCAAGTGTTCTGACTCAAGAACTCCCACTCTTGAGACTACGTAGTCTCCCACAGGATGGCACAGGACCATTGACAGAAATGTCAAAATGAAGCACATCATCCCATGCAATGGCCTCTGAAGACAAAGATGGTTGCAACTGACCAGGGCGGATTTACATGTCAGAGGCAGAGGAGAGGAGTCCTCCTGAAGCTCTGAGGATAATAACTCTGATTACAAGTGGTTTTGTTTGCTAAATTAAACCATATTGTCAGCTAAAATTATAGTAATGCAGCAATCACTTTAACTTTCATCTAGTTTATATTTGAAGTTTCCTCCTAAAAAACAAACACCTTAAGCTTAAGAAAATACCTTCTAAATGATTTCTGAAGAGATGAAATAATTGTAAGGACTCTGCCAATTGGTCTCAATGCAGAGATACGCTTACACTAAAAATTTTAAGCTCTGGGCCTCAAATCCCTGCAGAATACCACTACACACACACACACACACACATACACACACACACACACACACAATTTATCACATAAACATCAAACACATACACAAACTACACAAACAACACACACCACAAGCAAACATATACACACCACATATAGTACACACCAAAAAAACACACATAAAATCCACACACCGCACACATACCACACACTCCACTCACACACCATGGCACACACTTATTCAACACAAAAAAATACACCATAAATAACACACATATACCACACACACATACATAACACATATATACGCAACACACAAACCACACGCCCATCACATATGTACACATATACCACAAGATACCCATGCCATACAAACCACACACCCAACATACACACACAGAACACACACCAACAGTAAAGTTGCATGTGCTGCCTGTGCTTGTGATACTTATTTGTGGTATGATATTTATTTATGATGAAATTCATTTTCAATTTGAAGAGTACAGCTTTGTAGGGGCAACTGTTTTAAACTTGAGGATAACTTGATTAAATGACAAGTTTAGTTAATTGTTACAGACCAAAATGCAGTTTATATTAGCAAAAAAGAAGTATGGGGCTTCAAAAAAACATACTCTTAAGCCTACTAAATCACTGCAATTTTAAAATCTTGAATCTGCCATTAGTGGGGGAAAGGAAATCTATTTTGCAATCTGGCACATTCTTATGATGAGTTTCTTACTGTGACTCATGCCATAGATGCCTTGTGCAAATGTATAAGAAAATAACCAGACTGATATGTGAGGAGAATTTCAATGATGGGAGAAAAGCTGTTTGAGCAAACCAAGCCCTTCCCAGTCTTCCCAGTCTTCCCAGCCGTGGGGCTGTTCTGGCTGTACACATCATGCTAAAAAAAGGAAAGTATTCTCAGAGGGTAGGGAAAAACTTCACAGGACACCAGTAGAGGAAAAAAAAAAAAAAAGAGAGAGAGAGAGAAGGAGAGAATTTCTAAGTTTACCCTATGTCCACTGAAAAACACTCTTAAACCTAATAGCCTGTATTCTCTTTTCTTCCCCTAATTCAAAATCTTATAGCTAAAAGCAAGCAGCCTCAACTGCCTTCAAGCTTAAAGCTGGGGAGAGCGAATGAAGGTGAAGCAAAAGAAGGAAGTTAAGGAAGTTAGTTAATGGGAGATTAGGCTGAATGGCTTCCTCCCTGAGTGGGTTTATCAATGGGGGGGTGGCAGAAAAGAGGGGGTGAAGAACATATGGCTGAGGAAAGTATGAGATGCACATAACTAAGAAGTTCTTGCCTAATTTTTTTTAACTTTATAATATTTAAATTGAGTTGATTGGGGAGCCTGGGTGGCTCAGTGGGTTAAGCCTCTGCCTTCGGCTCAGGTCATGATCTCAGGGTCCTGGGATCAAGCCCCTCATCGGGCTCTCTGCTCAGCGGGGAGCCTGCTTCCCCCTCTCTCTCTGCCTTCCTCTCTGCCTGCTTGTCATCTCTGTCAAATAAATAAATAAATCTTTTAAAAAACTGAGTTGCTTAATATATAGTATATCATTAGTTTCAGAGGTAGAGTTCAGTTATTCAGCCATTGCATATAGTTCTTGCCTAATTCTTGACATAATATGTGCCAAATAACTTTATTAAGTCCACTTTGCACATTGCTTGTGAGTTTGGTTTCCATTACAATTTGGGGTTATCCAGGACCATGTAATTATCTTGCCCCATTACTTACCACATTGTGTTAAAGTTGACAGGGGGCAAAACTGTCAAGAACTTTTTTATCTTTTTTAATCTACTAACGTAGAAGAAATCAGGTTTATGTTTTTATATAAATGTTGATTAAGATCAGCCTTTAAGGAAGGTCTTAGAAGTTTACAACAAACAATGTTTGAGCCATTCATTAATCATCTTAACAAAAACCATTATTAAAATAATATAATTTGCTTAAATAACATTTCATAAGTGTTAGAGACAGTAAATTAAACAAAGGGATTATTGTGTGCTACAAGAAAGGAAGAAATTTTTTATTACTAGAAAAATTCTTATCTTCTCCTTGGGTGTCAGAAGCTGCAGAACAGTTAGTTCAATCAAAGCAAACACATTGGGACGCCTGGGTGCCTCAGTTGGTTAAGCGGCTGCCTTCGGCTCGGGTCATGATCCCAGCATCCTGGGATCGAGTCCCACATCGGGCTCCTTGCTCCGCAGGGAGCCTGCTTCTCCCTCTGCCACTCTGTCTGCCTGTGCTCGCTCTCGCTCTCTCTCTCTGACAAATAAATAAATAAAATCTTTAAAAAAAAAAAAAAAAAAAGCAAACGCATTTGTCTTGGAGACTTTTCCTGAACGTTCAAAATCTAGCTAACAAGTACTTTACTGATAAGTTGACTTCTGTTCTTTTCTTTTTTTTAAGATTTTATTTATTTATTTGACAGAGAGAGAGACAGCGAGAGCAGGAACACAAGCAGGGGGAGTGGGAGAAGGAGAAGCAGGCTTCCCACCAAGCCAGGAGCCCGATGTGGGGCTCGATCCCAGGACCCCGTGATCATGACCCGAGCTGAAGGCATACGCCTAATGAGTGAGCCACCCAGATGTCCCTGACTTCTGTTCTTAAAGTAAAAATTCATATTTCTGTTCTTATAATTTGTTTTCTTTCTAAAGAAGAATTTATGTGATTTTCTTATATACCCCAGTTGACATAATTTGAAAATAACACATTTTCATGGTACAATTTCCATCCTCTCTAGTAATCCATTACAGAGCATTAAACCTAGGGAGAAATTTCCCTCATTTAACTAAATATACATATGCCTGGGGTACCTGGCTGGCTCAGTCAGTGGAGCTTGTGACTCTTGATCTTGGGGCTGTGAATTCAAGCCCCATGTTGGTTGTAGAGATTACTTAAATATAAAATATTTAAAATAGGAGCACTTGGGTAGCTGAGTCTTTAAGCATCTGCCTTTGGCTCAGGTCATGATCCCAGAGTCCTGGGATCAAGCCCCACATCATGCTCCCTGCTCAACAGGGAGCCTGCTTCTCTCTCTCCCTCTGCCTGCCACCCCCCTTCTTGTACCCTCTCTCTCTCTAATAAATAAATAATAAATAATAATAAATAAATAATATAATAAATAATAATAAATAAATCAAATCTTTAATACATGTGCACACACGCACATGTATCTTCTGCTGAGAGCCAGCTTCCTCCTCTCTCTCTCTCTGCCTGCCTCTCTGCCTACTTGTGATCTGTCTGTCAAATAAATAAATAAAATCTTTAAAAAAAAAATCAAGCCCCTTATAAATACAGATTAAAGTTTTAAGATCAAGACAGATCAAGATCAAGACAATATTTCAGCTATTACTTAACAGTTCCTTAAATATTCTGGCAAATGGGAAGAGTGAGAAGGCAATAAAAAGAAACAAGTATAACTATCAAAAACGAGAAAGAATTTTCACATGAGAATCTACCTAAAAACTTCAGGATAGCAACAAATCAGAACTCATCAGAATATTCACTGAGGAGCTAGTTATGAAACAAATTACCCAAATTACTAACTTTCCTATGTATTAACAAAAAGTCAAAAATGTGATGAAAAATTTAAATCCCACTCCAACAGCAAAAGAATCTCTTTACATATAAAGAATCGTGGGGCGCCTGGGTGGCTCAGTCTTTAGGCATCTGCCTTCGGCTCTGGTCATGATCCCAGCGTCCTGGGATCCAGCCCCGCATCAGGCTCCCTGCTCAGCGGGAGGCCTGCTTCTCCCTCTCCCACTCCCCCTGCTTCTGTTCCCTCTCTTGCTGTGTCTCTCTCTGTCAAGTAAGTAAATAAAATCTTTAAAAAAAAAAAAAAAAAGAATCATCACAGGACACCTAGGAGGCTCAGTCAGTTAAGCGTCTGCCTTCGGCTCAGGTCATGCTCCCAGGGTCCTGTGACTGAGTCCCACATTGGGCTCCCTGATCGGCCAGCAGGAGTCTGCTTCTCTTTCTCCCTCCACCTCATCCCCCCTGCTCATGCTCTGCCTCTGTCTCTCACTCTTTGTAAAATAATAAATAAATCTTTAAAAATAAAAATAAAATAAAGAATAATCATTCTGAATAAACTTAAGAAATGTGGAGGATATGTATTGAGAGAAAATTACAAAATTATGCTTAAGACATAAAGGAAGATTTCAATCAATTTCCAGAAAAGTTCAAGAGTTGTACAACTGAACTCCATCCAGGCCCACTGAGACCCTACCTAAGGCCAAAACCAGTGACTTTGGGATACTCAAGCCTAGAGAACTGGGCTTCTTTCAGAACGCTAGTTATCTGGACAAGAAGGACTATGCCAAAAGGCATTACCTGGTCCATTTGTCCATGTTTTAGTGATAATGAGACTTCACACACACACACACACACACACACACACATACACACAACCAGTGGAGGTGAACTGTTTCCATAGGCTGCCTTCCTGGACTAGGACTATGTTACTCTATATTAGTTGACAGCAGTGCTTGCCACTATAAAGATTAGCCACATTTTTTCATTAGCTGAAGAAATGAAAATAACTTTCTTGCTTATTAAAAAGTCTAATCAAACTAGGATAAGGAGAAAGGGCAGGAACCAGGTTGGTGGGGACCCTGCTATCATCAATACAAATAAGAGGACTCCTATTTAATATTAATATGAGTTAATCAAACAAACACTGATTTTTTTAATAGACAAAAAAAATCCAAAAAAACAAAAATAGAGTTCGACCTCAGAGTCAATCTGTTAGAGACAGCAACTTCCAGGAAAGTGTTGATAACTTTCCCCTTGGTAGACTTCTGCCTAGAAATCTGCTAGATATCGTATTTTTTAGATACCACATTAAAAAGAGTTTCAAGAGCCCATAAAAGCCCTAGCAAGCTTATAGTAACCTAGTCGCTCTCTAATCTATACTAGAATTACGATGAAAATGTACTTAGTTGGGAAATAATTCTGGATAACTATACTGTTATAAAGGCTTTTCAGAATCTACTTCACTTTTCTTACAAAAACAGTGATCATTACGTGTGCAAAACCAATACACATTTAGTAGGGTTTTGCCTTCTCTTGTATACTAAGGGGATCCCACAAGATACCTTCTGCCTAGCTTTTTTTCCCTACCATGCATGAATCTCTATAGTCATGCACATGGATGAAGGCATGAACTCCAGAGGACTCTTGTTTAAATGAAAATATATTAACTGGAAAAGTAATATATCAGTTAACTCTACCACAAAAATGCTGCTGCTGATTTACCCAAAACCAAGAAGCATGCAACAGGAATTATTTATTCTTATGTTCATAAATCTGCAGATCTGCTGGGACAGCTCAGCCTTATACTGTGGATGTGTGAATTGATTGGGGCAGCTCTGCTCCACATGTCGTCATTCTTCTGGGACTACAGAAGAACCCAGGATATGTTTATGGCAACGCAGAAGCACAGGAGGACAAGCCAAAACATGTCAGCATATTTGAAGCCTTTGTTGTCATCATGTTCACTAACATCTCATTGGCCAAATCAAATCACATGGCCTATCCCAACATCAGTAGGACAGAAAAATATATTCCATCTCTAGCAAGAGATGGAATATATTTCAAGAGACCACAAAGTCATCTGACAAAGGGCTGACACCCAGGGAGGATTGAAGAATTGGTAACAACAATGCAATCTTCCAAATGTAACAGGAACTCACTCTTAACCAATAATACAGTAACATTTCAGGGCGCTTGGCTGGCTCAGCCAGTAGAGCATGAGACTCTTGATCTTGGAATTGTAGGTTCAAGCCCCACACTGGTTGTAGAGATTACTTTAAAATCTAATAAAAAATAATTACTCAGTAACATTTGTTTTCATACTTATCTAGTCATAAATGCAGGACACGAAAGAAATAGAAGGAAGGGAGGAAGTAGGATCTAAAAATGTGTCACATTTCTAGGAGGGAGGTAAAGGTAGGGGAGGTGCCACAGTGGAGGTCCTTGGTAGAGAAAATAATAAAGCAGAACAACCTCATGAATGAAATTCACTGATAAAAATTTAAAAATGAAGAAAAATAAGATGACAGTAGAAAGACAGATACATGGAGGGTAAAAGAAAATTCTAGAGAATGACAAGTTTTAAAAAAACTGCACAGAGAAATGAAAGTATTCAAGCATAATTTTTTCTCCTTTTGAACCTGGAATTCCTTTTATGGCCATCCCTAATCTATTATCTATGGCTTATGATTTACAATCTGAAAGAGTTTGCAATTTAGAATCTGTAAGAATCTCTCTGCAACAATCCTTTCTACAAGAAAATAAAAAATTCTGTTTGTGTGTGTACACAGAATTTTTCTTTCAAACCAGGCAGATCAGAAACTTCCTAGAATTTAAACCTTGAAAGTAGGGACACAAAACTGAAAATGGTAAGAGTTCACTTATTCTTCCTAAAGACACTGTCTTGTGATTACTGCTTCCCAGGTTCTCAGAGTTGTTCTATATTCCAGACTCCACCCCCGAAACCTCCTGTTCACATTTCCTTCAACTCTGTGAACCATCCTTTCATCCTACCAATAAATATATTTTTTGCTTCAATGAGTAAAAATTTATTTCTGTTGCTTTCAATCAAAGAATTATATCAGGTATAGGTCCCTTTCCCATTTTCTATCCTCCAAGGAAATGAGAAAGAGAGAGAGAGAACACTAAAGATGCCTTAAAGCAAATAACAAGGCATGCCATCATTCAAGAATCCAGTATCTAAAATCATTTCATGAAAATGACTGTTACCATGGCAACCTTTCAGTGTGCATTCAGCAATTTTATGTGCATTCATTAACATTCTAATGTAAACCAAACCGTATTGGCTTATTTGGCCTTGATTCCTTTTTAAATATAGATTGCTTTGTCTCATAAAAGGTATCAGAGCTTCTATTCAAGAGGGCTGGCTATCCATCAGTAAGGATGAATACCCAACTTTTGTATCAAATGGATGGGACTGGAGGAGATTATGCTGAGTGAAATAAGTCAGGCAGAGAGAGTCAGTTATCATATGGGTTCACTTACTTGAGGAGCATAAGGAATAACATGGAGGACATTGGGAGAAGGAGAGGAGAAGGGAATTGGGGAAAATCAGAGGGGGGGGAGGAACCATGAGAGACTGTGGACTCTGAGAAACAAACTGAGGGTTTTGGAGGGGAGTGGGGCAGGGGGTTGGGTGAGCCTGGTGGTGGGTATTAAGGAGGGCATGTATTGCATGGAGCACTGGGTGTGATGCATGAACAATGAATCTCGGAACACTGGAAAAATAAAATAAAGTTTAAAAAAAAAAGATGGTTGTCTGACTAAACAAGTAAATTTACTTAACCCCTAAAATTCTACTGAAATGACATTGTAAAGAAAAGCCCTCCATGTTTATCTCCCACCACCACCACTCCATACACACACATGCACACACACATGTACACACACATACTCATAAAATCCACTACAGTCCCAACTCCTGTCATTGGAATCCGTTCTGCTTGTCCAACATGGTCAAAAAGGTTAATATCCCTCCATTAGTTGATAAATTAAATACGATCAAAGTCAAAATCCTGAGTTTTTTTTTTTTTATTAGACTCTGACAAGTTGACTAGGATGTTCATCTGGAAAAGTGACTATAGACAAGCCAATAAAATGTTGAAGAACACTGATCAGAGAGGCCATAACCATACAGAAAGTCAAAGTGGGCCGCAGCAAAGTAGCCCAAAGAGCCTGGGGAGATAGAGCCATAGGGTTCTCAACCTGCTAAACCACACCCCAGCATTTCCTCATTATCTGCATCCAGGACAAGTTCAGCCAGAACTTGAGGCAGCAAATGGTTTCCACAGCCATCTGAAACCAGTGAGCATCACGGAACACTCATGTGCTACCTGGTTCTGAGATTCGGCAGCTCACTGACTCAGAGAACAGCTTCATCCTTCCTGAAGAAACCAGTCAGGCAATCAAAGAAAATAAACAAAAGGAAATAAAGAGGAAATAAAGAGGAGGAAATAAATAAAGAGGAAAAAAAGAGGAAAAATAAAATAAAGAGGAAATAAAGAGGAAATAAACAAAAAGGAAATAAAGACTCCGCATATACTGAGATCAACAATCGTTTTTACATCTTCAGAGAACTTGGGGAAAATTTTAGAATATAGTGATAAAGAGAAATAGATTTTATACACACACAGTATCCAAAGGATTGAAAGGATGAAGCACAAAGAACAAGGCAACTAAAAGCAGCAATCCTTCCAATGCCGGCCTCCCACACAATGCAAGACCTGGAAGGGGTGACACCGGGCAGCAAAGAAATAGGAGGCTGCTGAGTATGAAAAGGATGAAAATTCTACAGTGAAGGAAACAGAGATGGGAGCCTATGTCCATTTGTCTCATCTTCATAGGAGCATCCAACAAGCCTGGCTAGGTGAAACAGAAGTAGAGAGGAGAAAGGAGGAGGAGTGGGGAGAAAAAGAAAAAGAAAAAGAGTGAAGAATAAAGAAACTTTGCAAAACTATGGTAATGAAAACTGAGGTGTGAGTTTAGTAATAGCTCAAAGGAAATGGAATAGGGAGCCCATAACAGACTTGTGTACATAGCAAAATTTAGTTCACCGTACATATGGTACTTCAAATGAATGAGAATGAAGACTAGTTTAAAATGAGTTGGGAGCTCATTAAATAAAAATTAAAAAAATAAAGATAGATCCCTATGTCACACTAGATCAAAATTTATAAATACCAGATATAATGAAGACCTAAAGTAAAAAAAAAAAAAAAAGTATAAAAGTACCAAAAGAAAATATGAAAACAGCGATATCTGGGTGGCTCAGTTGGTTAAGCAACTGTCTTTGACTCAGGTCATGATCCCAGAGTCCTGGGTTCGAGTCCCACATTGGGCTCCCTGCTCAGCAGGGAGTCTGCTTCTCCCTCTGACCCTCTCCCCTCTCATGCTCTCTCTCTCTCTTTCTCAAATAAATAAAATTTTTTTTAAAAATAAAAGAAAATATGAGAGCATATGGATAAGGAAGGACTATTTAAGCAAAATATGAATTCCAGAAACAATGAATTTTTTTTAAAAAAGGAATGCATGTTTCAGTGACATAACAATTTTAAACCTCTGTATCATGAGATAGCATACACTATATTAAAAGATTAAAAGATCTAAATTTGTAAAATATTTGTAATATAAGTAAAAAATAAGAAAGAGAAAGGCAACTCAATTTTTTTCATGTGCAAAAGAACATTGGCAGAGACTGCAGAGACTATTCGATATCTCCAATTTTCATTCTGTGCTGCTTCTGTACTAATAAAATTTTTGGTTGGATACAGATTTGCCCAAAATAAAGGTTATATTTCACAACCTCCCTTAAAGCTTGGTCACCTGTGGCTTGTGGCTGAATTCTGGCCATGGTAATACAAAAAGAAGAGTCATGAAGGAGATTTCAGGAAACTTCTTCAGAGAGTATTTGTGAGTCCTTAATCCCCTTCTTCATCTTTTCCTCCATCCTCCTGCCCAGAACACAAATGCTTCCATCTCGGACTTGAGGTAAAGGTGAGGAGTTGGATTTGAACAGGAAGGAATTCCCTTTATCCTGTGGAAGAAAGTCAAGAATGGTATGTATGTAGATAAGTCGCAGTGAGGGGATGGAAAGTTGAACAAGATAACGCTTTACAGCCTTAATTTGTTTGAAGAAGCAGGAGAAAACCTAGGTAAGAATAAGAGAAGGGAGAACTTAAAGAAAGTGGTATTGACACGGCACTATTGTTGAAGACAATGAAGAAAGAACCTGAAAACAGCAATGCCACAGAATGAAAGGAGAGGCTGGTAAGAGTTTAAGGCCATAAATGTGTAGTGGTAGCCATCTGTAAGGTTTATTATAAAGTCTACTGATTTTTTTCCCCTAACCTTGATTAGCTAATTTTTTTTTAAGATTTTATTTATTTATTTATTTGAGAGAAGGCATGCACATGTGCAAGCAATGTGAGAAGTAGAGGGAGAGGGACAAGCAAACTCCGTGCTAAGCATGGAGCGCAACACAGGGCTTGATCTCATGACTCTTAAGATCGCAACCTGAGCAGAAATCAGGAGTTGGAGGTTTAACTGACAAAGCCTCCCAGGTGCCCCTGATCAGTTAATGTGAAGATAGGAGCAAAGAAAGCAAACTGAGGCATCAATCCAGTGTTAGGATATAGGACAGTGGGTTTAGCATAGAAGTAAAAGGGGTAGTTGTGGGAAAATTATTTTAGAGAATCAAATAGGAGGTTCATGGAGAAGAAAGCAAACCTAAGATGGGGATACTAAATTGGGAGGAAGTCAAAGGACCAAGGAACTGAAAATCTAGACAATGGTGAAAAACAGATATAGTAGAAATGAAGCTATGAAAAAGCAGGAGGCTGGAGTCAGGGATCAGGATACCTGAGTTTTACTTGAATATTCTATAATGAAGATGTTCTAGAAGAAGGCAAGTTTCAGAATATGACCATGCAAAAGACAGGAAAAACATAACGCAGTGGTAAAAAGCATGGACTTTGAGCCAGGAAGAATTTCTGTTACTAGTTTTGTTACTTACTTTCATTTAGCTTTGGTTTCTTCACCATACCTGTTCATTAGATTGTTGTGAGAATTAAAGGAAATTTTAATTTCTTTGAATTTAAGAGCTCTGTTCATTAGATTGTTGTGAGAATTAAAGGAAATTTTAATTTCTTTGAATTTAAGAGCTCTGTTCAGTGCCCAGTACATACTAAGCTCTCAATAATTGATAATTTAAAAAAAAAAAAAGAAGAAATAAACACATACATCCCCTATTATTCTGTCTACCATTAATTAAGATGCACAACCCAGGGGCACGTGGGTGGCTCAGTAAGTTAAGCGTCCAACTCTTGGTTGGACTCAGGTCATGATCTCAGAGTCCTGAGGTCAAGTCCAGCATCTGGTTCTTCGCTCAGCATGGATTCTGCTTGAGATTCTTTCCCCCTAGTTCTCCCTCCCCACCACTTGCTTGTACACTCATATGCAAACTATCTCTCTCTAGAACAAACAAACAAACAAAACCTTTTTTAAAAAAGATGCACAGGGGCGCCTGAGTGGCTCAGTGGGTTGAGGCCTCTGCCTTCGGCTCTGGTCGTGATCCCAGGGTTCTGGGATTGGGCCCCGCGTTGGGCTCTCTGCTTGGCGGGGAGCCTGCTTCCCCCCTCTCTCTCTGCCTGCTTCTCTGCCTACTTGTGATCTCTCTCTCTCTCTGTGTCAAATAAATAAATAAATAAATAAAATCTTAAAAAAAAAAAAAAGATGCACAACACATAATTTGGGTGGAAAAATGTAATACCTGTAATACTGATGCTGATATTGCCTGTGGGCAACAAACATTTCCAAATTTTATGCAAATGCCTAACAAGAAAGAAGTGAAAAGCCTAATCAAGTTATAAGCTCTTCCTTTCCCTTGATTGTAAATGTCTAAGAAAAAAAAATGTCTAAGAAAATGAGTACACACAATAGTGATTAGTATTCCAGCAATTAACAAGTCAGCAATTACAGCAAAAACTCAACCCCATCAACTAAGCCAACATTTTGAAGAGGAAAGAAATATTTTTAAATGGAATATATTTTAAATGAAAAAGAACCTATTTCCAGATAACAAGTAAAAAATAATGGTAAGTAAACAAACCAAAGAGCCAGTGTGCTTAGGGATAGCAGAATTTTTCCTGGTAAAGCTGGAAAGGATGTCAGATTTACCTAGTACAATCAGTATGTTCAACATCAGAAAGCTTTCCCTACTCGGTATGTCCTTATCACTCCTCCCCCACGCTTTATCGTATGAAGTGTGGGAAATGTATACCTGTACATCAAAAATACTAAACAAATCAATTCACCAGAAGCCCTTACAGTGCAGCTGGAGACCAAGTATAACTGGGTCATGGGCTAAAGGAATGACTGCAGACTTGTTATCTGTTACTTATGTGTGAGGGCATTTGGTTTGATCTGTGACATAACAAACTCCATTTAACTCAAATGGCTTTAAACCACACAGCTGGAGGGCACGACCTGCTGTTCTCTGCCTGGCACATAGTAGGTACTCAACAAATGTTAAAATCCATTGGTTCATTTATGTAGCCAACATCTTTTGAGTCCCTAATATGTCTCAAACATTACTCTAGACATCAGAAATAGAGCAAACACATTTTTAAATTTTTTACTTATTTTGTTGTTTGCATATGAAAGTAATATATGATTACTGCAAAAAGTAAAACAATACAAAGACATGTCAAATTTTCTTTGTGGTAAAATATGAAATCAACTATTTTAAATGTTCCATGAACATATGGGGAATAAAGTGTTTCTTCTCTATTCAAAGGAAGTATGGTCTTTCTCCTATATTCAAGAGTGTATATGCACACACACTCGGGTGTATGCGCACACACGCACAAAGTTAACCTGTTACATTGTTCAATTCCTATATGTCCTTACTTATTTTTTTAACTACTGGAGATGTCCAACTTTCATATGCACATACTAAAATCTCTTACTATAATTATTTCATCTCACTAGTCAATGAAAATTAAGATTAAAGAATCATAAAACAATGAATTGAGATGCAAGAGCTAAAGTAACCCCTTTGTTAAGCACCACATGAATCAGAAAAACATTAAATGAATCTATTCTATATTAGTAGAATGTCTGTAGCTAAATACATTGTGAATTAAATGATAAGATTTTTTTTCTTCAGAAAAATCCTTTTTCTGTTAATGTCAAATTAAATCCCTCAAGCACAAGAACTATATATCAGATCATTTACCTCTTCTGTGACTCATAATTATTCCCGCTGGCTCATTTTTAATGCTGGCTTTTGTATGGTGGAAAACGACTGTGCAATTAGGTTAATTCTGTTTCTGTTAAAAGGACAAAAATTAGGTTTCTCTCAAGAAACAGAAGCCGTATGAATACAGTGATGAGAAAGTAAAAAACAATTCAGAAGCACTTTTAACTGTAATACAAAGTCCCATTAGGCTAGCCAACAAACGCGATTGTGAGAGAAAAGCCTGCCTGCATTGTTCATCTTTAAAGGCCCTTCACTTTTCTTTTGGACAACTCCTCTTCAGATCTTTTTTTTTTTTTTTTTTTTTTTTTAAAGACTTTATTTATTTATTTGACAGATAGAGAGATCACAAGTAGGCAGAGAGGCAGGCAGAGAGAGAAGGGGAAGCAGGCTCCCCGCTGAGCAGAGAGCCCGATGCGGGGCTCGATCCCAGGACCTCTTCAGATCTTTTTTTTTTTTTTTTTTTTTTTTTTAAAGACTTTATTTATTTATTTGACAGATAGAGAGATCACAAGTAGGCAGAGAGGCAGGCAGAGAGAGAAGGGGAAGCAGGCTCCCCGCTGAGCAGAGAGCCCGATGCGGGGCTCGATCCCAGGACCCTGAGACCACGACCCGAGCCGAAGGCAGCGGCCCAATCCACTGAGCCACCCAGGCGCCCCTCCTCTTCAGATCTTAAATAAGGAGCAGATAATGTGCAAAATACAATTATTTTATGTAGTCCCATCTAGAAAGCAATGAGCCACAGGAGACGCCCAGCTGACCATCTATGCTATTAGTCACATTGGTTTAAAACCTCACAGGTTTTGTGAGGATAAAACAAAAAGAAAACCTTCCCATAAGAAAGAATCCAGAGGGTGGATACTATAATGACAAGTGTGTATAATTATACAAAATGTTCACTTTTCATACAGGCACAACAAATTTCATCTGCACCGGGCCAAATGGCAGCGAGTTTAATCTTGAAGTTGACTATAGCTCCAAACACTAGTAAAGTGAATTCACCTAAAATCTTCAGATTACTGTCCCACTTAAAAACTTAATAGTTTAGGGGTACCTGGGCGGCTCAGTCATTAAGTGGCTGCCTTTAGCTCAGGTCATGATCCTAGGGTCCCGGGACCGAGCCCTGTGTTGGGATCCCTGCTCAGCAAGAAGCCTGCTTCTCCCTCTCCCACTCCCCCTGCTTGTGTTCCCTCTCTCACTGTGTCTCTCTCTGTCAAATAAATAAATAAATAAAGTCTTTTTAAAAAAACTTAATAGTTTATTAATTAATGCGGAAACTATTGCTGTAAGCTCTTATCTGTAGAAGAGGGACTAAGTTATTTTTCTTGAAATTCTTCTGCATTGAAAATAACTTGTTTTGTCAAGGATGCCTTATTTGGTCCTAGGGTATATATATTTGGCATCTGCTAAAATGAGTATTTTAAGACTGTTCATTGTTGTATATAGTTCCTTTTGTCAGCAAAAGAATCCCTATGAAGAGACTGAATCCCAGCAAAAAAAAATAAGAATCCCTATGAAGAGACTGAACCAATCCCACCAACAAGTTTCCTTCAAAAACAACTCTTAGCCATAATCATCATAGTTATTTAGTGACCATCTACCAAGCGCTCTACCCACATTACTTCATGTAACCTGCAAGGTAGACGGTATCTCAGCTCTTTCACGAAGGGGACTAAGGAAAGAATAACATAACATGCCATAGGCATCTGAGTTACCACCTTCACCTCAACCAGGCGTGGTCATTCTCAACTTGCCTGCTAACACACCTTGACTGAAATTCAAGGCTCAGGAACCAGTTTAAGGGAGATGTTATGTGTCGATACAGGAAGGGCACCTGGACATGAGGGAAGAGCTCTGTCTTCTGATTATCCAATCCCTCACCCCACCTTAATCTGTGTCAGAACCATGCTGAGTTGTAGATTCCTCAGCAAAGTGAAACTAAAGCCACCTACCCCATGGCCTCATTGCCAAGGCTGGTGGCTGGCAAAAATGGAGGCTCGGTAGTTTAGTTAGTGCCTCTATGCCCAGTGGACCATATTACTTAAGATCCAGCAGAAGTGGGGGAAAAAAAAATATCATCTTGAAGGGACCAGTTTCTATTTCTCATGGCAAACCTAGTACGGGAACTCCTTTTGTCCCCAAAGACCTCTGTGTCCTCACTTCTTACCCACATGCCTGGGCAGCCTGAGGCTCTCTGTGCCTACCTCCTTCTCACGAATGAGTTCCCATCTCTTTCTCAAAAAGTAGACGCCACTCTGGTGTTCCTGCCACCAAAAGTAACTGAAAAACAAACTCTTCCATTAGAGAACACTGTGCTCAGCAGGTCAGCCAGGCTCCTGGAAATGCAAACTGGAGTTTCAAAAGATGAAAAGATTCCTGGAGGATTTTGTGGTGTTTTGGAGAGTGCCTCTGGGCAGATCGCACACTGTGACAAGTTCTTTCCAAATTGTGACAATTCAATCACACCTTCTACAAAGAACTGGCTTTTCACACTTAACCATCGACGGTAGCTGCCCTTGTTCATTTTCCCCCAAATCTTGAAGAGAGTTTGGGATTATGATACCAAGACAAATGCATGGTTTTCTGACCATTCCGCCCATTCCATGGTGCCTGTGAACTGAGAAGCAGGCACAGACAAGAGGTAAGGGAACTCTACTGATGGTTACACTGGAGTTAGAAAGTTTGGCACATAGAGCCCAGGGAATGCATCCCACCCCTCTCAGCCCCTACAGGTGTCAGAGGGAAAAAAGACAAATAGTTGGACAGGAAGTAGTCTAAATTGCATGGCCTTCTGCTAGCAGTTTCATGCTTTTCCCTTTCAATTCTTTTCTTTAATCACAGATTCTCATTACAGGGAAGGAGACATTGGGAGGAAAGGAAGAAAGAAAAACGTCATATAGAAAAAATTACCCCATCAGGTAATGCTTAAAAATCCTTTAACTAAATAGTCACATTCAAAAAATAAATAAATAAATGAGGGGCACCTTGGTGGCTCAGTCGTTAAGCATCTGCCTTTGGCTCGAGTCGTAGTCCTGGGGTCCTGGAATCGAGCCCCCGAGCCCCCACACCAGGCTCCCTGCTCAGCGGGAAGCCTGCTTCTCCCTCTCCCACTCCCCCTGCTTGTGTTCCCTCTCTCACTGCCTCTCTCTGTCAAATAAATAAATAAAATATTTTAAAAATAAATGAATGAATGGATGAATGAATGAATCTAGACACAGACTTTACACCTTTCACAAAAAAATTAATTCAACGCAGATCACAGACCTATATTGAAAACACAAAACTATAAAACTCCTAGAAGACAACATGAGATAAAATCTAGCGACCTTGGGTTTGGTGATGACTTTACAACACCAAAGGCATAATCCATGAAAAAAATAAATAAGTTGTACTTCATTAAAACTAAAAATCCTTTAACTGGGGACAAAATTTTTTGTTGTACAAATAAAGTTGAAATGTGAATTCCTATCTTGAAAAGATAATGTTGAAATTTAAAATCATACAAAATAGGGAAGCCTGGGTGGCTCAGTTGGTTAAGCATCTGACTCTTGGTCTCAGCTCAGGTCTTGATCTCGGGATCATGAGTTCAAGCACACTGGGTCCCATACTAGGCATGGAGACCACTTTAAAAAATAAATAAATAAAATCATACCAAATATAAAAGACTAATGGGGGCACCTGGCTGGTTCAGTTGGTAGAGGATGTGACTCTTGATCTTAGCATCATGAGTTTGAGCCCCATGCGGGGTGTGCAGAGTACTTAAAAACAAAAAAACTTTAAAAATTTTTTAAATAAATAAAATAAAAGACTAATGGCAGATCCTTGCCCGGGTCATAGTGTTTCATGGTTGTGGTACAGGTAAGAAGAAAAGAGATGAGAACACCCTAACACAATTACTCATTTGTAAGAAAACAGGAAGAAAAAATATTTGTGAAACATACAAAGTACAAAACCTTATCCTAGGGATACCATGCCATTTCCACTTTACCATCTTGAACACATGCCTTCTCTTAGAGACACAAGGAAACCTGATGGTTCAGGTGTTGAAACTAGATTAAATATTTCCTTGTTATCAACAGCCAAGGCCATCTCCATAAGTCTCAGGTCCAACCCAGCATTAAATTCAAAATCTTTCATATTTTTGCTATTTAAAAAATTCAATTAATAATAAGAAAAGAGATGTTTTAATAATAATGTATATGAACTCAGTATTTGACTCAAAAAATTTAGAAATATAAAGAGAAAAGAAATAAGGCAAAAACAAATTATAAAGAGAATCATGAAAGTAACAAATTCAAGAATTACTTTTTTGAAAAATAACACTTAATAATAAATATAAGGAAACATCCAAGCAAATGTAATCAGTAAAAGAAATACATAATGTAAAACATGAGAAACAGAATTAAGAACAGAAATCAAAACTTCAAAAGAAAAAAAAAAGTGAAGTATGTAACCTTTGCTCACATTTATCAAAAACCATTAAAGAGATCCAGTTCCTATCCAGGGAGAAAAACCCTTCTTCAAACTCCCCTCCTCTCATCAGCAGTTTTCCAGACCACTCTAAAGCTCCTACTTCCCAAATGCCTCAAAGTCTTCCCCAAATGTTTACCTCATGTATCTTTTTTTCATATTTCTCCTCCCTCCCTCTTTACCATGCAGGGTTATCATAGAGAAGTCAGATCACCTTTCCCATTACTTGAATGTTCTTCCACAAAGGATATCCTGGGAACTGACCCAGCTCCTAACCATTCTCCCCCTGATTTCCTGGTCTCATTTGCTCCCCGCTCTTCTCCTGATACTTTATATCAGAAGTCTGGGTTCCAGGCCACAAAGCTTTCACACATGAATCAATCTATAGAACTCACCCCAAACCCCATCCATCAAAAATGTTTCCTGGAGTCCAAGAAACATTGAAAGAGTAGCCCTCAGGGGTGCCTGGGTGGCTCAGGTCATGATCCCAGGGTCCCGGGATGGAGCCCCACGTCGGGACCTGGAGCCTGCTTCTCCCTCTTCCCCTCCTCCCCCCCGATTATGCTCTCCATCTCACTCTCTAATAGATAGATAAAATCTTTAAAAAAACAAAAAAAAGAGTAGCCCTCAGGATCTAAGAGGTTCATTCCAAGAACTCAAGGATGGCTCAATATTGGAACTTAATAGAACATGCCACATCAACATAACACTCAAGAGAAATTATGGGACCTCAGTGGCTGCTGAAACACATTTGAAAATACAGTTAGGAAGTTCTAGAACAACAATTTTGAACAAAATGTAGCTGACATCTCTGTGAAAGAGACAGGGATTAAGGTTGGGAGCAAACAGAAAATCTACTTTTCTAGATCTAGTAACAGGGAAATCAGATCCAAAACTTGAATTACCTACATTTGTGTCATCCTCAGGCCCAACTGAACCTGTTACAGCTTGGAATATGGCCTTGCAGGATGTCTTTCTGCCTCTAAAGGGCTGGAGAACTGATTCGACTTATTAAAATTATTAGCCACTTTTTATCAGCTATTAATATAAGTAACTAATGTTGATTGCATTCCCTTGTGATCTATTACTTTAAAAAATAAAATCTGGGGTTTTTTCAAATTCCCAAACACATATTCACTGAAGCTAATTAGAAATCTGCACAATATAACAAAATGTATATTACCTACCTTCTCACCATCCAAAACCAACCATTAATTAACATTTTAGTGTATTTTCTCCAAGCATGAATTTGGGAATATAAACACTCTTGGTGTTTAATAAGGACATAAGTTTGTCATGGTATTATAATAATCATTTCTGTGTCCCAAACCCCTCAATGGGACACCAGAGGCTACTAGATTAAAGAGAATTAACAGATTGTCAGGGCAAGAGATTAAACACTTACCCGCCCAAAGCACCAAGGGCATTAGATGCCTCCCCATGGTAGTAAAGTGACTTTCTGTGTGTGGTTTGGAAAAAAAGCCCTACCAGATGGTTCAGAATAATCAGGGCCTATGGAATGCGCGCACACACACACACACACACACACACATGCCAGTTGAGAACCTCTGCCCTAGGAAATTCATGGATAATTGATATGTTGAAAATGTTTGGAGAGAGGGTGCATAGCTTTCACCAAATTCTCTGAATCTGTGACTCCTTCAAAATGTCAAAAGTCCTGGCTTATAAAATTCTTTCCAGCTCTAATATTCTGGTCCTATTTGAGGCTGGGGGATTTATTCTGCCTGCTTAGAAGACAAAAGTCTCAGAAGAGCTGGAGAACAGAAGTGAAGCTGGGTTCTTCTATCACAGGGAGGTTCTGAGGGAAGCTGACCCATGGAAAATGCACATATACCCCTTTACCGTATCTGTGTATCAGTTGTCTTGCTTTGACAGTGTTTCCTCTAATATCAAACCATCACAGACTTAACAACTATGTCAATGTAAAAATAACACCACTTTTCAAGGATATGTCTAGAAGTGTCTGCTCCCAGTGCTGCTCCCAGTTATACTTGTGATGTGAACAAGAGTTACTAATCTTGGAGTCAAATTAAGAAATGGGAAGAAGTGAGCTATCATATGTTCAAGGCCTACCATGCATTTGAAATTCCTCAAGACCCTCATTTGATAAATTTCAGACTCAGCTCTGAACCCTGGCTCTAGCTACTTTTAGAGTCTAACCTTGGGGCCAAACAGCCTCCCCTTAATAATCATGTATGTTTTGTATTCTTACCTATACCCTGGTTTTCTCTCAAATGTCTCTCTTGATTAATTAGGACATCAGTTAAACACACATCAGCCTTATTTTAAAAAAAAACTTACATATTTTATTTTGAAGCATTGACTCTGAAACATAAAAGAATTAGGTGAAACTAAATTTTGGATTAGAAAACAGATTAAGAATTTAGTATTCAAATGCTGCCATCTGGTGGCCAAAGATAGTAACCAAAAAAATAGACCTCTCCTTGAAAATAAATGGAATTACCCCCATAGTCCTAATTAACCTGGTTTGCTAGCAAAGATTAAAATCTGGAATGTTATATAGGAAAATATTATCTAGAACGTTATATGAGAAAATATTAACATGTTTACGTTCCCCTAATTCTGATCCACATGAGATACTGTGTCCATAAACAATGGCAACAAGTTTTATTAAATGTTTCTAAAAGCCAAAGATGCAGTCTCACCAGACACACTTGACAATTAAATTCAGTTGCAACAGAGAGGGTTCTGTTTTCTTCATGCTTTCAATGAAATATGAGGTCTCATCCACTCAACAAAATTTTACTGGGATCCTATTATGATCCAGGTACAATGAATTTCATTGTGTACTTGATGGAGAACCAAAAAACAGCGTCTGTTCTAGAGAACTTCATGGTCTGGTGAAAAAAAAAAAAATGGGTTCCCAGTCTGTAAGGTTTGGCATCTATGTAGGCTAAAAACCTGCCTGCAAGGTGCACCTTTTTCTCATTCACGTTATCAGGACTACGGTCTATCAGCTTCTCAAACAGATAATTCAAATAGGTATGCCTAAGAGGGTCTCCTCCCTAATGCCTGACCAGCCAGAGGGATCATATTTTAGTATTTGACCTATTTCCTATCCCTGTTCTGTCATGAACATTTTCTCTTTTCTGGGTTCTTGAAAGCAAAAACAAGTTTCTTTTCCCTAGTCACTGGACAATTCTCTAGGTATTTAGTAACCCAGAGAATATTTGTGATAGTGAAATTCCTGTCCATAGTGGATAAGAATCCAGCTGCTCAACTGGATTTTCAGGCAGCCTTCAAAGTCCTCTCCTCTGCCTTGGCCCTGGCCTCCTATCTCCAGAATTCAGCCAAGGAAAGGGCAGCAAAGGTGATGGCCTACTGGTGACACACCAAGCAGGTGCCCTAGGATGGCAACTCCAACCAGCATTTTAAGAGGACATCCTATAGTTTCTGGGGAAATTTCTGCAAAAGGTCCTTGGCCAGTAACTAATCATTAAATTTGAAAATACGATCCAGTTTTTCTTCCAATCAAGGCAAATACAGGCCAGCAGTGGGAGCAGTGTATTGTGTCAACTTTTCAACTTGTAGCTGCCACAAGTCCAAAACAGTTTGCCTCCTTTTTAGTCTTAGATCCAATGGCGACAGTGTGGGGCCAAAGAAGCTCCCAGCTATGGGAATTATGTGTGCAGTCCAGGAGTGGTAAACAACTAGTGTTTTGCAAACTGCTCCTCCTCCTTCCATGAAATTCTAGTGTGGCCCTCCACCCCTCACCTCAAGATGGTCCTGTTACTTGAGATGGCCAGAGTATGCCATCCACCGAAGAGACACAGTGATTATTCTAGAGATGATTATGAGACCTAAGCAAAGAAGTCAGGATGCTTCCTGTGCTTTGACAGAAATGTGGAGGGGGGATGGATGGAGAGGATCAAGCTCTCTCAGCCTGCAGCCAGAAGCTATTTGTGCTGCTCCCTGGACAGAGGCAACACAGGAAAGCAGAACTGAGATGAAAAGGGAGTTTAATGGTATCATTTAAACCCCTAGATTCAGCTATGCCCTTTGCCTTTCCCATGGGTTCAGAATCAACATAAAGTGGCGGGAATAAAGACTTCTTTAAAAACTTACTTTACAGGTTAATGCATAAGTGCAAAGAATTTCTTGCACTTTAGAAAGCTCATCTGCCAATTTCAGTCTTAGTGGGGAAAAAAGACCTTGAAGACAGAGCAATGGGAACTAATCACCTGAAGGATGAGGACTCAAATCTTACACAGAGGACTTTAAATAAAAGCTAATCCAAGGCTCTGGTTTTAAATAAATAAAACCAAAGCTGGAAGGGGAAAAGAGCTTGCTTGAGAGAATATTCACCAAGGTTTTACAGATCAGATAGGGTTAGAGTTTGGCAGAGGAGATAGGATTGAGAGCTGGACCACCCCAGTGCCTGGCCCTTTCATGTTCATGCTTGTTTAATCCTCAGTCAACCTGGGAGGTACATATTTTATTTCCATTTGATAGATGATGAAATTGAGGACAGAGAGGTTAAATGACTTCCCTAGTGCCACATAGCTAACATGGAACACAGCTGAGCCTCAAATATAAGCCTAAGGTATTTTTTTTCATACTCTACATTTACCTGAAAAAAATATTATGAAGCAGGACAGAAGCAAGTGGGACATAGGACAGCTGATCCTTATTCTCAAGATGTCACTGTCTACAGCACTTGGCTGGCTCAATCAATAGAGCATGGGACTCTTTATCTTGGGATCATGAGCTCAAGTCCCACGTTGGGGGCAGAGTTTACTTAATAAACAAACAAACAAACAAACAAAAGCTGCCAGTGTCTAAGAGGATCTGGGAAGAGTTGAGAGGAGGACTGCAATAAAGGCCAAGATCTGGTTTAAATTGCTAAATGAGCCCCTTAAATCTCCAAGTCCCAGCTGCCTTCTAAAAATTGAGGAAGTTGAAATAGATGGTCTCAAAATATTGAAGAAGTTGAAATAGATGGTCTCAAAATAAATTTTTAAAATGGAACAGGAAAATGAGTTGAGTAGTGAATGGCCCAGAATCTTAGAGGTCTAAACTCCTAAACTCCTTTCCCACTGCTCCACAGCCTGCATTCCCTTCCCTGAGGTTTGGGTAGATAGCAGCTGCTGACAAGGGAACACTCTGGCCCTTGAGTGTGGCTCTCATTTGATGAGTCATTCAACAATGGCCTAAACAATGCTAACAATGCATCAGACCACTAATCACTAGTATACTCTAAAACCCAAAACCCATTCCTTGATGGTAGAGTTTATTTGCTAAAAATAATAATAATAATAATAATAAAATAAATGAAAAGATATAAAGAGTAGATTACTCTAGTTCAGAGAGTCTAATGCAATTTAAGAGCCCTTTTCTCCAGCTCTGACTTAAGATCTGTTATAAACTATTTAAGGTCTACTCTTCATGGTCTCATATAAAGTATTCACTTGCTCAGTTTCAGGTTCCAGTTCATCTCAGTCATCATACCGCCTTCTCTTTAAGCAACAAAAGAACTCAATTATAAACTGGCTTCTTGGCTAGAGTTAAAGTAACCGAATAATATTTGACCATTTTATTTTAATAAAACTGCTGCCTTGCCTGGCTATGATGGGGCTAAGGTAGAAGAGGATAGCCCCTAATGGATGAAATACAACTTGGGAGTCACAAATATGAGTTATATGCATTTCCTCTGTTTTTTCATCGCAGTATGCCCTGTACCTTGAGAAGACTCCATCCAATTGTAACATAATAATACATCTGGGATAAAAGGCAAAAAAATATCACTTTTTCTAGTGATAATGTAACAAAAGCCCACTTGAGAGAGGGGGTGGCAGGGGGTCTATATACCTCAATATTTCATGCCCTTTTCCTGGCCCCTCAAAGTCATTATTCACATTTGCTGTCCCAAAAATTCAATGACTCAAGGTCAGAGTAGCCTGGCGGAACAAAAAATGTAGAGGTGGTCACCTCACTCTTCCAAATTTCCCTTCATTATATCTCACATATTACACTGTGATATAGTTTCTACTTGGTTGCAGTTTCTTATCAAATATTTTCATTTTGATTTTAATATCAATATGCTAAGCTACATAGCATTGTTGATAAGGTGGAAAATTAAATTGAATGTTCTTGCAATATCTATGTTTAAAAAGTTCACTGGGCACCTCCTCTGAAGTTTAGCTAAATGTTCTACAATTCTCAAGTACACTGGCTGAGGCCTCAATGAAATCTTTGCTGTAGTCAGAGATTACTTACAGAGTCCAGCACAGTTTGGACTGTTAACCTACTGTACCCAGGAGATAATGCAACTCCCACTATCCTGGGATACATTCGCGATGTAGCTGATCTATTAATGCAGATTACTGCTTTTAGGAGTGCAGATTCACTGCCTTTTAGATAGCTCACGATAAGTCTGTCAGTCACAGTTCCTGAACCCCTCAGACCCGCTGAGGATTTCTCTATTTCCCAAGATTCCTGTCTCCATGTGGTGGCTGAACTAGAGCCAGAAGTTGGAAGCCCTCCGCATGTACATGTGCCAAACGTTGAGGGAGGAGCATTGAGATCAAAGGAGAGCATCCCAGGGACATCCTAGAGATGAGGTCTCTCCCCTAGTCCTCCATAGTGATCCCAGACACCTCCTAAAATCCCAGATGCTTCGTGATGACTTTTTTCTCCAGAGCAGAGGTTCTTTTTTTTTTTTTTTAAGATTTTATTTATTTATTTGACAGAGAGAGATCATAAGTAGGCAGAGGCAGGTAGAGAGAGAGGAGGAAGCAGGCTCCTCACTGAGCAGAGAGCCCAATGTGGGGCTCGATCCCAGGACCCTGGGATCATGACCTGAGCTGAAGGTAGAGACTTTAACCCACTGAGCCACCCAGGCGCCCCCAGAGCAGAGGTTCTTAAGTTGGGGTCCACAGATCCCTAGGGAATCTATGGAAGCAACTTCAAGGGTACATAAGATACATATGCATACATTATTCTGGGGAGTGAACTTCATAGCCTTCATCATATTTTTTATTCTTATCTACGGAATAATCTTCAGAGCACTGTGGAAATCTTAAAGTTATAGTTACTGAGATAGAGAGAGGCAGTTAGGCCAATTCTGACACAGATCAGCCCTGAACCTCTGATATCCAGCCATATCCAGCATATGTAACCAACTACCATTCCAGGCTCCAGAAAACATCCCTGATACTGCAAGGACTTAGTGACCATCTCAACTATGGTCTGGTCCCTGAAAGGACCATTTGTACCTGGATATCTCAGAGACAGACCCAGAAGAAGAAAAATATATATGCTCTGAGCCAAAGTTTAGATGAGTTCATCACAGATCCCAGGTCACGCCTTTGAGACTGCCCTCTGAGCAGGAGGAAGAAATGGGAGTCACTCAAGAGGAAGAGTCACCAGCTCTAGGCCTTGCCCCTAAAAGCATGGGGCCCAAGGGCCTCCTCCCAATCCCTGTAGAAACAAAGCACTGGTCCCTATAACAAGTCATTCTCCCTTATCTAATGCCCAAGGTTTCCCTGGATCCTGAAATAAAACTGACCCTGCAAAGGGAAGGAAAGCCTGCAACTAGCCCAGCAAGGCAACCAGAAAATGGTGTGTGTATCCTCACAGGGCAGAGTCAAATCCAGGAGTTTCAGAAATGCAAGGTGCTTTGAAGCCAGAATTCATTTATACTGTGGTTCTCAAACTTTAATGTGAGTAACAGTCATCTTCAATGTTTTTGTTGTTTGTTTGTTTGTTTGTTTGTTTGTTTTGACAGAGAGAGAGAGAGTACTTGAGCAGGAGGAGGGGGAGAGGGGGAGGGAGAACAAGACTCCCAAGCAGGTTCCATGCTGAGCACGGAGACCAATGTGGGGCTCAATATCATGACCCTGAGATTGTGACCCAAGAGAAAAATCAGGAGTCAGACAATCAACTGAGCCACTCAGGCACCTACTAAATGTTTGTTTTATAATACAGGTTCCTAGGCCCAAGGGATTGTGATTCAGGTTGTAAAATGAAACCAGCAATTCTGATCTCAGGCATCCATGGAGTATACCTTTAGGAAGTATTCTAGGGTTTCTAGGGGATTTTAGACATCAGATGTGGAAAGGGGGCTTTAAAGGAACTGACAGGCCTCAGAGAAATCACTGAAATGCCATGGAGAGCTTTTGGTCAGCAAAGGCCTCTGGGGGTCTATGGCTCCTACTGGTTAGTATTACATTTATATTCTTCAACTAATAGGGAAATTGAGTTTGACGCACCAGAACTAAGACCAGCTTTGAAGCCCAGCAACCTTTATAGATGATTAAATTTTTATCCTTTAAAGGGTCATCACAAAGGTACCTACCCCACAGAATTACATACACGGAGAAGTAAATTAAATAATTTGAACAAAGTGTTTAGCATAATGCCCAGACACACAGGAGCTGAACAAGTGTTACACAGTAATCAAGTGTAATCATTAATTACTGCTAATTATGACTATATCCATGCTCACCAAGAAACCACTGTAACATCTTGTTTGTTTGTGAAAGACTGAGGTCAAATGTGGTCTCTACAGATTGAGGTTTTCTCCAGAGAGATGTTATTATTAAGGGTATTTTTTTTTTAACTCAAGAGCAAAAAGAATCACATCCTCAAATAGATCACCAATGTAATTAGAAACATTTTAGAATTCCCTTTACCTTCAGTTCTGACATTAACCAAAAATCAAAATGCTCCAACAGTGCCATCTAAATTTGCTCTGAGTGAAAAATGAAGCTATGGGGTTCTGTGCAACTTTTCAGTCTATAGTGACTCTGCATGCTGCAAACTAAATCTGTGATTGTTACCTGAACTCCCAACAGTTTCAACTACCTAAGAGAGCTGCCCCAAACAAATAAACTTAACTTCCAGATGAAAGATCCAAGCAGATCAGCAAGAAGGCTTGACAGCTGAACCTGATGAACATTTGGCCAAGTATTTCCTCACCAGCCAGGAACCCCTGATATTAGGAAACCCCATCTCCCCACCCCCTCATATAGCCTGTTTGCTTAAAGTGCATAAGAACTGGTGAGACACATTTCCTGAGAAAGGAGCATCGGTGGTTTTGGATAGAAAGGAATGAAAGGGACAGAAGCAACTAAGTTTCTCCATGAAGAAAGTAAAGGGAAAGAATATTACAGAATAGATTAATATCAGAGAACAAGCCCAATTTGAGCTTTCAGGATAAATATGAGACCTCTTTAGCTGCTCTGATGAAGGGTACTACATGCCTCTGGGGAGAAAGGATTAAATGCATGGACAGAAATATAGAGCCCACCCTCTCCTGTATCTTCCATTAGGTCAGTCTGAACATGGCTTTGCCCTGCATTTGTCATACTTGACATGGATCCTGGAGACTGGGGGTCAGGCCTGTCCCAGCCACCATCACCAGAGGACACATCCACGACAAACCCAAATTCCTAATTCCTAAACTACTTCAAGCCACCCCATATTGTAGCCACTCAGGAAGAGAAGCTTTGTTTTAAAAAAAAAAAAGGGGGGGGCTGCATGTTTTAAAGATTTTTTTTTTTTATTTATTTATTTGACAGAGAGAGATCAGAGTAGATAGAGAGGCAGGCAGAGAGAAAGGGAGAGAGGGAAGCAGGCTCCCTGCTGAGCAGAGAGCCCGATGTGGGACTTGATCCCAGGACCCTGAGATCATGACCTGAGCCGAAGGCAGCGGCTTAACCCACTGAGCCACCCAGGCGCCCCGGGGCTGCATGTTTTAATTCAAGAAATAAAAGTTCACAGGCAATCCAGAACAGGTGCAAGGAATTTGTTCTAAACAATCAGCCACACCTGCTGCAAAAGTCCAGGCTCCATGGAATCACTTTGGCCAGTGCCTCCTGAGATGCTCTTTCAGCTGAGGAATGGAAGGCAGCAGCTGCTGACACTCGTGACAACGGAGAGGCAGCTTCAAGAGCTCAGGCATCCCATCTCGGACACTCACTCTGCCAGTGTCCTGTACCATCTCTATCACAGCTGCAAGCAAAGAAAAACGTTCAAAGACCACCTACTCTGAAAAGCCAATGTAAGATAACCCCTAGAAAAGTAAATCTGACTCCAAACAAAAACATGCCAGGTATCCTAAAACTAGTAAACTTGAGGTTAAACTCACTGTGGGGAAAATGCATTTGATCAGATTCTAAATTTGAGCAACCTGTTTTTGAAATAATTACATTCCTTTGGGACACACCATAAGCAACCCATGTTATTATGTCAAGGGCTTACCACAGTGCTTTATCGCTGGTAAGCCTTTGGTAGCTGCCATCTTTAATGTCCCAGCATGCTGCAGTTGCACAGTATACACACTGGAAAATGCCCCCTTCCACATACACACAGCCCTCCCCTGTTAATTAACCACTCATGACATGAGGCAGCCCCCAAGCTCCTATCCAGCTGATGGCAGAAAAGACAACTGTTGAGAGCTTTCACATCCATGAACTCCAATAATTCTCAGGACAACCTTTAAGTCCCCTGTTGTTACAATAAAACACCTTTCTGGCTCTGACATAACAGCTTTCTAGGTCCACCCCCGCCCCCTCAAGAAGGCTGCTCAAAGCAAAGTGGCATCACTACTCAATTCAAATAATCCAGTTTCTTTTAAGTGGTCTCTCTTTATAGGGACACAAAGTTGTATGTGGGCTTTTGAGGCCAGGTAATTATCTAGGGAAACAACTAAATCAAATACAAGAATAGCTGAGAAAATGAAACAAATGAGAAAACTAAAGAACTCTGTTTACCTTGTGATTCTAGGAAGTATTCTGTATTGAAAGAATTCCAATGTTTTTTGTTTTTAAGGCAAGGAGAATCAAAATCCTGGCTGATCACATGAAGGTGTACATGGCTAGTTGAAAGAGAAGGAAAATGACCATTAAATCCATTAAAAACTATGGCTTAGTCAAAATGACAAACAATAAAAATATGGGTATATAAAATATTGCTAGTGTTTCCATTTAATCCAATTCATTCAATCATTCACTTAAGAACATTTAATGCTAACTAAGTACCTACTAGAGCCAAGCATTATTCTAGCACTGGGAATTTAGCAGTGAACAAAATGAGAAAGGCCTCTGCCCTTATAATTATAGTCTAATAAAGAAAAACAAATTTTGAAAAGAAAAATATATGGGGAAAATTCAAATCATTAACATTGGTTTTTTGGGTGGGTTTTTTTTTAAGATTTTATTTATTTATTTGACAGAGAGAGAGAGAGATCACAAGTAGGCAGAGAGGCAGGCAGAGACAGAGGGGGGAAGCAGTCTTTCCCGCTGAGCAGAGAGCCTGATGCAGGGCTCGATCCCAGGACCCTGAGATCATGACCCGAGCCGAAGGCAGAGGCTTTAACCCACTGAGCCACCCAGGCACCCCAATCATTAACACTGTTAAGGAAAAACATAAACCAGGGAAATGGGACACAGAATGCTCAGGGGTTACCTCTTTAGCTATAGTGTTTGGGGAAGGCCACTCCAGGCAGTGATTCAAGCTGAGTAAGCAGTCAGGCAAGCAAAGATCTGGAGAAAGAATGTTTTGGGGAGCCAAGTGCAAAGACTCTAAGATAAAAAAGAACTTGCTGCAACTAAGGAACAGAAAGGAGATAGGTAAGGCTGGAATGGTTCCAGCCGAGAAACAGAGACTAGGTAGGAGTCAGAACATAAAGAATCTTACAGGCTGGGGCGCCTGAGTGGCTCAGTGAATTAAGCCTCTACCTTCCGCTCAGGTCATGACCTCAGGGTCCTGGGATGGAGCCCCGCATCGGGCTCTCTGCTTGGCGGGGAGCCTGCTTCCCCCTCTCTCTCTGCCTGCTTCTCTGCCTACTTGTGATCTCTGTCTGTCAAATAAATAAATAAATAAATAAATCGTTTAAGAAAAAAAAAAGAATCTTACAGGCTGACAAGAGGTCTACAGTGTATTCTGCTTACATTGTCCCTGATTTGCACTTTTAAAAGATCATTCTGGCTGCCCTGCAGGGAAAGAACTATAAAGAGGGTAACAATGGACACAGAGATGAGTTAGGAAACTACTACAGAAATAATCACGTCTTAGATTAGAGCTGTAGTGTCTGGAATATAGTTTGCAGTGGAACCAACAGGACTTCCTAATGGATTGGATGTGGTTTGGGGGAGGTGCCACTTACAGAGATGCCGAAACTGAAAGGAAAGCAGGTTTGGGGAGAAAACCAAGAGTTCTCTTTTGTACTTGTTAAACCCGTAGGATGCCTTTTTGCATGAATTTAACTCTTAGAATCATTCTGTTCTATTCTCCCAATAAATAATCAAAACCAACCAATACATCCAGGAATCCAAAATGGAATAAAGGCAGTAACAAACAATAAACCTAACAGTATTACAAACGAATAAGGCAACCACACTGAAGGGGGTTAGGAAGAAAATAACTAGGGAAATGAACTTTGGAAAACTAGTCTGGATATCATAAAGATGGAAAGAACTATATAGAAATACTGTGAGTAAATGTCTTTCTCACAGGGTTAACAGTTAGCAATTCTGTAACTATTTTATGTGTATGCTAAGACCAAACAGGAAAGTGAATTTATTAGAGCTAATGAGAGCCAGATTTTTCATCCTTGGAGAAAGAAACTAAAATAAAGGAAAGGGGGAGACAAGAATGAAACTTGCAGAATTGAACTGGAGTCAGAGATATCAGTATAAATATGTGGTTTTCCATACACATACACAAGTGGTTAAAGAAACAGGGAGGTGTGTGTATCTCTGTGGATTAGGATTCATGCATGTACTTCCTGGCCCTATCCGCCGAAAGGACCTAGGAGCAAAAATACTCTGGGATCAACCAACTTCTCTCAATATAGAAACCTAGTATCCAAGTCTTGGTTTATAAATATCTCCAATAAAAGGAACTAAATAAAATAAAAGTTTCATTCCAGGGCTAGAACAGGAAAAATACAGGATGAGCCTGAAACATCTTGTTCCAGAAAATAAAGAAGTGCTCAAAAAATGTTGGGGCCCTGTCAAATGATTCAGGACCCAACCTAAAGAAGCTTCCAAGGACTAAAGCTAGAACAATTTGAGCAACAAAATGAATAATGATAGGCTAAATTAAAACCTATAGAATATGGGTGCCTGGGTGGCTCAGTGGGTTAAAGCCTCTGCCTTCGGCTCAGGTCATGATCTCAGGGTCCTGGGATCGAGCCCCACATCGGACTCTCTGCTCAGCAGGGAGCCTGCTTCCCCTCGTCTCTCTGCCTGCCTCTCTGCCTACTTGTGATCTCTGTCAAATAAATAAATAAAATCTTAAAAAAAAAAACCCTATAGAATAAAATAAATATCCATGAGTCCACACTGACAAATAGCTGAATAAATACATACTGGGTGAAAGGGACAACTCTTCCATACAGAAGAATTCTAATTAATAAATTAAAGAAAATGAGGGAAACATAAAATCACCAGTAGGTAAACACCATAGTAATAACTCTTGCAGGCAAGACTTTCCAATAAATGCTAAAATCACTGGGCAAAAGTTTGGGGAGAAACAAGATACTAGCATAGTCCCTAACTATCCAAGACATTCATCAATAACAAAGAGAAAAATAGTAATTTTGAGGAGAGAAATGTGGCAGACATCACCATAACAAAGTGATCAAGGTTAATATGAGTAATAAGCCATCTCAACATCACCTACTCCTTGATATGATATACTGAGAAGAAAGCAACATCACCTCTGTGGTATTTTGGGAATTAAAAAAAAAAGGCATAACCTCAATCTAATCAAGAAAAAATATCAGATAAACCCAAAATGAGAGATATCCTATAAAACCAACCAGTAATCATCAAAAGTGTCAAGGTCATAAAAACTAGGAATGGAGGAAGAAGTGTCACAAGTTAGGGGACACTAAGGAGGGACAACAAATAAATCCAATGCAGGATCCTGGATTAGATCCTGGAGCAGAAAAACATAAATATTAAAAAATAAAAAAGGTAAAATTCAAATAAGATCTAGAGTTTAATTAGTGGTGATATTATGGAAGATCTCTGTTCTGCTTCACTTTTTTTATATTTTCTAAATGGAAAATATATTACTTTTACAAGAAAAAAATATGTTACCTTTTCCTTTCCATGGTGTTTATTCAAAATTATAAATAGTGATCATAAAAGAATATGTAAAATGGCAACATACTGCTCATTTTGCTTCCCACCCACAGTTGCCACAGCTCTTTTTAACATTCTTGGAACAACAGTATTTATTACATAAAAAAAAGTATGGACACCAAGATTACCATGTGAAAAGCACTCTATAGTCAAAGATCTCTTTTAGCCATGGGCTGTGCAGCACTGGAGAAATAGTATTATGATTATGGGTGACTTTTGCCCTAAATTTCTGAATAAGGCTTTTTTTTTTTTTTTTAAAGATTTTATTTATTTATTTGTCAGAGAGAGAGAGAGAGAGAGAGCACGAGAGCGAGCACTGGCAGACAGAGGCAGAGGGAGAAGCAGGCTTCCTGCCGAGCAAGGAGCCCGATGTGGGACTCGATCCCAGGACGCTGGGATCATGACCTGAGCCGAAGGCAGCTGCTCAACCAACTGAGCCACCCAGGCGTCCCTGAATAAGGCTTTAACAATAAAAAATTATATACAGTTGATCCTTAACTGACCCCCCACACGATCAAAAATCCCAAAATATAATTTTTGGCTCCCCCAAAACTACTAATATCCTACTGTTGACCAGAAGCCTCACCAATAACATGAACAGCCCATTAACACATATTTTGCATGCTACGTATATTATATACTGAAATCTTACAAAAAGTAAGGCAATGAAAAGAAAACGTTAAGAAAGTCACAATGAAAAGAAAATACATTTACAGCATTTTACTGTATCAAAAAACGTGCATATAGGTGGACTGCACAATTCAATCCTATGTTGTTCAAGGATCAACTGCATTTTTTAAAATGAGGCCCAACATACATCAACCCTGTGACCCAGCAACTTCATTTCTAGGAATTTACTGAAGACCAAAAAAATGAAGGATGTGCACGACATACACAACAACATACATGAATCTCAAAATCATAATGCTCAAAAAGTTCTGATAGAAGAAAAGTATACACTGTATGATTCCACTTATATAAAGTTCTAGAATAGGCAAAACTAACCTATGCACAAAGAAATCAGAACAACGCTTGAGCGTTGAGGGAAGGATTAATTGAAAAGAAGTGCAAGGGAACTTGGGATATGACAGAAATGTTCTGTATTTTTATCACAGTGATGTTACGATGGTATATATGTTTGTCAAAACTAACCAAACTATAAATCTTGTGAATTTGTTGTATATAAGTTATGCCTCAATTTAAAAAAAAGAGTACTGATGGGGAAAAAATGTGGCACAAAAAATTCATTTGGTTAAAGTGGTCCATCACATAAGTCATAATCACCTGAATAAAATGTGAAGAATGTTGGACACTTAAAAAAAAATAACCAAAAGAAAATTTGACACATGCTATAACAGAGATGAACCTTGAAAACGTTATCATAAATGAAATAAACTAGTCACGAAAAGACAGACACTGTATGATTCCACCTACATGAAGCACCTAAAGTAGTCAAATTTATTGAAACAGAAAGTAGAATGGTAATTGCCAGAGACTGTAGGGGAATGGGATGTAGTTTGGGAAGATGAAAAAGGTTCGAGAAGCAAATGATGGTGATGGTTGCACAACAATGTAAATGTACTTAATGCCAATGAATTGTATACTTAAAAATGGTTAAAATGGTAAATTCTGTTAGGTATATTTTATCACCAAAAAAACAAACGAACAAATACAAGATAAAAACTCCAAAATCCAATTAGTCTGCTTATCTTGTTGCTTAGCTCTAAAGAGCTATGGAGATCTGCCTTGCTTGCATTCTTTAAAAAGACTCAGTTATTCCTTTCTGAGTCCTTCTGGGTATGAGCCAAAGGCAAACAGGCTCTATATTTTTCTCTCATTTTATTTTAAACCCTAGGTCTACTGAGCTGTCAAGACAAAAGCCAGTGATGTTTGTCTCCTTCAAAGCAATGGTCCTTAATCGTTTAGGGGTTTATAGATGCTTCTGAAAAATCTAATGAAAGTCAGAGACACGAAAAATTACAGGCAAGTCAGGCAGAAGGATGGAAGTTTCAGCCCACCTTCCTTGGAAACATCCCACCCTAATTCCCTGGGCCTCAGAACTATCAGCACAGGCTGATATATCAGCACAGGACTATCAGGCTGAATCCATCTATCTGCCCAGACAGAACAAGAATGTGCTAGCACTACCCACAACACTTACCTCATGCTGGGAATGGCATGGTAACCCAATCGGAAGCGGAGTTTGCTGGACCCAGCAAAATCTGTGATCATCTTTTCCCCCACAGTGTGCATGTGCTTGAGGAGCTCAAGGTGTTCCCTGGTCACAACCTTCAGACTGGAAATGGAAGCCCATGGTAAGACCAGCCAGTGGTGACGAGCCTTGGGATATTTATCCTTAATCACCACCACCTGCTCATCTTTGTAAACCTAGAAGAGGAGCATAAGAGAAGGAAATAGACATCTACCACACATCTTCTACATGCCAGGTGCTGTCATATTCACTAACTCACTTAATTCCCAACACAGTCTTACGTAAAAGGTTTCCATATCACAGTTTTGTCAGATGAGAGCTGACACTTGGATGAGTGTCTTGCAAAGTCACATAGCTAACAACATGGGAAGTCTACGATTATAAACCAGGTCTAGTTGACTCCAGAGTGTGTGTTTTTAATCACCACACTACAAAGAATACACAGAAAATGCACAGTACAAAACAGTTCCTAAGGATCTGATGTAATATCCTTGCAAGCATTAATTCAAATGCACCCTTCTCCACTCTAACCCAGTAGACCATTTGTCACGTCATGTGTTCCAAGAAGCCCTATCAGATCTGGCTCCTTGTCACCCAGGATGTAATTTAAGAAGAACTCAAAGACCCCTCCCAGGATGATGCCTGACTATTAATCCCAGGGCAGCCCAGCAACTACAGTCACAATATATTACCTGACACTCCCTTGAAAGAAACCCTACTAAGGTTAACACAACTTCCCTTAATAGCACCCAGAAGTTTAGGAGGAACAAAGAAGAGGGGATATTCATTTGAAGAACTTAGCTTCTCTTCAAAGAATCCAGTTGCTAACTTACTAATAATGGGAAAAACCACTTGTTCTCAGAAAATAACCCAATAAAACGAATCTCATTCAGAAGGACTGATCTCTTTTGCTCTCATTTGTAGTTATGACCTCTGTGGATTAGCCACTTAAAACATTAAGTGTATTTCAATGCCAAAATGTTTTTCTGACCTGCATTTTGGGATCCTGCATAGAAATTTTCAAGCCTTGACTCCAGTGGCCCAATGATTCCTGAAACAAAAAGGGGCAATATAAATTGCAAATGTCAATAGTTATATTCAGCATTAGTTAAAATTGTACATCAACAAAGCCCGACCGAACTTAGTAATGAGATTAGTTTTTAAGAATTAAGCTATATCCCCTTTACTCAATCATTTGCCTTTATAATCTAAGCCAGCTCCATTTTCTTCCTATACAGGATTTACAGCTGTGTGTCTAGACAAAGGCTGGAGATGCCAGAGTGTCAACTGCATCTTCTTTGCCCTCTCCCACTCCACCTACAGCCTAACTACACTTCCACTTTGACATCAGGATGTGAATCACATGATCTATGAACAGTGTTCCAATGCTAACCTTCTACAGATAAACATATGACTGACCCATTTCAGCAGTTCAGTGGTAACTACACCGCCATTATCTCCCTACCTTCAAGTGGCTTACCTCAGGAATTCAACAGTAAAGTACACAAAGGGACCTTCACTCAAGTGATTGGTGACACAAACAAGTGACTCTTTCATCATGGTTAATAAGCCTTGTCATAGTTAATAACCCCTTATGCATACCTGGGCTTTACAGTGTACAAAACAATCAGGCAGTCATCACATCTCATTTAATCTCCACATCATCCATCAAGCACACGGCCCTCACCTTTTTGGTAGATACATCTTTCCCCTTTTTTGAGGGCAGAGCAGATTGGCTAGGGTCACTCCCAGGTTCCATTCCTGTAAAGGACTCAGCCTCCCGGGCAGCATCTCGTTCTATAGAATCAGAATCACTGCTGCCTGACCTCTTTCTCTTCCTGTGTGTTTCCAGGCGAGGGCTCTCTGCCTCTTCCTCAAACTCTATGACATATGGATAAAGTTCATTCACCATGTGGAGAACCTGGCCAGGCTGCAGCTTTACCTCCTGGTCCTTCCCAATTATGACTGAGTCAATGCTGGTGGGATTGACCCCTACCTATAGAATAATCAGAAAATAATCACAATGATAGCAATAATACCACTAGCGGCATAGCCACTGCTAAGTTAACCACTTACAGCATGCCAGGCACCATGCTTAATGCTCACTTCCACACATGACAGAGAAGCTTTTATTGGCTGGCACAAACACTCTAAAATCAACAGCATAAGAAAATCATCAAGTATAAAATGGAAATCCAAATTATAAACACACATACCTGCTTTACCTTGACGTATCCTTTGTTACACTCTGCTTTCAACTGTACTGAAAGAGATATTAAAAAAGTTAAACCGGGGCGCCTGGGTGGCTCAGTGAGTTAAAGCCTCTGCCTTCGGCTCGGGTCGTGGTCCCAGGGTCCTGGGATCGAGCCCCACATGGGGCTCTCTGCTCAGCGGGGAGCCTGCTTCCCTTCCTCTCTCTCTGCCTGCCTCTCTCCTTATTTGTGATCTCTATCTGTCAAATAAATAAATTAAAAAAAAAAAAAAAGTTAAACCTAAATGCCACAAAGAACCAAGCACTTGCTCCTATTCTCCCTACAGGATCATGAAGGATCACTCCAGGAGGCAGCTTGACTGGGGTTTCCTCAAAGGCCTATGAGCAAAATTGCCTATTATACAGGTGGCTGGGCTCCAAATCCTTCCATAAAATGTCCAACAGCACACATACTCCCTAAGCTCTTGCTAATATCCCTATGAAGCAGCTTCACAGAATCCTCACAAGTCTTGCTATTCCAGCACCCTTAACCCACTCAGGATAACAAACTCTACAGTCAGAGAAGGGACCCAATTCTCTCACAGATTCTTGGTTCATGATTACATCAGGCTTCCACTATTTAATATAACTATAAGATGCCTTCAATAGAGAAAGCCAAAGGATATATTCCTGGAAAAGAGAAGTACAGCTGGCCTTAGTAAGCACACTGATTATTCTAGAAAGAGGACTGCAGGAACAGAAAAGTCTGAGCATATATGGGAAGAAATAACATTAAACACTTGTGTTCAGAGAAGTGAACAAAATTTCTAGGGGGAGACAGGGTGCACAGACAACACAGCTGCTATCTGGGAAGGACAGGCAGAAGACAGGCTGACATACAAGTCCTTACAGTTGCTGTTGTGAAAAGGGGACAGAGAGTGAAAAGCAGTGTCTGCTTCTGCATCTTGGACCTAGACAGCTGAAGTATGGCTTTTTCCCCCCATTCAGATTAACTCATGTGGGAAAAACCACAATCAGTACTACAGACTCCAAGCACTGAGAAACCCTGCTATGGGGAACACACATGTGGGGGCCTGGAAGCAGTGATCATGTCCAGAGTTTACACGTGAAAAATGAGGTACGTGGTAAGGCTTTTTCCTAAGGACCTTCATTTCATCAAATCCCAGGAAAGGCAAATTCAAGAGCTAGATGCCAAAGTCTTAAAAAGATAACCCCCTCTGTGTGAGCCATCATGTAAATGATGGAACTACCCCATCACTTCTCAGACATGGTTTCAGGCTGGAGGTCCCAGAATTCAACTGTCTCATTGCCCAGTGAGAGGAATCTTCCTGGGCAAAGCAGGGTACAGGATTCATGTCCACCACTCCATAGTAACAGGACGGAACATGCCTATTCCCAACACTGAATATTAACCACTTCCGGGGGGAGAATCAGGGGTGAATGAGCCCCTGGTGTTAGCTAATAGAGCATGGTTTCTGAGTTTTGTTTAAGGCAGACAAAAAGCTCCTACCAATAGCATCCAAGAAATGTGCATCTTTGGTTATCATTATCCTGAGGAACAAAACACAGTAATCTGCACATTGCTATGACCAATTACCTTGTTGTCGAGAACATTTCTTGTCAATGATCTTGGTCTCTGGACCACGCCCAACCATGACTGCTTCCAAATGTGGAAGTTTGATTCGCTGGTGCCGGTTATCCTGTCTCACCAACCAGCACACCCGCATCATTACTCTGAGAGAAAAAAAAAAAAAAACATAAGAGAATCACTGGAAAAATGAGCACAAGTCCTCCAGAACCATACTCCAGCACTACCACACACGCCATCTACCAGTGACTTCACCTAGGTCTCAATTTTCTCACCTGTAGAACATGACGATGACAGGACTCATGAGGCTCTTATGAGAATTAAATAAGATAATGTATATATTTACCTCTGTGCCTAAATCACGCTAAGCAATCAAAAAATTTTTTAAAGATTTTATTTATTTGTCAGTGAGAGAGAGAAAGCGCACAGGCAGAGGGAGAAGCAGGCTCCCCACTGAGCAAGGAGCCTGATGTGGAGCTCGATCCCAGGACCCTGGGATCATGACCTGAGCCGAAGGCAGACACCCAACCAACTGAGCCACCCAGGCGTCCCAGTAATCAAATATTTATGTTTATTGATATACTCTATGTGCTGACCATTAGCCTACATGCTGAGGATAAAAGAATAATTAAACAATGTTCCTATCCTTGAGGGACCTGGAGTTTAGTGGGACAGATAGACTCATATATCAATTATTACAACATGTGATAAGCACCATAAAAAGGATTAATTAAATATGGCATTAGCTCAGGGAAAGGAATAACTGACTCTTGTAAGGAATATCAAAAAAAGCTTAATAGGTGGGGATATTTATGCTGAGTTTTAAAGCATGAGAAAGAGTTTGCTGGCAGAAAATTAAAGTCATAGGAATAGAGGATGTTCTTCAGTCCACAGGCATCTTTATGTGTATCAGGTTTTCCTCCTTAATCATTGTAACATACCAGTATTAGAATAACAATTTTACTGCCATCTACCAGAAGACTGTCATAAAAAATATATAAACCTACAATGTCTAAAGTGTGAATGTGGCCCCTCTGTGCAATACAAACCTGTACGATAGTGAAGGAACCGATTTTCTTTTGAAAACCACCTTTAGGGGCACCTGGGTGGCTCAGTTGGTCAAGCATCAACTCTGGATTTCAGCTCAGGTCACAATCTCAGGGCCAAAAATGGAGCACTGTTTTGGGGTCTGTGCTCAGTGAGGCATCTGCTTAAGACTCCACCCCTTAAGGGGTGCCTGGGTGGCTCAGTGGGTTAAGCCTCTTCCTTTGGCTCAGGTTATGATCTCAGGGTCCTGGGATCGAGCCCTGCATCAGGCTCTCTGCTCAGCAGGAAGCCTGCTTCCCCCCCTCTCTCTGCCTCCCTCTCTGTCTACTTGTGATCTCTCTCTGTCAAATAAACAAATAAAATCTTAAAAAAAAAAAAAAAGATCCCACCCCTTAAAGATTCCACCCATCCTGCTCACCAACCGCTCTGCATGTGCGTGTGAGCATTCTCTATCTAAAATAAATAAGTCCTGAAAGAAAGAAAGAAAACAACCTTCATGGCCACATAGGGTATCAGTAGAAGGGAAAGAGACAAGAAATTTGGGAGAGAGATGAGACCTAACAAAGGCAGGGCAAAGGGAATGGAGAGGAAGAAGAAGAAACTGACGGTAGACTTAATTACCGACTATATTTGGAGAATGACAAAGGAGCAAAGGCGGAAATAAACCAAGACTTCTAATTTGGAAATAGCCATTAACCATAATGAGAAATACACAAGAAAACATAATTTGAAGTTAAATGGCAGGTGAAGGGTCGCCTGGGTGGCTCAGTGGGTTAAAGTCTCTGCCTTCGGCTTGGGTCCTGATCCCAGTGTCCTGGGATCGAGCCCCACATCGGGCTCTCTGCTCAGCAGGGAGCCTGCTTCCTCCTCTCTCTGTCTCTCTGCCTACTTGTGATCTCTGTCTGTCAAATAAATAAATAAAAATCTTTAAAAAAATAAAAAAAAATAAGTGGCAGATGAAGAAGAGATGATTTCTGATTGAAACACAATTAGATTAAGATACACAAGTCAAAGTAGGATGCATGGGCAGAAGGCTCAGGGAGAGGAATAGGCTGAATGTATATATTTGAGAGGCATCAACATGTCAGAGAAGGTGAGGCAAAGAGAGAGCATGAGATCACCCAGAGAGGGAAAGCAGGGAATTATGGGCAGGGACAGGACTAGGATCTTTGGGATGCCTCCAGAAACATTGCTCAAGCCTCTAATACCCTCTCTTTGAGAAATGTGCTCTGTAGGCAAGGCAGCACTTATCGGGCCTCTGGACAAGCTTTGTGTCCAAAGGGAAGAAAAAAGGAACAAGATTTTTAAAAAATCAGAATTTCATTACCATCTGCAAAGAAAGGATAATGCAAAGGAGAGTGAGCAAATGAGTGCTGAGGAGGTGCAAAGCTACAGAAAATTCTATCAGTCAGCAAAGGGTTTGGAAACCACCCAACTGAAAAGGCGGAGAGGACTGATAAGAAAATAAGTGGGAGGGGACATTCCATTTTTAAAAGCACAAGCACCAGGGACACCTGGCTGGCTCAGTCGGAAGAGCATGTGACTCTTGATCTCTGGTTCATGAGTTCATGCCCCAAGTTGGGTGTGGAGATTACTTAAATGAATAAAACTTAAAAAAAAAAAAAAAGCACAAGTGAAAACACAGATTTCAGCAATAAGCCATGGGTGAGGGGTAGAAAGCAGACCTTGTTGGTTGACCCAGAGGAGCTGCCCCAGAGAATCACCAAAAAATGGCAGAGGTATTGAAACACAAGGCTGAAAAGGTTCAACTTAACATTATCAACAAGGAGACAACTGCCAAATTACTGAGCTGCCTACTGAAGTGAAACAACAGCTGTGCGTAGGCAGACTGGAGTGGAAAAGTCTAGAGTCAGAGTCACAAGGCTGTCAACATAATGACCACAGTGAGGTCCAAAAGTTCAGCAGGTCTTTGTGAAGGAGTGGATACAAGAAGCATCAAAAGTCAGCTGTGAACCTAAAATCTTAAACCCGGAGCCTCAAATGATGATGATACTACAGGCAAGTCCCACTTTTAAACGCTATATGTTCAGAGGGGCATCTGTCTGCATTTGCTGGAAACTGATGAATGAGCAAGTAATGGGCTGAGAAGTGAAGTATATCTTCATCAGGCTTTGGGAAATAAGTCATGGTGACTGACTACTCACAGTAATAACAAAAGAAATGAGAGAGCACAGTTTAAGAGCAGGGACAGGAAGGAATCTGATGGGCAGCTGAGAGCACGGCTGGCTGTTACAGGATAATAGGAACTACTCCTCCTGCCCTATACACACACTCATTCCCACCAAAGTTCTCAAGTTATGATGTTCCCAATTACCACTTCTTGAGAAGCTAAAGAAGTGACTGCACAATGCTTACACAACTAACCTTAAGCAACATTTTGGCCCATTTTAGCCTCCAGTTCCAATTTCTAGGAATGAAGCATTTTAGAATATGGGGAGTACATAATGATAGGTGCTCCTGAATCTTTAAAATAGTCCATCCAATAAAACTCCATAAACTGCAAGTACTATGACAGACGTCAAGCCCATTTTTTTGCTTACCAATGTATCTCCAGAACTTAATATATGGCATGCAAGAATAATATATATTTGCAAGTAGATCACCAAACAATAATCCTATTCAGGTTCTTGTCCCTTCCTTCTCTTTCCCCTGCTTTGGCTCCTCTTCCATGTGGTCCTTTGCTCCTCTCTTTGGGCAATCCCATCCTCACATCTATGAGGATAAATCCTAATTCTCTGTTTTCCAACTCCCTACTTTTCATTCCGGAGTTCCAGGGATTGGTCAGGAAAAAATTCTGGTTGTATCTTAAGGAACCAAAGTGAACTGGTAAGCCAAACAAGCCCAGCCATTTGATTAACATGGAACTGTGCTGTCCAGTAGAACTTTTTGCAATGATAGAAGTGTTGTAAACCTGCATTGTTTAATAACGTAGCTACCAAGTGACTATCAAGCACCCGAAATGTAGCCAGGTCAACAGAGGAACTAAAGTTCTTAGATTTTTTTTAAACCTACATTTAAATAACTACATGTGGCTGATGGCTACCATGATATCCAACCCAGCCCCAGAAATTTGCTCAGCCTGATAAGTCCCAAATTCCTCAGGCTTGAGGTGAAGACCCTCATACTCTAACCCCACAAAGGTTATTTATGTCACCTCCTACTTCCTTTCATAGAACTAGCCCACCCTTCCCTTCCCCCAGACTCACATACCTTTATTTCTATGCACAAATACATCCCTCAGCTATGATGTACTGAGGCATGTCTCCCAAGTCATTCTTAATATAAGGGCATTGTATTATACCCTTTCCCCCTTCCTAGAATCCCAAATCCTTCTCAATTTCCAAGTCCCACCTCCTCCAGGGAGGCCTTCACTGAACTATCTTGTCTTCTCTATATCTTGCCATAGGGTGTGGTCAATTTATCTTCACAGTTCCCTGAGAATTAAATGTGGATGTAATTCTACTCTCCAAATGAAATTATAATCTCCTTGTAAACAGCTTGCATCACTACCCATCCATACAGAAAACTCAGGTCTCTCTCTCATCTTTTTTCTGCTTGCGTTGTGACCAAGCTGGGGGGAGGAGGAGTGAGGGGCACGTGAACGAACGTGAGGTGGGACGGCGACCAACGAGAGGGCCTCCGAAAAACGAAAGGGCCTCCGAAAAACGGCCCACGGGAGCTTGAGCAAAGTCAGACGCCTGGAGCCCAAGGACTGTAAAGCCAGACCGGAAAAAAAGCCATAAAAGCCTCATTCAAGGAACATCATTCAAGGACAGTAACGGCCCAGCTCCAGGGCCTACAAACGGCTTTCCACCCGGCCAGCAGAGGAGGTAGGCCGAGAACTGCCTTACCTCGAGACGGCGGACACAGACAAACCCAGGTTACTCTTCGAAGCCTCACCACTTCCGGCGCTGCGTGATGACGTTCACGAGCAAGCCAGCGATCGACTGGCGACATCACCAGTACCCGTCCAAAGATTGGCTGAAAGGGTCTCTCCCAATGCCGGGATCGGGAAGCGTCGGCCCCGATTGGTCCCTCTGGCGCCGAGGTCCTACTGCGGTTTCCCGCAACGATCCCATTGGGGACGAGCACTGCTTCTCTCCCTACGAGAGCCTTTTCCCTACCACGTCTGTGTCTGAATCCGGAGAGACTTCAGGCAACTATCCTCTCTGTGGCCGTTTCTAGGCAACTGTGCAGTGCCTTAGCACTCCCTTTGTTAGTAGGAGCTCGCTACCTTTAAAGCCATCTTTTCCGCTGTAGAAAATACCTGCTGTGGCATTGTTTTCCTGCCCTCTTTCAAAACTGTAATAGAATTTCTCTTTTCTCTAGGGAGAAATGTCTGGAGGGGCTTGCCGTGAGGAAACCTGATAAGGTTGTTTTAATGCTGTCTTTACTAAACGAACTGGCTGACAAGCAGTTAGGGAGGAGAGAAGCAGCAGGCTGCTGGGATGAGATGCGTTTACCAATTTTTATAGCCATTCCGGGATGTTCCGTAAGAGTCATGTATTGCAGTTATTCGAAGGCATTTTGGCAGATAGAAAAATTCCTATCTTTGGGTGAAGGCATAGTTTATAATTTTTCTCAAACTAAATAAAAACCGAACCTTAAGGAGTCAACATTTCTTGATCAAGACGGATTATTGTTTCCTTTCATAGAAAAGCAGTTAACGGTATGATAGAGATACCAGAGCTATCAAAATAGGGTGAGAGAATCTTCCAGGAAACACAGAAAAGAGACAGATGCAGGTTTATAATAGGGTCACACCAGGAAGTAGGGGGGCACAGGAAGCATGTTAGTGACCCCACAGCCCTCATGGTGGTGGAATGTGATTCACACTACTGAAGGTAAAATGAGATGGCTCTGGTCACCTGACCAGTTAGTTCCCTCAGAATTAAGCTTCTCTTAGCCTTTGCTAAGACCTGACCTGCTTTAGTGTGTCTCGCATTCAAAACTGGATTGGATTATTCTATTTGGATTATTTACTATATATTGTGCAAAACTGGGCAGAGTTTCCATGCCCAGCCTACTAGGTCTAGCCCTTTGTCTATAGCATATTACTGGCCAGAGAAACAGGGTCACATGGCATGAAGGCATGACAAACACTTCAGAGTTTCACATACCCCAGAGCCAAAAATGTATCACAAACAGATGCATAGAAATTAATAAAGAGTTGTTTGTGCCATTATCTAATGTGGCCCTCAAAATACAATTCTTGGATCAGTAGCAGCAGCCTCACAACACCTAGGAACTCATTATGAATGCAATTTCTAACTTTGCTGGTTGTGGCCCAGCAATCTGGTTGTTTTCCCTTCTTAAGATTTTATTTATTTATTTGAGAGAGAGAGAGAGACCATGAGAGGGAAGAGATCAGAGGGAGAAGCAGACTCCCCGCCCAGCAGGGAGCCTGATGTGGGACTCAATCCTGAGACTCCAGGATCATGACCTGAGCCAAAGGCAGTTGCTTAACCAACTGAGCCACCCAGGTGCCCCAGCAATCTGTTTTAATAAGCCCACCAGGTTATCGTGATGCATGATCAAGTTAGAGATTCAAGTTAGGAAGGCAAAGACTTTAAACTGTACATCATGATAAATGTGTTTTGTTGGCCTGCTCAGGGCTTTGGGGGCTTTTTTTACTTTTTCAAATTCAAAACAAGTTATATTTAATTGTGACAAAATACACATAAAACTTATAAGCCATTTTTAAGTATACAGCTCAGTAGTGTTAAGTATACCCACATTGTACTATATCTATCTCCAGAACGTTTAATCGTGCAAAACTGAAACTATGTGTTAATTTTCTATTTCCTCTTCCTCCAGCCCCTGACAACCACCAATTTACTTTCAGTTTCCATGAGTTTGACCACTCTAGATACCGCACATAAGTGAAATCATGTAGTAGTTTTCTTTCCGTGACTGGCTTATTTCATTTAGCATAATGTCCTCCAATTTCATTACCTGTAATGTGTCAAAAACTTTCATTTTAAGATTAAATAACACTCTATTGCATGTATATACCACATTTTGTTTAAAATTGATTTGTCTATCAATGGATCTTTGGATTGCTCCCATCTTATGGCTATTATGAATAATGCTGCTATGAACACTATTGTGCAAATACCCTTCAAGATCCTGCCTTCAATTCTTTTGGATATATACACAAAAGTGGGACTGGTGGATCATATGATAATTCTATTTTTATATTTGAGGAACCACCTACTGTTTTCCATAGCAGATGCATCATTTTACGTTGGACACAAGGGTTCCAATTTCTCTACATCCTTGATAACACTTGCTATTTTCTGGTTTGGGGTTTGTTGTTGTTGTTTTTAACAGCAGTCATCCTAATGGGTGTGAGGTGGTATCTCATTGAGGTCTTGATTTGCATTTCTCTAATGATTAGTAATGTTGAGCACTTTTTCATATGTTTGTTGGCCATTTGTATATTTTCTTGGAGAAATGTCTGTTCAAATCATTTGCCCATTTTTTTCTTTTTGGGCCCCCATTTTTAAATCAAGTTATTTTGTTGTTGTTGCATTGTAGAAGTTCTTTTTATATTCTAGATATTAATCCATTGTCAGATATATAATTTGCAAGTATTTTTCCCATTTCATAGATTGCCTTTTCATTCCATTGTGCCCTTTGATGCACAGAAATTTTTAATTTTGGTGTTGTCCAATGACATATTTTTACTTTAGCTGCCTGTGCTTTTGCTATCATTTCCAAGAAATCATTAGAAGCTTTTCCCCAGTTTTATAGTTTTAGGTCTTATATTTGGATCTTTAATCCATTTGATCATTTTTTTATATGGTGTAAGGTAAGAGTCCAACGTCATCATTTTGCAGGTGGATATCCAGTTCTCCTAACACCATCTGTTGAAAACAATGTATTTTCCCTATTGCATGGTCTTGAAATCTTTGTTGAAAATCATTTGACCATATATGCAAGGGTTTATTTCTGGCTTCTCTATTCAATTCCATTACTCTGTATGTCTGCCCTTATACCATTACTACCTGTTTTAATTACTGTGGCTTCATAATAATTTCTGAAATCAGGAGTTCTGAGTCTTCAAACTTTGCTCTTCTACAAGATTGTTTTGGCTATTCTGCTCAGGAGGTTTTAGTTGTTTTTTAATTCCAATGGAAATTATAAGATCTCATATGAAAACCAGGATTCTTGGTCTTTTTTTAAAAATCAATAAATCCAGCAAATTTTGGCAACAAATAGCCATTGTAAGTGACTATGCTGTGCTCTCCAGGCTACTGGGTCCACTCACTAATTTATATAACCTGTCTGGTCCCTGAGGGCTCTTCTTTCTTTGAGACTTTGAGAATCCTAGTCTAAGGGAACCGTATTTGGAGCCAGAGGACCAACCTGGGGAGACTGCAGTGATTTGGCCCAGAGATTAGCTCAGAAGGAAAAGTACAGAATCCTAGGAGAGGGTAGAGCTAGGAAACTTCATTTTGTTTTTAGGGTTTTTTTGGGAGGGCAGAGGGTGGATAGGGTGACAGGAGGGTTGGGAGGACTGTGAGAAAAGACTTGTGTAAGAAAGGAAAATAAACAAGGCCCACAAAGTTCCAAAGGAAACAGATAAGTGAAGGCTTGGGAGAAGAATATTCCAAATCTAGGATCTACACTGAAAAAGGAGCAATACACAAAAGCCCTACAGCGGACCTCAAGCACATTCTTTCAGGTATGACAGAAGTCCTGTGGAGCTGAAAAGTCGACAGTGAAAGGAAATGGTGAGATCTGAGCAAGGGTCAGATAGTAAACCATTTAGGAACTGTATGTGGGTTCATCTTATAGCCAATGAAAAAGCCCTGAAGATTTAACCAGGGGAATAACATTATTTGATTTTTGTTTCATTGGAGGCTGTGGCTGCTGTGAGGAAGAATGGATGGGTGGGGAAGGGCAAGAACAGAAAGGGTGAGAGCAGTTAGGTGTCTACCCATATAGTGCAAAGGATATTGGCAGCCTGGGCAAGAGACAAAAGGTAGATAATTCAAGAGATGTTCTGGAGGCAGCATCTTCTGGACAAGACATATTCTTCTCTGTAGGGAAACCTAGGTGGAATGCCAAATAATAAAAATCCCTTAACGGGGAAAGGAACAAAACCCAGTGAGCTATAAATTTAGTTGCAGGTTTCATATGTCCAAAATCTTCTCAGGTGGCTCAGTTGGTTAAGCAGTTGCCTTTAGCTCAGTTCATGATCCCAGGGTCCTGCTTCTCCCTCTGCCTGCTGCCCCCCCTGCTTATGCTTTTGTGCTCTCTTTATCTCTCCCTGACAAATAAATAAATAATCTTTAAAAAGAAAAAAACAAAAAATCTTCTCACTGCAGACACCCACAACTCTACCTGCAGTTTTCCTCTGGACCCAAGAGCCTTTCCCGAGTGCAAACACACCACAAATGAGGGGAATCTATGAGCCTGGGAGCATTTGAGAAATGATGTAAAGAAGTGGATGGGTAAACTTGTTTCCTCACCTTGGGATGAAACAACTTTGATGTATGTATCACACTGTCTCCCAGAGGTTCTCTGGTAATGCTAAGCCTCAGTTGCCCTGAGTGGTAGCCTACACGTTGGTTTCCTTCCCACCCCAGCCTTACTTCTCCACACCCCTACAGGAGCTTCTTTGGATCATCTCCTAAATGACATACTGAAATCCTTGCCTTAGTGTCTGTTTCTGGGTGAATCCAACCCAATAAACTCCTCCTGACTATTTTCTAAAGGTACAATTTTATTTCTCTTTTTAGATAAATTAATAATTTCTCCTGCTTCCCAACTTTTTAATGTCAAAGCACAGAGATTAAATCATATTCACAGAACACTGGGGTAAACTTATGAGGAACTAGATAAAAAAAATTTATTACATTTTCTTTATAATTAACTATGGCAGGAAAAATTAAAAACAGTATTTGGAAAAATAGTACTGACTTTGGCTAAATATTCAAATAAAATGTTTAAAAATTTTTCATTAGAAACTTGAGCATGTCTCTATGAATAATAGTTTTTATTCTTTTTTTTAAAGATTTATTTATTTGAGAGAGAGTATGTGTGTGCAAGTAGGGGGAAGGGCAGAGGGAGACAGAGAATCTCACACAGACTCCACACTGAGCACAGAGATGGATGCGGGGCTCAATCCCACAGCCCTGAGGTCATGACCTGAGCCAAAATCAAGAGTCACACACTTAACCAACTGAACCACTCAGGCAGCCCTGTAAATATTACCTTTTTGACATTGGATTTCATGATGAAATAAAATACATATTTTCTGATTAAAATTCCTTAAGCATAATCTTTTCAAGTTCTTGGTCATCACACCTATAACTGGCAGTCCAGTAGAGAAGTTCTGTCCTATACATCACAGCATAAACATGCTAATGCACCCATAAACTACACCCTATAATTTACTTTAAGATGTTCCACCTATAATTTAAACCTTATTGTATCCAACTCCTGCTTTTGGGACTGGTTAACTTCCTACTATGGGCTGATTTCAGGGCTTAACTCCCTCAAGTTTCTGAAATTTCCAAGAGTTCAGGAAATAGTCACCAAAATCCCAAATAGTGACATTCATACCATTGATAGTTTATGTTAGAACTTTTATTTCAATTCAGCAATTCTAATTTGCGTAAATCATAGATGTGCTGGTCTCTCTTTAAATTTCTTATAAACAGGGGCGCCTGGGTGTCTCAGTGGGTTAAAGCCCCTGCCTTTGGCTCAGGTCGTGATCTCGGGGTCCTGGGATCGAGCCCCGCATTGGGCTCTCTGCTCGGCAGGGAGCCTGCTTCCCCCTACTCTCTACCTGCTTGTGATCTCTCTCTGTGTGTCAAATAAATAAATAAATAAATAATCTTAAAAAGAATTTTATTTATTTATAAATAAATAATAAATAATAATTATAAATAAATAAATAAAAATCTTAAAAAGAATTTTAGTTATTTATAAATAAATAATAAATAATAATTATAAATAAATAAATAATCTTAAAAAGAATTTTATTTATTTACTTGACACAGAGAGAGAGATCACAAGCAGGCAGAGAGGCAGGCAGAGAGAAGGGGGAAGCAGGCTCCCTGCCGAGCAGGGAGCCCAATGCGGGGCTCGATCCCAGGACCCCGAGATCACGACCTGAGCCAAAGGCAGGGGCTTTAACCCACTGAGACACTCAGGCGCCCCAAATCTTTAAAAAAAAAAAGATTTTAAAAAAATGTCTTATAAACAGATTAAGAAAGTCACAGGGAGTTTTCACGTGTTCTGCCTTGCCACCCACCATCTCTTCATTCCCAGCCTTGTACTAGCAATACTGAACTGCTTACCCTTAACTCCCTCTTCCCCAGTATTGAGATAGATGACTGTCTCTCCTTTTCTCCACTTACTTAATATTTTTGAGTACCTGCTATATGGTAGGTACAGTTTCAGTTATGAGGAATACAGAAATGAACAAAATAAATACCCCTTTTCAGTCTAGTGGAGGGAAAGCTGACAATAACACACAAAGGTATGTTACATGGTGATTTAAGTGTTATTAAAAAAATACAAATTACACCATGCTGATTAAAAGAATCCTACTCAAAAGCATTCATTCTGATACCATTTATGTTACTTTCTAGAACAAGAAAAACTAATCTAAAATCTACAGTGGAAAAAAAAATCACAACAGTACTTGCCTCTCTAAAAGCAGGACCAGGGATTGACTGAAAAATGCACTTGAAAGAACTTTCTTGGTGATGGTGATATTCTATATCTCGATAAGGGTTTGAGTGATATATATGTGTTTGTCAAAACTCATCAAAATGGTACAGTTAAAACTTGTGCATTCATTTTTTTCTATCTAAACTTTACCTTAAAAAGTTTAAACAAATATTGAACTCCAGTTAATTAGATGCAAGCTGAAGTGGTGAAACGCAAAATGTACGGATATCTGCACTTTATTGAATTGCATCTAAAAAATAGATGAATAGAGAGATGAAGAAAAATGAAATAGAGCAAGCAGAGTGAAACGCCAGTTCTAGAATCTAGTAGTGGTTATATGGGATGAGCTAAGCCCTGGCCCAACTGCAGTACTCAAATGCATTCCTGACATTCATGCTATTTTCTGGAATGTTCTTTTCTCCCAAATTCACTCTTGCCCTTCTAATACATTCACAATGCATCTATAGAATATATTTCAAAACACAAATCTGACCATGTCACTTTCCTGATTAAATCCTTTCATGGGCCTCCACTGCTCATCCAATTAAGACTAAATTCACTGTTCCATCTTATTTTTACAGAAGACCTAATCTCATCTACCACTCTTCCCTTGCCTATCAACACATCCAAACATATGGGGCTCTCTTTCAATTTCTTGAACCCCTTCAGTCAAGGTTCTTGAAAACTACTCTAGTAGAGTAAAAACTACTCCAGATAACTTAAAGATGGTGGGGCTGCCCTTGCTACCATTCCCAAACCATATGAATCCTGTACTATCCAGGCCCTCAACCTCATAATTACAGATGGTTAACCATAACTCCCAGAACAGAAGGACCTGAGCTATTGACATTGTCAAAATCAGCTCTTCTCACTAGTAAGAGGGACAGTGGCTGTAGGAACCCACATAGACACATGCATCCCACATTTTCCAGTGTCTTGGCCTCCAGCCAGATAAAAGCAGAGAAGTTCTAGCTCTCCCTTGGCTGGTATATTTATTCATTCATTCAACAAGTATTTCTGAGCACCTTCAACTTGCCTGACATTGTTTTAGGTACTATGGCTACCACAGCGAACAAAAAGTTCCTGCTTGTAAAGAGCTTACAATCTAGTAAGGGGAGGGGAAGATCATAAAGAAGTATACAGGTCATGTGAGGATAAATGCCATAAAGAGAAAGCAGTATAGAAAGTGATGAGGGTATTTTGTGTATTATGAAAGGCCTTTTTTCAGCACAGACCTAAAAGAAGTCATGTGGCTATCTAGGTGAAATGGGAAATCATTGAAGGATTTTAATCAGAGTAGTGACCCTTTTTATGGAGCTCTGCCACCACCAACATATATTTAAGTGACATCGCTACTATATTCTTCTTCTTCTACTACTACTACTACAACTACATATATTTAAGTGACTTAGCTACTACATTCTCTCTCCCAGATTCCTGTCCTAAGTCTGGCAGTGCCATTGCTGTTGAAACAAGAATAAGGTAAGGTGACATATCAGAAAATGAAGAGGAAAACTGTGATAAAGACATTGCTGTGACTCTGTAGATAGAAAGCTGCACACAAAGACTAAGTTCTTGCTCTGAAGCACCTTTACAAGGTCAGTGACATCAGGAATGAGAGGCGGTGACATCCTCCAGGAAGACCCTTATGCCAGGCCCTACCCCCCAAACCTCCAACTCTGCCAGCTAAAATGACTAAACACCAACCTGTGAGCTCAGCTCAACCCCATTCGCCCTAGGGGCTATAAAGAGCCCTGAGACACTGCCTGCTAGGTCAGCACTGTGTCTCTTTTAATGCCCATGCTTCTGAACCTATGACTGGTTCTTCCTGATGCTCAGCACAGAAACCAATGGCAAGGCGCACCCTGGCATCATCACAAGCCCTACCTCTCCTTAAAGGAAAGTCTGGATGTTGGAGTCTAGATTTAAGCCAGTAGCACTCTCAAGGTCACCTGCACCTCATCACCAGTTTGATGAGTATAGTACTTTCCTAACCCAACACTACCACTGCCACCACCAGCAAGTGTGTATACACACACATAAAATGCCTCTGGCCTCACTCCCATACTTGGAGAAAACATAAGAAATTTAATGTTAAAATACTGAAATGGCAGGGCACCTGGGTGGTATAATCTGTTAAGTGTCTGACTCTTGGTTTCAGCGCAGGTCATGATCTCAGAGCTCTGGGATGGAGCCCCGGGTCAGGCTCTGTGCTCAGCGTGGAGTCTGCTTGAGATTCTCTCTCTCCCTTTGTCTTTCTGGCTTGTGTTGTCTCTCTCTAAAATAAATAAAATCTTCTTTAAAAATACTAAAATGGGGCGCCTGGGTGGCTCAGTGGGTTAAGCCGCTGCCTTCGGCTCAGGTCGTGATCTCAGGGTCCTGGGATCGAGTCCCGCGTCGGGCTCTCTGTGGGGAGTCTCTCTGTCGGGCTCTCTCTCAGTGGGGAGCCTGCTTCCCTCTCTCTCTCTCTCTCTGCCTGCCTCTCTGCCTACTTGTGATCTCTCTCTGTCAAATAAATAAATAAAATTTAAAAAAAATACTAAAATGGCAGTTTAACCCAAGAGTAGAAGAATTACTTCATAACTCTATTGCTAGATAGATACAAAAGGGGTACAGAGCTGGGGAGCAGGATTTTAAGTCTTGGAAATTACAGGGACCTTTCTAGAGAGTCTTCAGACCGGGTCTTCTCCATTTGACATTCCCTCAACAAATACTTTTGGCCCCCTGCTATAAGCCAGTAACTGTGCTAGGTGCAGGAAATAAAATATTGTAAAGCCATGATCACTGAGACAGCACCCACCCCAGCTCAGTAACCCACTGCATCTCTTTTGGGTGTGCTGCCATCCAGCTGTAAGAGGCATCCTTGTGAACTGGCCACCCTGTCAATGATGCTGTCAAGGACACTGCTCCTGATGTAACACACTGTTCTCTTAAGAGCAGCCCCTGGAAACAGTCCAATCTGATCTCTGTTCAGGGAACAGTTTTACTTTTGCAGAGTAATGGGTTTGTTTTTTTACAATGGACACCATGAATTGTGGGACCAATGAGACTGTCAGTTTAGAGATAAATTCATGGCCCAGCTGTAGCAAATGTGAAGGTCATTCCTATATGCATTTTTAGCTTTGTCCCTGGTTCTGTTTTGTCTCTATCCATGTATTTATTTCTTCTTTCTCTGCACTTTTAATTTATGGCATCGTGTGTGTGTGTGTGTGTGTGTGTGTGTGTGTGTGATTTTTGTTGTTTTGGGGGTTCTTCTTGTATCCTTAAAAATGGTTATGAACCCTTCCAGAAGAAGACATCACCATCAATGTTTATAATACACTATACACATATACATATATGCTATGTTAGAGATGGGTCCACAGCATGATGTGGGAACATGAAAGGGCTTATAATTCTCTTAAGAACATGAGAGAAGACCTTGCATAAGGATCATGCTTGCTTGAGTTGAGTCTTTTCTTCATTCTTTGTTTTGTTAAGGATTTTACAGAGTTTATTGACAATGTGACAACCATTAAACAAAATTAAGTTGCTGCCAAGTACAAGACTTTAAAAAAGTATCTCACAGAGTAGATTTTTATGTCGTTTCATGGTTTCATGGGATACCATAGAAATTGTTCATAACAAACTGAGCCTACTTCCACAAGTTTCATTAGATTTTTTTTCCTGACAAAAAGATTAAGGGGACAAACAATTCACATCTACATCAGAATTTATGTGCAGAAAAGGAAATTCAGATGGAATATCAAAATAAAATTGAAAATTATTTTATAATTTTTTATTATAAATTATTTTATTACAAAGGCAGGTGATGGATTCAAATATTTACCACACACACACACACACACACACACACACACACACAATGTCATCAACTGTCATAGAGGAGGACAAACAAGATTTAGGAGTTAAAATGATCAAGATCAAGAGTCTCAGTTTGGAGGGGATATTAAGAATCATTTAGTTCAGTTGTATACCTGTGCAGCAGTATTCTTCCTTAATTCTTCATTCCATCTTGCCTGTAGACCCCTGGCTTTGTACTTTCCCTGGATTGTGTGGCTGCCTGTGTGAGAACAGGATGAGAAAAAGAATAGTTGCTGACACATTGTTTTAAGTGTGCTGGATCAGCAGATTATTGTTAAATACACTCAGTTTGAGCTCTCTTTTTTCTTTTCTTAAAAAAAAAAAAAGAAGTCTATCAATATAAAAACTCATATTGACCACTGCATACAGAAGACCTCAAAAAAGAAATAAGTTAGGATAATATGGATGAAGTATTCCACAATTTGCAAAAAAAAAAAGCTATAAACATGTTTACATCCTTTCATTCTTCAGCAGTGTGAAAAATTACAACTGTCTTCCTTCACTTTAGAAAAAGAGACCAAAAAGAAAAGGTAAACCAGACAGACTCATGATCTCTTTCAATTACCTACAAGGCCTGGCACTTTAAAGGGGATACTATTCTGTCTTTGCATTGGGGAAAATTACTGACTTTTAACTTAGAGGGACTAAAGAGAATGCATTACTCTTTTTGCCCATCTTCTTTTTATTACAGGTTTTTAAAAACCTCAAAAGTAAAATTACCAGAAAATTTCTCACTGTTAAGACCATAGGCTACTCTGAACTCAGCAATTAGTCACGCTGACACTTCCTAGAGGAGGGCAGACAGGCCCACAGAAAAGCCACCATAGCGCTAAATTGGACGCTCCACAAGGGCAGGCATACCTCTGCTTTTTCACAATGTTAGATATTCAGCACCTGGCTTAATGTCTGGCACAATGCATATTCATTCATTCATTCAGTAAATATTTATTGAGTAAGTACTCCGTGCCAGGCAATGTTCTAGATGCCCGGGATATATCATAAAACAAAGATTCCTGCCCAAGTGAAATTTTAGTTCAACTGGGAAAGGGATACAGAGAGAAGAGACAATAGGTAAATACTGTGTTTTATCAGGAGTGCAATGGAAACAAGAAAAAGTAGAGCCAGTAAAGGGGGGTTGGGAGTGCGGAGAAGGGCGGGCAGATTGCAATTTTGAATAGGGTAGACACTGTAGGTCTCACTGAGAAGGTGACATTAAAACGAAGTCTTGAGGGAAGTAAAATGCTCAATAAACATTTGTTGATTAAATAAAGGAATTAGAGGGATGCCTGGGTGCCTCAGTAGGCTAAGGTTTTAAGCATGTGCCTTCAGTTCTGGTCCTGATCCCAGGATCCTGGAATGTAGTCCCAGATCAGGCTCCCTGCTCAGCGGGGAGCCTGCTTCTTCCTCTCCCTCTGCCTGCCACTCCCCCTGCTTGTGCTCACTCTCTTTCTCTGACAAATAAATAAATAAATAATATCTTTAACAAATAAAGGAATAAAGGAATTAGAGCAAAATTAAGAAAGAAAAGTATAAGGCATGTTCAGGGGATGATGAGAAAACAACTTTGAGAAGGTAGACTATTGGGTATGAATCTGGGAAGGAGGTGGGAGGCTCACCAAGAAGAGCCCTGGGTGCAAACCTAAAGGATATGGATCCACAAAATTTAGAACTTACAAAGAATTTTTTTATTTAATTATCTTATTTAATTATCATATCTCCAGTAAAGTTAATTTCATCTCCATTTTACCAACAAGGAAACTATGCCCAGAGAAGTTTAGTAATTCTCCTGACATCACATGGTCAGTAAGATCCAGAGCCAGAACTTAAACCTGACTTCCAACTTTAGGCTGTCCCTACGGCCCTGTCACCTTCCCCAAGAAAAAGTACACAGGGACTAGAAAGAAAGTATAAAATATATACTAAAGTATAAAAATGATCACATGCCAGGGCACCTGGGTGGCTCAGTGGGTTAAAGCCTCTGCCTTCAGCTCGGGTCATAATCCCAGGGTCCTGAGATCCAGCCCTGCATCGGGCTCTCTGCTCCACGGGGAGCCTGGTTCCCCCTCTTTCTCTCTGCCTGTCTCTCTGCCTACTTGTGATCTCTGTCTCTCAAATAAATAAATAAAATCTTTTAAAAAATGATCACATGCCAGTTATCAAAAAACATAGAGATAGGATATAAAAATAAAATCTAATGTAAGCTTTTATTTTTAAAATTTTTTTAAATATAAGTTTTCAAAATTATACGCTCTGTAGAACAACCAATAGATTGTGGGTGCACAAAAAAATTAAGACAGTAAACTAAGATCCTGTTTTGAATCAGGTACTGTGGTATTGGCAACAGAAAATAATGTGACTACAAATCTATCATAAGTGCCTTTCTTTTTACTACAAACTTTTGCAAACTTTTACTTTCAGATTGATTTTCTCTTATAAACACAATAATACTTCATAATTTGCTTTTCATCATAAAAATATTATTTCTCAATTACATAAGAAATACAACAATACTCTCCATAAAAAGTTAAAGTCCCTAATCTCAGAAATAAGCAAGCAGTACTGTCAGATTGGGGCGTATTCTCCAACTCTTTTTCTGTGGATACTTGTATACCCAAGTACCTCCTGACTGCATATGAGAGTTAATATGTTTAAAACTGAACTTCCCATTTCCTCCTCAGAGCTAACCAGGTCCCCTGATTTCCTGTGTCAGTAGATGGCATCACTAATCAGAAACTTTACCTTCCATATTTTATCTGCCCACTCACCTATCATATCTGATCATCAATCTATTCTTATAAGTTCACCTCTATAAGGTCTGGTGTTACCACCCTGTCTTCTCCAGTGCACTTCCACTGCTTTAATATTGGCTCTCCTTATCTACTACTTTTACTACAGCCCAGCCAGGTTCATGGGTGTGTGACCTGTGTAGTCACTCAGGGTCTCACACTTAGAAAGGCCCCATGCTTGGTTTAATGCTCTGCTGTTGCTATCTTAAAACTATTAATAATTTTTTAATAAGGGGCCCTATGTTTTCATTTTGCACTGAGCCTCACAAATTATGTAGCCAGTCTCATACTATTGTAATAGCATTATTATTTATTATTATTATTATTTATTGTAATAGTATCCCAGGAAGGCCCTGCCCTGCTGCAACCCACCCTCCACCACTCTGTAGGAAATTAAAAAGAAGATATTCTTTTGGAATTAGGTTGAGCAATACATGGCACAGAGGTCTGCCAAATTTGAGGCTGAGACTTCTGAAGTAGGACTTTAAATTGAAAAGATGAATTAAATTTCAATATAAACAAAGAACTAACCCCATTATCTGTGGATACTCTTTGCATTACAAAATAGCCAAAGTAAACACAACACTCTGTGAAGCCAGAGTGGTGTGGGGAAAGACAACAGGCTTTGCATTCAGAGAGACTGAGTTCAAATTCCAAACTTGACTAGTTTGGTGATGGACTTTGGGCAAGTTACTCAAATTCTCAAATTTTTATTTTCCTATTGATAAAACAGAGAAAATTATCTGGCAGGACCTTTGTGAGACTCACAAAATAATAGAGATCCAGTCCAGTTCAACAAACACTTACTGAATGTCTACCCTGTGCCAGACCATGCCTTTATGCCAATGACATCAAGATGAATAAGACTCCTTCTCAAGGATACATTATGGAAAAGAGAAGTGAACTGAAGTGAGGAATAACTTTATAATGGAAAAACCTAACAAATGCTACCTCGCCAGGTGTGATCAGGTAAACATCAATAGGGATAAGTCATGTTCATAGTAGGTACCTTGGATATGATATGATGAAGCTAAACACTTTAACCCTACGGTCTTACTCCCTCAAACCCATTGTAAGACCAAACTAAAATGGAGTCACTTATGTCAGGGACAAAATGGAGGTGGTCAGTGCAGACATACAAGGGAAACTTAACTTAATTTTACAGGAATTTATAGCTCTTCTCAGAAATCAGCAAGTACATCAGCCGATCCCCAAATGCCAGTCTGCTCATGCCATCTCTGGACTTTCTTATTCCCGACTCAGCTACCCTAATCGAGACAAGAAAAAAGACCACTAGGCAACTAATCACCTGAAAAAACCAAGAACTTCCACATTTACCCCATGAAAAATTCCTCCCCGTTGCCCTGAGTTCCCCAGCTGGCAGGCAGAAAGCCTTACAATAAACTCATCTTTCTGCTTCATCGTATTCAGTGTGCAGTTTAGATTTTGACACTATAAATCCAGTCTCACCAGGAGAAAAACATGAGACAAACCCAAACTGAAAGACAGTCTACAAAATACCTGGCCAGTGCTCCTTAACACTGTCAAGGTTATAAAAAATACGAAAAACAAATTTTAAAAATCTGAGAAACTGTAACTGTAACTGTAACAGTTAAGAGGAGTCTAAGGAGACATGATGACTAAAAGTAATGTGGTATCCCGGATGGGGTCCTGGAACAGAAAAGGGACAGTAAGCACAAACTAAGGAAATTCAAAGAATGGGCCTTAGTTACTAATAATGTATCAGTATTGGTTCATTAGTTGTAACTACTGTTACATTAGTTGTAACTACTGTTATCATTTTAACATGATGACAATAAGGAAAACTGGATGCCAGCTATAAAGAAATTCACTGTACTATCCTTTTAACTTTTAACTTTTTTTTTAACTTTTAACTTTTTTTTAACTTTTAACTTTTCTAATCTTAAACCATTCTAAAATTAAAAGTATATTTAAAAAATAAAAACTGGAGGCACCTGGATGGCTCAGTTAAGCATCTGCCTTTGGCTTAGGTCATGATTTTAGGGTCCTAGGATCAAGCCCTACATAGGGCTCCCTGCTCAGCGGGGAGTCAGCTTCTCCCTCTCCCTGTCCCTCCCTCCTGCTTGTGCTCTCACTCACACACACACACACTCTCTCTCTGAAATGAATAAATTAAAAAAAATTTTTAAAAATAGAAAAATAGGGCATCTGGGTGGCTCAGTCGATCAAGCGTCTGCCTTCAGCTCAGGGTCCTGGGATCAAGCCCTACATCGGGCTCTCCATCCAGCAGGGAGTCTGCTTCTCCCTCTCCCTCTGTACTCTCTCTCTCAAATAAATAAGGAAACTCTTTTAAAATAAATAAATAAATAATAACAACTGGAATGGTGAGGGGTTGCAAGGGAGAGGAGCTCATAAAGAAGATAAACCATGTATAATTATAAAGAGGAGAACAAGAACAAATTGTTGATATGCAAAAAGAAATATTTCCAGCCCCACTAGGCCCCACAGTCAAATAAAAACTAAATGTTTCAAGAAATTTAATTTATACAAGCATGAGAAACAGCATTTTAGCTATAATTTGCTTTCCATTTTGTACTTTCCAATAAAAATTTTCTCTTTTTAATCTAAAGAAAAATGTATACAGTAATCCTACACATCCAAAACTGGACTCATCTTCGCCCTCCCTAATTCTGCCCCACCACAGTCTTCGCATCCTCCTCTTTCTGGGCTCCCTTAACTCAGGAAGGGCATCCCCAATCATTGTGTTGCTAAGGCCAGAACGCCAGAAGTCAGGCATGATGCCTTCTCCCTTACTTCTGCAGCTGGTCACCATGAGCTGCAGATTTCTTTCTATTTCTATTTCTATTTCTATTTCTATTTCTATTATTAAGCCTCACCACTTGTAATCTTCGCTCTCACAATAAAAGCTTCCTAGGAATCCATCTTTCACATCAGTACCAAATGATTGTTCTAAAATGTAAATATGATCAGATCACCTGTTAAAAAAAGGGTAGCTGTGAGCATTAATATATGACAACAATTGCAGAAAGTTTAGCACGGTGCCTGACAGGCACTCAGGAAGAAAAAAGTCAGCTCGTAGAGTTATATTACCATCCTCCTGAGAATCCTCCAGTATTTTTTCAAGATAAAATTCAAACTACTAGCACAGTGCTCAAGCCCTAATGACTTGGCCTCTACCATGCGTCTCTCTATCTCCAGCTACCTCCTTGAATACCTGTAATCTGGCCACATGCTTAGGGAAAGTTATGATGCATACCACTGAAATAAAATCAATGGTAAGACAAGAGACCATTCATGATAACCGTAAAAAAACAATCTTTAGTAACAATTTCAAGAAGAACTGATCAGGACCTAGTTTTTAAAAAACACTAACTATAAAACACAGTAAAGGGAATACGCAGCTGTATGCATAATATACATTGTTCACAGGTAGGAAGATTCAACCTTATAAACATGACTGATGTAGAAAAGCACTGTGACTGTAATCACAATCAAAGTCACATTGGATTTAGGGGGAACTGGCCAGAAATATTCTTAAATTCATCTGGAAGGATAAACATACTAAAAAGTGCCAGGAAAAACTGTAAAAAGGAGGACCAGTGAGGGAAACTAGCCCTCCCAGACATTAAAATGCATTTTAAGGGGCATCTGTGTGGCTCAGTCAGTTAAACGGCTGCCTCGGGTCATAGTCCTAGGGTCCTGGGATCGAGTCCCGCACTGGGCTCCCTGCTCAACTGGAAGTCTGTTCCTCCCTCTCCCTCTGATCCTCCCCTGCTCATGCTCACACAATCTCTCTCAGATAAATAAAATATTCAAAAAATTAAAAATGCATTTTAATGTAAATTTACTATATGAGAAAAATGGCAATTTCACATTAGGCAGGAAAAATAGGGTATTAAAACAGAAAACCTAGCTTTCCATTTGAAGAAAAATAAAACTCAGTTTCTTATAAATAATCCTCAGTATTTAAACCAAAATCAATTATAGGTGGAATAAAGATTTAAATGTAAAAACTGGAACCATGAAAATACCAGAAGAAAACCTGGGAGAATACGTTTATAATGTTGGATTGGTGAAAGCTTCCTAAGCATAGCAAATGAAAAAAGGGGAGAGAGGAAAAGAAGGAAGGAAAAAAAGAAACACAAAAGCCAAAAAAGGAAAAGGGTAGTTACTTATTAAATTTTAAACCTGCACTTACATTGACCAAGGAATTTCAATTCTAGATGTCCATCTTACAGAAATACTGGCATGAGTATCTACAGCTGTATTTGAGAATTCTCTGCAACACTGTATGTAAAACACTGGAAATTGTCAAATGTTCACCAATAGGGAATGGTTAAATAAATTAAAATACCTGCACACTATATACTATGAAGCCATTAAAAATAACAAAGTAGAGGGATGCCTGGGTGGCTCGGTCGTTATGTATCTGCCTTTGGCTCAGGTCATGATCCCAGGGTTCTGGGATCCAGCCCTGCATCAGGCTCCCCACTCAGCGGGAAGCCAGCCTCTCCCTCTGCCACTCCCTCGCTTGTGTTCCCTCTCTCACTGTGTCTCTCTCTGTCAAATAAATAAAATCTTAAGAAAAAAAGGTAGATTTATTTATTCTAACATGGTAAGATGACAATAAATTAAGTGAAAGGGGCAAATTACAAACAGCATGTATGAAGAGATTAACCAAAAAAAAAAAATCACATACTAAATTATTGCCCATCTTTTTGTATTTTATATAAATAAGAATCCTTAAAAGCACTAAGTTCTCTTACTGAAAAGCTAGAATATTCATCAAGACATATTTTTACCATCATTAAGTTTCTATGAAGGAAAAACATTAGAACACATGTAATGATGGTTTTTAAGGCCACCAAAAATTACCTCTTTGTCGTTGGGGTGACAAATTACTAGTTCAAAGCCTGAATTGGGAGGAGAGGATTCTATACTTTTTTTAAAGTTTAATTTTTTAAATAAGTGGTATATTCAAATAAGCTAGATATTCTAAAGTTACAGAATGCTATATTCTGAAATGTTTCCTTCCCATTTTCCTCTACCCAGCACGTATATCTCCCCAAAGGCAACCATATTACAACTTTTTTGGTATCCTTGTGAGATATTCTATAAACATACAAGCAAATAAGCGACAGTTTTCATTTTTTTAAAACCAACTTTTATGCCCCTTGTTTTAGTCTTAATAAAGAATTAAGCTCACTTAGCTTGAAGGATTTTTGATATCACATTTTGTAGCTTTATGTTGACTTCCATCTTTCTCAAAGTTGCAGGAATTTCAGTTGGATTCCTGAGGCAAAAAGAAACACTAAATACAGTAGTATTTAAGAAATACTAGATATAGTAACATTCATTGCGGAAACTCTTGAAGTGATTTGATATATATATATTCTACTTATTATTTCATATGCTTAACTGATGTTAGCTTAACAAACACGTGGCTTATAATATGGTAAAATTGGAATGCCTAGCCCACTGCCCTTACCTGTGACAACATCCAATTACTTGCAATTCCCTAGAAGTATCACATTCTTTCACCCCTTACCCTTCTCTTGTGCTTCTATGTTGGGAATGTTTTTCTCCCTTTAAAAAATCAGCTCAGTGGAGGTTCCTCAAAAAGGTAAAAAGACCCAGCAATTGCACTACTAGGTACATATCCCAAAGATACAAATGTAGTGATCTGAAAGGGCATGTGCACCCCAGTGTTCATAGCAGCAATGTCCACAATAGCCAAACTAGGGAAAAAGCCCAGATACTCATCATCAAATGAATGGATAAAGATGATGTGGTGTGTATGTGTGCATATATATACATATATATGCACGCACACGCGCGCGCGCACACACACACACACACACAACTACCCAACCATCAAAAGAAAATGAAATCTTGCCATTTGCAACAACATGGATGGAACTAGAGGATATTATGGTAGGCAAAATAAGTCAATCAGAGGGGCACCTGGGTGGCTCAGTGGGTTAAAGCCCCTGCCTTCAGCTCAGGTCACCATCCCAGGGTCCTCAAATGGAGCCCCACATCAGGCTCTCTGCTCAGCAGGGAGCCTGCTTCCTCCTCTCTCTCTCTGCCTGCCTTTCTGCCTACTTGTGATCTCTGTCTGTCAAATAAACAAATAAAATCTTTTTTAAAAAAGTCAGTAAGAGAAAGACAATTACATGATTTCACTCATATGTGGAATTTAAGAAACAAAACAGAGAAGCATAGAAGAAGAGGGTAAAAATAAAACAAGGTATAATCAGGGAGGGAGACAAACCATAAGAAACTTAACCATAGGAAACAAACTGAGGGTTGCTGGAAAGGAAGGGGATGAGGGATCGGGTAACTGGGTGATGGACATCCAGGAGGGCACATGATATAATAAGCAACTGGGTGTTCTGATGAATCACTGAACTCTACCTCTGAAACTAATAATACACTATATATCAACTGAATTTAAATTAAAATAAATAACATCGTCAGAAAAAACGGTCCGCTCAACTACCTTCCCACAGATTCTTTTTCTATACCATCAGATCTGATATAGGAGTCTCTTCCTTGCTGACCTCTATTTTGTGGTTCTCTTGAGCTAGTTGACATGTCTGGTTCCCTACTAAAATCTAAGCCATGTGAACCGGGCTTTTTCTACTTTGCATCTCCAGCTTCCTTGGTGGTAGATAAATACTCCTATGTTCAGTATTATTGAATGTAACACTTCGGTTTCCATTATGGCCCCCATCGGGACACTTAAAAGTGCAAGGACTCACTTTGCAGACTGTAAATTCAAGTTTACAAACTGTCGGGGGTTAAAATTTAGGTAATTAAAACGATTTGTTAACCACTCTTGGTGCCTCTCACTGGTCAACAAAGTGAATGCCAGGCCAGTAGCCCAAGGCCCTCAGTTTGGCCCAAGGTATTCCAAACATTTTCCTGCACCCAACGTGTAGCACAGGGTCAGGGCCAAGGTAAGTAACATACGTGCATGGCCCTGGACTCGCACAAAGAGCTCTTCCCACTTGCAATTTGGTGCATTACAAGGCCACGGACTACGCGTGAAAAGGAGCAAGTTCAGAGACCTGGTAGATTGTCCAGAACAAGGCACTTCTTCCTCCGCGTGTTCCTAGAATCTCAGGACTGAGGAGCTAGGCCAATTACAGATGCCCAAAGCGGCAAAAAAGGAGCCGGCAGGGAGGAAGTAGGGCAGGGTTTTGTTCTGAGAGGTTCCTGTCCCGAACTCAGCTCCTGCATGGGGCTCTGTTCCCAAGCCCTTCTCCGCCCAAGCCCAAGCCCATGAGGCCCCGCGGGCTCGGGAATCCGGAGTTGGGCCGGTATTATACCGCTTATTAGCTACCCCCGCTCCCGCCCGAGACTTCCGCACCCTGTGGCCCACCGGGTGGAGAAAGGAACTCCAGAAAGTTCCACGAGCTCCAGGAACCCAAGCTTGTACCCAACCCCATAAGGCCCTTCGGCACAGCTCCTCCCAGGCCGATTGCCCCCGCGCTGTTGCCTAGGTAACCGCGGGGCGGGGGCAGCAGCGAAAGGGGCGGGACTTCCGTCGAGTGACGCGTCGGGACTCGGCTACAAAAGACGACGGCTGCGGCGCGCCGGGCGGAACTTTCCAGAACGCTCGGTGAGACGCGGAGGAGCGGCGGCTACCCGAGCTGCGCCCAGCAACGCGCTCCCTCCCGCTCCCCCACTTCGGCCTCGGCCCTCTCACCGGTGAGTTTCAGCCCTCGCGCTTCCTCTCGTCCCAAGGCCGGCGCCATTGTTGGCACGGGGAAGCCGGATGGGACCGCGGTCGGAGGCGGTTGGCTCCGCGTGGGCGGGAGGGTTGTCGGTTCCTGTATTCGCGATTCTCATTTTGGGAGGGCTGGTGTGATTCCGCGGCAACCCATCTCCGGCACGCGGTGAGTGGGCCCGAGACGTTACTGAAGCATTGTCCACTCTGTTTAGCCTGAGGTCCCCAAGGACTTGCCGCCTTCGGCTTTCCACCCGCCGCCTCCCCCCCCGTGCGCGCCCCCGTGTCCCCTCCGCCCTAGCTTGCTGGGGGTGGGCGACCATGCGCGCACGCGCGAGAGGGGCGAGGGGCTGCGCGGGGGAGCGGGGCGGAGGCTGCGGCCGCTTCTCTGGTCTCTCCTCCTTCTCTTTGTTGAAGGCTGGCTGGGGTTCTCCCACCCCTTCGGTCAAGGTGGAAAGAAGAAAACCTTTAAGATCTGCCCTTAGTGCAGGGGAAACCTAACGGCATATAAACTACGCTGTTTTGTGGGGGCGAGAGGGGTTCGGTGGTCAAAGTGGAGATGCTGTAAGTTCTGTGATTGAGAAATATCCTTAGGAGGGGGGAGGGGAGGTTGCTTTCTTGTGCTTTTAATCAGTTTCGTAAACCACTCCCTTTACTCCTCCCCCGTGCCCACATTTTTTTTTAAAAATCTAGGGAGTGTGTGCTTATCAGATTTACCAAAGAATGATAATGTAATAACCAATAGGCTGAACCTATTGGTGCCCTTTTTTATTACTGCTGTCAGTACTGGAAAGAGAAACAGGAAGAATCCAGATAATAGTGGCATTAGTATGGAGCTTTCCTGTGGGAGAGGGGGAACCAGCTGCAGTAGAAGGCCTTTGAATTATCCCGATAATTATTAGCTAATACTTAGTTGGTTAGAATTTATGGCTGAATTACCAAGGAATGGTTACCTTCTCTGAAGTTTAGGGAAGGCAGACTTTTTAAATCAAATTTGGGGAAGAAGTAGATTTCTCTGCCTTAACTCTGATTTTTACTAATTAAGATTTCCAGTTGAAAGTCAGTTGAAACTGCATTTTATTTCAGGCTGTAGAAAATGGTGAAAGAAACCACTTACTATGATGTTTTGGGGGTCAAACCCAATGCCACCCAAGAAGAACTGAAAAAGGCCTACAGGAAACTGGCCTTGAAGTACCACCCTGATAAGAATCCAAATGAAGGAGAGAAGGCAAGTGATGTACTCAGACTCTTAAATGTAGCTGTGTGATTCTTTGCCAGGTGTATAGTACTTACTACAACCTGACTATGAGTACGTGTAATATAGTGACTGCTTTGCAACACTTTAAGCGAAATTTTTTTTCTCAAACAGTTTAAACAGATTTCTCAAGCTTATGAAGTACTCTCTGATGCAAAGAAAAGGGAATTATATGACAAAGGAGGTGAACAGGCAATTAAAGAAGGTGGAGCTGGTGGTGGTTTTGGCTCCCCCATGGACATCTTTGATATGTTTTTTGGAGGAGGAGGAAGAATGCAGAGAGAAAGGAGAGGTAAGAATAACCTAGTCTAGGGCGCCTGGGTAGCTCAGTGGGTTAAGCCTCTGCCTTCAGCTCAGGTCATGATCTCGGGGTCCTGACTTTGAGTCCCACATCAGGCTCTCTGCTCAGCAGGGAGCCTGCTTCCCCCTCTCTCTGTGCCTGCTGCTCTACCTACTTGTGATCTTTGTCAAATGAATAAATAAAAACCTAAAAAAAAAAAACAAAAACAAAAAACCTAGTCTACATGGAGCAAATTAAAGTAGCCATTAGTGAAAGCAGATTCTTCATAAAGTATCTATCTGAAATGCTTGTTTACGTGTTGGTATAATGTTGCAAACTGACATAAACTGCCGCTTTGATTTATGATGTTTTTTACACTGGGATTGATGTAGCCCAAAATAGGCCAATCAGGTTCTAACAAGTAAATGCTTGTAGGCCACCTGAGTGGCTCTATCAGCAGAGCATGCAACTCTTGATGTTAGGGTCATGAGTTCCAGCCCCATGTTGGGTATAGAGATTACTTAAATGCTTGTAAAGCTCTCTGATACCTTTATCAAGCATTAATTAAAGGAACACAGTAAAGTACAAAACACTTTCTAGAGAGCTTTTTTGACCCCCACCCCACCCCCCCCATCCAGTTGGAGATACATGGCCTTGTTCAGTTAAAAGTGAGTTAAAGTTAGAAATTAACATTTTTTCAAGGTCATATACTGGAAGGTAGAGTCAGGAATGGAACACAGGTTTCTTAACTCCAAATAGCTTATGGCCTGTTTAATCTTGTTTTAGCTTCTTACTAAAATACGTGCACTTAACCTTTAACAGAAATGTGGTTGCAGAATTTACTTCAGAACAATTTGCAATCATAGTTAATTGTTGAGGATGATTTGTCCCACAGGAAAAAAAAATGGTTTTTATTTAGAAAAAAAAAAATTTTAAGGAATTGGCTGGCAGACTTTGACTTAGATTAATGAAAGTTGTTTTTTGGTGTGATACTGAAGGATATGTAACCACACTAAAGGAGTTTTTGTTTTCCTTCCTTGTGTTCTCAGATCTATAAAGCTAAAGTAAGAGGGGCAGTTTTTAGCATGCCAGAACCAACTGCATGGACTATATCTGATACAGAACCAAAGGTGGAGCTAGGAACAAAAGGGTATAGTTGATGGTGCTTTACACTCTTTGGGGAACTAAAAGTATTCATTAGACATGCAGATACGAGAAAAGCGTAGGCTTAAGGCAGTACTGTTCTGTGGTGGGTAAAAGTCACTGGAAGAATCACTAACTAGGAATTTACTAACCATTGGCAGGTAATTTCGTTTGTGTAGCCTTTGTGTTCTTACACAATCTCCACCTTCCACTTCACATTTTAAGATGAGATAGGTCACTCCTTTGTATCCCCTGGCTGCATTTAAATTTAGATTAATTTGAAACAAAAATTCCTTTATTTGTGGTCTTACTAAGGTGCTAAATGGCCACATGTGATTAGCAGCTTCTATATTAGGTATCGGGGATATAAAATATTTGTGCCTGCAGAAAGGTGTATTAGCACTGTATGAGAAATACAGTTTTTAAGTACTGTTGTCCCAAAAGTAAGGGTTGCTACTCCTGTGTCAGAAAGAAGTGAGAACTAATGGTTTTCTGTGGAGACTGGATAAGTATATCTGCTTCCCTGGCCAATCCTGCTTAGTTGGACTTACTGTGTTGAATTTTTGAATGAAATAATTGGTCATATCAGTACTATACTAAGTGAGATTCAAAGAATACATTACAACAGAGATGCAGTTTGAATTAATTTATTGGGAAACCTGCTATTTAATAACTGGTTTCCCAAGTGATTTTGTAGTTGACATTTTTGATTGCTAGAGTTTGTAAGATGGCCGCAAATATGTCCGTAGGCAATTACTTTAACCTAATCTTCCTCATCTGAAACTACATCTCATTTTGAGATCACAAGTGATAATGTGACCTTTTATGTATGTAGTAGGTGCTCAACAGATGTATCTTGTGAACGTCATCTTTCATATCTTTCTCTGAAGTGCAATGAACACAAAGAGAAGTAGCATCTCAGACTTTTAATGAGTACTGTTTTTGTTTTAGGTAAAAATGTTGTGCATCAGCTCTCAGTAACCTTAGAAGATTTATATAATGGTGCAACAAGAAAATTAGCTCTGCAAAAGAATGTGATTTGCGATAAATGTGAAGGTACGGTCTTTTAACACCTCTAAATATAACTGAAAATGAAACTGAAACTCTTCTGGATATATAAAACTGACAATACACTATCTAATGCCTAAATCTTGTAGGGTGCAAGTATGAAGAAAACATGAACCTACCACCTTGAGAAATATTGGCAAAATACCACCGTGTGTGTGTGTGTGTGTGTGTGTGTGTGTGTGTGTGTTAAATACAGTTGAGATCAATCAAATTTGGTGTCTTTTCCTCAACATTGTTTAGAGGTGAACAGTTGCTGTTCTCTCTAAAACTTACTCAAATTCATATGGTTTCAGAGTCTATGATATGATTTTGATAGTGTCCTCTTTTTTGGACACTTAGCTGTTCAGACAAATTCTTTGCTAAGAACCTCTGATCTTTTTTATAAGTTATTTGTTGGAAATGTTCTTTCCTAAAGAGTGAATGCTTTAAAATGGTCCCATCTCACAGATAAAGTAGTCCTAAGAATGGTGCTTTGAGAGCACATGCTCAAAATAAGATTCTGAGTTGGCACTTTAAGACAGCAGTCAAAATGTCAGTAGATAATTGAAGCTGATGGTGGCTGTATTTTATCAAATGTAAAAACCTGAATTGTAGACTTTCAGGGCAGAATTCTATCAGATATATGTACAAACTCATTTAAAACCTTTGTTGTTGTATCTAATACTAATTCAAACATTTCTTTTTAAACTATTTAGGCCGAGGTGGTAAGAAGGGAGCAGTTGAGTGTTGTCCCAATTGCCGAGGTACTGGAATGCAAATAAGAATTCATCAGATAGGACCTGGAATGGTTCAGCAAATTCAGTCTGTGTGCATGGAGTGCCAGGGCCATGGGGAACGGATCAGTCCTAAAGATAGATGTAAAAGCTGCAATGGAAGGAAAATAGTTCGAGAGAAGAAGATTCTAGAAGTTCATATTGACAAAGGTGAGTTCTGAGCCACTTTCTTATTGTGAGTTCTTGAGTGCTGTAGCAAGTTTAATAATACTACATTTTGTAATTGTTAAAAACTATCTTTAATAGGTTTTATGTATGGTATCACACAAGGATAAGTCTTAGCTACATAATAAATGCTTTTTTATGCCAAGCTTTTGTATAATTGTAGTGAATACTTAAAGGATCTCCTCACTTAATATAACACTGACATCAGCAAATGATTGAATAGTGTTCCACACTTAATTCTCTTCTATTAAATCATTAGTTCTTCCACTTTTTTCTTGCAATTAACTTCACGGTGGTAATTTTCTTGGGAACTGCTAAATTTAAGGGATATGCCTACCTTTTTTAAAGATTTTTTAAATAATCTCCACCCAGGGGGCGCTGGGGTGGTTCAGTCAGTTAAGTGTCTGCCTTCAGCTCAGGTCATGATCTGAGGGTCCTGGGATCGAGCCCCGAATCAGGCCCCCGGCTCATAGGGAAGCCTGCTTCTCCGTTTCCCACTGCTTGCGTTCCCTCTCTCGCTGTGTGCCTCTGTCAAATAAATAAAATCTGTAAATCAATCAATCAGTAATCAGTCAATCTCTCCCCCAACATTGGGCTTGCAGTTAGAACGCTGAAATGGAGTCATGTGCTCCACTGACTGAACCAGTCAGGCACCCTGGAATATGCTTGCTTTGAAGGATGGAGGGTGGGGTTAGGTGAAGAATTCTGGAGGTCTCATAAAGATTTCTTTAATTTTTCTAAACTAATGAGCATGTTTCATTAGTTGATATGTAAGAACTTAGATTATGGATATGTAGTAATGCCTTTCAGACTTTATTAATTTAAAATGAAACTAGTATTATATATTGTATATTGGTGGAACTATTGATAATATGAACATTGTATATTATTACATACATTTACATTAACTTAAGCTCCTGCAGTAGTATTCTTCCATATGAATCAGGATACCGACTCTCCCATCTTTTTTTCCTCTTTAATTGGTCCGTGTTTAGTAGGATTTTTTTTTTTTTTTTTTCTCCTGCACTGGTAAGACCTCCCCTTTTGCTATGAGCAGTATGTATTTTGAGGGCATTAGTGGTGAGTGAAGCCATTTTTGCTGTATTTACCCACGGTCTTTTAAAGTAATGGAACAACTAGCAAAAGCTAGTTGTTTAATTGCTTCATCACCATAAAAAGTTACTTGGCTTCATGAATGATTAAAGACTGTTTAGTTTTGTCAGTGTCAAATACTGGTATTGTGGTTTAAGTTCTTAGTTTTTTAGAGGTACATACATACTCTGAAGTATTATGTCAGGATTTTGCTTCAAAATATGTTGGTGGGTGGGACTATGGGTGGAGGTATAATACATGAAAATGGTAGTCATGCGTTGATAGCTGCTGGATCTAGTTTGTTGATTATATAGGGATTCATTTTAGTATTGGCTACATATATGTTTAATGTTTTCTATAATGAGTGAAACAGTTCTCGTGTTGGTCACCTTGATGATCATTGTTTCAGGAGATAGAGGGACATAAGTAATGAAATTGAAATAATTAACATTTATAGTTAATAATGTTTGCCAGTCTGCTGATTTGGTGGCAGTATGGGCCTTTTATTTAAACCTCAAAACAGCCCTGGTGATGTAGGTCTCTGAGAAAGTTAGTATTTATTTTGGAAGGTATGCAACTTGCTTCCCCAGGGTAATTCAGCTAGTAGTAAGTAATAGCTCTGAAATTTGGAGCCTTACCTGTCTGTAGAGTTTGTGTTTACTGCATTCACTTCGTTTCGTAAGAAATGGGACTGATTTAGTCATGCGGGCATTCTCAGTCATTTCGGTAAACCTACATCTACAAAGACCTTTTTTTTTTTTCCCCTACAGATTCACAAACGTGCATCAGTGTGTTTTTAACAGATTGAGATTCTGGCATTAGTTGGATGTTAAACAAGAGTATAATGAAATTTTTTGTTTTTAGGCATGAAAGATGGCCAGAAGATAACATTCCATGGTGAAGGAGACCAAGAACCAGGACTGGAACCAGGAGATATTATCATTGTTTTAGATCAGAAGGACCATGCTGTTTTTACTCGGTAAGAACTTTTATGAACTACTCAAATTGACATCATGCATATTTTTTTAAATGGGCTTTTCATTACCTTAAAGACATTTCTTGGAAATACTGTGAAATAATACTGTTTATGATGAACTTGGAGTGAAGCACAAGAATGATTAGCAATGTGTTAAATATCCATCTGTTGCTAATTTAAAGCATTGGATTAGAGTAGGGTTCCAGTAAATGTGTTGGGAATGACACCTGAAGGAACTGGTTTTAATTTGATGAAAAAAGAGCATTACCACAAATGTCTCAATGGAAAATGATGTCATTCAAGGTGACTCTACATGAGTTTTTTTGTAGAGTACTCTGGGTAAGATATTTTACTAATACGGAATGGAAAAGACAGTCTTAAGCACAAGCAGGGAGTGGGATGGTGTAACAGTTCAGAGATGGTAAGTAGTAGAGGCTGCCTAGAATGTAAAAGATTCTAAAGTCTTGTCCAGGAAACAGCTGGCAGGATCCATGTATATTTGCTGTTTCTAGATTTCAGCTGTTTTGAGAATGGGGAAAGAAAGGACATCTTTGTAAAAGATACCCATACACCCTTGCTGTTAAGAGAACGTAACTGCCTGCTATGGTACGTCTAATAATCGGTGGTTTGAAAGATTCATTAAGTATATGTCATATTGACGTTGATATAGGCGAGGAGAAGACCTTTTCATGTGCATGGACATACAGCTGGTTGAAGCACTGTGCGGTTTTCAAAAGCCAATATCTACTCTTGACAACCGAACCATTGTCATCACCTCTCATCCAGGTATAATACTTTAGATGAACTTGTCTTTCCTCTAGTATTGTCATGATCTGCTCCTAGCTGGTATGGGCACTGAGAAAACTGGTATTTTACTTGGTCAGTTACATAATTTATAAGCTGAGCTGAAATTGTATAGGGTATTGGGTCTTTTGGGAAGCTCCTAAAAAGGTAATGGGATTGATGGCTTCACATAAATTTATTCCTGTCAGTGAGCTAGCACATTCCTCTGTTCTTTTTTTCCCCTACTCATAAAAATGTGACTATTTAAGGAAAAACTTGGCTTCTGTGTTTTTAGGTCAAATTGTCAAGCATGGAGATATCAAGTGTGTGCTAAATGAAGGCATGCCAATTTATCGTAGACCATATGAGAAGGGTCGCCTCATCATCGAATTTAAGGTAAGCTATAAAGTATTGTAGGAATACCGAAGAATGATTAGCTTATTTTAAAAATAACAGTTATATTTCCAAATAGTAAGGTACATCAAATTGATAACTCTTTCTTGTCCAGGAAGAAATAAATTAAGCTAATACAGGGCTATAAATGGGATTTTAAAGTTCAGCAGAAGCACTCAAAATAACTACTGTGCCTTTTTGGCAAAATACTACAAGGCTTGGTTTGCTAATAGGATGGTTTATAAAGCAACCCTCAGTCACGTTTTTCAGTCTTAAATTGTCTGGACCTTGGCCCATAAATACAGCTTTTATTAAAAACATTTTTCAGGGATGCCAAGTGAAGTGGGCAGTTTTGATAACTGAAATTCTGGTGACCATAGAGTTAAAAATACTGTTTTTTTAAATCACGTTTTATAGAAATGGAGAATTGGGGGGAAAAAAAAAAACCACTTGTGGGCAAAGAAAGAACTGCCTTCTTGAGAAAAAATAGCTTTTAAAAACCTGTTAAAAGGAATTAGTATGTATTTCAGGGTGGGTTCTGAGTAGATGGGTGCTGAGTAGAACAGTGATCATCACAACACAATTTTAGTAGGATAATATTTTTTTTAATGCCTTAAGTTCTAGTTCAGCATACTAGCTAGATAGATGCTGTGCCTTTTATAACACATGTTCTAACTTGGGAGTGGCAGATGGGCCAAAAGATCATCATGTGTGTCATCACATGTTTTTCTGGGGAAAAAATGGGTCAGTGGTAATATATATAAGGAGCAAATGAAATATAGCAAACTGAACTTACAGTAGAGATTTCTTCTTACAGGTAAACTTTCCTGAGAATGGCTTTCTGTCTCCTGATAAACTCTCTTTGCTGGAAAAACTCCTACCTGAGAGGAAGGAAGTAGAAGAGACTGATGAAATGGACCAGGTAGAACTGGTGGACTTTGATCCAAATCAGGAAAGACGGCGCCATTACAATGGGGAAGCATATGAGGATGATGAACATCATCCCAGGGGTGGTGTTCAGTGTCAGACCTCTTAATGGGGCCAGTGAATAACACTGCTGGCATTTTATGTGCAGTAGTGAATGAGTGAAGGACTATAATCATAGCTCACTACTTGCTATTGTTTTTGTTTTAATATTCAACTATAGTAGTGTTTTAAAAGTTAAATGAAGAATAAACTCAAATATAAAAGCTCTGACTTTGCCCTGTATGTATGATGACTTCAGTGTGGAAGATAAGTTTAGTATTTGTAAAAACTGCTTTCAAAAAAAATCTCCCCTAGCATTTGTTAGGCCATACCTTGTAATTAATTTCAGTTCTATGTATATGAAACAGCTCAGACTGAAATGCTAGGTGTATGTATTGACTTCAGTGTATGACCCTTAATTGTTAAGCTATGAAGTTAAAACTTGTATTTAATTGGCAATCAGACAAAGAATTTGTAGAGAAGTGTTGGTCTATAGTTATGTTAAGTGGGATTCATTGTGATGCCTCTGCATTTATTGCCTCAACTGTTACTTGAAGATGGCATGCTATGTAATTTGGCCTCTGGTATCAGTGATAGAAAGGATCTCTTTAAAGAAGGGGTTTATCATATGCTGCTGCTTGAGGGCTTGCACTTGTAGAATTGCATTCCCTTCTGTGCCATCTTTTTTTTCCCCTTTTTTTAAAATATATATATACATATATATATATATATATATATCAGTCCTGGTTATACTTTTTTTCCTTCTCTTTGGACCATGATAAGCTTCAGAGTAGTGGCTTCGGGAGCAGGGTAACTTAGAATGAAGAGACATTTACGCAGAGAAGTTTGCATGTATGAGATAGGAAGGTTTTTTTGGTTGTTTTTTTTTTTTTTTAAGGTATGTTACAGGCTTACTTTAAATAACTTACGCTCCGAAGTAACTGTAATTTAATGTTGGTAGTATAGCAAATTATGATGAATAGCTTTAATTGTATGTTTAAAAGTCATGTTCACAAGCTTAAATCTGGTTATCAGAATTAAGCAATTGGAATGTATGAATGTCTCCTTAATATACTGATTACAAAGCATTTCCAGTGTGTCACTACAGGCTTTTTTTTCCCCTAGATTGAAAGCATTGTCTTTTCACTAAGTAAGATAGGAGATTTCTCATTTAACTAGTTAAATGGTTAATACAAAATGTTACTTAACTACAGTTAAATGTTAAACAAGAGTGAATGTGCGTGAGGGGTGAGTAATGAGCCAAAAGGGATTTTAAAAACTTAGCAAACACTGGAGTGAGAATGTCAAGAGTGTTTGCCTGTTTGTTCTGGTTCTGCTGCATCTCCCATAATCAGGAAGCTTAAACATTTCTAACCGGGAAGTGGCCCAGGTCTTAAGTTTCCTTGTAGGGGAAACTACAATTTATCGTATAAAAGTAGTTCCTTAAAAAAAGTATTCAAAACAATGGCTATGACAAATCTTGAATTTCTAAAGAGAACCTGTGTTGGCAATACATTCAATATGTTTTAAAAATAACACATGAGCTTCATGTTTCCCATCTCAGTCATGAGGGGAGTGTGAATCAAAACCACAGTGAGATACTACTTCACACCTACTAATCCAAAATGAGAACAGGTAAAAATACGGAGAAATTGGAACTCTACCGTACTGGGGAGAGTGTAAAATGGTGTGTCTATTATGGGAAAGTTGGGGCACTTCCTCAAAAAGCCAAACAAGGACTATTAGGACTAGTGTGGTTCCCTCCTTGGCTAAGGAAGATTCTTACTGCCAGTGTTCATTGCAGCATTCACAGTAGCCAAAGGGGAAACGAAACAAAGCCATATCCAACTAAGGGACAGACCAAATGCGATGGTGCATGTATAGATGACAGACACAGAAGGACAAATTATCGTGTGCGTACAAATATATGTATACTTAAATTAGGCACATTCATAGAGACCAGTTATAGGGGCTAGGGGGAAGAGGAATGGAGAGTTTTAGGGCATGTTTGTGGTGATGGGAAGGTTTCAGATACACAGTGATGGTTATACAAGGTTGTGAATGTTACTTAATGCCACTGGGTTATACAGTTAAAAATGGTTAAAAAGTACATTTTAAGGGGCACCTGGGTGGCCTAGGGGGTTGGGCCTCTGCCTTTGGCTCAGGTCATGGTCTCAGGGTCCTGGGATCAGGCCCCGCATCAGGCTCTCTGCCCAGCGGGGAGCCTGCTTCCCCCTCTCTCTCTGCCTGCCTCTCTGCCTACTTGTGATCTCTCTCTCTCTCTCTCTGTCAAATAAATAAATAATATTTTAAAAAGATTTTGGGGCGCCTGGGTGGCTCAGTGGGTTAAAGCCTCTGTCTTTGGCTCAGCTCATGATCTCAGGGTCCTGGGATGGAGCCCCGCATCTGGCTCTCTGCTCAGCAGGGAGCCTGCTTCCCCCCTCTCTCTCTGCCTGCCTCTCTGCCTACTTGTGATTGATCTCTCGCTCTGTCAAATAAATAAATAAAATCTTTTTTTTAAAAAAAGTACATTTTAAGATAAAAATCTGGAAGAAAAATCACTAGAAGGAAATAGTTAACAATCTGGAGAGGCAGAAACAATAAATTTGTAGTCTAAAAACTGCCTCTCAGAACTTTGACCAAGGTCATCTCTTAGAACTGACCAGGTCTGCCACAGGAACACCTATGCTTCAACACAAGTGCAATTCCTGTCCCCAGCACTAGTGCTTTCTCTGATACTTCCCCCCCATCCATTCATACTTAGAGGGAACAAGAATGTCCCATGAGGATGCTTTTGGAACATGGTGGGAGATTTTCCTGTGTGTGAAGTTAGCATCCTATCTTTTCTACATATGGTACTGTTTCTCAACCTTGGCTCCATTTAGAATTGCCTGGGAAGCTTTAAAATGTCTGTGTCCCCCCACCCCACCTCCGGGGATTTTGATGTAATGGAGCTGGGTATAGCTTAAGCATCAGGGAGGTCTTGAACAGCCAGGGTTCAACACTGCCAACAAGGGAGGCATAGTGATGTTAACTACCTAGGGTAGTAATGGCCCTGCTAAGACAATTGCTGGGGAAGGGGAAATAATGGCAGCCCTTATTACTGCTATTAAAAGTTTGAGACTCAGACCAAGGGAGCTCCCCAGCTTAGATGGACTCTTTATCACAATTTCCTTTTTGAAATAATGTGGAGAAATGAGATGTATAGGATCTAAATATCCAGTGGATAAAACTGCTGGCAAGCTACAGCACTATAAAGATGTTCTTTTAAGGGTTTTTGAAGTCCTGGACATTTATCACTTAATTGGGTTATCTGAACAATCTGTGAGAACATCTACTTTGTAGGTGGAGAAACTCCCCGCTAGTGTTCTGGTTCTCAGGTTTGAGCAGTTTCTGAGCCCTGCTGCCACATCTGATTCCATAGGTCAGGGACAGAACCTGAGAATTAGTTTTTCATGGCACTTAGAACCTCTGCTCTGGCAAAAGTGAAACAGAACAGCAAAAACTAGAATCCCAGCTCTTGTAATTCATGCTCTTTTACTCCTCTCACTGCTTGTGGTCAGTTTAGGTAAATAAGTTCCAGTGGAATGTGGCCTAATAATCCAAGCATTCTTTGCCTTTTCCCAAACCTGAAGAGAAGCTGATAGCATCTGGATTCAAAGAATAAAGAAATTGAGCTTTGGAATTACACCTAGTTTTCAGTGGGTCCTCCATGTAAAAGGTATGGGAATCTCTGGAATAACTTCAGTGTGCAAGTGTGTTTCTTTGTATTATGGGAACCATAATAGGCTGTACCTCATAGATTAGTTCTAAGAATTAAATGAGGCTGCTTACATCGGAAGGAAGGGCTCAGTAAATGCTCTTAGTTCTAGTCAAGCTGAAAAATAACTGGTGAAGAAACCGAATAGGACCTGAGCTTTAAAAAGAAAAAAAAGGTTACCTTGAAATACCCTCAGATCTTCGGTGTTTCCAGTCACTTATTCAGCAATTGAATGGGGGATAGGACAAATGTCCTTACCCTTACAGAGGTCAATTTACTGCCATGTACTTAAGTTTTTAAGTGCTGGAGGGCAATAGCAGATCTGTAGTGGCGGCAGAGGACCTCCCTAGGGACCTGACACAACTTGGCTGTTTCAGAAGAGCTCAGTTGTCCATCTCTATTCTCCCACTATTTGCAGGGAATACATTCCAAGTCACCCCCCAGCCTCCTGTGGATGCCTGAAAGCAAAGATAGTCCTGAGCCCTATGTATGTTTTTACCTATACATACCTACCTACCTGTGTTCCTATTTAGTTCATAAATTTGTCACAGTAAGAGATGGACAGCAATAATAAAGCATTTAGAACATGCTATAATGAAATTTCCGTGAATGTGGTCTCAAATTATCCCTACTGCACTGTACTCACCCTTCTGATGATGGGAGATAAAATGCCCACAAAAGGAGATGCAGGGAGGTGAATGATGAAAAGCATTGTAACATGATGTTAGGCTACTGTGGACTTTGATGCTATGTCAGGGGAAGATCATCTGCTTCCAGGCCACGGTTGACTACATGTAACTGAAACCACAGATAAGGAGGGACTACTGTATGCCATTGCTTGGTGGTATCAAACTCCCTTCCTCTCCTGCTTATACTGGTAAGAGGCCAATAACAACATGATCTCTTCATAAAGTGAAAAGCCCAGTTGGTGCCATCAGAGACCTCCAGCCGCTGACTGTTGGCTCCAGGAGGTGCACAGCGCCCACAGCTTTTAAGGGGCACCCTAGCCCAGGATGCAGGCCAGCGCCAGCACTGCTCAGCTTCCCCCAGACCTGGAACAAGGACAGAGACACCACTGTGTGCCTGGAGGGTCTGAGGCCCTCAAGCAGCTGGACACTGGTACAGGCTGGTGCAGTCAAGAAGCCTGGGTGGCCCTTCTCTCCCCTTGGCCTCAGTCCCTGGGACTCCCCCTTACATAAGAATAGTTAGGTATAGAGTAAATGCACACTTTTTAAGGTTTGTACAAAAGGAAATTGGAGACAGATGGCAGTTACCTGGGCAAGGCAGAAGATTTACGGTTTTCAACTTTGTACTTGTTACACCAATTCATTATTAAGAAAAAATACTTAAGAGGCTCCAAATCGGGCACCTGGGTGGCTCAGTGGGTTAAGCCTCTGCCTTTGACCCAGGTCATGATCCCAGGGTCCTGGGATGGAGGCCCACATCAGGCTCTCTGCTCAGCAGGAAGCCTGCTTCCCCCTCTCTCTGCCTGCCTCTCTGCCTACTTGTGATCTCTGTCAAGTAAATAAATAAAATCTTAAAAAAAAAAAAAAAAAAAAAAAAAAGAGGCTCCAAATCCAGGCTTCTCTCTCCACCTGGTCTCCCAAGATGCTACCATTTGTCCAGTATATATGCCTTGGAGCTAGAGCACACTGGTGCCCAGAAAGGCTCCTGCTAACTTGGACTGGCCAAATCCTTTTACCCATGGGCTCCAGCTGGTCTTTTTATGGTCAACTCTTCCATGAAGCCTTTCCTAACTCAGAAGGGTTGATAAGGTGCCCTTCCTCCCATTATCCAAAAAACAGCAAGATTTCCTCATATCCCATTTTAAGCACTCCCTTTAACTTGCATTTCTTCCCACAGAGCAAGTGCAAGTAGAGGGAGCAGCAGGCAGAGGTAGAGGCTCCCCACTGACCCAGGGATCATGACATGAGCCGAAGGCAGACAACCTACTGGAGCCACCCAGGTGCCCCCATTTCCTGCCTATTCTATGACAGGAACTGGTCTTAAGCCATCCTCAGTACTAGGTACAGGAACAGAGATTTGATAAAAATTTCTAGGAGTAAGTGAACATGTGCAGACTAGATTCTTGTTCTTCATAAGCACAAAGGAAATAGTTAAAAAATTCAACTGCAAAACTGACTTTATTCAATGATTAGTGAATCCAGTAACATCCTAATAAAAAGGTGGTCTGAAGAGCTGCACAAATGAAAGGCATTTACAAACTTGAAGGGGGTGGGGAAAATAAATCTCCCAACAGAGTGGATTGTTTCATGCAAGGTCACCTTCCTGTAGAAGGGGCCTATCAGGCAGATTACCATATAAATGCTGAATCAGCTTATTCCAGATTAGTTAAAAATTAGTCCTGGGACAGGCTGAAACCGCAATTTGGGTAGGTATTAAGTCTGCCTTTGCTGATGTGGGGCTTAGCAGAAGTGACTCCATTTTAGGCCTTTTTTTTTTTTTTTTTTTTTTTGAGAGCATGAACAGGGGGAGGGGCAAAGGGAAATGGAGAAAGCACACTCCTCACTGAGCACTAAGCCCTATGTGGGAATCTATCCTGGGACTCCCAGATCATGAACTGAGCTAAAGGCAGAAGCTTAACCAACTGAGCCACCCAGAAGCCCTTGGCCTGCTTTATTTTTTAACAGTACTGCTCAACTGCTTGCTTATTCATGAGGTCATGGGCTAAATAGAAAATCCCAATTTAAGACTTTTCTAAGGAATTTTAACATAACCTGTTTCCTCTTTCCACCTTAAACCTTTTATTTATGTGAAAACTTATTTTCACTGGGATGGGACACCAGAATTCATGTGAAGTTGATGGATTCATGACTATGTTCAACTCTCAAAATGGCAGCAAATGACATTTCTGTCAAAAAGCATGTTTGAAACTTTGGGGGTGAATGGAGAGCAGGAGTATGTACATGAGCAAGGGAAAGGGGCAGAGGGAAAGGGATTCTCAAGCACACCACGTTCAGCATGGAGCAGAGCCAGACATGGGGTTCAAACACAAGGACCCTGAGATCATGGCCTGAGCCGAAATCAAGAGTCGGACACTCAAATGACTGAACCACCCAGGCTCCCCCAAAAGCTGCAGATTTAACAGCAAAAGAAAAAAAACTTTTGGGAATATGATTGGGGAAAAGTCATTTCTTAGTGCTGCCAAGGAATAATTCAGCCAATATTGAACATTATTGCGCCAGGCAAAGGATCAGGCTGTATTTCAATCAAAGGTAAATTATAACACTCTAAAGCTTTTTAAAAACTTCCCCCATTAATTTGTACCTAATAAAGGCTAAAATTAAAAGGCGTAAGAGCTGGCCTACGTGAAAGTCTCAATTTCTTGAAATGATTCCTGCACAGCACCTTCAACATCAACATCCGTGCACTGAATGTATCTTTGGTTGAAACATAAAGACACCCATGTGCAAAGTATTTTCAAGAATTTTGTTGGCTTTTTTTTTTCCTTAACTGGTAAGGATGCACATATCAAAAAAAGACTTCTCTAAATCTCAGGTCCTTTTCCAGTTTCCTTCAGAACAATAGCGCATTTTAAATGCCAAAACTTCAGAAACCAAAACTGAATTCTAATGGATCCTGCAACTGGTTCTACTGAGAAGATGTTGAGATGATAGTCTCTGGAGTTGACCAGAACATATGAGAAGGCACAGCTAATAAGAGTGAGTGGACAGTGAAGGCAATGAAATGAGATAGCCTATGCAACACCCAACCCTTTAATAGTCAGTCTATCTTTCTAACTAGGAATGGACTTCCTGCTGTACTCGGATTAATGATGTTATGTCCCACTCTCCTCACCTGATTCCAAGTAAATATGTTAACTAGATAAGCACTTACTTACATTTAAAAACAAAGCCTCCAAAAGGATAAAGTTTATTAACATCTAAAAAAACCAGACCAGCAAAGAGCTACTGAATATGGGATAGTTACTTATTCACAAGTTTTACTGCAGGAGGTATGTTTTAATCACCATATCAAAGTAGTTTTCTTCTAGAAAGAGCAGTATTTCACTCTTCAGGTAGAAGACTACTGAAAACATTACATGACTGCCCCAATTAGAAATAGATAAATGAATACCTTAAAAATATATATAAAAGAGTAACTGCTACTTGAACATGAATTTTCACAAAATTACTCTTGTTCCTAATTCAGACAATTGCTTAGAAAAGGTAGCCTTAAAAAAAAAAAAAAAAAGCAATACATGAATATGTCTTCACTTAAGTACATGCTCTCAAGCAACTTTTAAAAGAAAAGTGGAAATTAGGGTTTCCAGAGCTTTAGGAGTCCATCTTCACTGTAGGTAGCAATCAGGTTCTGATGAGGGTGATGTGCGATACCAATCACATCCTTCTCATGAACCTGGGAAAAGTAAAGCATTGGGTTAGAGGATATAGGTCTATTAAAATCACCCTGAAGAGGCATCCAGAGTTGAGTGGGAGGGAGGAAGAGTGAAGCTTCCACTTCCCACCAAAGAGATCCAACCTAAGGCAGCCTGGAAGAGGGCTAAACAAAACGAAAACAAATGAGGCTATCACAATGCTAGTTGACATTTCCATACTGTTTTTCATAATGTGTGAATAATGCTTTGTCCCAAATCCATTTTGCATTACAGCTGATCCTACTCCCCATCACTGTTTTGTAAATTCTAGGCCAAGACAGTGTCTAAGACCAAATGATTCCATCAACTCAGTGAACTTGTATTTTCCAGACCCCTCAGCTAGGCATCCCTGAGACCTGCATGGAGGCCTGACAGAGCAGGTGCATCAAAAGCTCACTCAAGAGTCAAGTGAGACCAAGAGATGATTTTCTAACAAGGATTTGTATGTAATTTTTTATATGTTCACCATACCACTTCTTCTGGACCACAGAAAATTACATTTTCCCTGTCCCCCCTTGCATTTAGTCAGCCATGTGACTGAATTCAAACCAAAAAAGAATGAGGAACAAAGTATAAGCCACTTCCAGATATGGAAGTATAGCCCTCAGCTAGTTTTTCTCCTCCTGAGATCTTGGAGGCCACTATTCCAAATGACACAAAAGATGGAGGAAAACTATCTAATTCCTATCACATTGTGACATAACAAGAAATAAGCTATATCTGTCATTCTCTGGTCCCACCGGGGAGGATACACCTAATCTAGCTGGCTAGTTAGGATGTTCCCTTTCTTATTGTCTGCTTTATGTACACCCATCCTATTCATTTGAAGCTGAAGGTTCATTGAAGGAGACCTTTCCTGAGAGAGGAGGTAATTCCTTATCATTACTAATGGGCCCTTTATTTTATTTAGTCGTAAAATTTTTACATTTTTATACCAAGGTTCACAGAGAAGTCTGGAAAAGGTTTACTTCAGAGTTCAGAAAGACACAAGTATTAGTGCAATTTCTTGAGATGGCCTTAAGTTAGTAATACTCACTGTCAAAGTTCTCTCCAGTTTGCCAGTGACTGTGCTAAAACAGTAGAGCACAAAGTCCTCCCCGACACAGTAGATCCATTCACCGCGAGGGGACAGGGCGCAGCAAACAAAATCTCCACCTTCTCTCTTACCAGAGCTGAAGCTCCTGACAATCTAAATCATACCATACCCCAAGGCAAAAACAAAACATCTGGATTAGCAGCAGTTCAAAAGCAGCAGTTTTAACCAACACCTTCACATTGTTAATTTTGCATTTTGGTTTACTGACACTTATAATTAGATCGCCAATTACACTTACCGTGTGCTAAATCCTCTTGCCTGTGAAATATTCCATGGATATGGTATCTAAACTTAATCATACATCCCAAGTTACCAACCCTGCTCTTTAGTCTACTGAGTCATTTTACCCTGAAGTAAATTCATTACCACCTAAACAATTTCTAAATCAATATACTACCAGTTGTCAATGCTCTGTGGACCTACACTCCATTGTTTCCTCTTTCTAACAGAATGGGATGCTTTCCTTAAGCAAGATGACCTCTGTCTCCAAGACCTTGCTTGCTGTATTTTACACACCATATCATCATAAATCAAGCTGAGCAAAACCAATCTCAACAGCTTAAAAGGTCACATAACATATGATTCCATTTTTACACCATTCTCAAAATGACAAAATAATAATGGAAAGCAGAACAGTAGTTGCCAGCGGCTAGGGACGGAGGGAAAGTTTGACTATAAAGGTGTAGCATGAGGGAGTTCCTCTGGGGATGATGGAACAGTTCTGTATCCTGACTGTTGTGTTAGTTACAAAAATCTATACATCTGATAAAGCTTCATAGAACTTGTTGCCTCAACATGAACACATATAAAGACTAGTGAAATCCAAATAAGGTCTGATTTAATAGTATTGTATCAATGTCAATTTCTTGGTTTTGATCACTGTACTATGGTTACATATGATGCTATCACCAGGGAAAGGGTGCATACACAGGCACTCTTCGTCCTGTACCAGCAGAAAACTAGGAAGTGGGCAACAATAGGTGTTATACAGGGGACCAGTAGATAATGCAGACCAGCTAACTCAACCATGGGCTCTTTTTTTAGTTAGTTCAGTCAGTGAGTCAGTCTGTCTGCCTACTTAATCTGTACACTCAATGTGGAGTTTGAATTCACAACCCCAAGATCAAGAGTTGCAAGCTCTTCCAGCCAAGCCAGCCAGATGCCCCTCAACCATGGATTCTAAACTACAAATTTATCAGTTACAAGGACTAATGGAAGGGAGAGACGGTTCCAGACACCAGCCCCTGGCTCTTCTCCACGCTCAGCAGGATCCTCAAGGGCCCAAGCCGACAGTCTAGTAGCATCACAACACATTCCCAGGGCTTGAGACTTTAATCTTGACACTCCTAATGTCCCCGGTGCTACAAAAGTGAGGTTCCTTGGGAACATACAGGTGCCCTGATTACAAATACATATCATGAAGCACTGTTGCCCTTCTCCTATGAGAGTTCTACCTTAGATCGTGTGGTAACTGGGAGATGTACTGAGTTAGTAATTCACATACTGTAGCTCACTTACTCAGGGACTGTTATCAACAACACAGGTTTGAACTGCGCATGTCCACTCACATACAGATTTTTCTATTTAATGTTTATTTATTTATTTATTTTACCAATCTCTACACCCAGCATGGGGCTCAAACTCATGACCCTGAAATCAAGAGCCACATGCTCTTCTGACTGATCCACCACCCCATGGATTTTTTTAAAAAATAAATACAGTATGGTACTGTAAATGTATTTTCTCTTCCTTATGATTTTATTAGTAACATCTTTTCTCTAAGCTTACTTTATGATAAGAATACAATATATAATACATGTAACATACAAAATATGTGTTAATCAATTATGTTATCGGTGAGGCTTCCTTCCAGTTAACAGTAGGTTATTAATAGTTAAGCTTTGGAAGGGGTCTAAAGTAACATGCAGACTGCTATCCAGGGGGTCGGTGCCCCTAACCCCTATGTTGTTCAGGGGTCAACTATATATGGTTTTTGGAGTGATGAACCCATATTTTGTTACTGGAAGAGCCAGAACCAAGGGATGACTTAGGAATGGCCCACAAGTTCTATGCAAAGTTCCGAGCACTCACCTGCCCTTGCATGTTCATGATAACCACAGTATTTGATCTGTTACACACCACGAAGTGCTCTGGATTTTTAGGAAGCAGGATCACACTGTTGACAGTGATATCTGTCCCTGCAGTGCTGCCCAGGGATTTAAAGGTATTTGAACATTCTGTGGTCTTCATATTCCAGATCTATGACACAAAAATTTAAGGCATTAACATTTCTGGGGTATAAGAATTTCTAAAAGTTTGGGGATTAAAAAAAGGAAAATGTGATTTAAAAAAAAAAAAAAGCGAATAAAACTGATTCAGAAAAAAAAGCTTCTTGATTTTTAGTCCTATCAGATACCCAGCTTTGCCATATACATAGTAAGCACTTATCATGTTTGCTAATTGAGTGGTATCAACAAAAGTCACAAAGCTATATAATAAAACCTTTTAAAATCTCTGATCTTCCTTTACAAAATTTTCCTAATGAGCTATGTATCTTTAAAATTTACTATGTATCAACACTGCTACTGTCAAATAACCAGAAAGCTACTTTTATCTGGACATCAAAATAACTTTTTAGAATTATATGCTCAGGACTCTATCCTGAGCTCTAGGGTGGGGCATAGGCATGTCCATTTTTAAAAAGCTCCAGAAATGATTCCAGCATACAGCTCGAACCACTGAACAGAAGCCACAATGCTGACGCACACATGAGGATCCATGAAGCAGAAGTCACTCTTGGCCACGTGTATTACCTCTCCTAGCCCAACATCTCTTCTGCTAATAGGCCCCACCCTAATGCTCACCTTGCCATTCTGAGCTGTTACAAACTGATGGGGCTAAATCAGACATCACAGTTCCTGAAATCTGAGATGAGCTGAGAGAAGGAATGGACCAAATCTTCCACAGCATTGTCTGGACACTATTCACTTAACGAGACGTGTGTGTGTGTGTGTGTGTGTGTGTGTACACACACACACACACACACACACACAGGCCTCAAAGGCACGGACTGTGTTGTTTCCTTTGTGCTTTCAACAGAGCATAGCACCAAATGAATGTTGAATACCTATAAACTGGAGGAAATAACTGCCCCGCTAATTGCCCCAGCGTTTATTTTCCTAATTTATACGTTATCATCTGGCCCAATCTCCCTAAAGCCCAACTATCTTCAGGAGAGAAATGAACTTTTCAGTGAAGAGTTATAAGGATCCCAGTGTTTTCTGTCCAAAAAGTCAGTGAGATGCTTTATCTGACTCATTAATGAACTAAAGGAAAAGACCACAAGCATTTCAGATTGTTTAAGGCCCATATACAAAGCACAACGAGGGCAAATCCCATGACTAAAGTACTAACAGCTTTGTATATGGCCCCAACAACCCTGAGGAAGACTTTCCTACCCTCAGGTTCCTGGTTCAATTCCCAAGCCAGAACAAGCAGTTTCTGAGGGTGGTCTTTTAGGCATTTGTATTCAAATGCTTCGGTCTTCTGCTATAAACTACACAGATACCTAAAGCGATTTAAAAAGCAGGTCCAGGGTACCTAGGCAGATCAGTCAGTTAGGTGGCTGCTTTCAACTGGGGTCATGATCCTGGGGTCCTGGAATCAAGTCCTACATCCAGCTCCCTGCTCTGAGGGGAGCCAGCTTCTCCCTCTGCCTCCCTCTCTGTATCTCATGAATAAATGAAAAAGTAAACAAAAGCAGGTCCAGAATTTAAATGGATTGTCTCAAATATCTCCAGCAATTTTCTATTTGGACTTCTCATCTCTGCTAGGAAATGAAGCCTGCCATTAAAATAATAAGACTTGGGGCGCCTGGGTGGCTCAGTGGGTTGGGCCTCTGCCTTCAGCTCAGGTCATGATCTCAGGGTCCTGGGATCGAGTCCTGCATCAGGCTCTCTGCTCAGCAGGAAGCCTGCTACCCCCTATCTCTCTGCCTGCCTCTCTCCCTACTTGTGATCTATGAAATAAATAATCAATCTTTAAAAAATAAATAAATAAATAAATAGGCCTCTGAAGTTGCTAAATGAAGATCCACCACTTTCAGCTGAGAGCTGAGATAGTAAATGAGTATTTGAGAGAGGGCTTAGTTCTACTCTACACCTCCCCTGCCTCTCTATAAATGTTGTTGAGAAGACCCCTAAATGTTGGGGGGTCAGGGATAGAGTGAGACTGTGCAAGAAAAAAAGAGATCTATTTATCTGGCTACTAAGCCCTTTGTAAACTTGACTATTGTGGGTGAACCATACCTATATCTAGACAGACTTTAACTGCTATAAATGGGGTGTGACTTAATGTAGGCCTCCACACCTTCTTCTCTTCCTACACATGATAAAGTCTGTTTTGAATATGTAAGTTTGAAACCCGAGGTACTTCAATAGGGATTCACCCAAGAATATTACTATGTCTCAGACTTACCTCATTTACAGCTAAAAGAGCTAGTAAAGTTTACTCCACCACAATCATTACCATTATCACCACTGAAAACTCTTCAAAGGATAAAAATAGACACCCCAAAATAGACTAGTAGCAAATACTTAACCTTTACAGTGCCATCAGAGGATGCACTAATAATATAATGTCCATCTTGGGTAAAAGTTGCTTCATTAACAAAGGAGGAATGGCCACGAAATTCCTTCAAAGTTTTCCCAGATTTTAAACCATGAATTCTATCACAAACAGAAAGAAATGAACAATTAAAATTTTACAGACTGCAGGGTGCCTGGGTGGCTCAGTTGTTTAATTGTCTGTCTTTGGCTCAGGTCACAATCCCAAGATCCTGGGATGGAACCCCACTCAGCAGGGAGTCTGCTTCTCCCTCTCCCTCTGCCCTTCCTGTCCACTTGTGTGTTCTCTCACTCTCACAAATAAATAAAATCTTCAAAAAAAAAAAGTGTTTATTAAGAAAAATATTCTAGGGATGCCTGGGTGGATCAGTTCCTTAACGTCTGCCTTCAGCTCAGGACATGATCCCAGGGTCCTGGGATCAAATCCCACATCAGGCTCCTTGCTCAGCAGGGAGCCTGCTTCTCCCTCTGTCTGCCTCTCTCATTCTCTCTGACAAATAAATAAAATCTTAAAAAAAAAAAAAAAAGTGTTCTATAGACTGCAGTTGGGACCAGATGTTGAATATTCTTTCAATGAATTAGAGACGCTCAAGTTATAGTATCAGGTGAAGAAAGAGGACTATACAGTGTAATTTTCATTTTGTCAAAACAAAAACAAAAGCTTGGCACAGAGACTGGAAGAAAATATGCCCTTCTGATGCACGTGGGTCAAAAAATCACATTTTGAGAAACATGAAACACTAGTATAATCCCTTTCTAATCTCTCTTCTGGGGTAGACTAAAATGAACAAAATAATAATGAGGTCTCAAATACACACATTCTTCATATAACACCATCTAGGTGAAAGCATAAGGAATCACGAGTACCTCCCTCCAGTGCTTCACCATAGCAAACCCAAGTGAGGGAGTTTGGAGACTTACTTACCTAATTGTCTGGTCAAAAGAGGCACTAAGGATCTGACTGCTATCCTTAGAAAAGCTTAGACAGGTGACACCTTTACTGTGGGCCCTTTCAAATCTCCTTAAACACTGCCCACTCTGAATCTTCCATACCTTTATAAAAAAAATAGTAAAAACTTGTAAACAGAGTCCCACTCCTGACTGCAGAGCCCAGCAAGAGGCAATGCTCAACAGTGTACTAAAACAGCATTAAAAATGCATGCTAATAGCTGAATATGGCTGCTTCACATAGTGCAATAACCGAATCCTCTGAAACTTAAATCTCTTTACTCATAAATTATTAAAACAAAAGTTTAGACTGAAAGTTCACTTAGCAGAGACCATTTCTGTATTTAATCCAGCCCAGGGTGTTTTACCAGCAATTAAATACAAACCACAGCTAATCAACTGCAGACCAATCCCATTCTCTAAAAAAAAATCCAAAGTACAACACATCTTTATAAGGTGAGCCAGGGTGGTACAGCAGAAAGGGCATGAGGAGTAGATCTGAGTTGAAGTCCCAATTTATCACTTATCAACGGTGTGACCTTAAACTGATTATTGGACCTCCCTAGGCAGAGTTATTAGGATTAAGCAAGAAAAAGTAAATTAGCATAAAGTTGATGCTCAGAAACAGTAGGTGTTATTAAGCTATCACATGTGGAACACTACCTCATTGCAGAAGTCTCAAAATGTCTACATATAAAAGCTTGTGCCACTAATAAATACCTTAATTTTTCCATCTTGGGCCCCAGTTGCTAACATTTCTGTATCTCTGCTGAAACACATGCAGAGGACAGCATCATCCATCATCATAAAGTTATCCTGGGCCTGGTATTTAAGATCCTAAAGGAAACAAAGATAAGCAGTTACCAAAACAACACAAACTCCCCAGTTACGCTAGATCTCTATAAACTCACTGAAAGCAGAGTAACAGATTGTGCCTACCCTAAATTTCCCAAGCAAATACTAGTGCCATGCACATGTGCTCCTAATGAACAACTGATAGTGGTGGGAATAAGTAATTTTACACACTTCAAATTAATACTCTAAAAAATTCCAATATAACACCCTACATCTTTTGCTTATTGATCCTTCTGTGCAAAATTCCCCTACAAGCCCACAACTGTACATTTTTAATGTATCTGAATTTATTTCAGAGGTATGATGTGAAAAGACAATTTCTTTTTCAAATTGGCAGCTACTTTTTCTAAAACCATATACTGACTAATGTACAGAATCATGATGTTACTTTTATCATCCATTGCTGTTCAGAACAAAGTATCCATCTTTTCCTAACTACAAAGTAAGACTGCGTCATGGTTTTGTTTTTTTTTAAAAAAAGCAAACTATAAGGAAATATATGAAGCAGAAAATGAAAATCACTTATGAATTCACTACCCATGGAGCGGAAGTTAGTATTCTAAGATAAAGGTTCTATTTTATATCAGTGAATAGTCAATAAATACCTTTTAGGGAAAAAATTAATTTGGATCTACACCGACTTCATCTCCCTGAACAAATTCCAATGGATCAAAAACTAAACATAAAATGAAACATGAAAGCACTAGAAGTTGTAGGAAAAAAAGATGGATAAATATGATACAAAAAAACTAAGTCTGTAAAACAAAATGATGAGCAAAGTCAAAAGACAACAGCCAAAACTGAAAAATATTTCCAATACATAATACAAAAACTGTTCCTAAAAATCAGTAAGAATCCAAAAGAAAAATAGGCAAAGGATACGAAGACTTCACAGAACAGGAAACACTGGTAGTTTTCACATATAAAAAGATAATCAACTTCATTCATAATAAGAGAAACAATCAGTACTACACTTAGATTAGGAAAAAATAAGTAATTTCTTCCACATACCTAGAAAGTGCAGGAAGGTTACATAAGAAACTGATAACCCTGGGTGGGCCAAGGAAGAGAACTGACCAACTGAGGGACAATAGGAGCAAGACTCTCTTTTTTTTTTTTTTTTAATTTTATTTATTTATTTGACAGAGAGAGAGATCACAAGTAGGCAGAGAGGCAGGCAGAGGGGGAGGGGGTAGCAGGCTCCCTGCTGAGCAGAGACCCCCTAATGCGGGGCTCGATCCCAGGACCCTGAGATCATGACCGCCCAAAGGCAGAGGCTTAACCCACTCAGCCACCCAGGTGCCCCGGAGCAAGACTCTTACTGAATAACTTTTCTATTTATAAAATGTCTTATCAAATGGGGGGTACCTGGGTGGATTAGTTGGTTAAGTGAGGTCAGGTCAGGTCAAGATCTCAGTGTCCTCGGATGGAGCCTGTAGCTGGCTCTGCACTCAGTGAGGAGTCTGCTTCTCCCTTTCCCTCACCCTCTGCCCCTTCCCCAACTCATGCTTGGGCTAGCACTCGGGTGTGCTCTCCTCTCTTTCAAACAAATATTATTTTTTAAAAATGTTGTATCAGATGTACGTATTATTGATTTAAAAAATAAATTTGTATTGTAAAAATAAGATAATTTAAAAACAAAAAATAGATAATTCTGCCACTAGAAAAGTTAACATATTTTAATACTTTACCTTTCTGATTTTTCCAGTTGTAAAGTTCCAGACTTCAATGAATCCATCAACAGACCCAGTGACCAAATACTGACCATCTGGAGAAAATCGAGCACACTCCACATGTGATTTCTGACCAAACTGTTTCAAATGAAACAATGAAACAGATGCATTTTTATCTACTGACCTTAAGACAATTTCCATTTTAACCCTTTGAGAAATCCTGCCCTAGAACAAAGTGATAGCTAGCCTCTATTACAGAGTATTGGAGAGTTATTTCTGTATCTGGACAGAGGCAATTTTAGGTCTGGGCTCTCAGTTTAAACTAGCTTTTTTAATGTGAAATTGGTATTTCCAAAGCAGTATGAAGGAACTATTTTAGTACAGGACTTGGAACAAATAATCCTATTAAAATACTCAGTAAGTTTTTACCTGACACAGCCATAGTATGCCTTTCATATTCAATGTGAGACAATATGTTGTACATCTAGGGGACAACAATTCTTTCTTTTTTTTTCCAAAATAAATGCCTGTTTTCCTATATTGTTTTGTAAACAAATTTTCCATCCTGTTCCTTCTCATGACCTTCATTTAATCAAGTGATAACGTGTAGTTGACCGACTCAAGAACTAATTAGAGCTGATAGACTATTTGCCTAGGAGATGTATCCTGAGCATTTACCAGCAATGATGTTCCCAGTAACAGATGAAAACTACAGAACATTAGACAAAGGAAAACAGAGAAAAGCTCTATTATGAATTTCATTTTAAATACCAGAAAAGGAAAGTGTTCATAAAAGAAAATCTTAGCCCAGCAGCATAATTATAATGGATTTCTATCTGTCTCAAGGCTTCACCCAGGTAAATATAACAGTGCTACTTAGAAATATCTTTACATGGGAATCAGAACATACAATCCAGAAAAGGTAAAATTTAAAGCTCTAAGCCAAAGCCCAAGATTTGAGGAATGTGAAATTATTTCAAAAGCCATAAATTCAGTAAGACTACAAACCCAGGGAGAAACTAATATAAAGGAGATGCTGAAGTAGCAAATACGCTTTTAATTTTGGGAGCTGCAGCAATTACGTGAGTGTGCTTTATCCTAGAAAAGTCTCAGATTAAAAAAAGAACAACAACAACAACAAAAACCAAGAAATGGCCATGAGATGATAAAATTATTTTCCTCCAACACCACACAAGCCTGCTTTACAATCCAAGCCTGGTAATTTGCCAGACATGGAGCAGGCAAAAACTGCAACACTGAACAGGATGAATACACAGAAAGTTCACAGTGAGTTCCAGGCTTACCCAAAGAGCTAACCATTCTTCCAAATGAAGCCCTCCTGGGAAGAAGTGCAAGGGCAGAGGATGGGCCAGCTGCCAAATTTATGGATATACACCGGAGGTGTGCCACTGCCAGAGCCCAGAAAGACGCCAGTGATCACCAGCTGCAACCCTGAATGTTGTCAGAGCTGGAGAATGAGCTCTGCTCCCCCACCCAAGCCCCGGCACACGCGCTGTCTGGGCAGGCATGAAGTCCTTGACAAATGATTAGCAAGTGGTTGAGTATCTAAGGATCCTACCTTAATATGCCTGCTCAGCTGTGTAGGAAACTTTTCTTCTTCCACATCTTTGACAGCTGCTTTGCCTCGGAACAAATCTATGGTCATGCCAGGAGGAAGCAACCCCTGGTGCTGCTGCCACTTCAGGGCCTGTGAGCAAAGAAACGTACACTCATCTGCTTGGGTGCCTCTAAGATCCAGTCCTGACTGCTCAAAGCCAGCCCGAAAGGATCAGGTTAACACGAGTCTTTGGCCATCTGAAGACAATATAATCAATGCAGCTCTGTGTGTCTTAGGAACACACGCTGATGCCTGGATGCAGGGAACTCTGAAAGCCAACAGGTCCGTATTTCCATATCATTTTTCTTAGAGGTTTAACCTTTATTAGAAACAAAATTTGAAAAACAAGAATCTCCCAAAGTCCCAACATCCAACTGTTAGCATTTTGTGTATACCTTCTAGTGTTTCTCCCCACCCCATGTGTTTATTAACATACCTGTAATGATGTTCTATATAAAATTTTATATTGTTTTCACCACCTACCATCAGGTCATGCAATGACATAACTATCATTTCAATGGCTATAAAATATACCCTACATGGTGAAGGGCTTAATAGTTTAATTAATACATTAATGGACAGTCACACTGCTACCAATTTTTTACACGGCTAAATTATGCCACAACAAACACTTCTGAACATAAGGCATTTTCTATTTGAGGGATAATACTCACTCAGAATAGATCCCTAGAAGAAGAATTACTGAACCCAAAAAAGAGTATGAATGGTTAAGCTCTTGATACACACTGCCAAACCAGTTTCCCAAAAAGTTGTAACTTCAGTAGTGTTTAAGATTGCATTATAGGGAGTGGAAAAATCATGCATTTTAGAGACTGATGATCCTAGGGTAGATCTTTTGCCAACTCTTTTAATGGCTCCCAATTTATTTCCTCTTCTTACTGTTTATTTATGCTTTTGCCCACTTATCTACTGTACTTTTACTATTTTTCCTATCCATTTGTGAGGTTTTAATGTGATCAGGCTCAGGAGTTCGAGGCCCACAATGGGTGTAGAAATTAGTTAAAAAAAAAAATCCACAAAAGTTAGGTAATGTGTTAAAGACCACATTAGTTGGTAAGTGAGAGATCTTGGATTCTAACTAAACATTTATTCCAATTTGCCTTTGACAGTGTCCTGGCACAATGATCAACAGTACCATCAAGCTATCCCAGATGGAATGATAAATTCTACAATCATCCTAATTCTAACTCACTCTAGAGCCTGTGCTATTAACCATTAATCTATACTGCTTCTCCCAGGAAAGATGAAGGTGGCATGGCACACGTGCTGGTACAAGCAGCACTGTAGGCTGTCCCCAATACTAAGGATATCTGATTTCTCTAGCCTATAGAGTTTATATATAGGAAACAGTACCAGGAGTTCAGCTCCACAGACTTTTTTTTTTGTGCCACAGACTTTAATTACCTGCCCCAGCAATGCCATGAGACGAGATGGAGGCACCACACTGACTTCCCCAGCTAAGGCCTGGGCAATTGCTGCTCTTCTCTTCTCTTTGCTACTTCCATCTGGGTATGCCTGAAAAAGGAGATGAGGTAGCATCATTCTAAGAAGTGGCTACAGGATATGAGTGTGCTTATTTAAAACCAATAATAATCATCAAGCAGAAACTTTTTTTTTAAGGTTTTATTTATTTGGGGTACCTGGGAGGCTCTGTTGTTAAGTTTCTGCCTTCGGCTCAGGTCATAATCCCAGAGTCCTGGGATCAGGGTCCTCCAAACTGGGCTCCCTGCTCAGTGGGAAACCTGCTTCTCCCTCTCCAATTCCCTCTGTATATATTTGCTCTCTTGCTGTCTCTTTCTGTGTGTCAAATAAATAAAATCTTAAAAAAAAAAAAAGATTTTATTTTTTTGACAGAGAGAAAGAGAGAGAGAGCATGCACAAGCAGGGGGAGCAGCAGGCAGAGGGAGAAGCAGACTCCCTGCTGAGCAAGGAGCCTGACATAGGACTCCATTCCAGGACCCTAGGATCATGACCTGAGCCAAAGGCAGAGGCTTAACTAACTGACCCACAGGCGCGCCAAGCAGAAACATTAAAAAACAAAACAAAAAAAACCAAAACCACACACACAAAAAGAAACTACCTGGTTAAAGAAGGGATTGATTATATTAATTAGTTAAGACAACTTCCCAACTCTCCCCACTTGCATTTCAAAAGTATAAGCTGGGAGAGAGTTGAAGTCAGCCAGTCCACATTGTTACTTCTGAAAGGGTCCAAGTAAATATGTCAAAGCCAGAGTTGTTTTTCCAGTTTTTTGAAAAATCTGCAGAGTTGAGGATTCTTTTAATAATTTTTTGGTAATTTATTTCAGTCCAATGACTCCCAACCCAGAAGTTCTTCGCCACCTCTAACCTGAATCCTGTCATGGTAATTGAAATTTCTTTCCTCATGGTTTCTGTGAGTTTACCCTAACCTTATACTCTCTAGGACCTATTAAATTCTTCTTCCTTCTATTTAGACTAGTAAAAGTCTGGGTGAGCAACAATGAAACACATGAAGAGGTTTGGGAAGAAGAAGAGAGTATCAGTCACCACACTCTACCAGAAAGCATAACCAGCTGAGACAAAAGCACAAGCTTTCCAAGAACTAAAAAAGAAAAAAAAAGAGAAAACTGCACTTTTTGGGCCAAGGGACACAAATGCACAGAAATATACTAGCAGTCAGGCAGCACTTCAGGGTCAAGTAAGTACTTGGGCTAATGTAGAAACTGTATCAGAGTAAATTTTTTGACTAATCAACATACAACCCTCTAAAATGGGGTGTATAGGGAAGACCTTCAAATACTCAGAAAACTGAACAAGATTATTCTTTTTAGCATATGTAAATTTCAATCAATATATATAAACAGTTAAGCCTCATTCTCAAAAATTAAATCAAAATCAGTATCCAATAAAATGGTTAAAAAACAGAGTAATTATTTATTTTTTTAAGTTAACAAGAGCTTCTTCTCATACCTCACGAGGATCAAAATAAGACCTGGCCAAGAGGTTCTCCAAATGAATATACCGCTCTGGCTGGGTTTGTTTTAACATGATCATGGGGTCTGTCTGTCTCAAGAGTGACCTGGCAGCTCCCAATTCACGCAGCTCTATCAATTCCAGAACAACCTAGAAAATGGAAAGAAAATGTCTGGGTTTTTTTTGTTTTTTTTTAAGATTTTATTTATTTATTTGACAGATAGAGATCACAAGTAGGCAGAGAGGCAGACAGAGAGAGAGAGGGAGAAGCAGGCTCTCCGCAGAGCAGAGAGCCCGATGTGGGGCTTGATCCCAGGACTCTGGGATCATGACCTGAGCCGAAGGCAGAGGCCTTAATCCACTGAGCCACCCAGGCGCCCCGAAAATGTCTGTTTTAATGCATTCTTTTCGTACTCTTTCAGTACAATTTCTGCTTCAAAAATGGCCTCCCAAGATGATTTCCAAAATTAGGAAATATTCCTTCCTCTTTTCCCTAGTATATTCAGGTGGGTGAATGAAGCAATTATAAATTGTAACTTCAATCTTTTTTTTTTTTTCCAATCTTTTCTTAAGATCTTATTTATTTATGAGAGAGGGAGCACAAGGTGGGGAGGGGCAGAGGGAGAAGAGGAAGCAGACTGCCCGCTGAGAGGCAGAGCCTGTTAATGGACTCAGATCTCAGGATCCTCAGATCACGATGAAGTCGGATGCTTAACTGACTGAGCTACCCGAGTCTTTCAACTTCTGTCCTTCATTTTTACCTACCGATCTCCTTTCCTCTCAGGCTCCCTGCTCAGAATACAGAAACTGAAGAAAACTAAAGATGAGAATATTTCCATGAGCTCCAGAGAAACCTTTCTCCAGTTAACAAAATTTTCTTTGGGTAATTACTAAACTCATATGGACTGTAAATAAACAAACTATCCTATTTTTATTTTAAACAACTACATAGTTATTTCCAGAAAGCCCATTCTGTTATTATACAAGTGTATAATAACTAATTTGTATGATCTTTGTCCTCGTTTCCTGGCACGGAGCTTCTAAAAACCTTGGAAATTTCCTATTGAGAGGAATATCTTCATTATTAATGAGCCCTGTGCATTACATCTGAGTTTGCACTATGAAGACATTTCATGGAAAGGGCTGGTTGCCAGAAAAACCAAACACATTAGAAGGTTGAGGTTTTGAGTGAGCCCAACCTCCAAGGAGTGCTGGGGAGCTGAAGACTGAATGAAACCCCAATAAAAACCCCAATGGAGCTTTTGGTTGGTAAACAGATTAATACACCAAGTGAGATGCTCTGATTCCATAGGGAGAGAGCATTAGAAGCTTTGCACTCAGGACCCTCTGAGACGTCTCCTTTATGTGTCTCTTCATTTGGCTGGTCCTAATCCGTATTCTTGATAATAAAATTGTAATCATAAATATGGCACTTTACTAGTTCTGTGATTCATTCTAGTGAATCATCAATTCTGAAGGGGCCATGGGGACCCCAGATATGCAGCCAGTTGGTCAGAAGTGTGGGGGGCCTGAGACCCAAAAAAAGTGCAGCCTGTGTCTGAAGGGGCATCTTGGGGAAGACTGAGTCTTTAGCTTGCAGGGTCTGCACTAACTGCGTGGTTAGTGCCAGCAACAAACTGTAATATACTACTTGGTATCAGAACAGTTTATTTAATGATTACTTAAAAAATAATCTTAGTTAAGGAAAATCTTGGCTTTTCAAGGAAAAAGAAAAGGAAAAAAACATACAAAGTAGTACTCAAGCCTTGACAGTGTAAGTTTTAAGGGCTGTTACACTCCCACAGTGCTTCAAGAAATGCTCACCGATGCTTCCCAGTGAGGGGGCCCACAATAACCCAATTCAAGGGGATCAGCATCACCTCCACTCTTACCTGTTCATAGAGGTCAATGAGGGTTTTGTCTGGCAATTTCAGAGACTGTATAGCCTGTAAAACAGTATCCCAATGGCCACTATTAATGTCAGCTACAAAACTCTCGATGCTGTCTACGGTATTCAGAGACACAGTAGTCTCTTCCTGTAAGGTTGCTAGTGCCCGATGTAAACTGTTCTCTTTCAGGTACTGCATGATAAGACGGATCACACTGGGGGGAAAAAAAAAAAGAGCACGTCACTTAGCTCAGTAATCCTCACACACCAATAAGTCCACAAATAAACCCCCTCCCCGCAGCTTATTTCTTCTATTCGGCCATCCTCCTTTCACTGTTTGCTTTCTAGTTCTTTATTATATCATATATCTTATTATATATTATCCTATCATATAAGCAAAACTTTCCAAAAATCACAGAAGGAAAGGCAACCTTAAGTATGCTCCACAGCCAGAATGGAGCATAGAGCCTGTTGTAGGGCTTGATCTCACAACCCCAAGATCATGATCTGAGCCAAAATCAAAATCAATCAAGTTGAACACTTAATCCACTGAGCCACCCAGGCGCCCCTCACACCCTATTTCTACAGACAGCAGGAGTATAGAGGGTTAGACTGTCCTGGTTGGAAGGAATTTCAGATAGGAATTTAATCAATTTCCTTTATCAGGGAGAAATAATAAACATAAAACAATGAACAATATTTCTTGTTTATTATGTATTTACTATATATCAGATACCCTTTTAAGTATCTTAGGCATATTGATTCATTTATTCTTCAAAACAATCCTACGAGGTAGGTATTACTATTATGTCCACTTTTCAGATAAGGATTTGACCAAGTAACAGAGATAAATGGAAAAATGAAGGCTCAAACTGACAATGTGGCTCTTGAGCACACATCCCTGGACAGGAAAGCAAACACCCTCTTAAAAACTCCTGCAGAAAGAAAGTGATTACTGCTACTTCTGTTAAGTAGTCTTTTCTCTCATGGCCCCTTTAAGAGTTACTCAGATTTAGATTCCTGCTGTTCTAGTATCTACTATCTTTCTTAGCATACTTCCATTTGCACTCCCAAAAAAGGTACCCTCCCTATAAAAATCTTGTATTTGACACACCTCAAATCAAATTTACTTTCTTCAAACACAATGTACAGCTGACTCTTGAACAACGTGGGTTAGGGGCACAGACGGCCTGCACAATCAAAAATCTGTGTTTAACTTTTGATTCCCCCAAAACGTAAATGTTAGTAGCCTGCTGTTGACCAGAAGCCATGCTGAGAACATAAACAGTCAATTAACATATATTCTGTATATGTATTATATACTGTATTCTAACAATAAAGGAAGCTAGAAAAAAGAAAATCGTAAGAAAGAGAACATATATTTATAGTACTGTACTATAAAAATATCCTCAGATTAAGCAAACCCCACAGTTCAAACCCGTTATTTAGGAGTCAGTTGTAATACATAAAGACCTAAAAGCTTTGGAGATAGGTTGGGATTTGAATCAGAGTTTGGTCACTTACTGTGACCCTGGGCAGGTCAGTTAACATCTCTGTGCCTGTTTCCTCATCTGTTAAGAAAAATACCTATCCTGTAGGGTTGACTATACTGTTCATAGCATGACTAGCATAGAAAATACTAAAGAGTAGCTATTACTGATAATAAAAACATGCAGGGACGTCTGATTGGTTCAGTCAGTAGACTGTGAGGCTCTTGATCTCAGGGCTGTGGGTTCAGGGCCCAAAATGGGTGCAGAGATTACTTAAAAATAAAATCTTAAAAGCAAACAAACAAACAAACAAGCATGCAGCAGCCCAAGGATGAGAGACTGAGTAGTGTCTGTTATTACTGAGACCCCAAAGCACGGAATGCTTTGCAACTACTGCCCTTAGTTGTCTTAGCTGCCAGCACCTTCACTCTTCTTTGCTTTATTTTTCTCCACAACACTTACTACCATCTGTTAAGTCTCTTACTTATTGTGTTTGTCATAATGTACATTCTATAACGGCAAGAATTTTTGTGTTTTGTTCACTACTGCATCCCCAGGGTCTAGAACAACACAGAATAGACTTCAGTATTTGTTGAATGAATAAGCCTCCCTTTCTCCTGTGGCAGGTCTTCAGGACAAGTCTTCTCCCTTACTTACACTCAGGACACAGATGTTATGTCTGCTGGTTTAATTATTAAGTATAGGCAAGGGCAAGGTAGAGAGTGGAGTCCTAAAAAAGTTCACTTAAGACCTTCAGTCATTAGTCTGCCTCCCTCACAAGTCAATCATTCATTCTTCTGGCCTCGTCTTCACATTCTGTCTCTTCTTTGTAGCTACAGAGAACTCTCTGGCCAATCAAAATTCAGCGCCAGATACCGCTTGATAAAACAGCTAATTATTCATTCGTTCCAAAGCCAGTAATTGAGCATCTACGATGTGCTAAGAACTTGGACTATAAGGACTCCTCGGCGCCTACACAGGCCTGTAGGGTGGGCAGAGAAACACCTACAATGCCGGGTAAGTGCGGGGCAGAGAAACTCAAAAGGGGCCATGTAAGCACAGAGGAAAACGAATCACATCGTTTAAGGGGGAACGAGAAGAGAAGAAATCTTAGAATCCAAGCTCCCTTGTGCAGGTAATCAGACTGGAGTTCAGAATGTATGGGCAATTTGACCAGTCACAGAGCGCGCAAGGAGTCGGCGATGGCTAGAACTCAGATCTTCAAGGCCTATGCTTCCTCCCAGCCCCCAGCACTCTCCCACCGGGCTTTGGGCTTCTCATTCGCTACTTTCTAGTGGGCCCGCCTCCGAGGTAGCCAGATCCAAGAAGCTTCTTTGTGGGCAAGGAAAAGCCCTCCACTCTCAGACACCTCCCCCTGAGCATCTTCCACTCCACACCCTTTACCTCCCCGCCCCCACCACCTCGCGAACTTCCGCCACCGCACGACTCACTCCGATGACTCGATTTCGATCGACATAGTGATATCTTCACAGGGACACACACCAGTCCACCCCTAGGCCCAGTCGCGCAACACACCACATACACCTCCGACGGCCTCCTTACACCACTTCCGCTCGACGTCCGACGCCCGCTCCGGAGACGACGTATACGACGGAGGGGCGTGGAGTGCGTGGGGGGCGGGGCTTCGAGCGGCTATTAGAGGTCTGAGTCTGCGCGCCTGCTTCGCCTACTTTGGAAAAGAATTCTCCCAGCTCCCTGAGGGAGAGCTGCTTGGAAGCAATGGTTTGGAAATTTTGCTTTCCTTTGATGCAATTAGTTGACTAGGCTTAAAGATAGGATTGAATTCACAATACCTGACTAGGAGATTAATGCATTCGAAACCAGTGGAACGCTAGCAAACATTTGTAGGGAGAGTTAAGTGTTAAGAAGTAAACAGAAAGATTTAAAAGCATAAGACTTTAAAGCCGAAACAGTTTAGTCAGTCTAATTATGAAAAGTTGGAGACATATTTGGGACTTGCATACCCACTTCTTGGAAAGAGCTGAAGTATTTATAGCATTTCCAACTAAGTATTTAGTTTAAAAGAGTTTCACTGCAGTGGTAGGTTGCTAGAAAAACAATGAAACTAAATGCAAATGTTCAAAGGGAGACTTGAGACTCCTTTTTATAGACTTCAAACCATACATTATTAAATTAATCGAGACAAATGAAATGTAGAGATGTTAATGAATTTCATAAAGGCCAGTTTTTAAAATATTGTATTGCCATTCTGTATAAATTTAAAAAAATATTTGCAGCAAAATGGTAAGAAATCTATGTTGTGAAAATTACATACTGAAATGATTTATTTGGAGATTTCCTGTTGGCTTTCAGTCTTATCTGATACTGTGTGTATCCCCAAAGATCTGCACACAGCTTCTCTCTAGCCTCTTAAATACTGGTTTGTGTTTTGTTGTTGTTGTTTTTTCAAATCTTTCTCAATTTCCTGTCAACTCTTCAAGGACCTGGTCTTCGATATCACAAAGAAAGTCCAAATATTTGCTCCAGCATGTGGTGAGATAGCTAGATAGTTGTGTGATTTCTGAGAGTCTTCCACTATCCCATCCCATGACACAACATGGAAGATTATTACACATCCTCCTTGAAAAGAGCCAACTCATTTTCAACAATAGAATATTCATTATCTTCACCTAATACTTGTCATGTTGTTTTTACTTCAATCAAGGCTGCTTCCCTACTTCACTGATATGAATAAGTCTTCTCTATAATTACTTAACCACACGTTTTATTCTAGTGTCTGCTACACCTCTGCTTTCATTTTAAATGGAATAGCTTCTCTTCTTGTAACTCCTATTAAGTCTTTAGGCCCAAAGATTTAAATATTGAAACACACATTACTATATTTTATACCAATTTTTTCAAATGTATTGGGCATTATATTTATTCTTTCATTATGTGTATAAGTAGATTATATTACCCAAGAATTTAAAGATACCAAAGAGAATGTTACCAAATATATGGAGGACCTTGAGCCTAATTGTACTTGAGAACATGTAGGGAAGATCTCCATCACAAATAATTCCAGCATAACAACTCCAATGTCTTATTCTTTTTCCTTTTTTAAAAGATATTTATTTGTTTGTTTGTTTGACAGAGAGAGAGAGAGAGCACAAGCAGGGAGAGCAGCAGGCAGAGGGAGAAGCAGGCTCCTCGCTAAGCAAGGAGCCCTATGCAGGACTCAGTCCCAGGACTCTGGGATCATGACCTGAGCTGAAGGCCCCTGCTTAATCGACTGAACCTCCCAGGTGCCCTCTTATTTTCTTACTCTCTCTTTTTTTTTTTAAGATTTTGTTTATTTATTTGACACACAGAGGTCACAAGTAGGCAGAGAGGCAGGCAGAGAGAGAGAGGGAAGCAGGCTCCCCGCCGAGCAGAGAGCCCGATGTGGGGCTTGATCCCAGGACTCTGGGATCATGGCCTGAGCCGAAGGCAGAGGCTTAACCCACCGAACCACCCAGGTGCCCCCTCTTTTTTTAACCTTGGAAAAATAATTTAGAAAATACTTATTTTGAAAATGAAACATTTATGTAAAGTGAGACAATTCTTTTGGTTTCACTTTAGTTTTTTTATTCAGTCAGTCACAGGTAAAATTAAATAGGTTGTTTTTTCTCTAAAAAATAGCATGTACTATATTACCCTATTTTATGAAAACACAAGTCCACAACTCCTTACCTCAAATTCTGAAATCTAAAAAGCTGTGAAAATTAAAGATATTTTATAAGTTATTTGGCAGCACAATCTGTCCTGAATTTAAGTAAGGCTGTTTGCAGTTTTTTAAAGGTCTTTTAGTGTTCTTTTAGTGTGAATATTCATGTGCAGACATGTTAGCATATTTAATTATGGAGTACTCCCTAGATCCTGCTCGGAGATATTATAAATATATAGCATATAAAACATACTATCTTTCCAAAATATAAAAAATTCTAAAATCCAAAACGTGTAGCCTCACCGTTTTCAGAAAGTGTTGTGAGCTTCATCTTCATCTATCTAATCTAATCTTCTATCTAGCTAATCTTCTATTGTGTATGTGTGTGTGTGTGTGTGTGTATACACACACATATATTCTTCGAAATTATATTCACCTAACATCATCTGGATGATAAGATTTGGGCTAATATTTTATCCTTTTCATTTTTTTGCATCATTAAAATTATTTTTCATAAGCATGTAAAATATTTTTCTGAATTTTAAGAAGAACAGTTTTAGTACTTAAAGGTGCAGATATCAGTTATCTCAAAATTTAACTTATATGGAAAAATTCACTCTGATAATTCTAACTTCAGAGAAATAAAAATTGCTTCTGCACTAACAAAAAAAGAAAAAAAGTGTGAGGGGTGGGAGGGTGCACGTAATCTGTATTCTATCTGCACTGCTTACTGCTTAAAAATAATCCCTGTTCTCAGGCGGCCTGTTTCAAGTCAGAACTTATTTGTGGCTGTGTCTGTAGTTCATGCATCCATGACAGACACCATTCCTGAGAAATGAAACTTTATTACAGTTGGCAGCCTCATCCTTTATTTCTTTGATGTGTTGGATTTTTAATCTCTGATTAACAGCCAATAGCTCTGACATCACACACTGTCCTCATCCATGTTTCCTCCGTAATAGCCGATTTAAATATGATGTTTTTGTTACTGTGTCCTAAAACTGCACTCTTTACCTAGTTTAGTTGGGAAGGGTTTTTTTACCCCTAAACTAGCTGCTTATTAAGTCTTCTGTATCCCAACTATATAACCCATCAATTTCCATGTCCTCTTCATACCCAAAGCATAGACTTTTGTCATCTTGCTGATCCCTTATTAGCAAGATAATAAACTATGGCAGTTACTAGGAGACCAATTTGTCTGGGAAATTTTGTTTTTAATACTAGACAAATGAGGCCTCTCACATCTCTTTTTTATCTGTAAAGAAATTCCACAACACAACTTCTAACCTCTAAACCAGGCAGTTATATTCATTAGGAAGCTTCCCACCTTGCACTCAGGAAACTAGGTTACAGCCTCCTAGATCTGATTTCTGTGAACAAATGGCCTACAGTGACCCCAGGAGAAAACTAATTTACTGATCATGTCCCCTTTCCCGCAAGCTGGCTCTTCCCAGAAGTCTGCATCTCTGCAGTCTTTCTCCTTAATCCAGCAGAGGGCAGGCTGACCACAGAAAAGCTTCCACTGTAAACTGGATCTCCAGATGTCTAACTTGGTAGGAGAGGTATAGGGGAGAGAGATCCTCCAATGAGCAAGTGAAGTATAAGGCAGGGTCAATATTTGAGTGCCAAAATGGGGCAAAGGATTGACCCTTCCTATTAAATGAGATCAATTTCATCTAACATAATAATAAAGCAAAGTCTAGAGGAAAAATTATCACACAATTCTACCTATTCGAGGCAGGACATGACTTACAGGTCTTCCAACTCAACCTTCTCCTTTTTAATTCCCACCTCCTTCTCCAGAGCAGGAATCTCTGCATCATCTCTGATGAAGGACCTTCTTCTTTTTTTTTTTTTTTTTTTTTTATATACCCACTTGATTGAAAGCCGCCTATTCCAACTTGGAACAAAATGGGCTTTTCCATAACTCCCAAAGAACAAGTCTGTTCCCTTTAGAGATTACAGTGTGACCCTGGCCCTATAGTCAAAAGGGCAGTTTCTCCACATGGATTGATTTTTATCAGGAACAAAAATCTTTTCAGAAAACCCTCCCCCTTCAGCTGCTACATTGACCAAGATGGCAGTATGTGTCCATGGTGAAGCTGAAGCCATCAGTGGTGAGGGGACTGGAATTACCATGGTCAATTTGACATGCACATTTGCCACTTGGGGATATGAAGAGATTGCTTTCCTGGGCATCAAAATACAATCGCAGATCATCCAGCAAGGAGGAAGAGATTGAGCTCATTGGGTGGACAGCCAACCAACCCTGTCTGCATGGTCTGGTCTCAGAGGCTGGTAGGAGGCGCTGTCCATTACATGGACAAGAGAGTGGAGAAGAGGAACGCAGGGCTCCGCCCAGATTTCCCAGTGAGTGAGTCCCAAGCTTGTAAGAACTCATTTATGCTGATTTCTGTCCCTTCCCTCCCTTCTTTAACCAATGCCCAAATTACTGGCTGCAGATGCTGTCGGTGGACCAGCCAAGTCCAGGCTTACAGGACTAGAGAGAAGCAGAGGGGGGAAAGATGCCTTCCTATGAGGGCAAGGAAATGGGACTGACTTGGAGCACAGAGAATAGTTCTAGCCTGATGACATGATGCTTAGACAGACTTGAGTTCCACATACCTATCATGGAGGCACCTTCGAAGGAAACAGCCTCACCCATAGTACCACCTAAGAGGCCAACCGTAGGCAACCACATTTTATAGCATGTGACACCAGTCTCCATCTCAGTCTGAAGAGATTATACTAGAGGGAGATACCATATACAAGAGCAGAAAAACCGTAGACTGAGTGGCTTCCTATGATTTGAACTGACTCAAAAAAATGAATTGAGCCAGTTAGTTTTTCTCTGTCTCAGAATTACGACCTTGAAAATGTAGAGATCAGCTGAAAGGTTTTAAGGGAGGGAGAGCCATGAGATGAGTAAGACAAAAGTGTGAGGCAGCTTTAGCTAAGAGAGCCGGAAGATATCTAGCTGAGGGAAGGAAGGCCTGTGAGTATATAAGGTGAGCGTGGAGCAGACACCTGAGTATGTTGCATGGTGTTAATGAAGGGACTCTGGAGTGGTGAGCCCTGAGCTCCACCTTGCTGCTGAGGATGCTGGAGTGGCTTCTGAGCCCTAGAGAACCTCCATTTCCAGACTCCTAAAGGCCTGCACCATGGTGTCTATATTTAGACTTCCAAGCTCTTTCATCTCTTTCTTTTAGCCAATTTCTATCCTTGAATAACTCCTCCTTTCCTTGAAGTAGCTTGTGGGAAGCATCTCACTTCCAAAGAGTCTGGGCTCCTTGCTTCCAAAGAACCTAAGCAACACACACCATTAGAGTGAGAGCAGTAGTGCTGAGAGTGGTTAACAGCCCAGATCGCCCAGGTTGGAATCCCAGCTCTGCTCCTTACCAGCTGTGTGACTTTAGGCAAGTTACTTCTCTCTGCCATGTCTCTTCATCTGTAAAATAAGGATAATGAGAGTACCTACCTCAAAGGCTATGAAAATTAAATGAGTTAATATATATGAAGCAGCATTGTCTGGCATATAGTGAACACTGAATAAGGGTTTGCTATTATTATGATGATACATTATGAAGTAAAAGCCCTTCTCTCATTTATGTTTCTTAATGCAAGAAGAAAATTAATACTGAGGGCACCTGGGTGGCTCAGTTGCTTAAGCATCCAGCTTTTGATTTCAGCTCAGGTCATGATCTCAGGGTCATGAGATCAAGTCCTGCATCAGGCTCCATGCTTAGCATGGAGTCTGCTTGAGATTCTCTCCTTCTCCCTCTGTCTCTCCCCCTACTCGTGCTTGCGCTCTCGCTCTCTCTCTCTCTCTCTCTCTTTCCGAAGAAAGGAAGGAAGGGGGGAGGAAGGGAAGGAAGGAGGGAGGGAGGGAAGGAAGAAATGAAAATTAATTACTGAAAGTCAAAATAAAGTCAAATTGGTTAGTTTTAGAGGGAAGGACTCCTCCCCTCTTTGATGCAATGCTACTCTCTCAGATGGGTTTGTACCTTTTCATGTGCCACCAGCTGGTGGATGGGTGGTTCCCCATAATCCTCCATTTTATCTAGACCCTTGGAATCCCTGTCTGTGTCACTACTGGCCAAGTCAGCATCTGTGACCCAATCCCATAATGGGGGGTGTGGCCAGCATCCCCTTTATTTACACAGAAAGAGTTCTTCCCACAAGCCTGGGGGCTTGGATGGGAGGCCAGGGTTGGAGAGCCCAGTTCCCTACACCTTGACTTGTTAGCACTTGTGGTTTCCAGAGGTTTCTCTTAGCACTCTTTGATGTATTATCTGTACAAATAGAATCAACAGGGCCAGGCCAGGACGAGCCCCAGCAGCTTCATGTACTTCCCACACAGGGACTTCCCACTGTTGTCCTTTTTTGTAACTAGCATTTCTGATCTCCTTACCTAGACTACTTTCCTTCAACCTCTAGGGACTCCAGGGAATAGAATAAGGACTACACTTATACACCTGGAATGCTTGGCCTTTCTTTACATTGATGGGAAGCTTTTAGCTTCATTCCCCATATGATTCTTACTCATAAAGCAGACCAAGGTGCCCCATTCTCCAAATGCAGTGGACACCTTTTGGGATGGCCAACCCATAGTTCTCCTTTCTTTCTGAGGTGCTCCAGCCACCCTCTTAGGGATGGGCCTGCTGCAGTCGCATTTTACAAGGCATTGCTCTCCTCATCATATTGGAATGGCCCAGTGGTGGACACTTAACGCAAACTAAGCTGATAGGATTTTCTCTCCCAGGTATTAAGATTTGGGATCTAAATATTCTAGTTCCAACTGGTCTGATATGCTGAGGAGTTGTGAGTGGTCACTTTCTCCTGCATGACTGGGGAGCAAAGAAAGTCAGGCTGCAGAAGAAAAAAATGAAACCACTGCATAGAAAAAGACATGATAGACACCATTAGTGCTCTCTGGGTTTCTGATGTCTTTTCTTCGTCACAAAACTCTATGTGGTAAGAACTATTAATATCCTATTTTACAGATGAGGAAACAGAGGAACAGAATCATGACATTTCCGGGTGGTATGACGTGAGTTCCTGGACATAGCTGTTCCTAAAAAGAATACATCTTGGGGTGCCTGGGTGGCTCAGTGGGTTAAAGCTTCTGCCTTCAGCTTGGGTCATGGTCCCAGGGTCCTTCGGTCAAGCCCTGCCTTGGGCTCTCTGCTCAGCAGGGAGCCTACTTCCTCCTCTCTCTCTGCCTGCCTCTCTGCTTACTTGTGATCTCTGTCAAATAAATAAATATATAATCTTAAAAAAAAAAAAAAAGAATACATCTTGAGCCATCCTAGTCATGTGAGCTGGTAGAGGATCCCTCTTTGTCTCCTTAAGCTGGTTGGTTGGGATCTGTCATTTTTTTTTTAAAGACTTCATTTGACAGAAACACAGCGAGAGAGGGAACACAAGCAAGATGGGTAGGAGAGGGAGAAGCAGGCTTCCTGCTAAGTGGGGAGCCTGACGTGGAGCTTGATCCCAGGACCTGAACCAAAGGGAGACGCTTAACAACTGAGCCACCCAGGTGCCCCGGGATTCTATCATTTTTTATTAGAAGAATACTGACTGACGGGGCACCTGGGTGGCTCAGTTGGTTAAGCATCCAATTCTTGATCTCAGCTCAGGCCTCAATTTCAGAGTTGTGAGTTCAAACCCCATGTTTGGCTCCATGCTGGGTGTGGAATCTATGTAAGAAATAAGTAAATTGGGGGAGGGGATGAGGTAACAGGGTGATGGGTACTAAGGAGGGGGCACATGATGTGATGAACACTGGGTGTTCTACACAACTAATGAAGCATTGAACACCACATCAAAAACTAATGATGTGTGGGTGCCTGGGTGGCTCAGTGAATTAAGCCTCTGCCTTCAGCTCAGGTCATGATCTCAGGGTCCTGGGATGGAGCCCAGCATCCAGCTCTCTGCTCAGCTGGGAGCTTGCTTCCCCCTCTCTCTCTGCCTGCCTCTCTACCTACTTGTGATTTCTCTCTCTGTCAAATAAATAAATAGAATCTTTAAAAAAAAAACAACTAATGATGTGCTATACAGTGGCTAACTGAACATAATTTTAAAAAAAGAAATAAGTAAATAAAAGGGTACTGACAAAAGAGAACTGAGATAGATTCTTTTGGGTAAATCTAGCCTTGATGTGAGAAAAGACACCAAGACACCATGACCCAAGAAAAAGTAGATGAGAATGGGTACAGCTGCAGACAAGTTTGGAGGTGGGGGGGCCAGGAAGTGGGGGAAGTTTACACCCATTAACCTCAGGGTTTATTTTGTTTTTTTCTGTGAGGTGGTAGGAGGCAAAGCCTCTGTGTTCAGATCAACTGAAGCACTTGCAGTGGGGTAAAGGTTGAACTCGAGAAAGGAATAGCTTTAAGTAGGAGAAGAAAGACCATTTGTATCAGGTAGAGGAATCCCCAGCTGTGTTTATAGGTGATAAACTTTATTTAGGTAGACTCATCCCACCCAGCTGTGTATGATATTTCTCCAGTAAGGCTCAACTACATCGCTGGGGATTAGCTGGGTGAGATAGAAGTGGGAGGTTAGGACCTTGAGGATCTGAGGAGAGAACTGAGGAAGTGATGCACCTGGAGACCAACGCTGAAGGGGGAGGGGAACCATGAAAGCCTGGACGCCCCGATGGTGTAAAAGACCTGTGGAGTGAGGGTCAGAGCAGGAGAGAACTGGAGAGAGGGCGTGTCAGAATCTGAAACATTGGATCTTGAAACTTCTGAGATAGAGCCCTTCTCAGTGAAGACAAGATTCAGGACGTGACCACAAGAGGGAGTGACTGAAGTGAGTCAAGGAGAAATGTTTGAGGGGAAGAAGTCATGGAATTTGGGAGCTGAATACACATAAACATAGAGGCTTAGAACACATACAAACATATATCAGATACACCCAGAAATATGATACAGACATATATGCAGATAGACACAGGCACACAGAACAGGCAGCCATCACTAATTCATGGATGCAGGGCACAATCCAGACTCCCCTTTTCTCCCTCTCAGCATACAACACAGACAGGCACACAGCCAGGAACACAGGGACATACACACACACACCACACGCACACAGTGATATGAAATATATATACGGAGACACATAAAGTCCTATGACAGACACGGAAAGTTTGACACATACACACACCACAGTGCTCTGACTTAAGGGAGTAGGTTTTTCCCCCGGGTATCATTTTTCCTGTTGATTTTGGCAGCTGTGGTACCCACGTGGCATATCCCCCATTCTTAGAAAAAACACAGAAACCCGAAGCCTCTCCTAAGTTAGAAACAAAGGCCCTGACACAGCTCAGGCGTGGCTCACCAGTCCAGGGTGTCTGCTTCTACCTTTGTCTCCCTAGAACTGGAGTTCGGGCTCAAATGCTGCCCCAGAGACTCCCAGCCCTGGGACAGTTAGCTCAGGCTGGGCAGAAAAGCTGGGACACACAGAGCCTCTGCCTTTCCCAACCCAAGTATCTCTTTCCCAGCCAGGCCTGCTTTACACCACATAGTGGCCTGCTGAAGAAAGGAAACAAGGGTGAAGAGGGGCGAGGCTAGAGAGGCAGGTAGAATTTAAGGCTTCAGCCAGAGGAAATGGGGAGTAAAGAGGTATTACTAAGTGGGAGACTAACGTGTTTACATTTGCATTTTAGAGCTCCCAATACTAGAATAGTACCTGGCACATAATATATATGAATTGCTCTGGTGACTTCTTGTAGGAGGGGCTGAGAACTATGACCCTAATGGTAGGAACCTCAGGAGAATCAGATCAAATAAAAGGGAATGGGGGCTTAATCTAGGACCAAGCATGGTATTGGAGTGAGTAAAAGAAGAAATGAAAGTGACTAGGGAAAAGATAAGAAAAGCTAGCTAGAGCTGGACCATGGGGTTGGCAGGGCCCATGGGTTTTGACTCATGCTAATTAAAACACCACTATGTGGCAGACATGGAAAACCAACTTGTTAATTTAACTGTCATATGGGTATGAAATATACCTATCATGAGGATGACAAATATATATCATCTTAAGCATTTCCAGCAGCATACAAGCATGCTCTAGTACTCTGTGTCTTAAAATTCTCCTTTGACCAACATCATTCCACATCATCTCCTACCTCATTTTTCTTCTTTCCTTCATAGCCAAATTTCTAGAAAGAATTGCCTCCAAATGTTTCTACCTCCTCACCCCACTCACTCCTGATATTCCAATATGACTTTCCCCTCTACCATTCCACAAAAAAAATCCTTATGTCAAGGTCACTGGTGACTTCATGTTGCCAAATCCAACAAACATGTCTAGGTCTTCGTCTTGAGAAAATTAAGGTTCAGAAAGTTAAGGAGAGTTTCACTTCTTGTACTTTGGCCCATCCCCCCTACTGAAGACAACTGGGAAATATAAGACAAATCTGCCAGAAGGCATAGAAGAGATAATAAATTAGTGTTTGGGTCTATTTTTTATCCCTAAAGGCTATTTGTCAATGACAGAATGAATGACCAAGAGACAGATGGCTTTTTGGAACAGAGGACAGGAATTGGAGTTTAGGAGTGGTCAAAGTGAGGAGCCCTGATGAACTACCCTTGGGTTATTATACTGAAAGGCTGAACCTTAAAAATAAGGCTGAATTCAAAGTAGATAGGTCCTCCTCACGGGGGTCAGTTTCAGATAATCTCAATCCTTAAAATTGAAATAAAGTGATTCTAGAATGCCAGTAACTCCCCAGAGCCTGGCAGAAGCAAGTAAAGGTAATCCTCTCTGGAGGAAGACCAGTTAGGCCTCAATTAATTACCATAGACAATTTTTTGCATAGTGTTTTACAAATACAAATACAAGGGCCCACGGGTTACCTGGGTGGCTCAACTGTTAAGCATCTGCCTCAGGTCAAGATCCCAGGGTCCTGGGATTGAGCGCCATATCAGGCTCCCTACTCAATAGGAAGTCTGCTTCTCCCTCTTCCACTCCCCCTGCTTGTGTTCCCTTTCTCACTGTGTCTCTCTCTGTCAAATAAATAAATAAAATCTTAAAATACAATGGTCCATGCACAGACAATAGGGCATAAATGAAAATCAGCAAAAGCAACATACAATAGAAACCACTCACTGGGTCTCCAAATATTGGAACTATAAGATACAGACTTTAACTATGTTTACCATGTGGTAAATATACCAAAGGCAAGATTGAGATTTTCAATAGAGGACTGGGGGGGAAAAAAAAAAAAAACTAAATGGAAATCTCAGAGATAAAGATACAATAATAAGAAGAAATAGGGGTGCCTGGGTGGCTCAGGGGGTTAAAGCCTCTGCTTTCGGCTCAGGTCATGATCTCAGGGTCCTGGGATCGAGCCCCACATTGGGCTCTCTGCTCGGCAGGGAGCCTGCTTCCTCCTCTCTCTCTCTGCCTACTTGTGATCTCTGTCTGTCAAATAAATAAATAAAATCTTAAAAAAAAAAAAGAAGAAGAAATAATGGATAGGTTTATCAATTCATTTGACAAACTAAAGAGAGAATTCATGAATTAGAAAATAGTCATAAATAATAACCAGAAATAAGTGCAGAAAAACGAAAGTTTTGAAAATACAAGAGGGGAATAATTCACAGAGTGTGATGAAAATCTCTAACAATGAGTAATTCAAATTCAAGAAAGACAAAAGACAGACAGCAAAACTTGAAGGGCTAATGGCTGAAAACTTTCCAAAAAGGAAGAAAGTATCAAGCCAGAGATTCAAGAAGTCCTGGAAACCCAAACAGGTTAAATAAGAAGAAACCCATGCCTAGCCACATCATAGAAAAGCTGATCAAACCAGTGACAAAAAGAAAATCTTAAAATAAATAAATAAATAAATAAATAAGAAAATCTTAAAAACATCTGGGCAGTGGGGAGGACTTATAACCTTAAAAAAAAGAAGAAAAGGCAAAAAGTAAACTAATACGTATCTTCCCATAAGGATCAATGAAACCAGTAGACATTGGGATTGATTGTATCTTAAAGGCACTGAAAGAAAGCAACTGACAAATTCAATCCTATATACAGTGAAAATATCCTTCAAGAAGAAAGGTGGGGAAAAAAAGAAGAAAGGTGGGATTCTGATTCCAAAAAAAATTATAAATTAAAACATATGAAACAATTGGAGGAATTTGAACACTGAATATTTGATATTAAAGAATTAATATTTTTAATTATTTGGGTTTTTTAAAAGAGTATTTCTCTTTTTTGTGATAGACAGTAAATATTTACAGATGAAACATTACAATGTCAGATATTTGATTTGAAATAATCTGAGACTGGGAAGGGATGGGTGGAATGAAACAAATTGAATAGGTACTGATCATTGTTGAATTTAATTATGAGCACAGAGGTTCATTATACCAGCATCTCTGTTTTTGTACTTGTTTGAAATTTTGCATTCTAAAAATGTGATCCAGAAATAATGAAGGTGAAATAAATAGACATTTTCTGACCAAAAAAGAGAGAGAGAGAGAGAGAAAATTAACAAATTTTCTTCCAGTTGAGCCACACTGAAAATATTTGTTATGCCTGAGTTTTTGCGTCTGAGAGACCACTAAGGAGCCAAGCACTGATGCAATCACACGAGGGTTTATTTGACATGCTTAAGCTTGGGCCCAAGTATACCCGACACAGCGGAGTAGGGACTTGGACCCCGAGGCTAGTTAAGGCAGGGGTTTTTATGGGTCATTACAAGAGGTTTGTGGGGGGGTGGGGGGAGAAGAAGTTTCAGACTTTTCTGCAGTAAGCTGATTAGCTGTTGCCGGGGTGTTGCAGGGTGGGGTACTTTCTTGGAACTAAAGCAGGGTGGGGATCTCTGGAACTAAAGTAAAGTAGGGGAAAGTTCAGCCCAGGGGCCTGAGATGGCTGCCGAAGCTAAGATGGCTGTACTTATGCTAAGGCTAAACCTGAGGTGGGATGGTCTTTTTTCTCGGCCTCCACATATTGTTCAGGCAAAAGGAAAATTACTCCAGAGGGAATCATTAAAAATGCAGAAAATAATGAAAAGCAACGAAAACAGTAAATATGTGGCTAATCTCAAATTGATATTGACTATAAAACAATAACAATAATAATCACTTGTGAGGTTTCAAATATAGTGAAATTAAAATGCATGACAACAATAACATAGAAGTCAAGAAGGCATAAAAGGAGCAGAAGTGTTCCAAAGTTCTTGCATTGTTCTGGAAGAAGGCAAATTCCTAGTAGAATTGATCAAATCAACAATTGATCTGGTAATCCATGTAAAATAATTACTAAAAAAAAATAGTAAAAGAGGGGCACCTGGGTGGCTCAGTGGGTTAGGCCTCTGCCTTCGGCTCGGGTCATGGTCTCAGGGTCCTGGGATCGAGCCCCATGTCGGGCTCTCTGCTCAGCGGAGAGTCTGCTTCCCCCTCTCTCTCTGCCTGCCTCTCTGCCTGTTTGTAATCTCTCTCTCTGTTAAATAAATCTTAAAAAAAAAAAATAGTAAAAGAATGAAAAATTTCTAAGCCAATAGAGGGGAAACAGAAAAGTTAAAAATACATAGTCAATTCAAAAATAGGTCAAGGAAGGAAAGAAAAAGGAATATAGTGCATGTGAGACAAACAGAAACACTTAATGAAGTGATAGATTTAGACTGAAATATATCAGTAATTACTTTGACTATAAATGGAAAAAATTCTCCAATTAAAATACAGAGATTGTTGGACTGGATTTAAAAACAACTAATGCTGTTTATAAGAGACACAGGTAAAACATAAGGATACAGAAAAATTTAAAGGATGAAAAAATATATAATGCAAAGACTCTAACCAAAAGAAAGCTGATGTAGCTATATTAGTATCAGAAGAGGTAGATTTTCTCATACCTTTCCAAGTGTACAACTTAACAATTTATTTTTATTATATTCACAAGATTATGCAACCATCACCACTCTAATGCCTAGATAAAGTTGAGTTCAAGGCAAAGACTGTAAATCAAGAAGATATAATCATTCTAAGGTTGTAGGCCTCTAACAATATACCCTCAAAACATGAAAGGTAGGAATCGATAGAACTACAAGAATAACCAGAAAAATGTACAATAATAGTGGAAGTTTTTTAACAAAGGGTCTAGAAGATCTGAGTTAAAAATTCATTAAGGCTATGAAAGATTTGAACTATGCAGTTAGCAAATTTAACCTAACGGCATATGCAGAATGCTGTCCTTCAAAATTCTGACTACATAGTCCATTTTTTAAAAAAGATTTTATTTATTTATTTGACAGAGAGAGAGAGAGAGAGATCACAAGAAGACAGAGAGGCAGGCAGAGAGAGAGGAGGAAGCAGGCTTCCTGCTGAGCAGAAAGCCTGATGTGGGGGTGGATACCAGGACCCTGAGATCATGACCTGAGCCGAAGGCAGAGGCTTAACCCACTGAGCCACCCAGACAGCCCTACATTGTCCATTTTATGCACACAAGAACATTTGCATAAGTTGACCATATGCTGGACCACAAAGCAAGTCTCAACAAATTTCAAAGGATTGATATACTGCGGATGCTTCCGGCTTACAATGAAATTGAGCTAGAAAGCCATAAGAAACAGAAGCAATAATTTGAAAACCCAAATACTGATTCAAAAATTTAGGAGCTTTCTGGGTGTAATCTTAAATTGGCTACTGTGTGCAGAGGGCAAGGAGAGGCAGAAGCAGACCACTCCTTATTGGTAAGTGGCAGTTTTAATAAGCAAGGAGACTTATTTATGAGACTTGCCTTAGGCTACTGCAAAAGGAGTAGATTTCTGCACCCACCCACCCAATATTAAGAGTTTATATAGAGGCCTTAACAGGGTTCAGTAACATATACTGTCCAGATTGTCTCAATAACACCTTCGTCTCTCAAGGCTATGTCCTTGCAACAGTTCCCACTGTGGAATAGTAAGCTTAGTGTACATTCTAAGGACCAGGGAGGTGGTAAGGAGCCCCTGATTGCCCAAGGTCCAGCTCCTGGGTCACATTCGCTCCATGAACTTATCTCTACACATGAAAAGACATTTAAAAAGCATATTTGTGTGTTATCATAAGAAAAATAAATCTATTGGAATTAGAAAAAATTTGAAAGTAGAAATTAGATAGTAAGAAACGTGACACATAGGGGCACCTGGGTGGCTCAGTTGTTAAGGGTCTGCTTTTAGCTAAGGTCATGGTCCCACGGTCATTGGATTGTGCCCCACATCAGGTTCCCTGCTCAGCGGGAAGCCTGCTTCTCCTTCTCCCACTCACCCCACTTGTGTTCCTTCTCTTGATGTGTCTCTCTCTGTCAAATAAATAAATAAAATCTTTTTAAAATTTACAGAAGGAAAATTTATTTTTTTAAAAAAAGAAACATGACACATAGAATACAGTTGAATATGTGCTTATAGGGAAAATTCAAATGAATATATTTAAATATATATCAAGAGCTAAGCCCTAATCTCAAAGTATGAGAAGAAAAGCAAATTATATCCAAATAGAGTAGAAGAAAATCTTAAAAATTAGATCAGAAATTAATGAAATGGAAATAAAATACAAAAGAGAGAATCCAAACTATAATGTTTTTCTTTGAACAGAAATGTAATATTGAAATAAAAAGGAAAAATAATTCCTTCAGAAATTATGAAAACCATGGGACGCCTGGGTGGCTCAGTTGGTTAAGCAGCTGCCTTGGGCTCAGGTCATGATCTCAGCATCCTGGGATCGAGTCCCACATCGGGCTCCTTGCTCGGCGGGGAACCTGCTTCTCCCTCTGCCTCTGCCTACCACTCTGTCTGCCTGTGCTCGCTCGCTCTCTCTCTCTAACAAATAAATAAATTAAAAAAAAATTATGAAAACCTGATGAGGATATTATGAGAAGGAAAATTACCTGCCAATCTCATTTATAAATATAAATGCAAAAATCCTAAACAGATTAATCAATCAAATCTGGCACTATGTAAAACGGGTAATAGATTATGACTAAATTGATTCTGTTGTAGGAATGCAAGTTTGGTTTAATATTTAAAAACCAATCTGGGGCACCAGGGTGGCTCAATCAGTTAAGCATCCAGCTCTTGATTTCAGCTCAGGTTATGATCTCAAGGTGGTGGGATGGAGCTGCACATCAGGCTCCACACTCAGCAGGGAGTCTGCTTGAAGATTCTCTCTCTCTGCCTCTCCCCTGACTTATGCATATATGCGTGCATGCTCGCTCTCTCTCTCTCTCAAATAAATAAATAAACCTTTGAAAAAAATGGTATGGTCTGGCACAGGATAGATAAATAGAGCAACACACCAGAATAGAATCCAGAAATAGACTGTCACAGTTATGATGGGACTTCAGCTTCATGACAAAGGTGGCACTGCAGAGCAGTGGGGAAGGGACAGCCTTTCCAAAAAACGGTGCTGTGATAATTGGATATCTGTATGCAAAAAAAATAATTTGCCCAATACCTTAAAGTGGCTATGTGGTGAAATCATGTCTTTTTTTAATTTTGCTTATTTATTTATTTAAGTAATCTCTATACCCACTGTGGGGCTCGAACTCATAACCCCCAGATCAAGAGTCACATCGTCTTCCAACTGAGCCAGTCAGGCACCCTGAAGTCAGGTGTTTGAACCCAAATATATCTGGCCCTAATATAAGTCCATACCCTTTGCATTCTACCAATGGCCCAGTCACCTCCCAAAGCTATCATCAGCAGCAAGACCAGAAGTTATGGAAGTGCTCTGTGAACTGGCAAGTGCTGGGAGCACCTGTGGGAAAGGCTATGTCCATTGAGATGACTACTGCCTTCCAGGCAAGTGCAGTGACCTTGTTCCATAGCGCTAAAGCCTCTGGTGGGCCCCTCTCCTCTCCTGTAGATTGCAGCTGGGCCCAAACACCAAGTCCCCTGTAAGAGAGTGGCCCTCTCTACCTGCAGGGGGAATTGAGCAGGAGGCTGACATTCCAGCACAGATGCTCAGGGCTGGGGCCCTCCCAGGGCATGGTGCGAGGCTGATGCTCTGATGCTCTGGTCTGTCTCTAACAGCATTTGGGAGAAAACAGAAACTAGGCCCCCAGAGACCCTTGGGACAAGTCTGTGTTTCACCTTGTAAGCGGAACTTCATGGTTTTGCAGCCTCAGTCCAGGTGGTACTGCAGACTAAAGAAGGAAGAGCGACAGGGCCTCCCCGGGAGGCTTACAGCAAAGGCCTAGTTCCCTTTGGACTGTGAACCATGCCCTGGGAATGCCTCAGAACTGCCAGGAATTGCCTTTCCTTCCGCCCTCCCCCTCCCGGATTTCCTGGATTGACAAAGGGGACCTTTGTTTCTGGCCTTGAGTCCCATCTTAAGCACCCCAGCAGCAACCTCAAACAGGCAGAAGGAGATGGAGAAATAAAACAGCCTGGAGAGTTTTCCTAGAACCATGGCTGGCAGACCTAAAGGGCCCTCACAGCCACCATCCCCTCCCACCCCCCCCCAAGTTTCTGGCCTTGGTCACCCATTGGCTCAACACCGGGCTCCCCATCCAGGGCTTCCTTAGCTTCCTCTACTGCCTGCATCTCCCCAAAGCAGAGCACTCCCAGCCATGTCCTCACCTCAGAGTTGGTGGCGGGCCAGCGAAAGGCCTGGCAGGCCCTGTTTCTCATGAAGAAAAGCCCTGGAACACTCTCTGGAAGGTGTGGGCAGTGAATTTGCAACAAGATAGGGCAGGCCCAAGATGGGGAGAGTGCCCACAGGCCCTGGGCAGCCAGCAGGGCCAAGCTCATCAGCCGAACCCACCAGTCACCAAGCCCCCGCCCTGTGAGAGACAAAGTTGAGGCCTAGCACCTGAGTCAGAGGCAGAGCCCAGGCTGGCTTCTGAGCTGACAAAGCAGTCATGGGGGAGGTCTCTCCTGTCCTCAGCAGCTGGTCTTCCCTCTTCATTCCACAGTCTCACTGCGGCTGGCTCAGCTCCCACCCCGGGCAAACCACATGAAACTTGAATCACTGAGGTCTGAAGTCTGATAAAGTCAAACCCAAAGACCAGCTTTTGAATGCTCTTGGCTCAGCCTGTCTGAAAATCAGGAACCATCAGCCCAATCAAAACACAGCCCTGGCTTCATTTAGGAAGGTGCCTTTGGCTGAGAATGTTCAGGGGGCTTGGGAATGGTGTGGCAGCTGCCCTCCTTTGGGCAGAGGCTGGATGGTAGAAGGGGGTGGAGATAGGGGCCCAGAAGGACCCAAAGGAGGGCTGAACACAAGTCCAGGGGTCTCTCTCCACCCCACGCCGCTGGTCTCCGCAGCCTCAGGGCAAAGCTGTGGTGAATCCTCCTGGAGGCCAGGTGTCAGCCCCGGGCAGGGATGGTGCTGTGCAGCTGCATGAAGGAGCTGCACCGGCAGTGAACCAGGTTGTTGCTTCCCAGAGCAAGGCTTCCAGAGGCGGAGAGCAGCCCTGCTTCTTCAGGGCCATGTGGGGCCTCAGCCCTCGGGGTCTCCCTTCCTCCTCATACCCCATGACCCGGGTCTCCTGCATCCTCGTGGAGAATTTCAGTGTTCGCCACCCCACGTGTCTCCCAGACTGTGGTAGTGCAGACATCCCTGCTCCGGGAGCTGCTGCCAGGAGGTATGCCTGATTCCCAAGTCCTCTAAACTGTAAAGGGAAAACCAAACAAACCAGAAAACACACAAATGAAAAACCATGCTCTTGGGCCCAGTCCCTGACCTGCACTGCACTTCCCTGGGCACTGCTGCTGACATCAGGCTTGCAGAGGGGCTACATCTTCCTGCAGGGGTGGGGCGCCACTCAGCCCGAAGCCTCTAGCTGCTGCCTGTTTTGGGGAGGAAGGGCTGCTGAGTCTGCATGAGTGGTTGGCTCATGGTCCAGTGGCCAGTGGAACTCAGGACAGCTGGGTCAGACACGCACTCTGTGTGACCTTGTGCAAGTCACATGACCCCCCTGAGCCTCTGTTCCCTGTGATGGGGAATACGTCTGAGCAGCGCAGAACAGGTAGGAAAGTGCCAGGTGCGCTCCTAAGGGCCCACACACAGCTGTTCACCCGTTCACCCCGTCTGCCTTCAGCCTCCCTTGCTCGCTCCCTCATTGCTGACATGCCTTTGGTGAAGTTGCCAACTACAGAGCTGGGACCTTGGAATTGGGCTGTCTCCTGGGCTGCTGTTATCAGAGCCCGCCAAAGTTACTGAGAGAACAACAGGACTCGTTCACACCAAGGCCCAAGGCGCTGGCTGGATGACCTCCCCTAGCTCACCATGTCCAGATTTCTTAATACAGAAAACTCCACCTGGTGGGGCCCCATGGAGCTAGCTGAGCAGGGTGGGGCAAGGCTGGGCACACAACTCTCAGCACCCTACCAGACAGGGATTCAAAGTTCGAGACATACCAAGGCCTGCTATCCCACCCCCTCCTCTGGCACATACTCCCCAGGCAGGGACGAGGTCCAGGAGCACAGGCCTGTTGTCTAGCACTCACATCTGGACCGGACATGAGTCTGCAATAGCTCCATGCTCAAATCTGTGTCAGAATCCAGATGTCAGGGCCTCCCTCAGCAACAGAGCTCCTAAATTCTGGGGCCAAAGATCCCAGACCCCGTGAGTAGTGGGGGGGCCCCCAGCTTCCTCCTACATTCACCTTCTTCACAGGGTCCCGATCAGGTGCCTCAAGCCAGTCTTGCTCCTTGAGAGCCAGGGAACAGTCCCCTCCCTTTCTTTTTGATCTCAAATACTTCCATTACCCCATTGTGCTCAGGGAGGAGTGGCAAGCAATGTCCTAACTTTATTTTTCTAAATCTGAGAGAATAGCTAGAAACTCATCAGCCCCAGCTGTCTGGCCTCCGTGAGCATCCCCACAGCATGCCACATCCCCACAGTATGCCACGTCCTACCACGGGTGAACGGGCCGCAGGCCTCCATCATTCCCTGTGGGAGGAAGCCCTAGATTCCTTCCAAGTCAGGGCACTAGCAGGGAATGCAACCCCCACCCCAGGGGACTATCCAGCTCACTCTTTCAATGGGGCCGGCATTGTTAATGGCCTCAGCCCTCAGGCAACCCCCAAAACCCTAAAGATTGTTACCCCCAAATGGGAGCCTGGCTGTCCAGTCTGTGCAGAGAAGGGAAGATCATCTCTTCATTCTACTGCTCATGCATCTGCTCCCAAAAACAATTACAGAGTAATTTCTGCCCTAAATTATTCATACACTTCCCTGCTGTATATGGAAATACCATTGTGTAGTTTGCTTTTTTTCCATATGCCTCTTCCCAGTCGATAAATATAGATCCACTTCATCATTCTCAATGGTCACACTGTACTTAATTGCTTGGATGCCCCTCATTTTCCCTAGCACAGGCCCCCATTGACAGTAGCTTCTAAGTGTTCAACTTACAAGCACTGGCTGAGTAAAACATACATCTTGGTGCACGGCTTTGTTTTCTTCAGATAAATTCCTAGAAGCTGAAGTGCAAGGTCGAGGGATAGGTCCACGTTTAAGATTTACTTCTCTCCTGGGGCGCCTGGTGAGCTCAGTCAGTTAAGCATCTTGATTATCAATTTCAGCACAGGTCATGATCTCAGGATCATGGGATTAAGCCCCGCATTGGGCTGCATGCTCAGTGGGTTGGTGGGGTGTCTGCTGGAGGTTCTTTCTCTCCACCCTCTGCCCATCCCCTAGCTCAAGCACACGCATGTGCACTCTCTCTCTCTCTCTCTTTTAAGATTTTATTTATTTATTTGACAGACAGAGATCACAAGTAGGCAGAGAGGCAGGCAGAGAGAGAGGAAGGGAAGCAGGCTCCCTGCTGAACAGAGAGCCTGATGTGGGGCTCGATCCCAGGACCCCGGGATCATGACCTGAGCTGGAGGCAGAGGCTTTAACCCACTGAGCCACCCAGGCACCCCTCTCTCTCTCTTTCTAAAGATTTTATTTATTTATTTGACAGAGAGAGACACAGCGAGAGAGGGAACAGAAGCGGGGGGAGTGGGAGAGGGAGAAGCAGACTTCCCATTGAGTGGGGATCCCGACATAGGGCTCTATCTCAGGACCCTGGGATCATGACCTGAGGCGAAGGCAGACGCTTAATGACTGAACCACCCAGGCGCCCCCCTCCCTTTCTAAATAAATCTTAGCAAGAAAAAAAAAAAAAGGAGTAACTTCTCTACAATCCACTCATAGAAAGGCTGTACCAGTCTAGCAGCATGGGGGTGGAGGTTCCCCTGGCCTCACCCACACCATGTCATAGGACCATCTCTCCAAAGAGTCCCTCCTGTCCTCCGGAACTCATTTGTGCTCTCCCTGCTGACCCTTGGGGGACTTCCCCTTCATCTGGACAGAACCCGTCTAGGTGACTGTTTCCATGCATAGGTGTAATCTGGCCCAGCTTGTCCTTTCTTCCTTTAAAAAGCCTCCACTTCAACCCCTACTTTCTGCCAACAGTGAATGGGAACTAAGGGGGCACTCTGCGAATAAGCGCTTCCTTGCCCCTTAGTCCTGATATCTTAACTGCCAGAGTCCAAGCTTCACCTTCTCCACCCAGACCCCCTTGGCAAAGGGACAGTTGTGCCTATGTCATAGCTTTGCTGCATCTGGCTTCCTTAGGAAAGGGTGTTTGTCTTGGGCAAAGGCAGTGACTGAAAAGCCCGTCATGGGGGGCAGAGCACCAAGTTGGAGTCAGCAATCAAGCTGAGCACCCGCGATTTGCACATCCCCAGGTGGCATGCCCCAATTGGCCAGCTCTTCTGATACTCAAGAGCTCCAGGAGGCTGCTGGACTCACACCGCCACACTCAGCCACACCCAGAGCAGGAGGAGCTCAAGCTGGGCCACAGGGAGCTGCCTCCTTTTAAAAAAAATTGTGGTAAAATATACTATCCTAGTCTTATCAGGCTGCTATCGCAAAACTAACATAGACTGGATGACTTATCAACAGCGGGAACGTTATTTCTCACAGTTCTGGAGGCTGGGAAGTCTAAGATTAAGGTGCTGGCAGATTTGATGTCTGGTGAGGGGCTGCTTCCTGGTTCAGACTGCTCGCCTTCTTGCAATAACCTCAGGTGGAGGAAGGGATGAGGGAGCTCTCTGGGTCTCTTTCATGAGGACACTAATCCTATGTCTTCATGACGTAACCACCTTCCAGAGGCCCCAGCTCCAAATACCATCATATTGGGAATAAAGTTTCAACATAAATTTGGGACACATTCAGTCTATAGCAAATTATATGTAACACAGAATTTATCATTTTAACCACTTTTAAGTACATAGTTCTCTGGTGTTAGTACCTTCATATTGTGCAACTATCACCATCATCCATCTTCAGACCTTTTTCATCTTATACAACTAAAACTCTGGACTCATTGAACACTAAGTCCCCATTCTTCCCTCTGCTCACTCTCCCCTGTGGCCCCAGGACAACCATCACCCGACTTTCTGTCTCTGCAAATGTGACGACTTGGATACCTCATATAGTGAGTGGACTCCTGTAATATCTGTCCTTTTGTAACTTGTTTATCTCACTCAGCATGTCTTCAAGGTTTATCCATGTTGTAGTGTGTGTCAGAATTTTTTTTTAAAGATTTTTATTTATTTGTTTGACAGACAGAGATCACGAGTAGGCAGAGAGGCAGGCAGAGAGAGGGGTGGTGGGAAGCATGCTCCCTGCTGAGCAGAGAGCCCGAGGCGAGGCTTGATCCCAGGACCCTGGGATCATGTACCTGAGCCGAAGGCAGAGGCTTTAACCCACTGAGCCACCCAGGCACCCCAGAATTTTTTTTTTATTAAAGATTTTATTCCTTTATCTATTTCAGAGAGAGAGAGAGAGAGTGTGTGAGGAAGAGGGAGAGGAAGAGTCCCACGCAGACTCCGGGCCAAGCAGAGAGCCCAACACAGGACTTGATTGCATGACCCCAAGATCATATGGGAGTTGAACCCGAGAGTCAGATGCCCAACCAACCGAGCCACACAGGCGCCCCAGAATTTCCTTACTTTTTAAGGCTGAATGATATTCCATTGTCTGTATACACCACATTTTGTTTATCCATTCATCTGTTGACAGACAACTGGGTCATCTCCACCTTTTGATTGTTGTGAATAAGGCTGCTGTGAACGTGGGTATACAAATAGCTGTTCAAGTCCTTGTTTTCATTTCTTTTGCATATATACCCTGAAGTGGAATTACTGGACCACATGGAAATTCTATGTTTAAGTTTTTGAGGAATCACCATGTGATTTTCCACAGGTTCTGCACCGTATTACATTCCTACCTCCGCAGTGCTCAGGGGTTCCAATTTTTCTACATCCTCAGCAATACTTTCCTGTTGTTGTTGTTTTTTTAAAACAGTCATCCTAATTGGTGCAAGGTGGTATCTCAGCATGGTTTTGATTTGCACAGGGTGGTTGGGGGTGATCCTGCTATTTTTATAAATGAAGACTCAGAGATAAAGTGACTTCCTTCAAGGTGATAAGAAGGGTTCACCTCAAGAACAGGAGGAAACCCAAGATCAGGGCATTTTCTACTGGGGGAAGGGCAGAACCATGGGGAGACCAGACGTGGATTCTGAGAGCAAGTTCTAAAACAGAGGAAGAGCAAACTGAGGGCTCAGGAAGGCAAATCAACGTGCCCAGGGTTACACAGTAAGTGGGAAGGCAGAAAGAGCCAGAAGTAATGATTGCTGTTTATATGGCCTTTTCCTGGCCATCTTCCTGGGCCCCCTGCCTGGTGACCTGGCACACATCTTGCTCAAGGGCAGATGTCCTTGGAGTGTCATAGCCCTTTGGTTTCTGGTCTATTGACCCTAACACTCCCTACAACAACCATGCCCTGAAGGTTCCTCTGCCTCACAGCTCGAATATAGTTTCCTGAGCCCAGATGAAGGCAACAGCCACGTTCCCTGCCCGGGGACTCTGCCAGAGAAGGAAATGAGGCTTGTCTGGCATGACCCGCTCAGCCAGACAAACCTCATTTCCTTTCTAACAGGGTTAAGAAGTTCCAGTTCTAAGAAATCAGCCCCTGGGAATGTCCAAACTCTCACCTCCTGGAACAAACAGGAGGAGGGGAGCCTAGGAGTGTGGTGGAGACTTGGCAACACCTAGAACTTGGACACCTTCTCATTTCCTTGACCTCTCCCTCCACCCTCCCCACACACAGCTTCCCTCTGTCACCAGCAGCAAACCATCCTGCCTCAGGAGGTCCCACTCTTGTACCTCCACAAGCATGCGCCAAGCTTGGCACCACAGCCCTGCCTCCAAAGGACGGTTGTCAGTCAGTGACTCGGCATCCAGGTCACATCCTCCCATGGAAAAATGTACTGTGTTGGGGGGGGTCTGGCGCCCACCGAATCCACACTCATGAGTACCAGACTCTGCCTGGCTCAGGCTTGGTCTGGGTCCATGTGAAGTGGGAGACTAGAGACAGAGCACACCTCAAGGAAGTGGCCAACCCCAGGAGCCTGTCTGTGCCCCCTTCCCCCTGCCTTCTTCCCTTCCTGGCACCTTTGGAGCCTACCAGGGGTTCAAATCCCCTTCTGCCCCAGTGCTGCCCTTCCAAACATCTTTGTTCGTGTGCGGCAAGGAAGGGGTGGGAAAACATGACTGGTGAGGTCCTGGTATCTCCAGAAGAGGAGTGGTCACGTCACATTACTAGGAAGAGGTAACAGCAGGATTTGAACCCAGGCACTTTCGTCTCTCATAGGCACATGTCAGGTGTGTTATGCATATTAGTATGTATGTATCTGAGTGGATATGCGCATCTTTGGGGATAGAAGGGTGCCCCACTTAACCCAGACCTTACAGCTTACAAAGCCTTCTAAGGCAGCACTTTGTCCAAAGGACCATAGTCTTGTCATCTCCTGTTTGAAGGCCAGATCTGAGCCCAGGGCCACCTCTGTTCAGGTCTGAAGCCCCTAGGGATCCTTCTAGCAGTCACAAGAATGGGTGGGGACAGCCAGATGGCACTGTGGGGGCTATAAAGTGCCACCCTTCCTTCTCCTGTTTCCCAGTTGGTCCCACATTCACAGCTCCATCAGCCTGGACAGCAAGGGTAACCTCTTCTGCACACTGGTTTCCTCAGACACATTTCTTCCAGATGCCAAGTCAATCTAGCCAGCAAGGAAGAGGCTGCTGATGTCTGGTCCTGGGGGCAATGAGGAGGAGGAGGAGGCACCTGGAGTTCATAATGCCTCATGATCCTTGAGTCACAACCAAGACCCTGGAGAATATTTACATTTCCTGGGGCTGATAAGAAATCTTGTTTTGTAGAATACCCACTCAAGTTATTGTGAACACCTTGTGGCAATGGCTCTGAGGATGATCCCAGAACAATCCTGGCGTCTGCTGCAAATAGCAGAATGTGACCAGAGACCCACTAGGGGAAATGTCACTTTGATGAGGTACCAGCTACTGCCAGTAAGTGCCTGTGAGGGGCCAGTCATTATGTCTGACATGTCATCCCTTTTAAGCCTCGAAAACAGGGGCACCTGGGTGGCTCAGGTGGTTAAGTGTCTGCCTTTGGCTTAGGTCATGATCTCAGGGTCCTGGGATGGAACCCTCCATCAGGCTCCCTGCTCAGTGGGGAGTCTGCTTCTCCCTCTGCTCCTCTCCCGACTCATTCTCTCTCTTTCTGTCTTTCTCTCAAGTAAATTTAAAAAAAAAAAAAAAAAAAAAGCAAAAAAAAAAAATTGCTTCCAGTGGGGGTATACGGAGCACAGTCAGGTGCTCCCCGCACCCCACCTCCCACCCCCACAATGAGGGGGGCACAGGTGGCAGCCCTTTGCTTTCCTCTGATTCTCCCAGCAGGCAGTCCCAATCATTTCCCTCCAGCCCTGGGAGAGCCCAGACCCCGGAAATCAGAAAAGAAACCACCTGAGGTTACAAAGATAAGGTCATTTATTCACGTTATATTACTGGATTTTAAAGACAAAAATACAGTTGTTTTGAACACCAAGGTCAAGGTCAGACACACACCCTCCCCCACCACCCCCCCCAGCCCACTTACAATAGTAAATCCATACATTTGCATACATGGGAAATTGAAATACATAACAGGTCTCACGGACAGGAAAGCCGCCATCCTGGCTGAGTGGTGCAGCCCACGCCCGGCTGTGAGGTCAGCAGAACCCCTGCCCAGACCGAGAGCCAGCACCAGCATTTCCTTTACCCTCTTATGCCACCCCTGCCCTCTCATCTTTCCCAAAGGCCACTTGACAGGGTCACCAGCAACGGGATGGAGAGAAACAAGAGAAAGATGCAGCACACAACTTCACGGTGACAGCTTCCAGGGGAAGGAAATGCTCCCTGAACCCTCGGCCCTGAACTTCTCAGGGAGGAAACAGGACCTGCAGCATCTTAGGAACCAGGCAAGCATCCGGGCCTAACCTTGGGCCCAAGTGGGCCCCATGAGAGCACCAGAAGGTCAGCAAATGGGGAACAAGTGAAGCAGGATTTCCCTTGGTTCTGAGAACGAACCACATACTTGACTATTCCAATGGAACATAAAGGAAAATGTAACAGGAAAACAAACAAACAAAGTCAGAATTTTCTTTAAGAATAAAGTAAGTAAAAAGAAATTACCACCCAGGGTATTTGTCTCCTTTCTTTTAAGGCACTTTGGAAAAGTCAGGATCTAGGGACAGAAAAAGAGGCCTTCATTTTTCGCATTTCCCAAAACTTCCTCTCAGTGCGGTCATTCTTGGTTCCACTGACATCGCTGTTAAGGAACGGGGAACTGAAAGAAAGAATACCCTCTGCATGGCCCTGTTGCTTCTGCAGTGGAAAATAATTTTTAACCAATAAAAAAGGCTTCTGGGAAAAGAACCATGTTAGCATCCAAGATGCTCAAAGGGATAAAGGCACAGGTAAGTCTGGGGCTGGGCACCAGCTCAGCCTCCACACTAAGGGCTGGTTCCCAAGAAGACAGGGGTGGGGCTCCAGGCTACCACCAGCTGAGGGGTCAACCCTGGGATTAAACAGCTGAATCTTCTGCGCTCAGCCCAGCCAGGCTGGACCCAGCAAGGACGCCCACTGGTAGCAACTGCCTTGTGCAGCTCATCCCAGGGAGGCTAAACCTCTCCCAACAGAGATGGGTTTGGAGACAACACCCCTGGGGGTCAGCCTCCCTGGAGTGGGAGTACCTGCTAAAAACCTGAGGGGGATGGGAGGCTTTAGGCACCAGAGAAGTTGTGGGGGAGTGTGGGAGGGTTCAGCTCAACTTCTTTCTAGATCTCTAATTAGAAGGCACATTCATGCTGGAGAATGAATAGTCTATTTGACCCTGAGTGCCACAGGCAAGTTTTAGGGAACAGGCAAGAGGCAAAGGGAAAAAAACGGGAGGAAGGAAGGAGAGAGGCAACAGAAAGGAGGAAGGCGGAGGAAGGAGAACAGGTCCCGGAAAGGTAGGCCAGGCAGTGTGGCCAGCACAGAGAAGGAAGAGGCCCCCAGACTCCACAGGGGCTAGAACAGTGATTTCCTCCCCCTCCCCAGATTCCCGGTCAGTAAACAACAACGGGATTGCTGTCATTTACACCTCCACAGCAAAGGGCCCTATGGGAAGGTCCCAGGGTAGGCTGGAAGAGGGGTGGAGGTTCCCTCCCACCTGGGGAGGCGGGGGAGGTGGGGAGCTCTGCCCAGCAGGCCTAGGCTTTTGCCTCCCCCAGAGGTCTAGCAGGATAACTTGACCAGGGAGGCCTTACACTCAATGGGCCCCGGGTGATTCTGCTCTTCACAAAACCTGGCCTGCCGACTAAATCAGAGGTCCGTTCGTGGCCAGTACAGTATACATTATTTTCCCCCCCTAAAAAATGCTCAATCCCCTCCCTACATTTAAAACACCACAATAAAAATACATAGGAAATTCAAGTTTATATAGCATGCTCAGAAAAATAAATTGCCATGATTTAACACTAAACAGCTATGCAAATCTGGATCAACACAAAATCAAGCTAGATCATAATTAGAACCTGATTTGTTCTTTCTTTAAAATACTACAAACTGCTTTTTTAAAAAAAAAAAAGTCTTTACATTCAGAAATCAGACAATCTGGAGAAAGGCCACTGAATGTGAGAACACCCAAGGCTTTTGCTCTGGTGACTAATGTTGCCTTGGAATTCACACATTAGCAGGGCAAAAGGTCTGAGGCTCAAGTTTTAAAAATCTCCTTGCTAAGAAAAGACAGACAGACAGACAGACAGACACACACACACACACACACAAGTGATTGTAGTAGTTGCATACCACTAAAAGAAGGTGGGGGAGGGGGTAAAAGTAGGATGGTTGAGATTGTGTTTTTCTGTTAAAATATGCAAACAAAAAACATCACACCAATCCGATTTCAGCAGCACTCTCCAATTTTTCATAAAGTAATAAGAATACCACAATTTAAAGCGAAATTCTTACCTACTTCACAACAAATTAGCATTTATCACTGGGAATGAGTCCCACAGTCACCAAATTTCAGGCTGCGTACTGATTCTTTGGGGTGACACTGTGAACATACCAAGAATCCCCCAAAGGCTGATGTTTTCTACATTTACAAACACCTTGTAGAGCTAAGAAGTCACGTGCTGAGCCAAGTTGGGGGCAAAATATCCCACTCGTCCTGGTCATCTGGAAAGGCATCTGAATGATGAATGAAGGGGGCCTATCACTCTGATTGTTAAGAATGAAAGGGACCAGCCCAGCAGATTGGCAGAGACGCACAGCAATGGTCCCTGGCCACTTTCAGGTCTCTTATTAGTGTACCGAAATGCTAGCTTGGTGTCCCGATGTCCACTGTGATTTTGGTATACAACGGATTTCTCTCTATGTCCAACACCTTGTAAGTGAGTGTGTTCAAACCATCTGAAAGCATGGTCTCCTTTGTATGTGCAATTCGGTCAAACCTACAAGGAAAAGATAGGCGATGGGTTGATGTCAAAACAGAAATCTTAAGAAAAAAGCATTAAACATTTGTCCTTCACACATGCCCACCTACCCTGCCAGTCCCAAGGACAGAACCCTCCCTCTCCCTCAAGGCATGGAGCCCTCTCCAGAGCCTCATTCCTGTAGTCTCCCCCCATCTAAATGGAGAAAGAAGGCATGTAAATGAACGCAGAACACACCTCTGAGGATTGGGTTCATTTTTCTTATCTCTTGAGTGGCGGATCATCCGACATTTGCCAACTACAGCATTGGGGCGAGATACAGACATACCTCGAAAAACTAATCTGCAAGGAGTAAAAGGACAAGTCATCATTGTAGAGCTGCCATGAGGCTGGGGTCCAAAAGCCCTGGCTGAAAGACTTGTGCCTCATCCACCATCTTGTTTATTGTTCTCACTCAGCCCACACCCCGGCCCGCTGTGGTATCCCATGTCCTTTTACCACAGGTTCTGTAGTTTGTGTTGGTGACTGCTCCATGCCAGGCACTGAGGGTGCCTGCCCTCATAGAACGTACAGTGCAAACTTAGAACACAGGACCATCAGTGTCAGGATGGAAGCGAGGGGGGAAGGGAGGCTGAGCACAGGAAGGGAAGCCACTCACTTTCCCTAAGCAAGACTAGGCAGAGCCAGTTGTGAAAGCAAAGGGGTGTCTGCTAGAGCATTTTGGGCAGCCAGGGCAGCTGAGGCAAAGGCAGAGAGACAGAGCAAACACAGGGCCCTCAGTGAGCAACAGAAACTTCTGGGGACTGGTAGAGTCTGGAGTAGGAAGTGGCCAGAGATGAGACTGGAAGAAGGGCAAAGGCTACATCATGGAGGCCTTCTCAGAGCTTTATAGCATCCTAATGATCAGTACCAGTGTCTGAAAGGGACATAATATACAGTTCCCCAAAGGTTTTTGGCCAAAGGGAAGTCTCTCTGATAAGTACCATAACAACAGAGAGCAGAGAACAAGACAAGAGCCAGCCAGAACAGGATGGAAGAGTCTGTGTAGGTCTGGGGGAAAGGAATGATGACCCAAACCAAAGCCTTGACAGCAACACGGCAAGTTAGTTAAGAGGCAGGACTGGCTGTCCCTGGAGAATTTAAAGGTTTCTTCTGGCCTCATCTCCCCCAGTGCTGGTCTTGTGCCTGGCACTTGGCGAGCAGGTGCATAACAGATACACCCCTTATCTTTCAAGAAGGCTGCTCCACAAATCACACAGGCTTCTAGTCCCTCCACCCTCAAAGCTCCCTCCCCACTAACCTCCACAGCTCACGTCTGTGGTGCCACCTCAGCCCTGAACACCATCCCAGAGGCCCCATTTGCCCAGCTGGTGCCGTGGAAGCAAGTTTGCAGATCCCCTGTCTGGGGCTTCTGCGGCCTTCCCACTGGGCCTGCGGGACTCAGTGCTCTGTATGCTGAAGGGGCACATGCTCCCAAGTCTGGTTTTCTCCCAGGCTGATAGCAAAGACTTGGGTCCATGACAGGTTCTCGTACTAAGCTCCATGTGACTGACTTGGGTGCTGCTCTGACAGACACCTTCTGTGAACTGCTCAAATTAATGTACCCCAATTCAGGAAGGTGCTAGGCTATATTCTGTTATCAAGCTCAATGACAAGCTCTGACTAGCTCCCAGAGGGAGGAGATACTTCTTATCCACAGCTGGCAGGGTTTAAGTCTCCATGGCCAGAGAGAATTGGGCAGAATGTGGTTTCAAATGCCACTGGAATTTTTTATTTTTTATTTTTTACCATCTGCAATGACAACCCCCATGATAAAGGTTTACCAGCTTACAAGGAGCCCCTGGGGTATGGATGGGGCAGGGCTCACCATGGAGAGATGGTTGTTGGGGCTGGCTGGGTCCACTAAAGTTCATTATACTACTCAATCCTCGTTTGTGTATGTAAAAATGTTCCAGAATAAACAAATAACCCAGAGATTCTGTAAAGGAACTTAGGATCCAGCCCAAAGAAACTTGTTTCGTAATCAAACAGGACCACAACGAAATGCCGAATTTTTGCAAAGGATACATGCTTACTTCTTCAGGACAAAACAGCATGTGGTATGAATCAAACTAAACTCAACCCTTCACTTGGTTCTCATTTTGCATGTTCCAAGGCTAATGCAAAAATCACAGAAGCTAATTTTCCTAAAGACATTCTTCAGCACCTGTGGCACCTACTGGAGGGCACACTTTAGAATGTGGGCCAAGGGGTGCCTGGGTGGCTCCGTCGGTTAAGCATCTGCCTTTGGCTCAGGTCATGATCCCAGGGTCCTGGGACTGAGTCCCACATCTGGCTCCCTGTTTGGTGCAGAGTCTGCTTCTCCCTCTGCCTGCCACTCCCCCTGCTTATGCTCCCTCTCTGATAAATAAATAAAATCTTAAAAAAAAGAATGTGGGCCAAGTGGGGACTGTATCCCACCTGAGGAGCAATCCTTACAGAATGACCAGGTGCTAACTGAAAACCTGGGAGTGATGGGAGACAGAGAAGAAAGAGGTCTAAGTTGTAACCATTACCTGTTAAAAATGTCATCATCTTCACCTCCCCAACCCCAATAGTTATTAGGAAATCCATTGATGGTGAGAAACTGTTGTTTACTTAGAGCAGAGACACCTCCAAAATACTGAACATAAGGCAGGCTGGGGGAGAAACACACACACAAAGACCAGTGGTTAGGTAAGTCTTGACTTTTCAAAATAAAGCATGCTCAAAGCATAAACACTTATAACGTTATCTTTATTCTCTGGGACTTTTTAATTGAGGTTTATGAGGGTTATCTTTGTTCTTTTTTTTTTTTTTTATCAAACTGAGATGATCTCAGAGAAGACACAGATATCAAAAAGTAGAATCTTGCTCTAAGAATACTGTGTTGCTTCTGTGGTTACCTGGAAAATTAGTTAGTGACAAGAGCATAAGCCCACTTTTGTGCCCCATTCGGGAATCTGCTTTTCTATGCGTCTTGCTCCTGCATGGGAAATCTTTATCCAGGAGGTCCTGGAAACTGAGATTACAGTAAAGCCTCCCTGTGCCCACCCGGTCATGCCCTCCTTTCCTACCCTCAGCCCATCTATCAGTCTAACTTTCATTCTTCACAGGCATACTGGTCTCAAAACTGACCCCAACAGTCAAAACAGTATTTCTGAAAATCTGCTAAAATAACATTTTCTAGGAAATTCCTACCACATCCTGACCTAGCAAAATATATAAGGGTGAATCTATTTTGACACGTTTTCAAGCAGTAGGGCATCTGGACTCTCATCCTTCCACACCTTTTTGTATTTTACTCTTTCAATGGTGATGAAATGTTAAGACTGAGGTCATGTCCAAAAGCCATACAAAGGTTTTCCCATGGGTCCTTTAAAGGCTGTGGTTTTGTGACGACTTTGTGTGCAGCACTAACCCACAGTAGGGCTTTTACTGGAATCCAGAGAGACTAAAATCCATCACACAAATTAAGGAAAACTCTAACTCAGAGTTCAAGAGGGAAGTCAGCCAAACCATCCAGAACATAAGAAAAAAAAAGTGCAATTATTATTTTCAAATACATTCAGGACATCTGACTGTGAGTATCCATGAAGATCCCTGGGGCCTGCTTTAATGAGTCAAAGGTAATCCATCTGTAACCAGGTGTTGTCCCTAAGGTGCCCAGTCACCCACCTTTGGGCATACCTCACACTACAGTCTGTGCCTGATTACAAGGGAGGGTTTGAACCAGGTGGCCAGGCCAATAAGATTTCTCACAATCAGTGTTTATACAGAAAGGACTCTTGGTGACCTCCCAGGAAAGTACATGCTGAGATGATGAGATTCTGTTTCGCCGCCCATGCTGTTTTCTCTGACCAACCGCCTGTCCCCCAAGCCTGACTGGTTCTGGGTAAGACAGGCATGGTGCTGTGGCAAAGAATGAGGTCATCACCACTGTGCTTCAAGGCGGGGAATGAAGAGGGGGCGAGGTTTGAGCTCGTGTATCTCAAAGAGAAGATACACGAACAGGAAGGTAGGGAGGGAAGTTAGGAGGGTGCAGGGTGACGTTTAAGGCCAAATTCTCCTCTCTTTAAGATAGCAAGTTTAGGGGCTGGTCTGGGGGAATGACTTCACAGCATCCCTATTTTCTTTTCTTTCCTTTTTAATTAAGCGGGCTCCATGGCCAACATAGGGCTTGAACTCATGGCCCTGCCACTGATAGCCACACACTCTACCAGCTGAGCCAGCCAGGTGCCCCTTAGCGTCCCTGTTTGCATCTCTCAGCCCTTGTTCCCCCAGCAAGGGAGGATAGAACAAAATCATGGGGAATAAAATGAGTCTGAAAGATAGCATCTGTATCTAAACTAAGGGACTGCAGGTTCGCACGGGCCTGCCACACTGGGGCAGTCAGCCGAAGCCAGGGCTGCCCAGCACACAGCTTCTTGGACCTTCGGGCTGACTTAGAACAGGGCGGGGAAGGTCAGTCTGCTCAACTAGTGGGTGATTTAAAACAACTTTATGTTAATATAAACATGGGTAGTTATGGAACAAAGTGCCTTTATTTTTTTTTAAGGTTAAAAAAAAGGCTACAAGGCTATTTTCCACCTATGACAATACTCTTTGGATTATACCAGTACCCTTGGGGAGAGGCATCAGCTGGCCTCCTCAGTAGGGGCATTTTGATGGAAAAGTCTGGGTCCCAATGTCTAAACAGAAGCCTGTACTTTGCAGGGAAACAGAATCATGTTCTTTCTTAAGTACCAAGGTACACCTGCTAAGGTACCCAAACCCAAGAATTGACTGGGGGGAAATGATTCCAATTTGCTTCCTGAACTGGGTGGGGGGAGGGAACAGAAGAAAGCAAGGAAATATAGCATCTGTTTGGAGCCTACAGGCTAGAGCCATCCCAAACACAAACACCCTTCTTGCCTGGATGTGTAACGTTATAAGTGTTTCTGGATTTTACTTTCCTCCTTAAGTCATAACTGACTTTGGGCTTAAAAAGCACCCTGTTCTCAGGGGAAGGATTCTCTTCCAGAACCTAAAGGGATACTCCTGGGCTGGAGGGGCTGCATTTCCTAGTGGTCAGGTTTTCTGTAGCTTCTGGTGGCTATCTCTTACCTAAATCCAAACTTATCCATGGCTACAGAAATGTGCCGTGGCTGTGAGAAACACCTGTAGGCATTGTGGTCGTTCATTGGAATGAGGTCCACGTCACTAAACACAAAGCAGTTGTAGTCATAATCCTTCAGGGCCTCTTGAAAGCCAACGTTGAGGAGCTTAGCACGGTTGAACATGGTTTCTCCAGCCTGGGGCAGAAACAGAACAAGTGCTATCAGATACCGCAAGGCGACTGAATAGAATACTCACTCGGACTGGTGACCTGTCAACTACATGTGATCCTTAGTTCACTCATTTTTTCTGCTCTCACTTTACAAATCAATACCGAATGGCATGCCCTGCATCAGCAATCCCTCTTCTAGGAACTGAATTATCATGGAGGACTTGCAAATACACAAAAATGAACAACTTGTTCACCATGGGATTTTCATCACAGCAACAGATTGCAAACAATGCCATAAGCATAGCTAAGGAACATAGCTAAGGATGTAACATCCTTAAAATGGAATAGAGTTGTTAAAAAAAATAAGGAAGCTCTACAAGGAAATGATTTTCAAGATAGTATTGTTAGGTGAAAAAGCATTTAAACATATGTGTCATGTATTTAACACACTTCATATAGACTAATTCCCATAAAGATAGCCAGGAAACTGGTGCCTATGGACTTTTTACTTCTTCCCTCTTGGTATGGCTGACTACGGTTTGGTCAACATATTGTGTGCCTTCACATATGTCTGTCATAAAATTAGGTACCAGAGAAATGTCATGGACCCAAGTCAATCTCTGCTCTCGTTGTGTTCACAGCGTAGGGTGGGAAGCTGTGTGATACACGCTATAACAGAAACAGGGTGTATGAGAGAGAAGAGGACACCTGCTTCAGGATGCCAACCACTGGGTCCCGAAGCACCAAGTCTGTTGGTGCAAAGGTATTTCATATTTCATTTACTTATTTTCAGTTCTCCCACTAGAATATAAACTCAATGAAAGCTGGAATTTTTAACTTTTTCTTCACCCAATGCCTAGAACACTGCCTGGCATACAATAAGAGCTCAACAAACAACTGCTGGATGGATGGATGGATGGACGGATGGACAGACGGTCAGATGGATGGATAGACGGATGCATAGACCAAGGGTTGGGTTTCAACAAACAACGGCAGATGACAATTCTGGGAAGCTTCAACCAAGGGCTCCCTCAGGGTCACCACCAAGGGTCTCCGCTCTGAACCACAGCCCCAGGTTAGCAGGGACAGAAACAACATCGACACTGCCACCCTTACAGTTAGCAGTCCACACGCTCTTCCACATGTGTAGTCTCATCCCAGCCAGAATCCTCCCAACAATGCCATGAAGAAACTAACGTACAAAAGTGATGCAGCTGGAGCTGGACCTGGCACTCTGAAATCCTCATTTAGCACGCTCTCCCAACCCCTCTTGGAATCAACAAGATCAGGGCCTTCAACTTTGGGGGAAAGTATATCTCACAAGGGTCTACAGTGGTTACACAACTTCCAAGGTGGGCTCCCCAACGTCTTCTCTCCAGGCCCCCAAGAAAAGATTTGGAAACTGGTGCTCTAGAAGGCTGCCTGTGTGAGGACAGAGAATATGGATGGTGCTACAGCTGTGCAGCCTCAGGTGGGTGACTCAGAGAAACCAACCACTTAAGAAACACAAGTATCAGGAAGTCAGAAAGAGCAGTCAAGAGAATAGTGAATGAATTAAGGAAACATTTTATACAAGAGCTCCTTTCTTCAGTCCACGATAAAGCTTTCTAATCATGCGTGGTGAAAGGAGAAGGCTGAGCCCAATGGCACGCACTGTGTTCTTTAGTTGTACCCACCAGTTAAGAGTCATTTAGAATCCTGCCTTCAGCTAATTCTCTGTAAGTCTTGAGGTAAAAAGAAGTTTAAAGTCTAGAAACCAGATATGAAAACTATGAAGTTGTTGTAATTACTATTATTACAACACACTGCTAAAGTTCACTGGGAGATAGGACATATAAGGTACAGGATAAGTGTTTTATGTGCTTTTAAACATCTCAACAATCTTCTAACAACCTTTATCTCAACCCAGACTTACTACCTTCTTCTCAGACCCTTGAACCTTCTGGCAATGCAGAGAGAGATCTGCACTTGGTACTTTCCGTCTTGTTCCTCTAGCCCCATGAAGACCCTAAGACTTAGCTTTCTCTGAATATTTTCAGCCCCACTGACCACTTTTCCAACAAGTGAAAGGGTATCCCAACAAAGCCTTTTCACACCCAGGTCGTAGATTGTAGAGGGTGGCCACCCAATGCTCCCTTTTCTTGGTACATTCTCTAAAACAGGGGCAGGAAGCTCTTGATGGACATGCCCAAGCCACAGGGCCTGGCCTGCTAGCCATGACTGTCTGAACTAAGGAGATGTCTGACTGAGACTATACTAAGCATTTTTCCTCTCCCAAGAACTGCCAATTTGGAACCATGAATGGGCACCCCTGGCACCATGCCCCAAGAACATTGGCAGCCTAGAGGAGAAACCCAAGGAGTAAATCTATCCTTTTCCCCACTTGCGGCATAACAGCTTCTTCAACTCAGTAAGGTACTTCAGTGTCTGGTCCACAGTTTAAATTAGTCAGGCAGTTTTCTAAAATAGCCTGAACTGTATATCACTCCTCTCAACCTAGCCTCACCTCTGTGATTCTGGGAGAGGGAAAAGGCGGGGTACATTCTTACAGGTCTAATTTCCTACCAGGGTCCTTAGGAACATCAGAGCAGCAGAATGGTAGATAAGTAAAGTACATGTCTTCCCTTCCTCCCCTGGGATTACAGAAAGTCAATTCTTGGCTTCTCTGGGTGAAATGGTATAACACCTTGGGTAGCCTTCTTGATAAGAAAGACAGGCCCTGGCAAGCCTTCCAACCCCCACCACTAATAGGAGGAGTTCAGGTGGAAAGACAACCAGCCCTCATTCCTGCCTCTTCTCAATGGGCACATGCATCCAGTGTGTCTTCTGCTTCCTACCCTCAGGTAAATATTGATCAAGCACCACTACTGTCCAGCCAAGCCAAATACATAGCTTTGGAGACTGACACAGGCATTTTTTTTTTCTGACACATGTGTTTTTATCCCAGGAATGCCAGCTTCTTGGCTTCTTAGCTATGTGACTTTGGGTAAACCACACCTGTAGGTCTCCATTTCCTCATCTGGTTATTTGGATGACAACAGGTGGGTTTTATTAGATGAGACAATGCATGAAAAGGCCTTTGCACACTGTCTGGCAACAAATGTCAGCTACTATCATTATTACAGGAGTAAGTCTTCCCATCCATCTTGAACAGATCTTTCAAATTGCCTCCCAGAAATCCAACACGGAGACTTCTCCTCTATCATTTGTGTGTGCCCTTCCCAATCAGCTTCAAGAAACTTTCCAAATCCTGCTTCTCTGATTGGGTGGGGCAGGGTGGGGAAGGGGAGGGGAAGGGATTCTAAAAAGGATTAGGGCTCAAGTAAGTTAGCCTGTGGCTCACAAAATGAGAATTTCTATAGCAGGAGAAAGTCCAAGACCTTTAGAGGTATGATGTGCTTGGGACCCAGTCACACATGAAGAGGAACTGGATGGAGCTCTGAGAGCAGGGGTCCCTCTGAAAAGCCAAGCTTTTTAGTGCAGGTTTCATCTTACTTTGGTAGATAAGAGTTATACATATTCCTTCTTTCAAGAGCAACTGGCTCCTCATAACAGAAGGAGAGGATAGGAAGAAAGAAGAAAAGACAAAAATGGTATGACATTCCCACAGCTGGACAGAGAAGCTGTCTCACTGATCAAAGCTCACAGAAAAACCTGTAAAACTTTTAGGACCGGGCCTATCCCTAAAGATAGGTATTAACAGTCAGTCAAGCAAAGCTAACAATGCTAGTCAGAAGAGGGAAAGCTTCTCAGGGAGAGGAGAGGAGGAAAAGACTGCCTTCAGACACCTCATGAAATGAACCCAGGGCCCTTCTGGCAGATCCAGATGACAGGGACAAATGTCCTAAGCATCAGAAGCAACCTGTTCTAAGACTGTTAAAACCTTTCTCTAGAGCCCTCATTTATACTAAGGAGAGAGCAAGTGGTATGTCCTTTGAAAACAGAACCCTCATACACTGCTGGTGGGAATGGGAAATCGTGCAGCCATCTTAGAAAAAAGTCTGGCAGCTCCTCAGATAGATAAACAAAGAGTTACCACATGATCCAGTGATTCCACTCCTAGGTATTTACCTAAGAGAAATGAAAACTTATATCCACACAAAAACTTGTCCAACATTCATAACAGCATTATTCAAAGTAGATAAAAAGTAGAAACAACCCAAATGTCTGCCAACTAATACACGGATAAATAAAATGTGGTATATCCCTACAATGCAATGTTATTCAGCAATAAAAAAGAATGAATGCTGATACAGGCTATCACCTAAAACTTGAACACATCATGTTAAGCTAAAGAAGCCAGTTACAAAGGACCACATGAAGCATGATTTCATTTACATGAAATGCCCAGAACAGGCAAATCCGTAGAGACAGAAAGTAGATTAGTGGTTGCCTAGGGCCGGGTGGAATGAAGGGATGTAGAAGCTAAGAAATTCCAGGTTTATTTTTGGTGCAATGAAAATATTCTAAAATTGATAATGGAGATGGGCGCACAGCTCCCGAATATACCAAAAACCACTGGATTATGTACTTTAAATAGGCGAATCGCATGGTATATAATTATATTTCAATAAGGGGATTAGCAGAACGAAAAAAAAAGTTAAGAAAAAAGAAAAAACCCAGCTCCAAAGACAGAACAGGACCAAGGATCATACTTCTCCCTCTATCTCATATAGTCACTCCTGTCATTTATTGGGTGTCTGCTTCAGGCTTAGCTATAGAGCTACACAAAAGGAAAAGACACAGTCCCAGTTATGAGTAGTTCCGACTTAAACAGGCAATTATAATGGGGTGATATGGAGATGAAGACACTGATCAAATCCTAGGGGATTGGAAAGGCATGGGAAGAGTGCTCCTAGAAGAGAAAGCAGCATTTGTAAAGGCTGTGAGGAAAAAAAGAACCATTCAAGAAGCGAAAAGAAATACAGAATGGGGAAGCCAGAATAAGACATGAGGGTGAATGTGGACCAAATCCCGCCGGGAAGGGGAAGGCTGGGAACTCTGCTAAAGTACTCAGGCTTTGTCTTTAATTTAGGCCATGGGAGCCCTTGAAGATTTTAAATGAAGATTAGGCTTTTACATGTCAAGCAGGGCCTTCTGCCTTACCCCACAACTGAAGGCAGGGAGATCCGCTTGGAAGCTGGTGCATGATTCATATGAGATAGAGAGTAGGCAGTCATGGTGGGCAGGTAGAGAACGCCTTCCTCCAAGGGCTAACACAAGGGCTCCACGTTCCCATTTCATGCCTCACTTGCTCCCTGGGCATGTGCACTGTACCCACAAGCAAGGCTTTTAAAATGGGTACCAGAGTCTGGTCTAATCCCCAGGCAAATCCTGACTATGGCTAAAGCAAGAGTGGCCTTCTCTTTATTACAAGACACACGATCAACTGCAGAAGGCCAAGGCCTCCCTTAACCAAGTTCTAACAGTCTCTAAAGGATTGGTTAAACCACCCTGCCCTCCCTGGATTTTAGGCCCATGTGCATATACCAGTAGACACTTGCCCCAACCAAGAGAGCTTGGGGTCTGACCATACCTGGCCCCTTCACCAAAAGACACAGCAACAATGAGTTTGGAAACAGTAAGTCAAAGCCAAGACTCAATGAATCAGAATCTCTGTGATGGGAGAGACAATTTTGTTTCCATACACATGCCCTGGCCCATCACAAAGACACACAAAGACACACACACACGCCTTTTCAACACCCATAATAACCCACAGGCTCTCAAACCCACACATCTGGAGGCAGGTCTACAGTCAGTGGAAATGTTTGCTGAAACTCCCCTTGCATGTTTTTCTGTGCCCAATCAGACACTAAAAGCAAAGGCCTCGGCCGAGTGGGTGGCAGGAAAGCAGAGAAAGCTCTCGCTGGGCTGTCCTGTGGCGGGACTGACCCTCGGGCCTACGTGTGGAACCCGGGGCAGTAGACAGGCTGGCTGGGAGGTGATCCCTGGAGAATTGCTGGGATTATACAAACGCTGAGCTCATGGAAGGCTAATATCCACTCACCCATGATTTCACAGCAGTTGGGCCTCGGCTCTTAACCATAATAATACGGTAGCCTCGAGCTGGGAAAAGGCTCTCAACAAGACCCGGATCTGAGACTTCAGCTCTTCATCCAGGGAGTAAAGGAAATGGGGCCCTTCAGGGCAAGAATAAGCACATCCATAGCCCCAGCTGGACTGGAACACAGGTCAGAAGCCCTAGGTTGCCTTCAGAGAGAACTGAGTGGATAGCACAGTCCAACAGGGATTCTGGGTATAAAGGGAGCAGAGAATGGAGTTTTTAAACCCCAGCTCTACAGAAGCCATAGTAGGATGTCCTTCTCCTTCCCTGGATCTGAGGCCCTGAGATCTTTCTTCAGGAAAACATTTTAGAAAATAAAGGGCTTAAAGGAACTTGACCATTTATATGAAGGACTATAAACCTATTTAAAGTGCTTCTGAACCCGTAATTCCGTGTCGGAATATCTAGCCTGGAGAAAAGATTCTAAATGCGGAAGCAAGCAGGCACAGAATTGACACCAGGGAGAAAGTGGGAATTATCTAAATGCCTTTTAGCAGAGGAACAGCTAAGCTCCTTACGGTAAAGCCGCATGCTCACCGACTAGGAGAGTGCAGACAGTGGAGATTATGAGGCTATGAGAGAACATGGGAAGATGCTGATGACACAGAATTGAAGAAAAATGCAGGACACAAAAGGATATACACAAACAGCATGAGCTCAATTGTGGCTTAATTTTAAGGCAAAGCATCTCAGACCTCTGCACAACAGGCTGGCTTCCAGCGACCTCAGCATTTCCAAGCGAGCCCACAGAGACTATGACCTTGCCTGGAGACCCCAGGGCCCGGGCTCGGGTTTGATTTGGGGTGTGTGGACATTACCAGGGTGGCAGCAGTGGTGGCGGCGGCGGCAGCAGTCACAGCAGGAGTTAGGCCGGCACTCATCTCTCTCTTTCTCTTTCTCTCTCTCTCTAGGAGGTGGAGGGCACAGAAGAGGAGGTAGGTGGAGAGTAAGAAGCAGACCACAGAGAGGAGCTCCTCCTTCAGCTTGCTTTGCTACAAACAGGATTAACAAGTAAAAGCAAAAGGGCCCCACTAGAACAAAAAAAAAAAAAAAAAAAAAGAAGAGACAAGGATGGATGCAAGGGAGAGAGGTAAGGAAGAGAGGCAATGTCAAGGCTATGAAGAAAGGATGGGGGTGGCATTCTGACCCCTCTTGTTCCAGGGCAAAGGCAAATTCCTAAGAAGCTGTCACTCCCCATCATGACATCACAGGGGCACAGGGAAAATGACGTTTCCCAGAACAATGTCCAGGGAGGCAATTCATGAGTCTGTGAGTACCTGTAAGTGCTCTGCCACACTCCCCAGGAGAATGGACCAAGCCACGGATGGGGAGAGAGGAAAACACACAGCAAAGGAAATGACTAGTCACTGGGACAGCACACGAGCTCTGGTGGGACACAGCCACTCCCAGTCTTCCCATAATGCTCCTGGGCCCCCAGGATCCAGAAGGTCCCAGTGCTCAAGGAAGAGGGTGCTGCAGGATAGGACTGGCCCTACCACTTCCGAGCCCCATTCCTGCATACATCAATCTGGGTGCTGACAGCTTCAGGAGAAAAATGGAAGGCAGGGATGGGTGGCAGGGAGGGGATGGTGAATAGACAAGATCAACACAGAAACCAAACCAGTGGGGGCCATAGGCCTGGGCTGCTGTCCTTCTCCACAATGGGAGAGATATGAGTCTGATTCAGTCTAACTCATCTTGGCCTCATGTAGGAACCAGCTACTTGGCCCAGTGACAGAGGTAAGTTGCTGAGGTGTGGTTACTCTCACTGATAGAGGGTACAACGGGCTGTCTCCAAAGCTGGCCATACTTGGTTCCAGACAAGCAGCCTGGAACTACCTCACAACAGTGCACAGACAAAAAGGAAGAGGTAAAAAAAATTCCAAAGCCTAAGAACCCTCAGGCAGGGCGCCCTCTGCTGCACCCTGAGGCTTTCAGACCAAGATTTACCTGTCAGGCATGACAACTGGGCAAGCCTCCCACAAGGGCTTGAGGCTGTTACTCCAAAGCTGCTACTCACCTCTCACAATCCACTGGGACTCGAGATGGTGTTGCCAGATGGATATGGAGCTGTTTCCCAGTGAGGGGAATGACTGTGTTCAGGACTGAACGTGGCAAAGCAAGGCATTCCTTAGGCCTCAGGTCATCGCTGTACAAATTCCAGCTCCGCCACCCAGCCATCATAGGTCCCCGAGCAAGCTGCTTACCTTCGTAAGCTTTTTCTCAGCGGAAACAATGAGTAGCCCTCTGCCTTACTGGGGGGCTGGTAGGGTCAAAATCCAAAGTGAGACCATGAAAGAGGTTCAGTCCAAAGGACCATAAAAGTCTATGACCATCATCAACCACAGGGCTAAAGTAGGTTCTCTGCATTTTTCCTGAAAAGCAAGGTTACCCTGAGGCAATCTCCCAGGCAGCCTGCTCTGTTCAGCAAGGAGGAAGCCTTGGAGGGGGGCCTGGGGAAGGGCTGTGCAGGTTGGTTCCCAAGGCTCATGACCTGCCCTAAGAAAGGAGGCTTCACTTCCAAGAGGAACAGACCTCACCAGAGAGCCAGGAGCAAGGGGTCCTGAGGATGGGTGTTCAGTAAATGGGCAGGAGTCCCACGGAGCAGCTGCTAGCTCCAAACCCTAACTAAGCACTGGACTGTGCGTGGAGCTATGGGGTCAGGGAGGCAGAGGGAAATCAGACCTAATGGGCCTGGGGTCTAGAGGCTGCAGGCCAGGGAGAGCATGTACACATAGAATCCCTCCTCACCCCTCACTAGAAAGCACTGAGTGGCCTGGGAACAGTGGGGAGGAGAAGCTGGCTCCACTCCAAGGCCTCACAGAGCTAACTAAGGTGGGGGTGAGGGTTAAATAGTGGCTAGAAAGAGGAAGGACAGGCACACAGGGCAGAGGGGGCCGCATAAGCAAAGGCACAAGGAGGGGAACACAGTGAAGACAGGGAGTCCAGAGTCTGTGGTATCAAGTGTGTCTAAAGGAGGGCTGAGGAGGAAGTAGCTAGAGATAGGTCATGGGGGGACTTAGATGGTCTCAGATGCCAAGCTTGGCACTTTGGACCCTTGGTTGTAGGCAGTGGGGATACAGGGAAGGGCTTAAAGGGTAACATGGTCAGAACTAGAAAGATCTTAGACAGCTGAGTAAGATCAGAAGCACCAGAGGATACACAAAATCGGACATACCAGTCCTGGCCCCTGACTCAGGACAAAGGGCTGCACGGTTATGACAAACCTACCTGACAGCTGGGCCTCCATTCCTCACCTGTTTGGTAATTTTTATTTACCATTTGGTTAACTTCACAAACATATATATATGGCTTTTACTACCAGGTGGTAACCTGCCTTTCTTTCACTGTAGGTGGTTTTATAGTTTCCTTTCCTCGTTTAAAGTATGAGGAGTTACAGCACCCCTCCCCCACCTGCTATGACATCTTGGTGTACACCTCTGCACCAAAGCCCTGGGGTCGGACTGCAGGTGGGACATTGGTGCCACCAAGCAGCATCCTTGGCTCCAAGAGGGCAGACAGGCCAGAACCCTAATGGGAGGCTTGAACACTGGGGGGTCAGGGCAGGAGGAGAGGTGGAGACCAGAGGACAGACAGCAATTTCAGCTGGTAAAGGCTTCCCTGCTCCCCTCCACCCCACTTACTGTGAGATGCAAATTATTATGGTAATTGGAGGGGCCTAAAGCAAAAGGGAGTGGTTAACATGGACACAGGTAGGGGCCACAGAAGCCCATGGAACCTCACCTCTGTGTGCGGACCTTGAAACACAACCCTACTCAGAAGAAGCTGCTGGGTTTGACATGGTCCCTAAGTCCCCTGAGATTCTGTTTCGTGTGACTACCCACTATCCTCTGACCCCATGGAGCCCATACAAATGGGAGGGATGGTCTTGAGGCTGGTACTCAGTAGAGGTGAAGCAGGAGGCAGGGAGAGCAGTAAAGAGTTCATCACTAGAGCACTGGGCAAGGAAACAGGAAGAAAGGAGGGGTAAGAGGGGAGAAGGAACGCAAATCATAGCAATAACAGTTAGTGTTTACTGAGGGTTTGCCCTGTACCAGGTGCTTTACAGGCCCCACGTGCAAATACCAAAACCTCTCCCTCCCGCCGACGAGGAAAGAGAGGTCTGAAGAATTTGAGCCTATGGTCACAGCGTGGGGAAGTGGCAGAGCTGGAACCCAGGCAATCCAAGCCTGAAGCTCACCCCCAGCCCTTCTACCCAGCTGGGAGAAAGACTGAGGAAGGGACCAGATGGCCCAAAGGACAGAGTGAGTGCAGGTGCAGTGAGAGGGCACTAGGTGACAGGGACTGGGCTGCAGCTGCAGCCTTCCTGTCATGTATGTGACCTCCTACTGCTCCTTTCCCCTCTCTGAGCCTCATTTCCTCAGGGGTACAAGAGAGTAGATGTTTTCATACTACCTGGCCTCGGGGGATCAGGCAGATCCCAGCAAAGACTGAAGGGGAAGCGGGGAGGTGTGGGGTTCAGGATGGGAACACTGTCTCCAGTTCACATAGAATAGCCGCCACAGTGACCTGCTGTTGCTGGGGGTACTGCATAGCATTTCCATGGGGCAGGAGGTTCTGTTCTCCAAAACCTGTTTGAGAACCTTTGGGATGGATGTCTCAGAGGCCCCTCCTACTTCAAGCATTCTTTCTCTCTCATCTTAAATGGGGCAGGCGGGGTGTCTGAGGCAGGGAGACAACGGGAGGCTTGAATGCCTATTTACAGGAAGGTCAAAGCCAGATGCTACCAACTCCCTTTCTTCCTCTTCTTTATATAACAGCAAAAGAGAACAGAGGAAATTCCTAATTTGTAGGTGGGGCATGCTCCAAATGTTTCTTCTTCTGCGTCTTTTCAAGGATTAGGTTTCCTCTCACCACTTTATTACATGCACTTTACGGATATCATACAGATGATTTTCTTTACCGGAAAGGCAGAGCAAACTTCAAGTTTCTTCATGATTCAGTTATCTGGAAGTCAGATCATACTTTCCCAAAGAAATCATCAGGGTAGAGTTGGAGCAGAATAAATAAGATTAGCTGGGGGAGAGAGAGATAAGGAGGAAAAGATTTTCCTGAGGTGGAAAGTTAACCTTTAGAAAAGAAGGAAAAGATGGAGAAGCAAAAAAGACATGGAAGGGGGGTGGTGAGATAATGATACTGAAAAGACTAGAAGGGAAAGAAGATGTAAATATGTTTGGAAAGCTAAAAATAAAATATTTCCAACGTTAAACTGCAAGTGGGAAGAGACTGGGGGGTGGTGGTCTCAGTTCCTAGGGAAGTAAAGAGGTAGGTGGGGCAGGGGAATAGGGTTGAGGGGAAGGAGGGAGGTATTGGTTTAGGCCTGCTTTCCCCAAAGTGTAATTCAAAGAACATTCATTGCTCGAGATGGTTCTTAGAAAACAGATCTCCAGCCAGCCAAGCTCAGAAAATACCCGCTGCTGAGTTGCTTTGGAGGCTGTAACATACACCAGCACACTAAAGGTTCTACAGGAAGGAGGCCTGCTTCCCGTTGTTCCATCCAGCATTTCTCAAACACACGTGGCCTCAGAGCTCCACTGCAGAAAGTGCACCTTGGAAGAAGCCCCATCTTACGCAGTGGCCAGTGTGAGCCAGCACGGCGGTGCCACCGGCCAAGCTGGCTTGCTTGGTTGTTCTGCCAGCTTGGACTGGGGCAGGCAGAAGCATCTAGCTGGTATAACATTTTCAGAAACCTGTTGTGTAAAACCTGGGAAACATCTATACAAATTCTGTCATAGGAATTTAGGAACATGGCTAAATTTCACTGGTCCAATATTTGTTTTGACTTTATAATTGAATGGGGCAGTCTCCCATTCTCCTAAAATACAACCTATCTCTACCTTAGCATCCTTCCCTCCAGTCTTCCTTGACCTGGGTCACCTAAATTAAAAAACTCAGCATCACCACGAATTCTTTTACCCTCCTTACTCAAGTATATATTTTAATCTAATTTATATGCTATCTAGCCCACAGCTGTCTATCTTGTGTGCAGGCAGATTGGGGGAGGCCATCAAATGCTTTGTGTAGTAAGCTCTGACAACACTGTTGTCTATAGTTTGTCACTCATCTACTGGTATAGTAACCGTTGAAGAGAGGAAGGCAATGCAGCTGGCATGGCTTATTTTTGGTGATCCCTACTGGCTCCTGGCAATGATGGCTTCCTCTTCTAGGTACTCACTGCCATTGCTTTAATAATGTTTCTGAATCTTGCCACGATCAACATGTGTTCATTGGCATCAGACAAATGTTCCTTGATGACAGGGGTTTTCTTGAACAAATACTGGTTGGATTAAAGTGGCTTGGATTTTATAAGGCATTTACCTATTCTCTCTCACATTCTCAAGTATTCTTCTAAGATGATCCACAACTGTCTGGCTGTCTTGCTTGCAGATTTTCTCAGGGCCTTGGTCTATGGCCCATTTGGTCAGGGGACTTAAAGAGCCTTGAGGGGTTTGCCTACCACCTACTCCCCCACCTTGAACTTCAGTTCCCTTTTAGCAGGGCTGTTCTGCTCTTCCCTACCTGACAGACTCAGCTCCTACACCTGGCCCTATCTCCTCTGCTGCTTTCCTATCCCTGTGGTCAACTTTATCACTGGGAATATGCATAACTTCTTTCTGCATTAAAGCCCCTGTTCACTGGCTCCAGCTGAGATGCCCAGGTGTCCCTCCAGGCCTTAGAATGTAGTCTGATACCCTGGTTCTTCTAGGCCACTCACTGCTCTTGCCTTCCTCTGAGTTTCCAAAGCATTTGGCAGCCACCATCTAATCACATGCTATTTGGGACTATTAACAAATTATTCTCTAGAAGGGTCCCACTTGCCACTGTGGGGAAGAAAGCTTCTAGACAGACAGAACTGGGTGGGACCTTACTTCTTTAGAATCTCTCTGCAGCACAATGTCATGGCAGTGCTTGGAAATGTTCGATGGACACACTGCTATTTCCAACTTCCCTCTGGTCCCAGGAAGGCAAACAAAAGCCCTCTACTTTTACGGAAGCTGTCAACTACCAACACTTTAACTACCTCAAGCAGCTCCAGAATTTATCTTGAAATGGACAGTGAGTCTTTTAGAATGGGTATACTGTCCTCTTCAGATGAATTTCAATGAACTTTAGTGTACAGACAGGGTAAATGTGTTATTCCACCTAGTAAGTTATAAAATCATGAATTTAGGTATTTATAATAAACTCAAAACACCAAAGTTACACTCTTAGAAAAATAATAGTGCTTCTCAAACAAACTGGAAATCAGCAAAGTTATTTTTTAAAAACTACATTCTAGATCAATCTGATTCTCCAGGTCATGCTGATAAAGGCTAACATGTCTTCCACATTAGTTTCCTAAGCATGGCTAAGCTCAACACACACAAATCAGACATGCAGTGAGCAGCTCTCTTTTCTCAGACCCAGCCCAGTGCACATGATGCTCAGTGGCCTAAAAATTCAATTTCCCCAGCCATTTTGCTGGGGGATGGCATTCAGGCCTGATCTAAGGGTGCTATCTCCAGCAGGTGTCCCAGAAGATACATTGGACTGGATAATTTCGAAGCTGCCTAAAACTCTGACATTTAAATGGGTGTTTTTATCTTTTTTTTTTTTTTAAGAAAAATACACAACTACCCAAGGATGGGAAATAATCCATGCTCTACTTTGGGAGAATGAGGATTGTCGTGTTTCTCTCAATTTTGCTGAAAGTGCACTTGCAGCAAAAAGAAAACAAAATACCCCAGCAAGCAAATACCCTTGCCCAAAGAGCAGACAGCGACAAGCAAGTTGTATGGTATCTGGTTTATCTGCATTGCCTAAGGAGGGTAAGGCTGGCGGGGTTATAAAATGTCACATGTCTAGTATCGGTTTCTTTCTCTCACCCCTCATTACTCGCATATTCCCTCCCTCACACCGTCTTCCCAGACCTCACCTGGTTGATAACATAGATGCCGTAGTCTAACTGCTGACGCTGTAGGATTGGGTGCAAGTAATACAGCCAGTACTTGAGGTGTTCCTGCCGGTTACGGAATGGAATAACGATGGCCACCTTGTGGGGAGAGATGCAGTTCTTGGGGGTATAGCGGCCGCCCACCTTCACCTCTGGGTTCTGTTTCTCCACAAGCTTCAGGTCCACAGGCATGTTAAACTCGATCACCATGGGGCCGACTACAGAGGTGGAAGGAAGGAGAAGTTAGCAAGCTACAGTGTTCCCCCAGGCCACAGTCTCAGGAGACATATCCTCCTGGGAGGCAGTGTGGCTACGAAAAAGGCACTTATGTCCAGCACTAGGATGACCAACCATCCCAGGAAACCCCTCAGGCCCAGGCAAAGCTGGACAGCTGGTCACCCTATGAAGCACACATCTGCCCAGGACCCACTCCCCTGAGATTCTAGGTTTCTCAGCTCTAACTGGAAAGGGAGTGACTGCTGCTAACACTTCCTGAAAGGTTGTTTTAAGGATCAGAAAATGCATGAGAAAGCACTTTCTCAGAAATCCTGAGGTGAAGACCTATCTTTGCCACCTCCCAGCTGTGTGGCCTTGCACAAATGATGTCCATCAACTCTCTGAACCTAGTCTAGTTGGAAAAAGGGGTGTGTGTGTCTGTGTATGTGTGTCAGGGAGGATGGTGTTGTGGAAATCAGCCTCAAATCGGAAGGTAGTAAGGAGTAGTATGAGGAACCCATGTCTCAGGAAGACACCTGATGCACAGATTTTAAAAAACTCCAGGGGTAGGGACTGGAGGAACTGAGACCTAGAGCAAACTACAGGATGATGAGAAACAGCTGAAAAGAACACCAAAGAAGGATGCTTAGTAGTAAGTATCGGTGGTAGAATAACAAAGGAGATGAGGAAGGGAGAGAAAGTTAGAGAGGACCACCAAGTTTCTATCCTGGAAGAATACGGTTCCAGATGAGAGAAGTAAATTAGTAAGAGAACTCTTGACTTAGAAGAAAAATTGATGATGTGGATTGTGGATTCTGAGGTACTGATAGGGTAGTAGTAGTAGTGGGAGAGGTCAATATCCAGATACAGACATGGAAATCCTTGTTTCCTAAGGTGGAGCTAGGAGAGGACTCCACTCCTCAGCTGGGGACTGACCCTCATGTGGCATGCACAGTGGAGGGCAGGGAAAAGATGACAGGCCCAGGAATACACAGGAAACTGGGGACAGAGTCAATACTCAAACCCAGGGCACCTGGGTGATTAGGCGTCTGCCTTTGGCTCAGGTTATGATCCTGGGGTCCTGGGGTTGAGTTGTGAGTTAGGCTCCCTGCTCAGCAGGGAGACTACTTCCTCTCCCTCTGCCTCTGTCCCTCCCCCCACGTTCGTGTTCTCTCTCTCAAATAAATAAATAAAATCTAAAAATACAAAAAACAAAAAACAAAAAAACTCAAACCTAGAGCCCTAGTATTCCCTGTAGGCCAGATTTCTCCAACCAGGTTCCAGGAAACAATAATTCCTGTAAGATGCTCAATGGAAGAACATGTCACCTGGTCAAATAAGCATACTCAATCTTAAGGCACACCAAAGGCTCTGAGAAGTTGTGCAGTCAAGAAACCCCCTTCACTTTATATAACCCACCATTTCCCAAACTTCTTTGGCCATAGAACCACTCGACCAGGGAACACATTTTGAGAACTGTTACTCTAGTGTAACGAGCTTGACCTGTGAAGCCAACTAGCCATGAGAACAAAGGCGACTACAGAATAGAGGTGGGAATGCTGACCACACACTGGGAGCAAGCACGCCTGAAACATGCTGGTGAGACCCACCCAAGGCCCACCACACATCACTCCTTTGCCCTATTTGTTCATCAGTAACATGTGACGCTCCAAGCACCCCTTGTGCCCAGAAATCACTCACCCTCTTGAAACGAGCCCCAGAAAAGGAAGTTGTGATTCTTGCTCCTCTTGCTTGTCAGCAGGTGAAGACTCCCCATTTCCTCCTCCTCAGCATCCCCTAGTACTTCTTACACCCTCCCTCCCTCCAACGCTGACTCAGTTCCATCATCACTGGACCCATTCCCACCCATTTATTTTCTTCTGAGATGTAGATCTGATCATATCACTTTCCTGATTACAAAAACAAAACAAAACAAACAAACAAAAAATTCTGATGGCTCAGAGGGCCTGCGGTCTTTGACAAGGAAGGCTAAACCTCTCAGTTTGGCAACAAGGCCCTTCAGTCAGCTCTACTTCCATCCCCATTCCAATAAACCGTGCCTACGTCCATACTTGTCTCCCTGCCAGAAATGCCCTCCCCTCTTTCTTCTAACAACAGACTTTTGCATTTAAAGACAGACCGGAACCTTAAAATTAATAATAAGCCTCAGTCTGCCTTCATCCTTTTGCTCCCTTCATTACCAGAGCTCAGAAAGCAGACGCCCTGGCGCAGGGGCACAGAGGCCTCATAGATTAGTCCCTCACACAACTGACCCAGTTCCAACTCCTCAGGATGCCCTCGGGTGAGTAGGTACTATGCTCCAGGACTAAGTAAGAGGTCACCTGAACCAGTTTTTCTCAAACCCATCCTTCAGAATCATGTGAGGCAATTTGTAGAAAATATGGAATCTCAGGATGCTCCACTGGGGAATGACTTGGCCAATTTGCGGACGGAGCTAAATCACAAGGAGCCCAGGTGACTGGACAATGGGGAGCTGAACCTCTCATCTTCGTGAGCTTTGGGGCTTTCATGGAGGTAGCCCTTCCCCATAAGGTCCATTAGGCCTGGGCTGCTTGACCCCAGCAAAGCTTCTGGGAGGCCCTGCAGCCCAGTGCACTTGTGAAAAACATGAAAAGATCGTCACTGGGCTCTTCTCACTTCAGAGGGCCCCACAACATCTGCAACCCCGCCCCCAACTCCCTGTACCCCACCCTACCTCTAGTTCTGAAGATGCTGCTAAACATAACTCCATTTTCGGGAACCCAACAGGCATCTGGACTCTCACCCTACTGACTTGCTCATACCTTCTGAAACCAACCCAGAAGACAGGAATTCACAATTGGTCTGCCCAACCTCCTGAGAGCAGACACCTGTGGACTGGAAAGCATCTTAGTTTTGCCTGTTGGGGGGTTCCAAAATGGCAGTCCTGAGGTAGAGTTTCCTAGGTAGGAGAAAGGCTGCCTGAGCCCTGGTTGAGCTCCACTAGTGACTTGCTGGATGGTCTCTGGGCAAGTGCCACCCACTCTCAAGATACTGGTTTCCCATCTGGAGATTGCAGGGACTGGAATCCAACCAGCACCAAATGAACTCTTATCTTATTCAACACCCCACCCCATCATCACCTATAGCCAAACCTGCCTCTTCTCCAGAGTTTCCTCGGCAACTGACACCATTATCCATCGATTCTGGGAGCTGACAACCTAGGTGATCCATCTTCTACTCTCCCACCCCTTCCTGCCCAGTACTTCCTGGGCACCTGTGTGAGACTGTGTGCCCAGTGGGGGAGGGGAGTGACAGACGGCAATTCCTGACCTCAAGGAGCTCCCTGATGAGGGTGTGGCAGAACCTAAGTGAAAACTACCCTGATTTAAAGCTGTCTAAGAGAATCACTCCTCTAAAGGCTTCCGCGGGGCTTTATTACTGAACAGCCTCTTCTCAGATTCTTGGTCCTCTCTGGGCCCTTCTCACAACCCCCATCATGTCTGTGACACACCAAGAGCACCGCAATCCCCAGTCCTGCTCTCCATGGCAATCCGTGCCCCACCTGCTTTCTCTGACGCGTCCATAGCCCCGAGAGCCCTGGGGCTCACTCCTGAGCTGGGTCAGCCCTCAGCAGCGGGGGCTGCAGATCTGGAGCCAAATGCTTCCTGGGTCCAGTGCCAGTCAGGAGGCCTCCCCGAGGGCCCTGCACACCCCTGCCATGCTGCAGATGCCGCCCTCCACGGCCTGCTGGCGCTGTCCCAACAAGAAAATCCAGAGAGCTCAGGCTCCAGGAGGGCAGTGGCCAGCTCTGCCCAGAACCACAGCAAACTGCTATCAGATCTCAGAGTCACTGCCAGGGGCCTCCGAGAGAAGCAAGGGGAGGAGGCTGAGGACTGAGGGCTTCATGACAGTCCTCACACTGAGCCAAGGCTCCCTTGCTGTGCGGCGCATGGCGTGTGCTACCATGGGCCCTAGGCCCTGCTGGGCTGGCTTGTGTGTTTTCTTGGCTCTAGGAGCTGGAAGCAGGGTTACGTAAGCAGCTGAGCAGATGTGAGCCTGTCCCTGGCTCCCCCAGCTAAAGCCCCGCCACGTGGGCCTCTCGGCTGGGAGTCCAGGTCACGGCCTTGCGTGTAAGGCGCTCAATCACTTCAATGTGTGAGCTCGACTCAGACAAATTCCACTGCTCCCTTGCCCGGCACAGCAAACCCAAACACACACATGCCCCTCCATCAAAGCCCGGCTCATCTAGAGCCAGGCCAACAAGGACTCCCCGTCTCACTTTCGTGCTGGCTGAGCCACTAGTTCATTCTTGTCCTCAGCAAAACAGGCTGGAACATCTAGTCACCACTTCCCAGCTGACCGGCCAGTGGCTCAGGATATGATCTCTGACTTGATGCTGGGTTGTGACAATGTTTCACCAGCCTGCCACGAATGGGTAAAAGTAAAGACCATGCACACTGTTCTTCATTAAGCTAAATGTAACCAATGTATCAGAATACCCTTTCTTCCAAAGTCAAGTGCTTCTCACTCTAAATGTTAAAATGTCCTTTTGTGAAATAATCATGGTGGATTTTGAGACTCAACTGATTTATTTTAATTTTAATTTGTAAAAAAATCCATACTTGACAGCCAAGGATCTGGCCCTGAAGTTTCTTTGGCAAATTTCCTGGGTGATGAAACTGAAACACATGGAAACTGTGAGACTATAGGCAGTACCCAGAACTCTGTGGTCCTCAAGTTGGGGTGCCAGCATGTCTTCCTTGGCCAGGCCTCAGCCCCAACAGTGTGACACAGTGCCTCTTCAAGCTCTCTCCCCCTCAACCACAGAGCTCATATGGGTAGGCCATTTTTCTCTGTACCAATCTTCTGAAGGACAGACAGGCACTGGATGACAGGTCCTACCAAATCCCCCAGCTTGAGGTGACAGCTGTCTGCAGTCGGCCCGTGAACTCATGGTACCCCTTGTGACCCCTCAGACTAGAACTGAGAAGCACCATCTACTGCCCAGAGCCAGGTTGCTAGGTGCCAGGGAGGCAGCAGCAGAGCTGGGTTAAGAAGAGCTCTTTGCTCTTGGAGGGAAGGGAGACCAGCAAACAAAGGTGAGGGTAACAGTGCTGAGAACAGCCAAAATGGCACAAAGGAAGGGGTGTCCATTCTCATGCCAGAGAAGAGAGTCAAGGAAACCTTTGCACAGAAGCAGCTCCTCTCAGAGAGAACTCATCAGGCAAGAGTTGTGGCCACTTGGCTGCCATGGACACAGAGTATACCAACAAATCTTACCTGAGTGGAGAGCACACAACTATGATACAAGCAACTAAGAGGCTTTCAATACACTTCCAGGAAACTTGATGTAAGAGCAGGGGACAGAGAGTCACCAGAAGGGACTTCTCAAATCTCATGTTAACCATTACTTATCAAATTTTAAAATCTAGCTCACCAAGGCTTCGAAAGTATTGGAAATGATTTATTTCTTAAACCAGATGTTCATGGTATTTTTCTTTATACCTTTGCATCTATCTTTAAAATTAAACAATAACTATTTTAAAATATAAACCAAGAAAAGAAGTATAACCCCCTCTTTCATCCCATTCCCAATAAGCAAGCGTCTTCCAAAATAAAGATTTCAAAACATACAATTCAGTGACCAGAAAAGAGGAATAATGTAGGGTTGATGCTAACTCAATATGTTTCAAGCATACTGTATGCTCAACACAATTTCAACACCAACTGTTCTTTCTGCCAACTTACCATCTAAGCCACTATTAGACCCCAGAGACGGAAACACTTTTTCGACAGGAAGCAGAGCACATTTGTGGTCTCAGAACCCTGCATTTGGGGGCACAGAAAAAAACAAAGTATTTGCTCAAAAAATAAAAGAGCCTGCCAGAGGAGGTCTACAGAGCATAGCCCAGGTGGCCAAGAGGAAGCTGGACTAATCGAGAACAGGGGCATCCATTACTTCTCTATCTATGCTTAGAAGTGGCCCTGCCATATGCTTGAACCACCACACTTGGTAGATCTTCCAAAATATCACCTGAAAGTGACCTGGCCACCAATGAACCATCCACGTCAGTGAAACTGCCCTTTCTTGCACTCTGCTCTCTCTCCCCATTAAATCTTCAAACAAAGGCCAAGTACTCTTTTTAATTCTATTTTTAAAGTTATTTGTTTTAGTAATCTCTTCACCCAGCATGGGGCTCACGACCCTGAGATCAGGAGTTGCATGCTCTTCTGACTGAGCCTGCCAGGCGCCCCAAGGCCAAGTCCTCTTATTTGCTACTGCACTGGCTTTCAAAATGCTGGTGAGGTTTCCTTCTACTGCAGAGGTTCAGACTGTGGAGTGCAAGAGCAATCATTTGGGAAAGCACATGAAACTGCAGATTCCTGGCTTTTACTCCCCAGAGTGCCCCATTTGGTAATTCTGGGACCAAGGCCCAGGACTCTGCATTTTAACAGCATTTTAGATAACTTTCATGTGTGTCCCTGGACTATACTTTGAATGGTGGTTTACAGGTTCACTCACTAACCTCCACCTCCCTCCCACCCCCATGAAGGTCTTTAAGAGTGGGTACCAAGAAGGGTGCCCCAGTGGCTCAGCCAGTTAGGTGTCTGAGGCTTGATTTCAGCTCAGGTCATCTCAGGGTTGTTACCCTGCATTGGGCTCTGTGCTCAGTGTGGAGTCTGCCTGAGGATTCTTTCTCTCCCCCTCCCCCACTATTCACGTGCTTGTGTGTGCATGCCTGCATATGCACTCTATCTCTCTCCCACTCACTCTCTAAAAAGATTTTTTTTAATAAAAAAATAAAAATAAAAAAAAGAGTGTGTACCAAGAAAAACAATCTATACTCAGGAACTACTGTACATTTCTGCTCTCTGACAGTACTTAGAATGTGCTTCGCTTTTGGCTTTTGCAAAGGGACAGATGTAATAACTATGTTGGGCTACAAGGTATGAATATCTACATTTTAACTCTTCCCCAGTCTTTAACTTTCTAAGTCACATTTTCTCTTTTTCTGATTTTATTTATATCTGTCTTTTTTACAGTATGTATCCTTAAAAGCTACATCAAAAACCTTTGTGAGAGAGGTAAGGTAACAATCCTTCAAAGTTCAAACCAAATGTCCCCTCTTCAAAGCTTTCCCTAAGCCCCTGACACGAACTGGTCCCTGCTCTGCATGCCAGAGGGAACTCCATGTAAAGTTTACAAACTTTACAAATCAACACAACAAACTTTACAAGCCTACACTAGAGCTCTTTGAGGTGAGGGGCCAGTCTATCTACCTGCTCCCTCTATCAGACCCTCTTCTCCTTGAGGGCAAGTGTTGTGTCCCATTCTTTTCTGTCCTTGGGACAGTATCTGGTAGAGTAGGGTCCACAAATGTATCCTGACCCACACAGCACTTGTTCAACTGTGGGTTAAGAACCAGAACTAACAGGGCGGGGAACCATCTGGCGTTTGATGTTTGAGAATCTAGATTGTTGTCCTAATTATACATCTATTACCAAGGCAGCCAAGCCCAAAAACACTCTCCTTCCTAGGCTCTAAATATGCCTTTTTTTTTTTAAAGATATTATTTATTTATCAGAGAGAGAGAAAGAAGGCACAAGCAGGGGGAGCAGAGTCAGAGGGAGAAGCAGGCTCCCCACTGAGCAGGGAGCTGGATGAGGACTCCTGGATGAGGACTCAATCCCAGGCCCCTGGGACCATGACCTGAGCCAAAAGCAGACACTTAACTGACTGAGCCATCCAGGCGCCCCTAAATATGCCTTTTTGTGTTCAGGTATAGCAACTGATTTGTGATCTAGAGACAAAGCCCCCACCCTCAACTTTAAAATGAGTTTCCTCCGGGTTCTAGGCCTATAATTTGAGACTTTGTGGCAGTCGACAGCCTAACCTAATGAAAACACTGCATTTCTCATCTAAACCTCACACAGCCACATGAAACAGGCTCTTCACCAAATACCATTTGTTCCTTGAGAGAATAACTCTAAAACTCAGTCTGATGTGGGTCATAAAATCACCAGAAAAGCCTTGAGTGGTCACTCAGTCCAGGATTCTGTCACCAAGAGTACCAAGGCCTAAAGCTAAGGTAACAAAGCCAAAGTCAGATTCCACCACCTTGAAGGGTCCGGATCTACCTCAAACCAGAACCCTGAAGAGTTCTGGCAGATCAAGGCTGGAGGGACCTTAAGAATTATGTTTCAGGGGTGCCTGCTTGACTCAGATGGTACAGCATGTGACTCCTGATCTCAGAGTTGTGAGTTCAAGCCCCACGTAAAGCTTGAAAAAGTAAAATAAAATAGGGCGCCTGGGTGGCTCCATCAGTTAAGTGTCTGCCTTTGGCTCAGGTTATGATCCCAGGGTCCTGGGATCGAGTCCCACATCGGGCTCCCTGCTCAGCAGGGAGTCTGCTTCTCCCTCTCTCCCTCGGCCGCTCCCGCTGCTTGTGCTCCTTCCCTCTTTCCCTCTGTCAAATAAATAAATAGATTTTTCCTAAAAAATAAAATAAAAGAGAGGAAAAACAAATAAAAAGGTAGAAAAAAAATTTTTTAAAGGATTCTATTTCAGCCCCAGGGCTGTGCATGAGGGAAAATGAAGGACAGAGGAATTGAGGCTTTCTCAGGACACTTCTGGATTGGGGTGGGGGGGGGGGAGGCCATCTTTAAGAGAATGTCAAAAAATTCCAGGTAAAGGCCCTAGTTGAAAAGGTAAATGTCCATAAAAGGCTAAGCTGTGGAGACAAAAGTGGTTGCCTGGAGCCAGGGTTTAGAAAGAACATTAAGGGCACCTGGGTGGTTCAGTCATTAAGAGTCTGCCTTTGGCTCAGGTTATGATCCTAGGGTTCCGGAATCAAGACCCACATCGGGCTCCCTGCTTAGTAGGAAGCCTGCTTCTCCCTCTCTCCCTGCTCTGTCTCTCTCTCTGTCAAATAAATAAAATCTTAAAAATAAAAATAAAAAACAAAAAGGTAAATGTCCACAAAAGGCTAAGCTGTAGAAACAAAAGTGGTTGCCTGGAGCTAGGGTTTAGAAAGGAGATTAAGGTGGCTCAGGTAGGTTGACTGTGGATCAGGCCATGATCCATCAGGGTCCTGGGATCAAGTCCCGCATCTGGTTCCCTGCTCAGCAAAGAGACTGCTTCTCCCCCTCCCTCTGCCTGCCGCTCCCACTGCTTGTGCTCTCTCTCTCTAACAGATAAATACAATCTTAAAAAAAAAAAAAAGTCATACTTATCTTCCCCTCATTAACTCGTTAGGGTTCTGCTGTTCATGGATGTATCTTCACGTTGGACAGCAAGTCACAGCACACACGTCCCTCTGCTCTCTCTCTGCTGTGCCCACCAACACTGTCTCAGAACCCTTCTTAATCTAGGGTTCCAGGGAACCACCAAGGTGGCATAAAATTGAATCTTACTTGACTTGATTGATCTAAACCCTTCTCAAGCACATTTCTATACCATACATGGCCACGGATGTGGAATTCAGTGGGGCAGGAGAAGCAAGGAAAGAGCACTGGGAAACCTCGAGGAGGCCCCAGAACTGAGGGTGTGATGGTACACTTCTGTCCTGGCGTGACCCAAGGAGAAAGTTTTTATCCACAGTGAAACCACAGAGATTGAAGGCCCTGAGGTCAAGAAACTGTGCTGGGGACCACAGACTTTTAAAGCCCAGTAAACAGGCTTCCCAGTGTTGTCCTCCAGGGAAAATCCATCCCAGGAGGAATTTCTGTTTCATTTGGTCCTGGCCCAAAGGCAGATTTTCTCCTCACTCAGCTCTTCTCCCTCTGGCTTCCCTCCCTGCCTTCCTCCCTCCCTCCGCTGGAATTTGTGGAAATTCTGGAAACTGTTCCTGCCCACAGTTATCACTACCAGGAAAGGCTTGGGAAACCAACTTGCCTGGGAATTCTGTTAGCTCCAGGAAGATCTTGGGGCATCTCTCTCATTTTAGAAATAGAGCACTTCTGCAAGAGAGGATAAGAGCTTCTCAGAAAGAATTAGAATGATTTAGTCCCGGTGTTTTATTTTACAATCTCGCCCTCCAAACAGAGGCTGTCTTCCTGCCTCATTTGGGACCTCGACTCTCAGCCCAGAGCCAGTCACCAGCAGGTAGCCCAAAGCCTGCCACTTGAAGACTCCAGGCCTATGATGGTAGGAGCTACACCTGCTTCCGTTCCTCTCCTAGTTACTTTCCCCTCCTCGGGAAAGAACACTTTGCTCTGCACCTTCCTAGGCCATTTGTTAGATAAGATATGAAAATCTGACACACAGGTGTACAGGAACCAAATTCAGTTTCTGAGGGAAGCTGCACACCAGGAAGAGGCTCAAATCCCTGCTCTACCTCTGAAAAGCCACAGGCAGGTTTCATGACCTCTGCACATTTTCAGTGGTAGCACTGTGCCTAACACAGACTAGGCCCACAACATATGTTTGCTGAATATATATATGACTAATACTTACACGCAGGCCTCACACTCTAAGAGATAAAGTCATTCTTAATACAACTCAGTAAGAGGTTAAGTCATCATAAAGACCATTTGTTGAAGAGAATCAACTGAGTTCAGCTAAACTAGCACAACCAAAATGCAGAGGAACGAAGAGTATTGACATAATTATAAAGAAAGAAGTGCTGGTGAGAGACTGTACAAAGAGGAAACAAAGGGTCTGTGCAATAAATTGCACAGGCAAATGAACAGATAGATGACAGATTCAACATGGATGGACCTTAAAAACAAGGGTGAGGGGGGCGCCTGGGTGGCTCAGTTGTTAAGCATCTGCCTTCAGCTCGGGTCATGATCCCAGGGTCCTGGGATCGAGCCCCACATCAGGCTCCCTGCTCAGTGGAGAGCCTGCTTCTCCCTCTCCCATTCCCCTTGCTTGTGTTCCCTCTTTCGCTGTGTCTCTCTCTGTCAAATAAATACATTAAAAAAACTCTTAAAAAAAAAAAAAACAAGGGTGAAGGGCACCTGGGTGGCTCAGTCAGTTAAGCATCCGACTCTTGGTTTGGGCTCAGGTCATGATCTCAGGGTCCTGGGATCAAGCCCCGTGTGGGGCTCCCCACTCAGTGGGGAGTCTGCTTGGGATTCTCTCTTCTCCCTTTGCCCCTGTCCCCACTCCTGTGCAAAGATTTCGGAGTGCTCACTCTCAAATGAATAAATATATTTTAACAAAACAAAACAAAAACAAAAACAAGGGTAAATGCCTAGGGCCCAGTTCTTGGTTTCTAAATACCGTTCTCTATTAAAAAGAACTAGAGGGGCACCTGGGTGGCTCAGTTGGTTAAGCGACTGCCTTCGGCTCAGGTCATGATCCTGGAGTCCCAAGATCGTGTCCCGCATTGGGCTCCCTGCTCAGCAGGGAGTCTGCTTCTCCCGCTGACCTCTCTCCTCTCATGCTCTCTCTCTCTCTCTCTCTCTCAAATAAATAAATAAAATCTTTAAAAATAAAAAAATTTAAAAATTTAAAAAAATAAAAAGAACTAGAGCTTGTTGGAGAAGTTGCTGATTACAGGGCTGAGTCAGGGAATGAACAAGAAGGCCCTATATCATCTCGCTGTGCCTAAAAGAAAGTGCTCAAAGAATGAAAGGATATGTCAAAAAGACACAGGAGCCACCCTGAAGGGGACCTCACCAGCCAAATCTGGGATGATCTAAGCATCAAAATAATGATAGTAAAGGATTATGAGCTATTGAATAAAGTTAAGAATCCACAAGTTTGCACTGATACATGAATTAATGGGGGAGAAGGAAAAACACCAACTAATAAACACAGAAGGAATGACAGAATGGGATCACCAACTACCATATCAAGAACTGATTCAGGGAAGAATCATCAATAGATGCTAAAACCAAGTGGCTGAATGTTTGAAGAATAACTGGATATTTACATAATCTCAAGCAAATTTCTGTAAGTATTTCTTAATTAAAGGGGGTAAAATAGTAAACTTCATAATAGAGAACTAGCAAACACCACCATAATGAAATGAGCAAAGTTCACATTGCCAGTAAGAAACAAATTGATGGCAGGTGTCTCCAGACATGATGCACTAAAAAGAACTCAGAATCACTTGAATGGTATTCTTGTCAGAAACGTATAGACCGAACCTCATCACAAGGAAACATCAGACAGACCCAAATTGAAGGTCCTTCTACGAAATGACTAGCCTATACCCTTCAACAATGTCAGTATCATATAACAGAAAGAATCAGGCATTGTACCAGATTAAGAGACTAAAGAGACATGACAACTGAATACAACGCATGGTATTCAATAAGGACATTCTTGGGGGAGAATTAACAAAAATCTTCATAAGGTCTGCAATGAGACAACAGGAATTTTTCTAGATTGATTTCCTGATTTTGATCAGTATACTATGGTTTTACAAAAAATTATTGTTTTTAGGATATACATGTTGAATATTTAGTGATAAAGGGGCATAGTTCATTATCTATCACACACATATGTACATGAATAGAGAGAAAGAAGAGGGGGAAAAAAGGCAATTTAGTGAAAGGTTAACATTTGGGGAACTTAGGGAATCCCAGAGGATATCCAGAAATTCTCTGTAAAATTCTAGCAACTTTTCTACAAGTTTGAAGTTATGTCAGGCTTTTTAAAAATTAAAACAAAAACAGAAGAGGGCAAAAAAAAATTAGAATCAGAATAAACTATAGAATAATACCACTTACATAAGTTAAAAATACAGGTACAGCCAACAGGCACATAAAAAGATGCTAAATATCACTCATCATCATGGAAATACAAATCAAAATGACAATGAGATACCATCCCACATCTGTTAGAATGACTAAATCAACAACACTAGAAACAACAGGTGTTGGTTGAGGATGTGGACAAAGGGAAACCCTCTTGTCCTGTTTGTGGGAATGCAAACTGGTGTGGCAACTCTGGAAAATAGCATGGAGGTTCCTCAGAAAGTAAAAAATAGACTACCTCCGAACCCAACAATTGCACTACTGGTTATTTACCCAAAGAATACAAAAGTACTAATTTAAAAGAATACATGCACCCAATGTTCATAGCTGCATTAATGATTTACAACAGCCAAATTATGGAAACAGCCAAAATGTCCACCAGTTGATGAATGAATAAATTAGATATGATATATATACATAATGGAATATTACTCAGGCATCAAAAAGAATGAAATCTTGCCATTTGCAATGACATGGATGGAGCTAGAGAGTAAGTAAAATAAGTCAATCAGAGAAAGAAAGATACCCTATGATTTCACTCAGATGTGGAATTTAAGAAACAAAACAAATGAGCAAAGAGGGGAAAAAAAAGAGAGAGAGGCAAACCAAGAAACAGACTCTTAACTATAGAGAACAAACTGACGGTTACCAGAGGGAGGTGGGTGGGGGGTGGGTTAAATCATGAATTTGTCATGATGGGCACAGGGCGATATATGGCAGGGTTTAATAACTATATTGTACACCTGAAGCTAATATAGCACTGTACATTAACTAACTGGAATTTAAATAAACTTAAGAAAAATAAAATAAAATAATAGGTACCTATGCTATATGATACATATTTATATCATTCTGAAAGAGATACAACATTGGTAATAAAGAACATATCAATGGTTGCCAGGGGTTAAGGGTGGGAGGAGAATGTGATTTCAAGGGGGATTTTTTTTTGGGTGATGAAACTATTCTGAAGCTTTATTGTGGTGCTGGTTATACAAATATACACTGTATTATAATCAGTAGAATTATATACCAAAAAAAAAAACTTTACTGTATGTTAATCTAAAAAAATCATTTTTATACATTTTATTTATTTATTTAACAGCGAGAGAGATAGAGAGCGGGAACGCACACACTCAGTGGGAGTGGCAGGCAGAGGGAGAGAGAGGCGGGCTCTCCATTGAACAGGTAAGGCAGCCCAATGTGGGACTAGATTCAGGACCCTGGGATCATGTCCAGAGCCAAAGGCAGAGAGGCTTAACCAACTGAACCACCCAGGCACCCCTAAAAAAATTAATTTTTAATGAAAAATAGATATATAAATATAAAGCAGCAGCTCCAATTGAGCAAGAGAAAAACAGATACACAGTAAACACATTAGAATGGTTGCTCGGGGTGGGGTTGGGAAATGGAAGTGGGAATGAGAATTAAATAGAACAAAGAAAATAAGGCAAGCGAGTCCGTGATGATAATGGGCCATGAAATAAAGTTTGATGGCTGCATGGGAAGAAAGTACAGAAGGAAACGAATAAGGGAGTGGTGGAGATGGAGCTGGACGTGTCCTTCCAGAGCTGTACAGGGGAGAAAAAGCCCTGATGACTAAACTGAACCCTGGTCCCTAAAAAAGGTTTGCTATGCTGTGGGGATAGGTTCATGAGCCCTGACGGCCAGATATCACCCAGCACTACAGTCCAGCTCCCTTCCCTACTCTGACTTCTGCCTTACCAGCTGTCTGATTTGATTACACTGTAGCTTCTCTCGCAGTACTGCGAACAGCCAGAAAACTCTTAAGCCACTTCACAACAGTGCTCATCTTCCCAGCAAAGCAGCAGTTTGGTATCCCAGCATATAAGTAAGTCTCGTGGGAGTTTTATTAGTGAGTCAGCTGCCCCTCCAATCAGTTCTGGAGTCCTAACTCAATTTCTGGAACCTCAATGCTGGTTACAAATACATCCTCTCTCTGTCTAAAACCAGACCTTGAACTATGGAGAGCCTGCTGCCCTCTGGGCCACGTGGGCAGCCAGCAGTCACACATTCCTGGCAATACATTTCTGGTATCAGAATCACTTTAAATGTAGTCAGTTCCAATTTCCTCCTCTAAGGAGTGAGGATAACAACGTGTTCTTTTCAGGTGGTAAACGAAGTAATGCATATACAGTTGATCCTTGAACATGGGTTTGAACTGCAGGGGTCCACTTATATACAGGTTTTTTACAGTACCATATTGTAAATGTATTTTCCTTGTGATTTTCTTCACAGACAATCTTTTTCTCTAGCTTACTTTGTGGTAAGAATACAGTATATACTACATAGGAATTTACAAAATACTTGTTAACCAACTGTCTCTGTTACTGGTGTGGCCTCCAGTCAACAGTAGGCTAATAGGAGTTTTGGAGAGTCTGAAATTATACGTGGATTTTGAACAGCACAGGGGGTACGGTGGGGGGATCAGTGCCCCTAACCTCCATGTTTTTCAAGGGTCACGTGTATATACTTATCACAATGCTTAGCACTAACAGATATTCAGTAAGTATTACTTTGCCTTTTCCCCTCAATCTCTACACCTTCAAAGCCTACATATTATTATAGCTCTATAATTACAAGTGGCTAAAATTTCACATTTCTATTCTCACCTACCAGCATCAGTGATAGATTTGGAAGAAGAGGCTGAGACTTCAAAGGGCCTTTTGGGTATAATATAAGATTTCTCGCAACACATGAGGGTTGAACAGGGATTCTGTTCATTTTTTACCATCAGAACTAAAATGTTATAGAGCCAGCTTAGAAGAGAATACAGAAGAAAAATTTTATAATCTTGGGATGAAGACCTTCCTGAGTGTAAAAGCAACTCGAAGCCATAAAGGAAAATACAGATTTAAATACATAAAAATTTGAAATTTCTGTATGGTCAAAGATACCAGAGATAAAGTCAAAAGATAGGTGACAGACCATATTTGCAAACAATATATAATAAAGGAGTAATATCCATAATGTTAAAAGCTCCTCCAAATCTATTTTAAAAACTAATAGAAAAATGGGTGGTTCAGTGGGTTAAATGTCCAATTCTTGATTTCGGCTCAGGTCTTAATCTCAGGGTCGTGAGATCGAACCCCATGTCAGGCTCTGCTCTCAGTGCAGAGTCTGCTGGAGATTCTCTCTTTCCCTCTCCCTCTGCCCCTTCCCCTGCTCACACACATGCAAACACTCTCTCTCTCTCAAATAAATAAATCTTAAAAAAAAAAAAGAAAAGAAAAATGGGTAAAAATATTAACAAGTAATTCACAGAAGAAATACAAATAAATGGCCAATGTAATGAACACATGAAACTTTGTTCAACATCATCAGTAATCAAAGAAACTAGTTAAAACAAGATACCACATTTGATCATCACATTGGCAGATGTAAAAAGATTGCTAACTGACATAAATGTGGGAAACAGGCACTTCTCAGTGTTGATGAACACAAATTGAAAGGCAATTTGATAGCATCTATGAAAATGTTAAAAGTATATGGCCTTTAGGGGCACCCGGGTGGCTCTGTCAGTTAAGCTGAACCCTACCTTTGGCTCAGGTCATGATTCCAGCATCCTGGGATCAGGTCCTGCATCACACCCCCTACTCAGCAGAGTGTCTGCTTCTCCCCTCCTCTCTCTCCTCCCCCCAACTCATGCTTTCTCTCTCTCTAATAAATAAATAAAAATCTTAAAAAAAAAAAAAAAAAAAGAGCATATGACCTTTAGATCTCAAATCAATAACCTAACCTTCCACCTTAAGATACTGGAAAAAGGGGGCGCCTGGGTGGCTCAGTGGGTTGAGGCCTCTGCCTTCGGCTCAGGTCGTGGTCTTGGGGTCCTGGGATCGAGCCCCGCATCAGGCTCTCTGCTCAGCGGGGAGCCTGCTTGCCCCCCTCTCTCTGCCTGCCTGCTTGTGATCTCTCTCTCTGTCAAATAAATAAATAAAATCTTAAAAAAAAAAAAAGATACTGGAAAAAGAGGAGCAAACTAAGCCTAAAACAAGCAGAATGAACAAAATAATAAAGATTAGAGCAGAAATTAATGAAATAGAGAACAGAAAAACAACTGAGAAGATCCGTGAACCAAAAGTCAGTTCCTTGAAAAGATCAACAAAAATGACATATTTCTGGCTAGGAAAAAAAGAGAGAAGACTCAAATTACCAAAATTGGGAATGAAAGAGGGAACATCCTTACCAACCTTAGAGAAACAAAGAGGATCCCAGGGGAATATTGTGAACAACTGTATGCCAACGAAGTAGGTGGCTTAGGTGAGGTAGACAGATACCTAGGAAGACACAAACTACCAAAACTGAAGAATAAACCAAAAATCTGAATAGACATGAAGCAAGAATCTGAATTGGTAATCAAATAGCTTCCCAAAAAGGAACGCCCAGGCTCACACGGCCTCACTGGTGAAATCTAACAGATATCTGAAGAATACAAATCCTTCACAAGCTCTCCCTCAGCCTGGAGGCAGTAGAGCCTCGATACCAACATTGACAAAGACATCACAATAAAGAAAACTACAATTCATGTATGTGTCAACTGGACCTTAATAAAGCTGTGAGGTGCTTGGGTGCCTCAACTGGTTAAGCCTCTGACTCTTGGTTTTGGGTCGGGTCATGACCTCAGGGTCCTGGGATCAAGCCCCCATCGGGCTCCATGCTCAGCTGGGAGTCTGCTTTGGGATTCTCTCTCTCTCTCTTTCTCCCTCTGCCCCTCTTCCAGCTTGTGTGTGTACACTCTTACTCCCTCCCTCTCTCAAATAAATAAATAAATTTTTAATATATTTTAATAAAGCTTAAAAAAAAAGAATTACAGATCAATAATCAATATTTCTTACTCTCTTTTACCAGACAGGCTATCTACAGACTCTGCCTAAGTTTTTCTAATAACACACCAAGCTCAGATCACTGGACACCCCAGGCTGCCCCCTCTGCCCATCACCCCCTCTTTTTTTTTAACCCAATTTATTTTTTTATTAATTATTTTTATTAACATATAATGTATTATTTGCCCCAGGGGTACAGGTCTGTGAATCGTTAGGCTTACACACTTCACAGCACTGACCATAACACATACCCTCCCCAATGTCCATAACCCAACCCATCACCCCTCTTAACACATCTCTTCTCACCCTGAGACTCCATGAAACATCCAGTGCTCCCTCCACTCAATTATCTGTACTCTATGATGGCCTCTCCCCAGGACACAGACAAAAAAATATCCACCTGGAGAAGGGAAGACTGTGGAGCACCAGAGAATCCTGACACATTGGCAACACTCACTTCCAGCTCCCAGTGGTCTGGATTCAACAAGATGAAGGCCTCCATGAGGGTGGGTCTCTTCATGGGATCAGGCCACAGACTCCAATAAACACTGGCTCCAGGCTAAACCCTGTCCCTAAGTTGTAGTTACAGCGTCACACCTCTCCCTTATCTTCTTCGCTCTGCCCCAGGGCAGATGGAAAACAAAACAAAACAAAACAAAAAACAAACAAACAAAAAAAAACGTGCATTTGGAGGAAATTTTACTCTACGGCCTATGTTGACTGTATGTCTTCTGCACCCAAGGGAATAGGTTAGACATTGAACAAAAGACAGAGCACTGACATTACCACATACCTCATCTCAATCAATCATATCAACCCCTTGAGGTAAGAATTATCTCCCCATTTTACATAGGAAGGAAGTATTGCCCTGGGCACCCCAGGAACAACATGCTAGACAGCAGCTCTGGCCTGACTACAAATGGATCCAGGGAGCACCTTGTTAAGTTGCAGCTGGTTGCTGTGGAACGCAGCAGAAGAGGACAAGAGGGGCTACGAGATGAAAGGAGCAGCTGTCACAAGTTGAATGTGCTCCATCTGCTTAATTTGTAAACCTCTGGTGGCTGAAATCACTGGCTCCAAAGTCATGCTACTACTTACGCTGACAGCAGGCTGCTGTGTACCTATGTAAGAGGCATGTGAAGTGGGTGGCCACAGATTCATGGCTATTGATCAACTTGTTTTTACCCAACATGACTTAAGTCTTTCCTCCTTTGGGCCTCATTTCTGGATCCCCTCAAGCAGGGCTGTCAGACTGGAGTTGATCCACATGGGTTAGACGGTCAGGTGCCCAGGCTAGCCCATCGGAACCGAACACGGTTTCTGGAGATGCCTGCATGTGGTGCTTCCAGACATCAATGCACCAAGTTCAAGACCAACACCATTTTGAAGCCAGGCTTGTAAAGCCAGGGTCTACCCCGATTCTACAGGTTTGGCTCCACAGATAAAGGAAGGAGGAAAGTTTCTTACCTTGTGTAAGTCAGCTCTTTGGCAAAGGTACATAAGGTGTTGAAAAGAGCCACGAGTAAGGCTCCCTGGTGGACACACCTCGGCAGAACGGCCCAGACACAATGGTGCAAGGGAAGAGCCTCACAGCCAAGGTGGCCGCGGTACCTACAGAAGGAACTTAACGCACACATATATGTGCAAGCTGGGGTTGTCAATGTGAGGCTCCAGACAGATCGGACTTTCCCTAGGTATCCATATTGCTTAAAAGCCAATGTCCCCAGCCTAGGAATTTACAGTTTAGGGCCTGTGGCTTATTCCAACCCTCCTGGAAAGCGAAGTGGCAATGTGAACCAATGTCATAAAAGTGACTATCTCCTCTAGCCTAATTCCTTTCTAGAAATTTATCCCAAGGAAGTAATTCAACGGAAGTGAAGAGCTAAACACAAGAGGAAATGTTCAAGATTATCTACGATTAAGAAACAAAAAAAATACAAAAAACGACTATGATAAAGAAACCTGGAACACTGAATGCTAAGGGAATATAGGTTAAGGATTTAATTTTTTTAAAGATTTATTTATCTATTTATTTATTTGAGGGAAGAGGGACAGAAGAAGGAGAGAAAGAATCTCAAGCAGACACCCCGGTAAGCGGTGAGCCCCATTTCGGGCTTGATCTCATCACCCTGAGATCATGACCTGAGCCAAAATCAAGAGTCAGATGCTTACCCGACTGAGTCACCCAGGCACCCCTCCATAAGAAAGTTAGATAGCAGCTTGAAAAGATAATTAGGATAATTATGAATAACCTAATAGTTTAAGATAGCACTGAATGAAATGAGCAGAATGCAAAATAGTTTCACACTATTAGAACAGAGTAAAGTATGTATCTATTTAGAAAGTACTGTGAAGTTTTGTTACAGTGATAGGCATATCACTGTAACAATGCTAAACAGTAGAATTATATTTTTTTAAACATTTAATGCGGTGATGTATTTTCTACTAAAGAACAGAAAAAAGGAAGAAATCCTACAAGCAAAGGCCAAAATCTTCACAAACAAGAACTATCAGTGCCATCAATTATAGATAACATATATTCAGAGCTTATTCGGTGTTAGGCATGTTTTTGACCTTTTTATGCCTACTATCTAAACCTCACAACATCTATGAGGTAGACACTATTGTTATCCCCATTTTACAGGTGAGAGCACTGAGGCACAGAAAGGAAAACATCTCTCCCGTATCACACATTTCCCATGCCATTTAAAAGGGCATTCATTTACTAAACTGTTTATGCCTCCTTAGAAGACGAAATCCTCAACAAAAGTCTCACCACGAGAGCCCTGGAAAGGGCAGTGGGTAGCACGCTTCACAGGGAATTTCAGAGACTTTTCATGACCAAGATTTCCACTCAAACTTCAGAGATGGAAAGAGGGACCGACAGAGTTGGGACTTGTCCAAAATGATGTAATAAGTTAGGAGAAGGACCAGAACACGGAATTCTCACACCAGTGATCTTTGAGGCTTGCCCATATGTCCTGCAGATCATGAACTCCCTCGTTCTGTTCCTCTCTCACCCTTCATCTTCTCTTCTTTGGGCCCTCAGTGTAGCTATCTTCAGCTTTCCCCTCTCCCATGGTCCCTACTGCACCAGCTTCTCTCTTTCATTATCTTCCTTTCACTCTGCCTCCCACTTTCTGTCCTCTCTGCCCTGCTGGTGACTGTATGCAGCAGCTGGGACTGCAGCCATCACCTTCTTCCCATGTGACAGCAACCGGAGGAAATTATAGTGCGTTCAGCAGTAGACCCCTGCCCTTCCCAACCAGGGAGATTGTTCAAACATACTGAGAGACACAGAGATACTAAAATCTGTGTTGGAAGAGAGGCCCTTCATTTTGAGTCCGGACCTAGCCCAGATCACCCATCTGGTTCTCTGTACCTTCTCAGTGCCCTGGGGACACCCACACTTCCCCTCTCTGACTACACCATATTGCCAGGGTCTGTCCATTGCTGAGTAGGGACCAGCCCTTGTTCATGTCTAACTCCCATGCTTCAGATAGAATGGTTACCAACATAAGCTTGCTGAGTGAGCAAATCAGTCTTCATTCTCCCTCGTCCTTAGGGCACCTCCTGACTTGGGGTTAAGACTCAGGTATAACCACTCTCAGCCAGGTAGGAGCCCCTCCCGGGATGCCTTTATACTCATCTGAATGCCAGGAGCAACCTAACACCTCAATGCCAAGTCACCAAGCTCCTGTGACGCAAATACCATTTTCCCTAGACCCACCCTTAACTTGGAGTCCTATCCTGTTTTTTTTTTCAAGCTGACTGTGGGGGTGGTGTCCTTAGACACCATGGAGAGCTCTGCACTTTCAGGATGTCAAAGGCAAAAGGACATTATGCAAAACAGGAAGAAACTTTTAAAGAAACTTCTAAAGGCATTTTTTAAATGCACGCTGTCATGGGGCCAGGCAATTAGTGAACCCCCTGCCAGGGCCCCTCCCCATGACCTCCAGACCCATGTTGGGGGCAGGAAGGAACCTGACCTCAGACCATACTGGTCATGCTGGTCCAACATGACCCTGCCCCTTCCCTCAGCGCAGCCTCCCCCTGGATCCCCAGACTCTGTGCCAAATGACCCCTGGCAGAGTCCCAAAGCTCAAGTGGCCCTCAGAATGGGAGAATGTAGATCCGGTGAGAGCAGTCAAAGTGGAATAACTTCAAAGTGCAATGACACCTTGGGAAGAGCCTGGCCTACTGGCCTGAGGCTGGATTGCTCAAACCACCTAACAAGTCCCGACTTAGTACTGGGCTCTACTGCTCTCTGAGGCTTCTCTCAAAAGCCATTCCTGGAAATCTATAGATTCTCACTTGGTGGCTTCTCCCCAGATCTCAGAATCCCCTGGAGGTGGGTGCGCTGCACTGTTTGCTTCACAGTCCAATTTCCTAGCATGTTCCCACGCAGCTCTGTGGAAACTGTCCCTAGTGTCAACTGCACAACAGGTCAGCTAGCTGGTGTTTCCACAGTACCACAGTCCACACAAGCCTATAGCCCAGGGACTTGGCTGCTAAGGAGACAAATGGAGAAGTTACTGAGAAAGAAGACTCCTGGGGCATCACCCCCACCACTTCTGTTGACAACAGATTTCTGCTCAGTCCAATCCCAAGTATCCATCCTACAGCTTGGCCCTCTGCCGCTGCCCCAGGCACTTCCTGCATCTAGTTTCCTTTTTAATCAGAATTCTAGACACATCCTTCATTCAGCAATAAATGATACTCCTCTGCTAGCATGAAGTAAACCTGTAATTTTGAATGGGTCTATCTTTTTTAAGACTGGTTTTAAAACCTCTTCTCAAAAAGCATTCACCCTTTTTTTCCCCTTTTTAAAAAACTCTACTCATGAAACAACCCAGAAAGTTCAATGCTTTATGCACGAATCTTGGAGGGCCACTAAGAAAAAACACAAACTACATGTGCATGGGTGTTCAACAATAACAGAATGATAAAAGAAGGTTATAGCATATTCAGCTGACAGAATGACACAGCTTTTGGGGTTTTTAAAGGTGTAGGACAAAGCTCATGAGAAAGAAACTTAAGTGACAAATACTGGATACCAGATTATCTATATCTATCTACACCAATCTATCTGTTCATCTATAGTCTTAAATATGTACAAGAAAAAGACTAGCAGGAGATACACCAACATGTTTCCTCTAGGTGAAAGGAATACAGACATGCTTTTCTACCTCTTTTACCTTTCTAAGTTATTGTTACCTTTCTAAGTTATTGTCAATAAGCCTGCATTACTTTTTACAAAAAAGAGGAAGAGAATACCTTCCTTGAAAAAAATACAGAGAAAAGCAAAGACCCACAGCCCTAGCCTGCGGCATTCCAGGGAAGTGACTCCTTCTCTCTCTCCTGGCTTCGTGGGGGTTTTGGAGGGGTGGCAGGGGAAAGGGATGCAGCTACATAACACACCCAGACCAGACATTAAAATCACTGCCAAAGAATTCAGCAACAGCCAATTATATATCTCCTGGCCTTCATTTGTGTAGGGAAGGGGCGGGCTGAGGCCAGGCTGGAAAGTGGAACCTGAAACACTGAGTGTGTGACTCAGCCCTTCTGCCTTCTAAGGACAAATCCCTTTAGGCCACGTCCACTCAGAACCAGCTCCCAGAAGAACCCTATCCCCTGACCTTAAGCCACTGTGACCTTCGAACCTGGATGTTCTGACCTTTACAACAGGATCTGCAATCTCTCCCCAAGCTGGTGACCTGCCTAGGCCCAGGTAAACACAGAGACCACCCCCCACCCCCCCACCCCCCGCCGACAACTGGGGCCTTTACAATCACAGCCACAGTCCAGCTCCCAGGAATGCTCACAATCCCATGCCTGGTGAACTCTCCCAGGAGTTAGGGTCTGGCTGATTGGCCTTTATCGTGACCTCATTGCCTGGACCACCCTGGACATTGCCAGAGCCAAGTATAACACAGCCACAGTGCCAGGACCCAAGGGATTTCCAGGACCCAAGGGATTTAAGCTGCAAGGGCAGACCACTTGTCCTAAAACAAATGGATTGCCACTTAACCAGATAAGAATAACTGGAATTTCCAGGTGGATATGATTACAAGCAAAATTCCAGTCTCTGCTTCTTGTCAGGAGCAGGCAGGAACACTGAATAGTGCAGATGGCATTGGAGGCACTGGGTATGCAAGCAAGGAAGAAATCACTAGGTTTCACTTGACCACAAGACAACTAGACCGCTTTCATACACACCCAGAGCCCAGCTAAGCCCAAAGGGGATGAGCCTTCCAGACCTGTCCCCAAAGATCCCCAGAGTGAAATCCACAGAAAGGCAGGGACTGCCTGAGCATTAACTGTCCCATTGTTCCCAACCCATGAATTAGTCTAGTCCCAGCCTGGAAATCCCTACCCTGCCGCTACCCAAAGACCATATGGCTGCTGATGTCTCAGAACAGTCATTAGAAAGAGGCAAGGTACAGATTACTCAGCAGAGCTAACATGAGGCCTCAGAAATTAGAGGAACAACCAAAACCAGAACTGAAGAACTTTGATATCAACTCTGGGTTTCTGAATTAGAGAAAGAAAGAAGGAAGAAAGGAAGAAAAGGTGGGATGGATAGAGGGAGTGACTATAAACACACACATATTTTAGTTTCCTTACATGACATCAAGATAGTTTAATTACGCCTCCTCTACCTGGACTGTGAGTTCTTTTTGTTGTTGTTGTTTAAGATTTTATTTATTTATTTGACAGACAGAGATCACAAGCAGGCAGAGAGAGGGGGGGAAGCAGGCTCCCTGCTGAACAGAGAGCCCGATTCGGGGCTTGATCCCAGGACCCTGAGATCATGACCTGAGCCGAAGGCAGAGGCTTAACCCACTGAGCCACCCAGGTGCCCCCGGACTGTGAGTTCTTAAAGAAGAAACACTGTGTCGTCCTCCTCCTTGCAGTTCTAGTACCCAGCACAGGACAGGCACATTGTTGGAACTAAATGAATGAAGTTACCAGATGCCTTAGCCATCAAGGATGTCCAGGACAGCTGCCACATAAGACCTTTCTGGGGGACACACAGATATACCTAGGTCATATTAGCCTGCTCTGAGCCTCTGCACTGGGTGTCTACTGGGCAATAACCTCAAGGAAGAGCACTGGGCTGGGAAGGAGGATACCCGAGTTCCAGCCCCACCACAATGACGGACGGGGCCAGGGAACTAGACAGTCCCATCCTAGGATGCTATGGGTCCAAGATGCTGCAATTTAAATCCAATCCTACATTTGACTCTTGCTCCCCATACCCTAAGAAGTGTTCACCCGGTCCATAAGGTGAAGGCTTCCATGCTTGCTCAGAGTCTAGGACAGATTTCAACACGTAGGAATCACTCCCGCTACCATCAGGCTAAATGGAAGGAAGCAAGCCCAATAGTCATAGAGGGTATTTCTCAGTCTCAGACTGTTAGACAAGAAGGTGTATCTTTGTATTTCTCAATAAACTCTTTTCCCGAGGAAAAACAGCAGGACAAACTAGTTTGAAGTCCTAGCTACCTAATCTTCCAAAGCTTAAAGGCCTGGACAAAGGGAGGCTCCCCGTGCCCTCCCCAACTCTGAGGATGAGGCTCTACCCCAAGCCAGAAAGTGATGAGAATCCAAGACTCAAAGGGGAGAGAAAGCCCCTCCCCAAGATGAGCCAGGACAGATGTCCTCAAAGTACATTTTGTCCTGGGCAGCCTGCTCATGTCCACATGTGTGTATATGAGAGAAGGGGAGGAAGGGGGACAGCATGCTGGTGGAAAAAACACCTGAGACTGAGAGCCCTCAGAGACCCAGAAAGTGCTCTGTCTTCCCAAGGCACAAACCATGACAGAGGCTTGGTTGACAGCCCCCACAAAAGCGGAGGAAACTGATTCATGGACAAGTGCTCTCTCAGGACCCTGGCTACCTGTGGTGGCTATTTGCTGGCCCAGGTGCTCATGATTCTCTGGTGCCCACTTCTAGATCAGAGCCTTCATTGGAACAAATGAAGAGTATCTCTTCAAAGCACAGATGGGCAAAGGAAGCCTCTGGGTTTCAGCAGTCCTATACTCACCCCCCCATACCCCATACACCCTTGAGGGGACTGTACCAGCTATACCAGGCCCCAGATGAGCCCCCAGGTCAGTCCTGCCTCCCATAACCCGTCCAATCTGAGATGCTGCCCACCTTCCACCTAGCCCCTTTCAAGGCTGGCATTGCCAGGACCAGCACTAGTCAAATCACATTGAGCTGCCACCAAATCTGAGCAGAGACAAACATTCCAGAAAAAGAAAAGAAAATGCAAGACCGCTGCTCCTCCCAGGTTGACTACAACTCAGACAAACACTCAGGTGGCCAGGAAAGGGAGCCTCATGTCCATGTTATGTGGACTAGAGGCTGCATGGCCTGAAGGCCAAGAGGACACTGCCTGCAGGCCTGAACTTTCTGGAAGAACACCCCTGGGGAACTTGGAGAAATACTCAGAAAGGCCAACCTCCTCCCTGCAGCCCCTACTCCTGAAGGCCTCCCACTAGCCCATGGGGGATCCTGAGGCAGGGCCAAAATGGCTTGATATACTACAACCTGCTTATGGCACACAGAGTAGACAGAGGCGGGATCCAAGCCCAACTATGTCTGAAGTCTGTCCTAACGCTCTGGCACGAAAGATCCAACAATGACCCATCAATAGCCCAGTCTGATGCCTGGCTCCTCCAGGCAAGGGCATGCCCATTACCCTCCACGTACCAAACAGGAGCTTATCACAGTGTCTGGCCCAGATCCCTGGACACCAGAAAGTAGAGCCAAGTCGTGGAAAGAAACTGCAAGTAGTGAAAAGGCCACAGTTCTAAACCCCAAGGATGCTTTCTCCCATCAACCTCAAAACCACCCCGCAAGGGCTTTGGTTGACACCTGCCCAGATGAACAGATGGGCTCAACTCCCCCCATCCACACTCTCCTATAGAGACTTTCAGCTTCCTCAAGGCCCCCTCTCAGCCAGGAGCCCCTATTCAGAGAGCTGATCCAACCACTCAAACCTAAGGGCTCAATTAAAATGAAGAAAAACCATCCACCTTCACTTTGTGGGACCTCCACAAGAGCAGCCCAAACATCATGGTCCCATGTATATCACACTAAGGTGGCCGAGCTAGAGAAGACCCAGGGCCTCTCCCCACCCTCCAAATGTTATCTCTCAGGAAGTCCCTTCACACTGCCAATTTAAAATTCAGCTCAGAAATACCAGTAACCAGTCCCCAACCGAGAGGAACACCACTACAAAAAAAAAAAAAAAAAAAAGTACCACAGGCTCTCACACTTTTGTTAAGATCTTATACCTCAAATACCGATCTAACAAGCTTTGGGGCACTTTAATTTGCTAATTTCTCTCTCTTTTTATTTTCCTGTATAAATGTTGAGGCAACAATAAAAACAAAAAGATGAAAACTGGCTCTCTGGATTCTGGGGCCTTAGCTCTCTCTTCCCCCTTTTCTCTCTGCTGTTCAGAGTCATCTCCACGGGAGTCTGAGAAAATAGAACTTCAACTCCCGAGTCCTATTGGCCACGTACTTAATGTACACAATCTCATTTAGTCCTAAAAATAATCCTGTGAGTTAAGCACCAACAACCCCATTTTAAATACAAGAAAGGGACTGTAAGAAACTCTCTAAGATGCCTGAGGCCAGACACTTAACAGCAGGGCAAATAACTCAAATTTATAAATTAATTATTATAAATAAATTTATAAAATAAAATTTATTTTATAAGACTCGTCTGCTTCTCAGACTAATCACCAAGCCCAAAAGGATTCAATTTTCTGCTTAAAAAAAAAAAAAGTCCCCTTATTTTCACAATTCATGTCTGACCAATTCCAAGAGCTTCCTCCCAAACTTGATATGAAAATACTGAAGCAATTATTGGAGAGATTGAGCAAGAGCATGTAGAAGGCCTGCTCTGCCAGAGCTTTTCGGGAAGGTGACAGAGTTCCTATTGGCAGGATGCCCTCCTGCCAGGGCCCCTCACTCAGAACAACAATCTCTAAACCCTGGCATTAAAAATGAGCAGCCACCTGTATGATAATCTTGGGAACAACCTGTGGCTGCCCTGGGCCTGACTGCCTGTGGATTCTGCCAGCAGGGAAGGGCTCAGCCTCCTCCGGAGAGGAGAAACACAAATCCACCCTCTTAAGCTCCCAGCAGGCTGGTAGCCACCATTCCGATTACCTGGGAGAGACACCTGAGACTCTAAGCTTCTCCCGGGAGGGACAACTCAGTGTGAACTGGTCACCTATTAGCCCTCCAGCCTCTATGGTACATACGCCGTACTCCTACAAACACCATCCGTCCTTTGGAAGGATGTGCTCACTTAGGTTTGGGGAACCCACAGGGACAGGAAGCAGGTTAAGAAGGCCCCAGGGCAGGGATCTACACAGAGGAGGAACTTGACACAATGGTAACAATTTATTAAGGGTTTACCTTCATTAATGTAAATATTTGTTTACATTGTTTCATCTAATCTTACAAAACAACCCTGAAATAGGTACCATTTATCTTCTCCATTTAACTGATGAAAAACCAGAGGTTAACAAGTCACTTGCCCAAAAGCTTATGAAAAGTTAAGTCACACTCAGGAAAGACTGGTTCCAGGGGAAAACAAGATACGTGAACTGGATATGAACTGGGAGGTCAACTTCCTTCCCCAGTGGAGGCCTCATCATCAGTTTCCCAAACCGGCTTGGGCTACTCTGAACGGCCTCTTGGTCCCGATAAGAGTGAGCAGGGCGAAGGCAGCTCCAAGCTCTAAGCAAACTCAAACTCCAAAACTTCTTGAGGCATGGGCCAGAGCAAGGCCTTCTCCGTCTGGGGCCAGAGGGGCCCGCGGCTTCCTTCCTTCTACCACCCGCACCCCAGCCTTCAGTCTGAATCCAAAAGGACCAGCCTCCCACCCTCACCGCCATCCAGCCCGGAACCTATGTTTGGGATTAGGGACGGTAATCCGGAACTGGGAGGCTGGATATCCTGGAAGAGAGCACGGGCGAACGTCCAGGGGACCCTGCTGAGGAAATTCTCGGGAAAGTCCCCGAGTCCTTACCGAGCAGTGGGGACTCCTCAGGGCACGCGAGCAGCGACAGCGCTGAGGTGAAGGACACCGGGGCCGAAGTCAAGTTGCCCGCGGAGCCGGGGCCGGGATGAGAGTCCGTGTCTGGGCTGGTGCCGCGACCCGAGCGCAGCTCGGAGGAAGCGTCCGAAGGCGGCAACGGCGGGGCCCCTCGGGGTCGGAGCTCCCCGGAGGGCTGCTCGATCGCCGCGGCACCGTTCGAGCCTCCCTGCAGCGGTGTGGGAACTCCGACCAGCTGAGGCAGGCGGCTCAAGTCGCGGCCGGCCAGGTAGTAGACGAGGGTGCCGCCGAGATGCAGCGCGCAGACGGCCACGAGCAGGCGACAGGCCCGCTGCAGGGACGCGCCCGGCATCGCGGCGCTGCCGCCCAGGAGCGGCTCCCGAAACCTCATCTTCCCGCCGCCGCTTTAAGAGGCGGGTGGGCTACAGCGGGGAGGGGCGGCCCGCCCGCGGGCCGCCGGCCAGGCGCTGCCCGACCGCGGCTCTTGGGGGAAGGGCCTCAGGGGAAGCGAAGAGGGAGCGCTGCCCCGGCTGGCAGACGGCGGAACTCGGAGACTCCAGCCAGCGCGGCCGCCCAGCGACCAGAAGTGCGCCCGAGGCGCGGGCGGGGGCGGGGGCGGGGCCGCCGGTTGGAGCGGGGTTTTCGGGACACAAGCGGGAGGGCGGGGCCTCTGGGGCGGAGCTGCGACGCGCGGGCGGGGCTCGGGAGGGGGCTGCAGGGGGCGGAGCCGTCCCGAGGGCGGCGGGCGGCGTGGAACTTCGGCGCTGCGCGCTCTGGTTCCCACACCGCCCTCCTCCCGAGCCCTCGCCGGGTTTCTTGGGTTGCTACCGAGCCGCGCCTCCTCCGCTTCCTCCTCCTCCTCCTCCTCCTCCTGGCTGCCCTCGAGAGGCGCCGCCACTTCCTGCGGTGCTGAAGGGCCGGGGTACGGGCCTGGGCCTACGGCGCGATGGCGCCGAGAGCCGGCTGGTCGTTGATTTGAGGGGTTGGGGGCCGCGACGGCGTTGCAGTCAGGGCGCCTCGGTAGGCCTGATTGGATCCGGAAGAGGGATGGGAAAAGGCTGTCCAGGAAACGGGCTTCGACACCGGGGGTGGAGGGTAGGTGGGACGGCCGCGGAGGGATTCTGTGGGACGTTCGGTATCCCTATCTTGGCGGGCTAGACTCCTCGACCAACGTGGGGGGCCCAGCAAGGAGGCGCGGCTCACCCGCGCGCCGCGGGAAAGTGCACTGAGTCTCGGCTTGTCAGCTTCTGCCTATGGTAGCCCAGCCTAGGGCATCTCAGAGGCCCACCCAGCTGGGTTTGGGGTGTGTAAGGTGCCTCTTTTAGTTCATTCCGCCCCTCGAGGATACGTGCTTTGAGTGGGAGGGTGGCAAGGAGCGTCAGTAACTCCCTCGCTGGCCTTCGGGAGAGCAGCCAGCTTTGTTTACAGTTTACATGAACTCAGACACAATTCCAGGAGGTAGCAATTGTTCCCATTTTACAGATAAAGGGTTCAAGGCTCAGGAAGGCTAAGAAGCTTACCTAAGATCCTACAGCTAGTGAGAGACAGAGGCAGAGTTCTGGCTCCAAAACCTTTATTTACCACATATTTGCCCCTGGTTGATTTGCACAGGCGCTGAAGTTGCTTGGTTCAAATTTGACCCAGAGGCCAGTCCTCAGGCACACCTGAGGCCTGAGTGAGCAGGGACACCTCAACCCCCCCCCCCCCCCCCCCGCCAAGGACTCATGGAAATGCTGTTACTTATGTGGATGGAGAAGCCGAGGACTCTGGCAGCCAACCCTGAAGTGGAGGAAACGATAACGATAGCTAGCATAGCTTGGGAGTTTACTATATGCCAGTCATGCGCAAGCCTAACTGCTTTATATGCATTGTCTCAATCCTACAGCACTTTGCAGTAGGCGCTTATTACTATCTCCATTTCACAGACGAGAAAACTGAGGCTCAGGAGTTGACTCTTGGTTGTGATCATATAGAATATTTTCCTCACTTGGTTGCCTGGACACCAGGCCTCTCTGATCTTCCTCACTTCACTGGTCATTCCTCTGTCTCCTTTGTGGGCTTCTCCTCCTCTTCTCCAGTTGTTGAAGTCCCCAGGCCATAGTCCATGATGCTCTTTTCTGTCCGTAGGGACTCCCTAGGAGTGATTTTTAATATCTGTATACAATGACATAAAATTTCTGTCTTCCGCAGTTGTTGGAGACCTCAGAACATAGCACGTGATGCTCTTTTTGGTCTACACACTCCCTAGGAGTAATTTGTAATAATCCATTTGCTGGTGACTGCAGAACTTCTATCTCTAGTCTGGATCTTCAGACTTATTTTCAAGTGCCTATCTTACCAGCATCTCAAACTCAATACCTCCTGCGCCCCCTCCCTGACAACCTACTCCCTATACCCTACTGTCGTTCTTAATCTACCTCAGAGAATGGCACCACTGTTCAGCCAGTTCCTCAAGACCAAAACCTAAAAGGTGTCCTTGATGTGCCTCTCTTATGCTAAAATGCCATTTCCAGTCCCTCGGCAAGTCTTGGCAGTGCAACGTTTAAATCACCAGAATTAACTACTTACTAATTCTGCTATAGCTATCTTGGACCAAGCTACCATCATCTTGACCGGGGTTATAATGGTAGCTTCCTAATTGGTCACCCTGCTTTCACCTCCTCCTTTCCCCCTCCCCAGTCTGTTCTCCAAAGAGCATCTAGGAAGATATTTGTAAGCCTAAATCAGATCAGGCCATTTTACTCAGAACAAAATCTAAATGTATAGGAGCCCTATCTAATAGGTTTCTTGTCTCTCTTCCCCACCCACATCTGTCACTCTCTCTCATGTTCTACCTGCTTTAGCCAAGGAACCTAATTGCTATTCTCTGGAATTTGCTTATTTCTTCCTGTCTCAGGGCCTTTGTACTTGCTATTCATTTAGTCTGAAATACTCATCTCCCATATTTAATTCTGCTCTTTCAAATGTCACCTTAAGAGAGAGGTCTTCTCAGACTATCCTATGTAGAATAGTCCCCCATCCAAATCTACTTAACCTGCTTGATTTTTCTTAGAGCATGTATCACTACACAACATTATATATTTATTTATTGTTGTCTGTCTCCCTCAGTAGAGGGTCAGCTCCATGAGTGCAGGAACTTCCTCTCTTCACTCTTGTATCCTCAGCTCCTAGAACTGAACTAGTACATACATAGTGGACATTGAGTAAATATTGTTAAAATACCTGTTAAATGAATGCTTATGATTATCTTGATTGGGAAAGGGAGAAGGGAAGAACTATTGCTAAATTATTTTACCTTATTTTATCTTATTTTATTTTATTTTGAGAGAGAGAGAAAGAGCGCACACACACAGGAAAGGAGGGCAGAGGGAGAGGGAGAGAGAGACTTTAAGTAGGCTCCACACTGAGCACAGATTATGACATGGGGCTCAATCTCACAACCCAGAGATCATGACCTGAGCCAAATCAAGAGTTAGATGCTTAACTGACTGAGCTAGCCAGGCACTCCCCCCAAGTTATTTTAACTTTATTTTTTTTCAATTTATTAATTTTTAGGGAGAGTGCATGAGGGGAAGGGGGGTGGAGCAGAGGGAGAGAGAGAGAATCTTTTTTTTTTTTTAAGATTTTATTTATTCACTTGACAGACGGAGACCACAAGTAGGCAGAGAGGCAGGCAGATAGAGAGGAAGGGAAGCAGGCTCCCTGCTCAGCAGAGAACCCAATGTGGGGCTCGATCCCAGGACCCTGAGATCATGACCTGAGCCGAAGGCAGAGGCTCCAACCCACTGAGCCACTTAAGCAGTCTCCATGCCCAACACAGAGCCTGATATGGGGCTCGATGTCACAACCCCAAGATCATGACCTGAGCCAAAGTCAAGAGTTGGATGCTCAATGGACTGAGCTACCTAGGCACCCCATCCCACTAGGTTATTTTAGACACATAAGAATTGTTTGCCAGGGAATTGGTCAAGGTGAAGCTGACCCCAACACCCTATGCCTAGAAGAAAATGCCTGTCCAGTGAGTGAGGGTGGGTCTAAATAATGCCCCATCTGAAAACTGAGAGGAGGGGGAAATGGAGATATATCTTCCATGTATCCAGATAATAGCCTGGAGACAGGATGGAGGGGAGGTTAGGGGTCACAGACTTATTCCAGGACCCTCTCTGAGGCCAGGAAGCAAGGAAAAGAAACACTTGCTGTCTATTCCTTGGGAACATGCAGGTCAATGAGGTTCCCACCAGCCTTATCAGCATCCTTACCCCCATCTAGAGATGCCTACAATCTGTAAATTTTTTTTACAGATTGTAAAAAATTTCCTTCAGAAATGTCTAGGTCAGAAACCTTCAGAACCATATTGTCTGTCCAAACAGGAACTGGTATTAGAAACAGAGAGACAGACCCAAGGCAACATTCTCCAACTCTTTCTACTTTTCCACTTTGTCAGGTGGAAACTAATCCAATTAGAGGAGATACCTGGAAGAGGAAGTTGCAGTGCTGATTGGCCAAAAACTGGAATGTGGGTTTTGTAGTTTGCCTGTTCAGTGCTGATCTGCGCAGAGTCAGCCAGCTTTCTGCTTTCCCCTGCAGGCTGCCTTCAACTGGTTAGTGGCATTTCCTCCCCCCCCCCCCACCCCGTTCCACAGCGCCCTTTTCTGCACCTGTCAGTTCACATTTCTCTTTCACCTCAGTGGATCAGAAGGACATGGAATAGTGCCAGGCACGTGGTAGACCATTATTTCAATGATCTACTTCTGCATAAGATAGCACCCAAAAACTTAGTGTCTTCAAACTAACAATTTTTTTTCTCCTTATTGTGTAGGCTGACTGGCAGTTCTGCTCCACCTGGGCACCGGCAGAGCTGGATGTTCCCAAATGGCTTCACTCAAATGGCTGCCATTTTGTGTGGGCTAGAGGCTGGCTTAGACAGTCGTGGGTCAGGACCTTGGTTCTCTTCCACTTGGACCTCTCCATAAAGGCCTTTCACATGGCTGCTTGGGTTGCCTCACAAACTGAAGGCTGCATTCCAAGAAGGAACATTTCAAGACAAGGTAAGAGGATGCAAATCCCATGAGGCCCAGCCTTCAGCATCACTTGTTTAGGTATTTTAGTTAAAGCAACTTATTGGGCAGTCTAGATTCAAAGGGAATAGATGTGTCCTCCTTGTTGAGTGGAGGAGTAAAGAATCTACAGCCCTCTTTTTTAAACCACTGTAGTTTGCCCAGTGGCCACAAATTATTTAGATTCTTCACACGTGTAGAATACATTAATCTCCTTCCAGATCCCCCAAAGGCTGAGCCTATTAAGGTTCAGGCTCATGCTCTAGGTCTAGAATTTCATCATCTAACTCAGGTCAAGGTATAATCCCTCAGGTTCAGGGTCCTTTAAACTAGAAAACAAGTTCCCTTCATCCTCTTCCTGAGCAATTCAGTCCAAAAGCCATTAGGTAGGGATGAGCAAGGTAGGTGCCTAAACATCATAGACAGTGTGTCAAAGCCCAACCAGATGAGGAGAGAGGGTGGGATAATAATGAGTGGAGAGAGTGGCAGACTAGTGCAGGGTGTCAAAGCCCAAGCAGAGTAAAGAGGGCATCCATGGGGGGTTAGAGTATTAGGAGTTTCAGTGAATTAGGGCAGCCCAGTACAGGGTATTAGAGCCCGGGTGGGATGAGGAGATTGTTAAACACAGATACACTGATCAGAAGTAACTATATATATGGCTAATGAGAGTCACCCAGTTTCTGTCAGAGAAGGGAGTTACAAATATAGACAAGGACAAAACTAAAATGAGCTCTTTGATACTTTATTGGAATTAGAGAAATTGGTATGAATTTAGGTTTTCAATATATAGATAATGAAATAAATATAGGGGTGTTTGTGTATAATTTACATGTAAATATGAATAAATACCTTGGAGAAGTGCTGGGAGCAGAAACTTCCCAGTAGCAATGAGCATTTCTAACACCCAAATCTTGGTTTCTAAACATCATTTTCCAATAAAAGGAACTAGATATTCTTGGGGAAAAAAGGCTGATTTCAGGGATGGACCAGGGATATTACAAGTTGAGCCTAGAAAATCATCTACCAAAAAGTAAGAAGGGCTCAAAGAATAATGAGGATATGTCAAAAGAACACAGAAATCAGTTTGAAAGAGCTCCCATTGGCCAAACCTGGAACAATTTGAGCAATGAAAATAAATATTGATAGGAACAGTTTATAGCTAATTGAACAAAATAAGAAACCATGAGTTTATGCTGATATAAATAAGGAAATGAACATTTGATGAGTAACAAGATATTTACATAATTTCAGAGTACCTCCTCCACAGAATACTTACAATTTCAATGGGAAACATTAGAAAAATCCGAATTTTGAAACATTCCAGAAAATAACCATTGTGAAATCTTAACAAATTTCAAGTTCATTAAAGTCAGGAAAGACTGGGGAACTGTTCCCCACTGCAGGGTACTAAAGAGAAATGACAACTAAATGCAACACTGTGATTCTGAAGTGGATCTTTCTGCTGTAAAATATTTTGGGGATGACCAATGAAACTTATCCTGAAATAAGATGATACTATTGTATCAATGTTAATTTCCTGATTTTAGTGGTTGTATTATGGTTATCTTAGAAATATACATATGAGATTTGGGGGGTAATATGACATCATGTCAGAAGCTTACTCTCAAATAATCCAAAAAAGGATCTGTACTGAACTTGCAAGTTTTTTGGAAGTTATCTCCCCCTCCCCATACATCCAGTATACAATAGGAAGACCAGGACAGTACAATCACAAGAGACACTCCCACTGAGAAAGGAGGTAATAATAGGCACTGGTCCTTAGGAAATATGAAATCCAAGCGTGCATGTCACCAAGTCCCCCTTCTCCAGAGGCAGGAATGTGGTATCTCCCATTTCTACTGTTTTTCATGCTTTATGGTTGATTTTCTGCCCTGTCCTGGTCATCCTTCTCTGACTAGATTCCAATTTGCCTATTTCCCTCATAAAAGGCTAGTGCGCAGGAGGGCCTGGGTGGCTCAGTTGGTTAAGCATCTGCCTTCAGCTCAGGTCATGATCTCCTGGGTCTTGGGATTCAGTCCCACATCGGGCTCCCTGCTTAGTGGGGAGTTTGCTTCTCTCTCTCTCTCTTTCTCCCTCTGCCCCTTCCCACTGCTTGTTCTCCCTCTCTCAGATAAATAAATAAAATCTTAAAAAAAAAAAAAAAAAAGACAAAGACTCATGCCCGGGACTGGATGCAGCATTCCAGTGGGGTCCACGCGATAGAAGAAAGCAGGATCATCAGTCACCTTCATAATTCCAAATATCATACTTCCATTGATCCCTTCTAACACACTTTTTAAAAAATATATTCTAACTAAAAGGCAGGGCTGAAGACAGAGCCCTGGAACAGTGAAAACACCCTACAAGTTGACTTGGATCCTTTTAAATACTGTCATTGTGCCAAGCAGGGTTTTTGACTGCAAACCGGTCAATAACACCATAGCTCTGCCATGGCCACCGCTGCCAGTGAATACTCACCACCGCCACTTCAAGACTGTTCAAGCTGCTGCTTCTGTCACTATGAATACTTTCCGCACTACCCTTGCTTCTTAGCATCCTCCCCTAAAAATTCGAAGTCCTTGGTGAGAGTGGCTGGACCCAATTCACACACCTGAGTCCTAGCTGCTAGGAAGTGAAAAGGAGAATCTTCTTTCTGCTTCCATGGTAAGGGCCAGTGCACTACAGCCCTCCAATATTATATTATTTTCAGAAAATTATTCTGGAATAAGGGGTTGCATGTTGAGTGGACAAATATGATGACAAAGGTCCACTCCAGTCGTTTGGTAGGTTACTTTTCCTCTTAATTATACTACCATCTGACCCATTTCCCCCATTTTATCCATAAGAATATCATGGCAGAGATTGTTTTTTTGTTTTGTTTTGTTTTAATTTATTTATTAGTCAGAGAGAGAGAGAGAGAGAGAGGGCGAGCACAGGCAGACAGAGTGGCAGGCGGAGGCAGAGGGCGAAAGCAGGCTCCCTGCCGAGCAAGGAGCTGGATGTGGGACTCGATCCCAGGTCGCTGGGATCATGACCTGAGCCGAAGGCAGCTGCTTAACCAACCGAGCCACCCAGGTGTCCCCATGGCAGAGATTGTTAAAGCCTTGCTGAAGACCCAGTTTGCCAACAGACAGACTATCAAGTACATCTCTGTGATCTGTCAGTTCAGGGACCTGCCATCAAAGGAAATTTGATTGCCCTGGCCCTGACTTATTCTGAGAAATCTCTAAAAATCCATTTTTGGTGTTTAAAAATCTATTATTGGTGTTAGAATCTAACTCTCTATAGTTGGAAAAGGCCCAGAGATACATTCTATAAAATAACTGGTCTGTAATCTTCAGTATGTCAAGGTCACTGAAGACTAGAAAAGATTTTATTGCTGCTCCCAAGTGAAAGAGAGTAAAAAGGTATTACGACTATATGCAACAGGTGACTCTTAACTATATCCTTCTGTTTTAAAGGACAGGATTGAGATAAGTGGCAAACTTAATTGGGATTTGAGGACCAGATGGAAGGTAAGGTATAACATCAATGACTTGATTTTTACTGTTGTATTATAGTTACTTAGGCAAATGTCCCTGTTGGTAGGACATACATAGTAAAGTGTTCGGGAGTGGTGGAACATCATACTGGCAAGTTACTTTCAAATGGTTTGGGGAAAAAAATTGGTCTGTGTACTGTGCCTGCAAATTTTCTATACATTTTTTATTGTTTCAAAATTTTAAAAATCAATAAAATTAAAAATGAACAAATAGAAAAAAATCTATTCTTGAGTAAAAGTGTAGTTTGCAGAATCAACTTTTTCTCTTTGTAATGGACTGGTTTTAATTTTCTCTACTCTTAATTCATTCCTCCTTATCGTAAGAGGAGGTCCATTCTTCCACTGTGTGGTTAGGATAGGCCAAGCTCAAAACTCAGATACCATATAATTACTTGGGATAGTGCTCCTCAGTGGACTTATATTTGGCCAATCAGAACACTGTTTCCCTCTAGCCACAGTGATTGGTTCAGGGATTGACACATGGTCCAAGGAGGCCAAGGCGCAAATATCCCATCTTCTCTCAGGAATTCTGATTGAGAAATATGGAGAAATACTGAGAAAAAGTCTCCTCATGGGGCGCCTGGGTGGCTCAGTGGGTTAAAGCCTCTGCCTTCGGCTCAGGTCATGATCTCAGAGTTCTGGGATCGAGCCCCGCATCGGGCTCTCTGCTCCGCGGGGAGCCTGCTTCCTCCTCTCTCTCTGCCTGCCTCTCTGCCTAGTTGTGATTTCTCTCTGTCCAAAAAAAAAAAAAAAAAAAAAAAGTCTCCTCATTTCCTCTGGGGTAGCCATCCTGGAGTTGCCAAAGGTATTATATTAGTTTTCTAGGACTCTGTAACAGATTGCCAAATGCCTGGTGGCTGAAAACAACAGTACTTTATTCTCTCATAGTTCTGAAAGCTAGAAATCCCAAAATCAAGAGGGCAGCAGAGCCCGGCTCCTTCTGAAAGCTCTAAGAAGGAACCTTTCCTTGCTTCCTCTTGTTGCTGGTCGCTCCCAGCAACTCAGCATTCGTTGGCTTTTAGCTGCATCACTCCCATTCTACCTTTATCTTCACATGGCCTTCTCTGTGTATATGTTGCTCTTCTGTCACTGTGCCCTCTCCTCTTCTTGCTGGGACACCAATCACTGGAAATAAGCCGCACTCTAATCCAGTACAACTTCATCTTGACTTAACCAATTACATCTGCAAAGACCCTATTTCCAAACAAGATCTATTCTGAGGTTGCGGGTAAATGTGAATTTGGGGGGTACACTATTTAACCCCCTACAGCTATCATGTGGAAAGAGCCTTCCTGAAAGTTAAGCCAACACAGAGGCAGGGGTATGTGCCCTAGTGTGGCCATATTTGATTGCCCCTGGACTGATGAATTACATGAATTGGTAAATCTCCCTTCTTTTCCTCAAGTCAGCTTAAAGTGACAGAAAGAAACTGACTACCACCCCGACTTTTACAAAATTAGAAAATCATTTGCACATGACCAACGTTCCAAATTTCTTCCTATTGCACATATCCTCCAAAAGTCTCTGACAAGGGATTGTGCAATCCCACTTGGAAGTGGAATGGATTTACTTGATTTGGCCAGAAAACAAATTTATTTTGAGCAGCTAGATGATTTCTTTCAATGTATTCCACCATTATTCCTTTCTTTTAATTTTTATTATGGAAAATTTCAAAAGTAGGAAAAATACACAAAAGTAGGAAGAATAGTGTAATGAACCTCAATGTTTCCATCACCCTGTGTTTTCTTCATCTATACCTCCAACTTCCCTCCACCTCCTGTAGGATTATTTCAAAGCAAACCTCAGATACCATATAATTAATTTGTCCTCTTCAACCACTATTCTCTCATTACCTCTTCTCTCACAATCTCATTCTCTCATTCCCTCATTACTGCATTTGAGGGCTTTTGCCCCTTGTAAAACAAAGCAAGGCACTTTGAACATGGAAAGTGTATACTGGACGTCTGCTGAATGGAGACCCTACCATGAGAATTTCTAGTCTGTTAGAAGAGATAAGACAAGAAACCCCTCCAGTGCTTACCAGACTTTAATGAAAATCACCTGGAGAGATGTTAAAATGCAGAAGTTACTCAAATATGTGAGACGGGGTGGGGAATTCTGCAGTTCTAATAAGAACTGCAAAGCTGTTGGTCTGTCAGGTCTCTCTTTGAGCAGCCAGATCCTAAACCATAAAGCAAAAGAGAAAAAGACAGGGTGCTATATAAGGTAGAAGTGATGGGTCACCAGGCTTAAGAACTGGATTTTGAATAGTTTACCACAGTTACCCAGATTAATTTTTACAATATTCTAGTGTGAAAATAACACTGAACCAAGCATTGAGAGACCCACAAAAGAAATTTTATAAATTCAGGGAGGGGAAGGCACAGTTACCTGTCAGTACCAGGAAATCTATATGATAGAGAGTGAAAGTGTGTAGCCAGTCCTGGTGACTCTTTTTCCAAAAACCTTGGCCCTCCTGGGACTGGCCCTCCATATCCATTTTTGTACTGCTTGAACCCACCTACCAGCCACAGCTGATTGGACCAAAGGTGAGCATCTGACCTAAGCTGGGCCAATCAGAGGGTCTCTCCTGAGATTTTGGTTTTGAGATTCAGGATGGTCAGTCAGACCCTAGATATGGCTGGAATTAAAATTATATAAATATTCCACCTTCTGCCAATACATAAAAAGCACAAAAAACTGATTAAAAGAAACAGACCACAAGGAGTACCTATAAATGAAGAGAGCACTACCTGCATTCCTTCAGCTTCTTGCCCCAGTCTCCTTATTTTGAAATCCTCTAGGTGTTGCATTAGTGAGTGTCAGTTCTTTGGAACCAAAGAGACTGACAGACATGCTCACATAACAAGTGGGGACAAAGCCAGAGAGGGAGAAGGGTAAGAGCTGCTAAGCCTAGGAATGCAGGTCAGTGTGGGTTTACCAGACAGGTGGGTAGATGAGAGGTTATCCCTTGCAGGAATGAAGTCTCAAGAACCAGAAACTTCCTGCAGGCAGTGGGCTGGGCCCCTGCCTCTGGCTTCCTTTGGGACCGCCAGCTTCATTCTGCCTGCCTGGCTGCCACTTCTCACCTGAGAATTCATCTCAGCCTTCCTGATTGTGTCAGGACTGGCCACACCAGAAAGCACCTTATTTCCACTAACCTCTGAGGGCTATGGTGTCCCTACTGTAGAGCCCCTTGATGGTATAGTCAGTTCCTCCCAAGTGTCTGGGAAGAGCTGCTGGTAGCTGGTTGTTATTCTGCCCATCTTCCTCATCAGCATGCTACTCTGAATCTCTAGCTTAGGAGGTGTGAGAAGGAGTTTAGCCCACAGGTGGGTCCTGAAGTCTGTAGCAATGATTCAAGCCCAGTGCTTTTGTTAAGGTAGGTTGGTAAACTTACTTCTGTTTGCCCAGGACTATCCCACATCACAGGACCCAGTTCTGGAAAAACTAGGAGGGTTAGTCATCCTAATTTTAAAGCCCTCAGGTCCTTAATGGAAACCGGCTCTAACATTGTGCCTTGAAAGCATCATCCAGATGCTTTCAGACCTCCAAACCCCACCATCCTGAGGATTCCCACACAACTGGTGTTTCTGAACTGCTTTCTGAAACCACTGCATCTCTACTTATACCTGTAGACCATATGGCACAGATTCTGAGGCCTCCCATTCACTAATTGGGTGACTGTAGGGAAGTGCCTCACTGTTAAGTAGCACCAATAATACTAGTCCTACTTCACCGTGTTGTTATGAGAAAAGTGAGAACAGTGCCTGACTATATCAAAGTTGACAATTTTTATCATGCCCTTAGCCTGATCTAGTCATTGTCTCCTCCCACTAAGGAGACCCTCAGCTCTGGGCACTCTTTCTAGTCTCAGTGGCATTTCCCAGACCCAGACATAGGGCAGGGGGGACCCAGGCTGTCTACTGAGGCTTCACCTGGTCCTCCTCTCCCTGGGCTTCTGATGTTGGTCCTCAGAGCAGGGTCTAGTTTCTCTCATTTCTGGGCACAGTTCCTTAAGGGGAACGCTCCTGGGGGCCCTTAGAAGAATTGAGCAGAAAGGGACCAGGAAATGACTTCAATTGTTTGGCTGGCCCTCTAGTGCTGACAGAGGATCCCCGTGCCTCTAGTCCCCTGCCACTGTGGTCAGCTTAGTCCCTCAACCCGCTTTCTCAGCAGCCATGCTCTCACACCTGTCAGAAATGAGAGATTTCAGGCCAGGAGGGACATCTCCTGAGAACTCTGCACACAACTACAGAATGCCTTGAGGACATTTTGTGTGTGCATGTTGGGGGAAGTATAGGAAGTCCCCGTAGGCAGCTATCCCACATGACTATTGGCAATTGGAGGTAAGGCCTTTCTGCCCACAAAGGCACCTGACCCATGTTGATTTCTTCCCTCTGTTCACCACGGGAAGTGTAAGCACCAACACAGGCTTTGGATGTCACAATGAAAGCAAATCCCAAAGCCCCGGTGCTGGGTTTCAGGTCCTCTAAGGAGAAAACCCCAGGGGTGCATGGAGGTCTCACCACCTCCCCTTGGGCCAGCCACACCAGGCCAGCTCTCAAAGGCCTCTTATGACTGTCCTTTCTCTCATCTTTCCCCACTGTGATAAATGTCCTGGGATTAGCCCTTCTGTGTTTATTGGATGAGCAATTTGTGTCTGTTTGAAAAGCTACGTCTGAATAATGTTTGGCACGAGCTAAAGAAATGTGAGCCTCTGCATTCCCCTCCAGCCAGCTCTCTGGAGCCAGCCCGTCTCCTGCCAACAGGGTTAGACAGCTCTGCAGCTGGGTTTGCAGCCTAAACATGTTTGTAGGTGGAGAGAGGGGGAGTTGGTAGGAGGGGGAGGGAGGTGCCTGTGGTGCGACCAGAAACCCAGAGGGATGGAAGAGCAGAGCAGCTTTAGCAAATCTGCCAATTGTTGTAATAATTTGGGGACATCACAGATGCCCACAGTAGTCACCCAGGCCTGAAGACTGGAAAACCAGGGCCCCCTGTGCCACTCAGGAGCCTGGGTGATTGTTGGGCCCAGAGTCCCAGATGTGAACTACAGCAAAAGATACTCAAGGGAATTCAGTGGGTAGCATGAGGATCCCAGATCTAGATGGGTAATTAGTGCTGTGCTCTTGAGGTTTGTGTGGGGTGGGGCCAGTTGGGGGGTGTTAGGATATCCTGAGGCTATTTAAATATTTCCTGACTTCATCCATTTGGGCCCTGGAACTGGGAAAGAAGCTTGCAGCAATCAGGCAACACAGTTATAAGGTGCTGAGAAGTGTACACAAAGCAGGAATTTGGTGGGTATGGGTGGGTGTGTCAACAACCTCCACCCCCACCCCACATTCCTCCAGCACCCTCCTACTGTTCTCCTTCAGCATTCTCCTGATCTTCTCTTAGGGTGCACATCACTGCTCTTTTGTACCCAGTGACTCAGCTCTCAGTCTTTCTCCACCTCCACCTCACTCTCCCTAAGTCAGTGATCGGACTGAAGGCATGACATCATCCATGTGTCCCAAACAATGTACACAGAACTGGTCACCAAGGAGGCATCAAAAATGGTTCATTGAGTCTTCATTTTGGCTCAGGTTATGATCTCTTGGGTTGTGAGATCAGGCCCCGCGTCAGGCTCCACACTGGGCATGGTGTCTGCTTAAGATTCTCTCTCTCCCTCAGCCCCTCCCCCTGCCTAAAAAGTGGTTTACTAAGTAAAGGAATGAAAGCGAGGCTGGATGCTCAGACTTTAGTGGTCACAGACTCACAAGAAGAGAGCAAATAACAAGTCAGACAGGAGTAACAATACAGGAAATCAGTTCAGGAGTGAGAACACGGCCACAATAACACTGTCCTCAGAGTCTGCTCTGGGTCGAGGCTTCTAGATCAAGTCAGCTTATCAGGAAAGGCCGCTTGAGGCTCTTCTGTAGTTGTACACTCATCTTGGTGTTCAACATGATTTCATGCATTCAGTTAATGTGTTTTGAATCCCTACCTGTATCATCCTCTGTAGGATACCATCTGTCTCATCATATAGAAAACAAACAGGACAACAAAACAGGTATACCATACAAGGTAGGAGCAATCTATATTCTCACAGAGGTATAGAGAGAAGGTTATAAATATTCAGGGGGAAAAAAGAGGTTAATTTTACTTGGAAGAGCAAGGAAGTCTTCATGGGGTTGAGGGAGATGCATTAGACCTGGTCCTGGGATGAAGTCTGCAATTGAGACATGCAGGGCTAACCGACAGAAGGAAGAGAGTGAGGAAAGGCACAGTGCTGGGGAGACACTGAATGTGTACGATAAAGGTGAGTGGACTGCTTAGGCTTGTGGGTAAGGCTTGTGGATAAGGAGCAGTGGACAGTGTAGCTGAGAAAATAGGTTGAGGAATATCTGGATGAGGATCTTGCCAGGCTAAGGAATGTGGGTTTCAGCTGCAGAAGGCAGAGGCAGAGGCTCGCACAACTAAGCTATGTTCAGAAAGACAGTCTGGCAGCAGTGGACAGGCTGGACTGGGATGGGGAAAAGCTGGAGGCGGATAGACCAGCCAGACGACTGTCCCAGGCAACCAGTAATGGAGCCTCTTGTGAGCTCTTGCAGCACTTGGCGAAAGCATCTGTTTAACACTCACCCTACTGTCTCTCTCGGAGCTGTCTTTTGACAGCCTGACAACCCTACAAGCTGCAGGATCCTTGACATCAGGAACTGTTTGCTGCCTGTCTGGGGCCCCAGGCCTGACATGGTTCTTGGCAGTTGCTCATTATATATTTGTGAATTACTCAATAGGGCAGTGAAAAAGGACAAGGGGTGTATAGAGAAGGGCACACATTTCCGGGATCACATCCTGTTTAGCAAGAACAGTTCCTTAGGCCTGGACATTGGTACAGCTGTCTTCTGACGTGTGTGGAGAAATAGAAGCATGTGCAGGCAGCACGGGCAAGGAAGGAATCACAGCTGACTCCAAACCGTGTGTGTGTGTGTGTGTGTGTGTGTGTGTGTGTGTGTGTCTTAGGCTTGCAAGAGCTCTTAGCTTTTTAGAGAGGTGGACAGACAAATGGGAGACTTCACAATCTGTACTGTCCTAATATGCCTTAGGAAGTGTATTAAACCTTTTGGTGGCAAGTGGCAGAAGTTCAATGCAGGCAAGCCTAAGGGGAGTAGGAAACTTATAAGGTTCATTTGGGGACCACCAGAATGAAGGATTCCAACAATGCCAGACTCTTTCCATCTCTAATGTATCCTTCTCTCCATAAGTTTGTCAGCCTCATTCTCGCAACCTGGCTTCCCCCACAGGCTGGAAACATGGCTGCCGGGAGCCTGGGTTTCCCATCTGAGAGCTCCCCAACCAGAGAATCGCTAAAACCTTCCTTTCTCATGCCCCAATTTCAGAGATCCCAGAAAAGGGCTGATTGGCTTGTGTCAGGACCCTGGTGTAAGACCTAATGCAGCAGCTAAGGAAGCAGGATCATCTAAAAAAGGAAAGAGATTCCACTAAAACCTCATAGTTAAAGTGAAAAAGGAGTATATCACAGAGGTGGAGCTAATAATAGTAATAATCCTGTGGTGCCTGGCTGGCTCAGTTGGTGGAATGTGTGGCTCTTGATCTCAGGGTTCTGAGTTTGAGCCCCACTTTGGGTGTAGAGATTACTTAAAAAAAAAAAAACAAAAAAAAACCTGTCTGAGTCTGCACAAGTCAACTCTTCTACACAACAACCCCAACAGGTATCACTGTTGTAGTCATTATCACCCTTGAGAATTATTACCTCAGGGAAAAAAGGCACAGAGAGGGTAAGTAACTGTCATAGATCACACAGCTAGTAAGTAGAGATGGAGCTGGGATTTAAATCCATTTAATCTAGCTCCAGACCCTATAACTTCCCATTTTGTTATGTTGCCTATTCACTACAGAAGGAAAGAAAGCAAGGTGTTGGGCTGTGAGGAAGGAACCTTGACAATTTCTCCTGGGAAAATTCAAGGCCCAAGCTGAGGAGCCTGTGAGAAATGATTGGTCCAATGTCATGGGAATCTAGAATAAAAAACACCACCGCCCATCTTAATCTCGCTGGAGATATCTGAAAAGGACTGTTTCATTTTGACTTTTTTTTTTTAAAGATTTTATTTATTTATTTGACAGACAGAGATCACAAGTAGGCAGAGAGGCAGGCAGAGAGAGAGGAGAAAGCAGGCTCTCCACAGAGCAGAGAGCCCAATGCGGGGCTCGATCCCAGGATCCCGGGATCATGACCCGAGCCGAAGGCAGAGGCTTTAAACCGCTGAGCCACCCAGGCGCCCCGACTTTTTTTTTTTTTTTTAAGATTTTATTATTTTTCAGTAATCTCTACACCCACTGTGGGGCTTAAACTCACAACCCTGAGATCAAGAGCCACACATTCCACCAACTGAGCCAGCCAGGCACCCCTCATTTTGACTTCTTTTTTCTCCCATCTTTATTTACTTAAAGTAGAATTAGATAGAGCCAAGAAAAGCAAATGTGAGAACAATTTGCTTTTTGTGAGGTCCCATTTTCACCTATTAAAAATTTAAGCAGCGGTAAATAGCCATGCTGGCAATGGTGGGGAGATGGTTTGCTTCTAAATGACTGGTGACAGGATAAAGTGGTCCAGCCAGTAAAAAAAGCAGTTTATTTGGCCATGGGAGTCAAGAGCTATAGAAGCTTTCTTTAACTTCGACCTGCTAACCTCAGTCTTCAGAAACAGCTCATGGAGTCACAAAATAAAACCCACCTAGTGCTGCGTGCAAGAGATGCATCTAAAATAATGTTCCTCAGAAATACTGAAAGTAAAAGAGTAGGAAAAAATAGAAAACAAGAACAAATGCCATACATGCAAATACAAGCAACGAGAAAACAAAGGTTTTGGTATTAATATTAGGCATGGTTGAATTCACAGAAAATCAGAAAATAAGATACAGGAGAAAATGTTATAATGGTAAAGACAGACAGCAACAATGAAGATCTGTCATAAATATTTATGCACAAGGTAATATAACATCAGAATTCATAAAACAAAAACAATAGGAAATACATGGAGAAATGGACATAAATACAGTAACAGAAAATTTTAATTCACCTCTCTTAGCCCATGACTGATCAATAAACCATACAAAAAGTGAAGCTATAGAGGACTCGATTTGTTAAATTAGCAAGGTAGACTCCGTATCTTGAAAACCTAGAATTTGCACTTTGTTAAGCGTCTGTGGACCATTACCAAATGACTACACGTAAGGCCACAAAAAAATGATCTAAAAAACCCTCAATACATTCCGAAAAGTAGAGTGAATACAGATAACAGTCTCTTATCACAATGCACTAAAACTAGGAAGTAATAGCAAAGACAGAAACTATAAAGCAATAGAAAAGCTAAAAATTAAACAAAAATTTAAAAACTTAAACAAAAAAAACCAGTATCTGGATGGACTATTATTCCATGTTCTTTAAAAAAGGAAATTCTGGGGCACCTGGGTGGCTCGGTGGGTTAAAGCCTCTGCCTGGGCTCAGGTCATGATCCCAGGGTCCTGGGATCGAGCCCCGCATCGGGCTCTCTGCTCCGTGGAGAGCCTGCTTTCTCCTCTCTCTCTGCCTGCCTCTCTGCCTACTTGTGATCTTTGTCAAATAAATAAATAAAATCTTAAAAAAAAAAAAAAGGAAATTCTGACACATGCCACAAAGGACATTACACTAAGTGAAATAAGCCAATCACAAAAAGACAAATACTATAGGATTCGCTTATATGAGGTGTCTAGAGTAGTCAAATTAATAGAAAATAGAAGTGGAATCATCATTTCCAAGGGAAGCAGGAAGAGTGAGGGATGGGGAGTTGTTTAATGGGTATACAGTCTCAGTTTTTGCAAGAAGAAAAAGTTTATTTTGTATATTGCACAACAATGTGGATATATGAAACATTACTGAACTAAATGCTTGAAAATGGTTGAGATGATAAATTTTGTGTTATATGTATTTTTAGAGATTATCTTAAGTAATGCTCAGAGTGTAAACTATCTTTTGGAAAAAAGTGATCATTCCCAAGGAAACAGTGCAAAAGACAGGTCCAAGGAATGAGCATTTTCATGGTTCCTGGCTACATCTCACATAATCTTCAGGTGAGAATTCGGAGGGATAAATTATCAGAGATCTCTTCCTTTTTTTTTTTTTTAAAGACTTTATTTTTATTTATTTGACAGACAGAGATCACAAGTAGGCAGAGGCAGGCAGAGAGAGAAGAGGAAGCAGGCTCCCTGCTGAGCAGAAAGCCTGATGGGGCTAGATCCCAGGACCCTGGGACCATGACCTGAGCCGAAGGCAGAGGCTTTAACCCACTGAGCCACCCACACGCCCCTAGACCTCTTCCTTTTTGGTTGCTCTTTTAAGAACTGGATATGTGGGGTGCCTGGGTAGCTCAGTGGGTTAAGCCTTTGCTTTCCACTCATGGTCTCAGGATCCTGGGATCCAGCCCTGCATTGGGCTCCCTGCTCAGCAGGGAGCCTGCTTCCCCCGTCCCCGCCCCGCCCTGCCCCCCGCCCCGCCCCGCCCCGCCCCCGCCCCGCCCCCCGCCCCGCCCCCGGCTCTCTCTGCCTGCCTCTCTGCCTGCTTGTGATCTCTCTGTCGCATAAATAAATAATATCTTAAAAAAAAAAAAAAAGAGACTAGATACGTGTTTCGGATCTTCTTCCTGGAAAAATGCACTCACAAATATAACAGAATGGAACAGAATTGCTTGGCATTTCCTTTATACCTGGTGTTCTGATATTCCATCATAATTCATCTAGGCAGAGGTCTTTTGGGCGGAGGGGCACAGTTATTTTTCTTGGTACTCAGTGGGCCATTTCGATGTGAAAGCTTATGACTTTCTTCACCCCTAGGAAATAGGCCATGACTTATGTAGTTTTTCCCCTCCATTCCCTCTTTTCTTTTATTCTGGAATGCCTGTTAAATAGGATGACAGAACTTCTGGATTCACTTTCTGTGCTTCCTACCTTCTTTTTTCCCTACGCCAGTATGAGGTGTTTTTTTTTTTTTTTAAGCTAGATTTTTAAAATTAACATATAATGTATTATTTGCCCCAGGGTTACAGGTCTGTGAATCATCAGGCTTACACATTTCATACCACTCACCATAGTACATACCCTCCCCAATGTCCATAGCCCAGCCACCCTATCCTTATGCCCCATCCCCCAGCAACCCTCTGTTTGTTTCATGAGATTAAGCGTCTCTTATCATTTGTCTCCCTCCCGATCCCATCTTGTTTCATTTTTTCCTTCCCTAACCCCCATGACCCCCCACCCTGCCTCTCAAATTCCTCATATCAGAGAAATCACATGGTAATTGTCTTTCTCTGATTGACTTATTTTGCTTAGCATAATACTCTCTAGTTCCATCCACATATTTGCAAAAGATTTCGGGTTTTTTGATGGCTGCGTAATATTCCTCTGTGTGTGTGTGTGTGTGTGTGTGTGTGTGTGTGTGTGTGTGTGTACCACATCTTCTTTATCCATTCATCTGTTAATGGACATCTAGGTTATTTCCATAGTTTGGCTATTGTGGATATTGCTGCTATGAACATTCAGGTGCACGTGCCCCTTCGCATCACTACATTTATATCTTTAGGGTAAATACCCAGTAGTGTAATTGCTGAGTCGTAGGGTAGCTCTATTTTCAACTTTTTAAGGAACCTTCATACTCTTTTCCAGAGTGGCTGCACCAGCTTGCATTCCCACCAACAGTGTAGGAGGGTTTCCCTTCCTACATGAGGTGTTTTTATTACGTGACTAATAAAAATAATAAAATGAAGTCCTTTAAGTCCCTTTAAGACTTGGGCCTGCTGTGTGCACAGTAACCTCCTTCTTCATTCTTAGAACCTATCTGAACAACTGCAATCAATAATAACTAGCATTTATTGGCTGCTTATTGTGTACAAGGCAACAGGAAAAGTACTTGACACATTGCCCCATTATTTTCTTGCAACAACCCTCTAAAGTTGGCACAATTATTGCCCTCATTTTACAAATGAGGGAAGTGAGAGCCATAGAGCAGAGGTTGGCAAATCTAGTTAATGGGCCAAGCCTGCCACTGCTTCTAATTTCTCTTTTATACCTCCTACCTCTGTTTCTTTGAACTGCATTTTAGGAGAATTTCTCCACTTGACCTTTTAACTCTGTTGTTGACTCTTCATTGATATCTATTTCGTGATTCAGCCCATTGAATTTTTGTTTGGAAAAACAAGTTCTTAAAGTTCCAAATTCACCTGTTGATTCTTTTTAATACATGAAATATCCTTTCACATTTCTTGTGAAAACATTATTTAAGCTTAATCTGAAGTCTTGTTCTTTGGTGGTTATTAACTCTGTTTCTTGGATGTTGAGAGTTTCTGATGATAGATTTTGATGACCCTGTTTTATTGTTCTGACTTTTCTCAAATGTTTGGTAATTCTAGACATTTGTTCATTTTTAAATTATGCATTCTTGTTCTGTCTGTCCTGTTTACTGAGCCTGCATGTAGTAACTTCATGGAGGAGTGGAATGTGCTGATTGGTTGGAGATGTGGGGGTGTATAAAAGGAAGAAGAGGACCTGTCTTGTCTTTCGAGTACAGCAGTTTTCTTTCCCTCTTGGGCATTAGTTGTTGTTTGGGGCAAGGCTTTGTCTCTGGCCCAAGAGCCCATACTGACTGGTTTGGTCTGGGGAGAATCCCTCTTGCAGCTGTCTAATTAGCACAAATGTGGGAGAAGGAAGGGATCAACCGCATCAGATACTCCAAAGGCATTTTCCCAATTAACCACTCCAAGGAATGGTCCAGGGTGTCCTCTTTTCCATTAACTCTGAAATTTCAGTTCTTTGTTAACATTTCTACTTTCATGCCATTCTTCTTGTGCAATGAAAAAATATATATATATGTACATATATAATTTTTTAAACCAATCTTTTATTATCTGCCTTTGGTGTTAAACTTAGAATGGTCTTCTGTACTCCCTCTCCCTTCCAAAATTATAAATATTCATCTATTTTCTTCTTTTACTATTTTTGTGATTTCATGTTTTACATTCAAATCTTTCAACCATCTGGAATTTATTCTAATGTCAGCCATGACTTGGAACTCTAAACTTAATTTTTTTCCTAATGGTGAGCCAGTTGTACCCACCATGCTTTCCATGTGTGGGCTTTTAAAAGGCAGCTCAGCCCCCAGAGCTCCATAAAAGCCCAAGACTTAAGAATAGAAAAGCTAAGACTATAACTCTGTCAGATCCTATTCTCTGCTCCATTACTGCTCACGATGGGACTCTGGCAGAGCTTGGTTCTCCCTAGGGGAAAGCCCTGACCAATGATATAAAGCCAGTGGGGGCTGAGGCCGTGAGAGGGTATGTACAGAGCCCTCTAGAGTTTCATGGCTGCTGTGTTCCTGCCACTGGGCATGGCCTCATGGGAAACAGCCATTCAGCCTTGCAAGAAACTCCAAGGGCCCCACACTCTACTCTTTAACTGTATATTCTTTCATTAACCCCCCTGTCCTTTTCCTATAGATCACTCAAAGTCCAGCTCATGCCACTTCTCTGTGAACCTGCCTTGATAGGCCCAGTGAGGCTTGGCAGCTCCTCCTAGTTCCCACTGCATTTTACACAGATCTCTAGTGCGATTTTTGTTCATTGTTGATATATCTGTGGTGGATGAATGAATTAGTTAACAAATAAACTAAGGTACTAAGCATGAAGGTTCCTATCTGCCAGGTGCAGGGAGAGAAGGAGAGCCTCCAAAGGATACGAACTTGCTACTGACCATCTAGATTTGTTCATCTGCAGTGCCTGTTGAGGCCCAGGTGTTCATGGCACAGTGGTTGTCACCTCAGAGAAGCTGTGACTTTGACGAGGTGCCTGAAGCTATGGATTCTTTTTTTTTTTTTAAACCAAGTAGGTCCTGAAGATACCAGGGAGCATCAACTTTGTCTCTTTCCTCAGGGAGCTGACAACCTGGTATAGAAGTGTGTAGTCAGAATCTTGGAAGAACTTTAGGAAGGAAAGAACCAGGCATATCAAAACCCTCAAAGAGAGCAAGTAATGTAGCTGAGTTGGAGGACTGTCTATAAAATATATGCCCCCGCAGCAAATCAGCATTTCCTGTGTGCTCAATCAGTGTCAGGCTCTAAGCTCTTCATACACTCATCTCATCTGTTCCTTCAGAAAACCAGGTGGCACTATCAGTTCCATTTTTTAGATGAAAAACGGGGCTTGCAGAGAGGTAAAATGATTTACCTATGGTCACAATGAGGAAGCCACAATCTGAAGCCCAGGTGAGGAAGGGCTCAGCTTCAGGGAAGAACTTAATCTTTGGCCATCTGAACTACCTTGCCTCTCCTTTTACATAGAACTACCTGGTGGAGTTTAACTGAATTTTGTTTTGATTTCTGGGCCTTTACTTCTGTGGTAGAGATAAACTCCACCCTTTCTGGTCTCTCTAGGTCCTAATACAGGGCCTGGCACACAAGCTGGCTAAATAATGCAGGAAGAAAACCAACATTTTCAAACACACTATGTCCATCTCAGAGCTTGCACTGTTCAAAATTTATCCCTCCGAATTCTCACCTGTTATGTGAGATGTAGCCAGGAACCATGAAAATGCTCATTCCTTGGACCTGTCTTTTGCACTGTTTCCTTGGGAATGATCACTTTTTTCCAAAAGATAGTTTACACTCTGAGCATTACTTAAGATAATCTCTAAAAATACATATAACACAAAATTTATCATCTCAACCATTTTCAAGCATTTAGTTCAGTAATGTTTCATATATCCACATTGTTGTGCAATATACAAAATAAACTTTTTCTTCTTGCAAAAACTGAGACTGTATACCCATTAAACAACTCCCCATCCCTCACTCTTCCTGCTTCCCTTGGAAATGATGATTCCACTTCTATTTTCTATTAATTTGACTACTCTAGACACCTCATATAAGCGAATCCTATAGTATTTGTCTTTTTGTGATTGGCTTATTTCACTTAGTGTAATGTCCTTTGTGGCATGTGTCAGAATTTCCTTTTTTTTTTTTTTAAGATTTTATTTATTTATTTGACAAAGATCACAAGTAGGCAGAGAGGCAGGCAGAGAGAGAGGAGAAAGCAGGCTCTCCACGGAGCAGAGAGCCCGATGCGGGGCTCGATCCCAGGACCCTGGGATCATGACCTGAGCCCAGGCAGAGGCTTTAACCCACCGAGCCACCCAGGTGCCCCAGAATTTCCTTTTTTAAAGAACATGGAATAATAGTCCATCCAGATACTGGTTTTTTTTGTTTAAGTTTTTAAATTTTTGTTTAATTTTTAGCTTTTCTATTGCTTTATAGTTTCTGTCTTTGCTATTACTTCCTAGTTTTAGTGCATTGTGATAAGAGACTGTTATCTGTATTCACTCTACTTTTCGGAATGTATTGAGGGTTTTTTAGATCATTTTTTTGTGGCCTTACGTGTAGTCATTTGGTAATGGTCCACAGACGCTTAACAAAGTGCAAATTCTAGGTTTTCAAGATACGGAGTCTACCTTGCTAATTTAACAAATCGAGTCCTCTATAGCTTCACTTTTTGTATGGTTTATTGATCAGTCATGGGCTAAGAGAGGTGAATTAAAATTTTCTGTTACTGTATTTATGTCCATTTCTCCATGTATTTCCTATTGTTTTTGTTTTATGAATTCTGATGTTATATTACCTTGTGCATAAATATTTATGACAGATCTTCATTGTTGCTGTCTGTCTTTACCATTATAACATTTACTCCTGTATCTTATTTTCTGATTTTCTGTGAATTCAACCATGCCTAATATTAATACCAAAACCTTTGTTTTCTCGTTGCTTGTATTTGCATGTATGGCATTTGTTCTTGTTTTCTATTTTTTCCTACTCTTTTACTTTCAGTATTTCTGAGGAACATTATTTTAGATGCATCTCTTGCACGCAGCACTAGGTGGGTTTTATTTTGTGACTCCATGAGCTGTTTCTGAAGACTGAGGTTAGCAGGTCGAAGTTAAAGAAAGCTTCTATAGCTCTTGACTCCCATGGCCAAATAAACTGCTTTTTTTACTGGCTGGACCACTTTATCCTGTCACCAGTCATTTAGAAGCAAACCATCTCCCCACCATTGCCAGCATGGCTATTTACCGCTGCTTAAATTTTTAATAGGTGAAAATGGGACCTCACAAAAAGCAAATTGTTCTCACATTTGCTTTTCTTGGCTCTATCTAATTCTACTTTAAGTAAATAAAGATGGGAGAAAAAAGAAGTCAAAATGAGGGGTGCCTGGCTGGCTCAGTTGGTGGAATGTGTGGCTCTTGATCTCAGGGTTGTGAGTTTAAGTCCCACAGTGGGTGTAGAGATTACTGAAAAATAATAAAATCTTAAAAAAAAAAAAAAAAGTCGGGGCGCCTGGGTGGCTCAGCGGTTTAAAGCCTCTGCCTTCGGCTCGGGTCATGATCCCGGGATCCTGGGATCGAGCCCCGCATTGGGCTCTCTGCTCTGTGGAGAGCCTGCTTTCTCCTCTCTCTCTGCCTGCCTCTCTGCCTACTTGTGATCTCTGTCTGTCAAATAAATAAATAAAATCTTTAAAAAAAAAAAGTCAAAATGAAACAGTCCTTTTCAGATATCTCCAGCGAGATTAAGATGGGCGGTGGTGTTTTTTATTCTAGATTCCCATGACATTGGACCAATCATTTCTCACAGGCTCCTCAGCTTGGGCCTTGAATTTTCCCAGGAGAAATTGTCAAGGTTCCTTCCTCACAGCCCAACACCTTGCTTTCTTTCCTTCTGTAGTGAATAGGCAACATAACAAAATGGGAAGTTATAGGGTCTGGAGCTAGATTAAATGGATTTAAATCCCAGCTCCATCTCTACTTACTAGCTGTGTGATCTATGACAGTTACTTACCCTCTCTGTGCCTTTTTTCCCTGAGGTAATAATTCTCAAGGGTGATAATGACTACAACAGTGATACCTGTTGGGGTTGTTGTGTAGAAGAGTTGACTTGTGCAGACTCAGACAGGAATTTCTTTTTTTTCTTTTTTTTTTTTTTTTTTAATTTCAGGAGGCAGTTCCTCTTTGGTTTCTTCAAGTGCTGATCTTCAGAGAGAGTGCCTCCTTGAGAGCCAGGAGCCTGTGCGTGGCAGTAGTCCTGCTTGACCGCGTTATCTAGTATCTCTGAGTGGTGCTTTGGAGCTGATTATAAAATGTAGTTTCCAGCCACTTTAACATAGGGCAGAGCAAACATGTATTTCTCCCAATCTCAGAGTACTTCCTCTTTACTTAAGGCAGAGGCTGAAGGGTAGCAGAAGGTACCACCCCAAAATAGGACTGCAGGAGTTCAGGGCATGCCACCCCAAATTCTGCAGCCTTGGTATGTTGATTATTTTAAGCTGTAGGCACTTGAAAAACAGCAAATGTAGGGAGCAGCTTTTTCTGAATGTACCTTATCTGTCTAAATCCTCCAAAAGGAACTCAGTTATCATAAAACCCATCCCAGGGAGTTTAATCAAGCAGGGAAGATTGACTCTCATCACAAGAGAGCAGCCTGGAAATCCACACCACACCTAGACAAACTTTGCTGCACACTATTATATCTCTGATCCTTCTGGAGGCCAATTCCACTTCCCCCCAAATCATTTATTCTTTAAGCCCTACATCCTCCCCCATTTCCCTGTTAAGATGGTATTTAATCATAAATTCTTTTTTTAAAGATTTTATTTATTTGAGTGAGAAAGAGAGAGAATGCATTGGAACCAGGGGAGGGGCAGAGAAGCAGACTCCCTGCTGAGCCAGGACCCTGACAGGGGATTCAGTCCAACTGAGCAGAAGGCAGCTGCTTAACCAACTAAGCCACCCAAGGCACCGTTAATCCTGAATTCTAAGCCACCTTGGGGAATCATTAATTTTTCTAGGGTATCTCCCTGTATGTATGAGGTATATATATTAATAAACTTCTGTTTGTTTTTCTCTTGTTATCCTGTGTTTTATTGCAGGAGTCTCAGCCAACTCAGAAGGATAGAGATAAAATTTTGAGGATGGGATCGCTGAAACCCTGCCCTGATGAAATACTGGGAAAACTGGCAGAAGGGTAAGAGTTCTTATTAAAATCAGCTCTCCTGGATCTCTGTCTGTGGTGCCCAACTGAGAGAGGAGGGTAAAATTTTATCTTGTCCTGGGGATGCCTGGGTGGCTCAGTTGGTTAAGCAGCTGCCTTCGGCTCAGGTCATGATCCCAGGGTCCTGGGATTGAGTCCCACATCGGGCTCCTTGCTCAGCAGGGAGCCTGCTTCTCCCTCTGCCTCTGCCTGCCTCTCTGTTTGCCTGTGCTCACTCTCTCTGACAAATAAATAAATAAAATCTTAAAAAAAAAAAAATTTTATCTTGTCCCTTCGTCTTCAAATTCAGATTTGCTGAGAAAAACATTTGTAAGAATGAATTATTTGAACTGTGACTCTCATGAATTTGGTTTTGGGGATACCCTTGAGCTATTTATCCTTTACAGTCCAGGGACAGCTATTGCTTTCCTGTGTGTCTCGTTTCGCGTCCTAAGAGTTTGGCTTGGCACGCAGGTTGTTGGTTCGTGTGCATGCACGTGACTAGTTCTGGTCTTGGCAGGGTTGTCTCTTTTGCACCATCTTTAAGGGGTATCACCTGTATCCATGTTAAGTCACAAAAGGCTTGTTAGTTTTTGTTTTGAGCCACTTGATAAGTATACCTTTGGTTTAAAAGAAAAAGGAAAAAACTAATTTATTTCTTTTTTAACGATTTATTCATTTATTTTAGAGAGAAAGGGAGGAGGGGCCAGAGAGAGAGAGAGAGACACCCAAGTAGACTCCCTGCTGAGTGGAGAGTCCAACACACCAGGCTGAATCCCATGACCCTGAGATCACGACCCGAACTGAAATCGAGTCTGATGATCAACTGACTGAGTCATCCAAGTGCCCCAGGAAAAAAATAATTTAAAAAAGAAGTTTAATACTGTCAGAAATAGTTATTGTTTTTTCCAGCTGATAATAAGGTGTGGAAAGGATTTTTTTAAGATTTTATTTGTTTATCTGACAGAAAGAGAGAGAGAGCACAAGCAGGGGAAGGGCCAAGGGAAAGGAAGAAGCAGGTTCCTGGCTGAATGAGGATCCTGACACCAGGATGCTGAGATCATGACCTGAGCCAAAGGCAGATGCTTAGCCAACTAAGCCATCGAGGTGCCCCTAGGTAGTCTTTGGTAAACAAGAATATCGTTGGTTTAGTTAAAAAAAAAAAATCAGCATGTCTTCAAGAACTGTCAACATTAAAAATAATGCAAACATACAATTTTATTCTAGCTGGGTATACTAGTCAAACAACTGTCAGGAAGAATAGTAACTTTTTCTAATGTCTCATGAAATTTTCATGACTGATCTAAACATAATTGTTAAGAAAAAGTGAATCAACTAAACGTAGGTGGGATAAAAGTTTTAAGTTATCTTTTCAACAATGATTATGTTTTATAAAATATGTCTACTTAAAAACATTTCTGGGCACCTGGGTGGCTCAGTTGGTTAAGCCACTGCCTTTAGCTCAAGTCATGATCCCGGAGTCCTGGGATGGAGCCCCAAATCAGGCTCCAGCTCCATGGGGAGTCTGCTTCTCCCTCTGACCTTCTCCTCTCTCATGCTCTCTCTCTCAAATAAATAAATAAAATCTTTAAAAAAAAAAAAAAAGAAAAAGAAAAAAGGGGCGCCTGGGTGGCTCAGTTGGTTAAGCCACTGCCTTCGACTTGGGTCATGGTCCCAGTGTCCTGGGATCGAGTCCCACATCAGGCTCCTTGCTGAGCGGGGAGCCTGCTTCTCTCTCTGCCTCTGCCTGCCACTCTGCCTGCTTGTGCTCGCTCTCTCTGACAAATACATAAATAAATAAAATCTTAAAAAAAAAGTTTTTCCAAGGGGTGTCTGGGTGGCTCAGTGGGTTAAGCATCTGCCTTTGGCTCGGGTCATTGTCCTGGGAACTGAGCCCCATGTCAGCCTCCCCACTCAGTGGGCAACCTGTTTCTCCCTCTCCCTCTGCTGCTCCCCCTGCCTTGCTCTGTTGCTCACTCTCTGTCAAATAAATACATAAAATCTTTCCAAAATCTTTTTGGTAACTTGAAACCTTAAATTTTTACTAAGTTAAGTGACAGATATTCACTGAATACCTAGATCGTTTCCAAATAAGATAATGTACTGAAACATTAATTGCTAAATATAAGTCTAAGTTTACCTACTTTTGTCCTCTTATTTATTTTTTTAAAGATTTATTTATTTATTTATTTATTTATTTATTTGACAGAGACAGAGAGAGAGACAGCGAGAGAGGGAACACAAGCAGGGGGAGTGGGAGAGGGAGAAGCAGGCTCCCCACTGAGCAGGGAGCCTGATGTGGGGCTCGATCCCAGGATCCTGGGATCATGACCTGAACTAAAGGCAGAGGCTTAACCCGCTGAGCCACCCAGGCTCCCCCTTTTGTCCTCTTATTACAGAAGAATAATAGCTATTTTGACACCTACAGAATATTGGTGTGACAGTTCACAGTTGCTTACTTCTTAGCGTTCACTAGAAATTAAGGTTTCTGGGGTGCTTGAGTGGCTCAGTGGGTTAAGCCTCTGCCTCAGGCTCAGGTCATGGTCTCAGGGTACTGGGATCGAGCCCCACATCAGGATCTCTGCTCAGCAGAGAGCCTGCTTCCCCCTCTCCCTCTGCCTACCTCTCTGCCTACTTGTGATCTCTCTGTCAAATCAATCAATAAAAAAAATCTTAAAAAAGAAAAAAATCTTTTAAAAAAAGAAAGAAATTAAGGTTTCTAAGAGTTCAGAATTCTAATTAATATATTTGATTAAAACTAGTAGAAAAAAGCTCTATATGCAAAATATGTAAGGAAAGTAGGGTTTGTTTTTGTTAAGAAAAGGCATGTGTTATGGAGACATATTTTTGTTAAGGGAAAAAGAGTAATTTTGTCCTAAAATAGAATAACTGGTCATTCCAGAATGAAAGAGAAGAATTAAAAAAAAAAAGAAAGAAAGAAAGAAACAAAAAAATAGAAGACAAAGGGCAAAAACTAGATAGATACAGAAAGTTGGAGAGAGAGAGTAAGAGTGAGAATGAGACAGAGACTCTCATCTCATGTAGCCAAACTGGCCAAAACAGAATGAATTTGTTAAGAGGGTTTTAGAAATAAGCCTTAGTATCAAGAGTGTGCCTATGCAAAACTAAAATTTAATTTTCTTTCATCTGTTAAAAGGAAAAGTTTCTCTTGGTTTATTGGTGTACTCTTTCTAAAAAATTGAGATATACCTGACATATAACATGATGCTAATTTCAGATGTGCAACACAGTGATTTGGTATATGTCTATATGATCACCGCAATAAGTCTGGTTAACATCCATAAGCACACAGTTATATTTTTTTCCTCTTGTAATGAGAATTTTTAAGATTTATTTCATTCACCGTCCACCCCCTCTGGCAACTCTGTTCTCTGTATGTATGAGCTTGGGTAGGGGGGTGGTTTTTCATGGTTTAGATTCTACATGTAAGTGAGATCGTATGGCATTTGTCTTTCTCTGTCTGACTTGTTTAATGCCCTCAAGGTCTGTCCATGTTGTTGCAAATAGCAAGCTCTCATTCTTTTTATGGCCAAGTAATATTCCATTGAATATGTATAAACCACATTTTCTTTATCCATTCATCCATCTGTGGACACTTAAGTTGCTTTCTGTTTCCTTTGGGTAAATACCCAGAAGTGGAATTGCTAGATCATATAGTAGGTCTATTTTTAACTTTCTGGGGAATCTCCATACTCTTTTCCATAGTGGCTGCACCAACATACATTCCCACCAGCAGTGCCTGAGGGCTCCCTTTTCTCATATCCTCGCCAACACTTGTTGTTTCTTCACTTTTTGATAATAGCTATTCTAACAGTGTGAGGTGATTTCTCGTTGTACTTGTTTTTTTTTTTTTTTAAGATTTTATTATTATTTATTTATCTGACACAGAGAGAGAAAGAGAACACAAGCGGGGGAGGGGCAGGCAGAGGGAGAGGGAGAAGCAGGCTCGCGGTTAAGCAGGGAGACCAACACAGGGTAGGGCGACACAGGGCAGGGCAATCCCAGTACCCTGGGATTATGACCTTAGCTGAAGGCAGAAGCTCAATGGACTAAGCTACCCAGTCACCCCTTGTTGTGGTTTTGATTTAAATTTCCCTGATTAGTGATATTGAATTAAGTGATGTTGAAATACATGTTTTCATGTTCCTGTTGGCCATCTGTATTTCTTCTTTGGAAAAATGTCTATTTAGATTCTCTGCCTATTATTTATTTATTTATTTATTTTTTAAAGATTTTATTTATTTATTTGACAGAGAGAGATCACAAGTAGGCAGAGGCAGGCAGAGAGAGAGAGGAGGAAGCAGGCTCCCGGCTGAGCAGAGAGCCTGATGTGGGGCTCAATCCCAGGACCCTGGGATCATGTCCTGAGCCGAAGGCAGAGGCTTTAACCCACTGAGCCACCCAGGCGCCCCGTCTCTGCCTATTTTTTATCAGGTTGTTTGGGTATTTTTGGTGTTGAGTTGTATGAGTTATTTGTATATTTTGTTTTCTGTTTGGTTTTTTTTTTTTTTGAAGATTTTATTTATTCATTGGACAGACAGATCACAAGTAGGCAGAGAGGCAGGCAGAGAGAGAGAGAGAGAGAGGAGGAAGCAGGCTCCCCACTGAACAAAGAGCCTGACCATGGAGCTCGATCCCAGCACCCTGGGATCATGACCTGAGCTGAAGGCAGAGGCTTTAACCCACTGAGCCACCCAGGCGCCTCATATATTTTGGATATTTACCACTTATCAGACGTGATTTGCAAATATTTTCTCCCATTGGTGAGTTGCCTTTTCATTTTGTTGATGGTTTCCTTTGCAGTGCAGAGGCTTTTTAGTTTAATCCCATTTGTTTATTCATGCTTTTGTTGCCTTTGCTTTTAGGGTCAAATGCAAAAAAAAAAAAAAAAAAAAAAAGATCTATACCAGGGAACTTACTGCCTATGTTTTCTTCTAGGAGTTTTATGGTTTCAGGTCTTACATTCAAATCTTTAATTCATTTTTATTTCATTTTTGTACATGGTGTAAGATAGTGGTCCTGTTTTATTGGCCTACTCTTGATAAGAGATTGTGAAAGGTTTTTCTTTACCTTTTAAATAATCTGTCTAGAAGACAAAGATTCTGTGTTTAATCAAAATAATTTCCCATGCTTGAACAGGAAGCTGGCTATCCCTCTCCTTATGCCCCTCCCCTAAGTCGTGCTCCAGCCTCTCTCTCTCTCAAATGAATAAATAAAATCTTAAAAAAAAAAAAAAAGGCAGCAAGGGATGACCCAGTGCAAGTGCTTTTCAAAACTGTAATCTGCACAGAGAAGAATTTAGGTAACATTCAAATGCAGATTCTGACCCAGAGAGTCTGGGGTAGGCCTGAGATTCTACATTTCTTTTTTTTTTTTTTTTTTAAGATTTTATTTATTTGTCACAGAGAGTGAGCACAGGCAGACAGAAACAGAGGGAGAAGCAGGCTCCCCGCTGAGCAAGGAGCCAGACGTGGGACTCGATCCCAGGACTCTGGGATCATGACCCGAGTTGAAGGCAGCCGCCCAACCAACCGAGCCACCCAGGTGTCGCGGATTCTACATTTCTAACAAGCTCTTAGGTGAGGCTTCTATCCTGGATCTTTGAATAATAGGGACCTAGGAGATCTTTCTAGGTGCTGGGGAGAGAAATGAGGAGAGAAGAGAGGTAAGCTGAAACCAGAGAGAAAAAGATTTCTGAAAATGGGAAACAAGTTATGTAGAGGCTCCATCTTCAAGCAGATTAGTAACGATTTAGAAAAAGCCAGGAATTATGCATACATTATTTCATTTAATTCTTACAACCTTATATAAGGAGAATTATAATCCTTATTTTACAGTTGAGAAAATAAGTGGAAGCTCAGAAAGATTAAGGGAAAGTCACACAACAGGTAAATGGCAGGGACTGGACTGGGACCCAGGCTTTTCAGAGGCCAGAGCCCGTATTTCTTTCTCAGCACCTTGCTAAAATTCTGGGGAAGCAAATTCCTTTGGCTGAGTTCTTCTCACCCAGGAAATGCTGGTCAGGGGCGCCTGGGTGGTTTATTTGGCTAAGTGTCTGCCTTTGGCTCAGGTCACGATCCCTGTGTCCTGAGATCAAGGCTCAAGTCATGATCCTGGTGTCCTGAGATCAAGCCTCCCGTGGGGCGCCCTACTCAGCGGGGAGCCTGCTTCACCCTCTCACTCTGCTGCTTCCCCCTGCTTGTGCTCGCTCACTCTATAAATAAATAAATAAATAAAATCTTAAAAAAAAAAAAAAAAAAGGAAATGCTGCTCTGGGGAGGAGGAAGAGGCTGCGGTAAGGAACCAGCCCCACCTGTTTGGCTCAGCTCTTATCTCCAGTCAAGGTTTTCAGCCACTGCTAAGCTTTGTTTTCAAACACTGGGGCCCCAGGGGGTGAGAAGTGGGAGGGATACAGGTGGGATGTTTACAAGTTTTGTTGGACAGTTTCCACTTTGTAAGCCTACTCTTCTCTCAGGAGTTATCCTGGGGTGGGAGCAGCAGGGACATGGCATGGGAAGTGGGAGCCACAGAGGTGAGAGCAAATCCCACATGGGCTCTGACTTGGGACCCTTGCTTTCTCCTGGGAGGCTGAGGCCTTTGAGGGACTACTAAAACCCAACAGTTTGGTTCAGCAATTGGCTAACTGGCACATGCAGGGCCCAGTGAAGACCCTCATTTCCTCCCAAAATAGGAGATAAATGAGCACTTTGTGTCTCCGTAAAAGCTGGGTCACTTGGAGCAGAGCCTCTTTGATAGGCCCCCTCTGCCAGTGCTGTTCTCTGGGGCTCTCATGTAAATCTGAACCATTTCTTTCTCCAGTTTCCCACAAGGGATTAGACATTTTCTAATTTCACCACCAGGGGAAGCTGGAGAGGGTGCTTGCACAGTAATCTTTCGATTACTTTTTTGATAATCTTTTGATAATCATTTGAAAGAATGTGTGACTCTGTGTGTTCAGGGGATGGTGCAGAAGAACAGCTTAGGGTGTAGGAACAAGATAAGTCTGGGATCCCAGAGCAGGGCTGATGAGGTACTGGGGAAGAAAATCATGGAGGCACATCAGGAATGCCAGTCTGATTGCAGGAAAGCATGAAAGAGCTTCCTGGTAAGAAGAGAAACCAGGACACGTGATGTGGTTCCCTTTTCTCTCCAGAGGACAAGCTGTGTTCGCTTTGACGTTAGCTCCATGAGTATGCCAAGGCTATGCCAAGGCTATTGGATGCACTGGTTTCAGGACTGGGATCCAGCTACAGCAGCAACACCAGAGGTGTGGAGAGTGGGTAGAGGAGATAACCTTCTCATTGAAGGATGCCCATAGGCATCCTAGTATGGAGTGTCTGAAGAGGCAGGACTTAATAGCATGTACTCTGGCTGAGCCCAAATCATCTTCTAGCCTTCATTCGCTCAGGAACGTTTTCTATTCCCAGGATCCCACTTTCCCCTCCTTTCTGAGAGGGGACCAGAATTTCCAAGGCAGTGAACCAAAAATAGGCTACCAGATGGGCTCAACATGGAATGGTATTGGGTATCCCAAATCACCCTCACTCTGACTGGTCTGATCCTAAAGCAGAGGAAAACCAGGGAAACCCTTTATGAAGCCCAAGTCCTCCACCATGTCCAAGCCACCACCATCTTCGGGGCTAGGCTACTCCAAATGGTTGACAATACTTGCTGCCTCCACTTTCTTGATTATCATTCTCCCAGAACTCTTTAGTCTAGTTTCTGCCCCATGCTACTCTACCCCACTGAAACTGCTTGTACCAATGGCGTCAACAGACTAGACCAGGGACCAGGGACCAGGAACCAGGGACCACTTCTCAGTTTTTACTTTTATTCTGAACCATTTGCCTTTGGATTATAATCCTTTCTTCTTGAAAATCTCCACTCTGGGGGTTCTTAACCAGGGTTCCATGAATCCTTAGACTGTCTTCAGGGAAAAAAAGCAACATGCAGTCCTTGAAAATGTCATACAAAGAGTTGTACCGATATGCACCTTTTTAGGGGGATGGCCCAGGATATTCATTACATTCTCAAAGGAATCAATGAATTGCCAGTGCTAAGAACCAGTGCCTTTGACATCTTGGCTGTCTAGGATTAGGTTCCTCCAGGGATGATCCAAAAAAACGGTGGTTGATTGATTAGTCTTTCATGGATACAGATGTAAGTCGCCAGAGCAGGGATGGTATCTCTCACCTAGGAAGTCCTCAGGGACTCAGGCTCTTTCAGGCTTGGCTCTGCCAACCCAGGATATAGCCCTCAACCTCATAGTCCAAGGTGATGTCATCTCATGCTCCAAGCAGCATGGGAGAGTAACAGAAAAAGAAGAGTGTAAAGCGTATACTCCTCCTGTCTCTCAAAGATTCCTGGGAGCTGGTTTGTGACATTTCCATTACCTTATTGGCCCAAACTTAGTCACATGATAATATCTGTCTGCAGAGAGGCTGGGAGATGTCCTTATTCTGGACATGTGCCAAGCTGAAGATCCTATAATCATGAATGAAGGGTAGAATGGATGTTGGGGGTTAGCTATCAGCACCTGTCATACCTTCCAGGATGCGTCCAAGAATGGATCCTGTTGACTGGTTCACCCTTTCTACTTCCTTCTAGGACATTATGGCTGGGAAGCTACACTCCCTAGACTTTCTTGCAGCTGGCATTCCACATGTGATTTATGAACTGCCAATTAAATGAAATCACATGAGACTTGATCCTGGAATGAAGAGGGGAGTAGCAGCAGGCGAGGCACCAATCTTGCTGGTGTGGATAGAGTCCAGCTGGCTTCATGATCACCAGCTTCCTAGGTCCGCAGCTTCCTGCAGCACTAGTGTTTTTGTGGCTTCTTTCTTAATCATGATGGCAGAGGCATGGTGACGCTGAGGATTTACAGGTATCTCTGGAAGCTCCGTTTTGGTCTACTCCTCCACTCCTTGCAGCAATGCTATAAGCCAGAGCTTCTCAAACTTTAATGTTCGTGTGAATGGCCCAAGGGTTCAGGTAAAGGGTAGATATGGACTGAGACCTCAGGTTTTGCATTTCTAACAAGCTCCTGCGTAGTGTCTGATGGTTAGGATTGATTTTTGAGTCACTCAGTCCTAGGGTATCCTCTGCTCACCTATATCTGTTCATAAATTCCTTTCTGCTTTACCTGGTGATGGTTTCTGATTATCCAAATTCTGTCACTGTTTCTTCCTTCCCTCTTAAGGGGTCTTATTCCTGTGTTTGTCCCTTAATATTGGTGTAACCATGACTCTCGCGTAGGATCATTCTACAGACTTTTTCTGGGTGATCTCCTCTACCCTCTGGCCTTCAAACACTACCTGTATGCTTCTTAAATCCCTACATCCAATCCATACTATCTCCTTTGCTCCAGATTGCAGTACCCACAGCAGACTAGAACTGAATTCTACAGATAAGCAGGGCAGGAAAGAAAGCTTCTGTGGTCAAATAAGTTTGGTAAATACTGTGTTAAATAAAATGAAATTTATTTCCTTGCTGAGTTACTTCTAGAACTGTTAATGTGCTAAAATGCATAACATTTCCAAGAGGGGGCATATAATACCCAATACCTCTTAAATTTATTTGGCATCTGTATTGGATACAATGTGTTTTCTCAGTTTCTGCTACCACTGCCTGAGGCCCGGACCCCTAGCCTTTTGCTTGTCTTAAACCGTAGCCAATAGTGTAGTTCTGTGGTTCACCAGCTGCTCCTCCTTGCATCTTGCATTGTTTCCCGCCCCTCCTGGCGTCACTTCTTTTACATCTTCTTGAGGCTTAGGTTTTGCACCTTCATAAAAGGCAGCAGCATGTAATTCTTGCTGCAAGCTGTTTCCAGGGAATCTGGGCTAAGACAGCCTTCCATAGTCTTCCTCCTCCCCTTTTCCCTGGAATAGTAATATCTCCTGGAATTCAGGTTCCTAGAACACACTTTGGAAGTGCTGTTGGTCACCTACAAGCATCTGAGACTCAGCATGTCTGAGACCTAATCATTCTCTTTTCTTTTATATCTGTCCCTTTTCTGGTCTTATCTGTCTTCACAAATGGCACTGTATTTGTCCATCACCCAAGCTACCCGATTGTCATTCTTTGTTTTGTTTTGAAGATCTAATTGGCTTTATTAAGCAATCTCTTGCATCCTCTTTCATCCATCCTTCTCTTTCCTCTTTTCTTCTCATCTAACTGATTAACAATTATTCTTTTTTTTTTTTAATTTTAAAGATGTATTTATTTTAGAGGTGGGGGGACAGGGGGAGAGAAAGCAGCAGACTTCCCACTGAGTGGAGTCCATCTCCAGGCTTCATCCCAGGACCCCAAGATCAGACCCCAAGATCAGACCCGAGATCACGACCTAAATCAATGTCAGACACTTAACTGACTGTGCCACCCAGGTGCCCCAATAATTGTTCATTCTTAAAGAGGCAGTTTAGGTACCATCTTCTTATCCCATCTTCTTGGTCATCTGAGTGATGTACCACTCTGCTGAGCTCTCATAGGCCCCTAAACCTGTCTCTCTTAATAGCATTTATCATACCGTATGGTAATTTATTTATTCCTTCCTTCCTTCCTTCTGTACTTCTTTTTTTTTTTTAAGTATTTTTAAATATATCTATCTACCCCTGCCCCCCCTTTGGTGTCTTACTCAATTTTTCAATCCCTGGCATCCAGGATAGAGAACTAACTGACTAATTGATAGATAGGAATGAATGAGGAAAGGGTGAGAGCAAATTAAAATTTGTAAACCTTCCAGGAAGGAAAAACAACTTCCCGTCTACCTTTCTGCATTCCTGGCTGAGACCACTGTAATAAAAGACAGGTTAGGTTTGCTTGGCTGGCTCAGTCCATAGAGCATGTGACTCTTGATCTCAGGGTCATGAATTTGAGCCCCATGTTGGATGTAGAGCCTACTTTTAAAAAAAGAGAAAAGACAGATTAACAAAAGAAAAACAAACAGAACTTTATTAACATGTATACCTCATGTATACATGGGAGATACCCAAGGGAAAATGAGTAAGCTCCTGAGGTGGCTTAGGATTCAGGATTAAATGCCATCTTAACTGGGACAAGGGAGGGGGATGTAGGCCTCCTAGAGGAGAGGACATGATTTTTAGGAAAGATGAATGGGTCTTTAGAAGATAGATGGGAGGGGCGTCTGGTCTGGGTGGCTCAGTCGTTAAGCGTCTGCCTTTGGCCCAGGTCATGATCCCAGGGTCCTGGGATCGAGCCCCACATCGAGCCCCACATCGGGCTCCCTGCTCAGTGGGAAGCCTGCTTCTCCTCCCACTCTCCTTGTTTGTGTTCCCTCTCTCACTGTGTCTCTGTCAAATAAGTAAATAAAATCTTTAAAAAAGAAAAAAAAAGAATAGATGGGAGATGGAATGTTTTGTGACAAAGTCTGCCCGAGTGTGGTGTTAACTTCTAGTCTCTCCTATGACAAGAATCAATCTTCCCTGGTTTATGAAATTCCTGGGGTGGAGATTTATGACAGTTGAGTTCCTTTTGGGGAATCTGTCTTTAGGCAGATAAGGGAAATTTAGAGAACACTCTCGGGGCATTTGCTATTTTTCAAGTGTCTACAGCTCAAAACAATCATCACCCCAAAGCAGCATATTTTGGGGTAGCATGTCCTGAACTCCTGTTACCATATTTTGGCATGGCACTTTCTGATACCTTTCATTCCCCACCTTTGAAAATTCTTCAAGAAGTTTCACAATCTCTGGGGCACCTGGGTGGCTCCGTTGTTAAGAGTCTGCCTTCGGCCCAGGTCATCATCCCAGCGTCCTGGGATCGAGTCCTGCATCAGGCTCCCTGCTCAGCAGGGAGTCTTCTTCTCCCTCTGCCCCTCAACCACTGCTTGTGTGCACTCTCTCTTGCAAAAATAAGTGAATAAAATCTTTTACAAAAATTGCTTTGCTGGAACTTTCATAAGAAATCTCAGAATGAACTTTTTAAAAAGCCTCTCAAGGCTAGAAAGCCACACCAGAACTCACCATCAGACTTCACATGAATATCTATACACTTGGATGAATTCTCTGTTTGAGGTCCCAAAAATATCCTGAGGGGACTGGGTCTGCCAGGACTCACCTGGTAAGACAGGAAACCCTGAAAGGTACCAGGTGGTTTCTCAAAAAGGGGTTTAATAAGCATTGGCTCCTTAATAGCAACCTTACTTCCTTAAAGCTGTCTGGTTATATCTTAATCTGTGCTCATCACTCTCAAATATGACATTCCAGTCAGCCTTGGTAAAATAACCAATATTTCCAATTGTATCCTTTTACAAGATTCTTACTGAACTTAGGCAGATAGGTATATTGTCATGAAAATAAGAATACTCAAGAGTTTCTGAATTCTAGCAGGATCAGGTAGGGAGAAAAGATGAGTGCCTCAATTCTTTTCATGTAGGTATACTTTACCAACTTGCAGTCAGTCACAGATTACTTGAGAAAAAAGAGGAAAAGTCTCCTTAAATCTGGAAAACAAGACATTAAAGAACTAGTGATGTTTCAAACAAAAAGCCGTAAAAATTATAATCATCTTCATCAATTTATTCAGCCCCATGTAATTAATTCTTGTTTTGCTTGGTTCTGAGTTAGGAGTTTTGTGAATCATTTTGTTTTTTCATTAGAGTTCTGGAAATTCTTACCCTGGTCAATGGTCAACCTTAAAGTTGTGAGAAACCTGAAATCTAGAGAACTTGTCAGAGTCCCTTCCATGAATCATTCTGAAGATAAAGCATTTTTGGATCATTGCTGCTTGCAAAAGCTTTTAGAAAAATATCAGAATAAAAGAATGACTGACTGACCAAAGACTTAAAAATTGTCATGATTAAAGATCTGATTATAGTTCCTTTAAACGCAGTTGGGGAGCCTGGGTGGCTCAGTGGGTTAAGCCTCTGCCTTTGCCTCAGGTCATGATCTCAGGGTCCTGGGATAGAGCCCCATGTTGGGCTCTCTGCTCAGCAGGGAGCGTACTTCCCCCGCCCCCTCTGCCTGCCTCTTTGCCAACTTGTATTTCTCTCTCTGTCAAATAAATAAGTAAAATCTTTAAATGCAATTGACAAGGAAATTTGATGATTTCTTTGGCATACAACATTTTAAGATGATAAGTGAAGTTGTGACTGATGACATTATACCAGGATGTATCAGATTCTAGGAATTTCATACAATTTCTCGAAAACATATTAAGAACATATAGCCATACAAATATAACCTAAGAGGGTTGCACATAACTTATTTGACAATCCTTCCCATGTAATTTAACGTGTCAGAAAAACCTAGCCTCTTTTTTTTTTTTTTAGATTTTATTTATTTGACAGAGATCACAAGTAGGCAGAGAGGCAGGCAGAGAGAGAGAGGAAGGGAAGCAGGTTCCCCGCTGAGCAGAGAGCCCGACGCAGGGCTCGATCCCAGGACCCCGAGATCATGACCTGAGCCGAAGGCAGAGGCTTTAACCCACTGAGCCACCCAGGCGCCCCAAGCCTCTCTTTTTATAAGGAGAAAGAACAAATCTTTTGAGATATTTCAGAAGTCTTATAGAATAATTAAGTGATAGAGTGAAAATTAAAGATTTAAACAAAATGACTACTAAAGGTTTCAGTAAATACAGAAAATTACATGGTTTTTAAAAAACCTTAGCTATTTTTTTTAGAGAACTATTAAAAACTTTTAAAAGAGTTTTCTTAAATAATCAAAGACCTGATAAAGATAAGCTGAAGCATGGGAGATCATTTTTTAATTTTAATTTTTAAAAAAGATTTATTTATTTATTTATTTATTTATTTGACAGACAGAGATCACAAGTAGGCAGAGAGACAGGCAGAGAGACAGGAGGAAGCAGGCTCCCTGCTGAGCAGAGAGCCTGACTCTGGGGCTCAATCTCAGGACCCTGGGATCATGACCTGAGCTGAAGGCAGAGGCTTTAACCCACTGAGCCACCCAGGCGCCCCCAATTTTAATTTTTGTTTTTTGAGAGAGAGAGAGTAAGAGAGCACAAGCCAGGAGAAGGGGCAGAGGGGGAGAGAGAGAGAGAGAGAATCTTTTTATTTTTTTTTAAGATTATTTATTTATTCATTTGTTAGAGAGAGAGAGAGAGAGAGAGACCACAATCAGGGAGCATCAGGCAGAGGGGAGAGAAGGGGGTTCCCTGTCAAGAAAGCAGCCTGGTGTGGGACTCGATTCCAGGACCCCAGGATCATGACCTAACCAAAGTGAGATGCCTGACCGACTAAGCCACCCAGGCACCCCACATCTTTTCTTTACCAAAATAGCATAGCACTGGACTTCAGTAATTCACATCACTTAACAGGAGTTTCTCTCCAACAAATTGCATATTATATACTAAAACTTCTTTTTTTTTTTTTTAAGATTTTATTTATGTATTTGACAGAAACAGAGCGAGAAAGGGAACACAGGCAGGGGGAGTGGGAGAGAGAGAACCAGGTCTCCTGCTGTTGGGTCTGTTAGCAAAGGAACGAGACTGAGACAAAGTGAAAGTTATGCGAAGCCTTATTCTATGCCAAGCATTGGAAGTTAGACTGGCCAGGGGAACGAGGCTGAGAAAAAATGAAAGTTATGTATAGCTTTATTCTATGCCAAGCATTAGAAGTCAGACTGACCAGCCAGGGCCGCCTCCGAAGAGAGCAACCCCCTCCTTGGTCTTACAGGTTAGTTTTATAGGGTGCAACCGCAGACCTCTACATATGTGGCTTTGGCTGATTGGATGTCTCCTACCTGTGTGTTTTAGTAACAGTTACCTGGAACTGATATCAATAACTGTTGAGGCGTTTATTAAACAAAATGGCCTTGTTTTAGGTGTGTGTTTTAGCAACAGTTACCTGGAACTGATATCAGTAACTGCTGAGGCATTTATTAAACAACAAAATGTCTACCTAGGCAACATGGAGTCACTATGGCTAAGTAGGCTCAGGCAGGCCCTAGGGGTTTAACAGGTTTTAACGTGGAATCGGCCCCAACACTGCCAAGCAGGGAGCCTAACATGGGGCTCGATCCCAGGATCCTGGGATCACGACCTGAGCCGAAGGCAGGCACTTAACAACTGAGCCACCCAGGCACCCCTACATACTAAAACTTCTTAATTGAATTCTTGAATAACAAAAAATCATAATATTAATAAAATAATAGTAACACAACTTAATATGTGCTTGATGCTTTGGTATTTATAACACCCTATTATGCCCACATAATCTCATCTCATTTCAGAATATAGAATAGTTATCTTCAATCAGAGAGTGTTTGAGTGAGTATGAATGAGTAAATGATTGAATGAATGACTTGGGGACTATTTAGGGAAGAGAAACTGAGTTATGAGAGGGCTTTTAGGGTTATACCAATGAGGACTTTAGTTCAGCCATTAGTAAGAGAGATCCAAAATAACAGTGGCCTAAATAAGATAGAGGCCTATTTTCCTCTCACATGATAAACTGTCTTCATGTGGACCAGGATGGTATGGGGACTCTATAAGTCTGAGAAGTTGGAGTCCTATCTTCTGCTCTGCCACCCTTAGCACATGACTTCAAGTCACAGATGAAAATGACTGCTGGAGCTCTGCCCCTCAAGTTTATGTCCCAGGGACAAATAAGCAAGAACAGGGGAAAGGACAAAGGGCTGCTTGCTAGCTAAGTGAACCCTTTTAAACAGCTTTCTAAAAACCCTACCCAGTCACTTCCACTGACTTCCCATTAGCCATCCCCCTCTACAAGGAAGGTTGGGAAATGTGGTTTTATTAGCCAGCCACGTTGCTGCGCCCAACGTAGGAGTTAGGAAGGTGAGGATAATGGCTATTAGGATGAAATCTAGCAATTCTCTACCAAAAGGGGAATGAATGAAAGGGAGGGTTTTGTGTTTCTCCCTTTGCAGTATCTCAACAAGGAATAGAAGAGTCTGGACGAGAGAGGGTTGTCCCTGCTGGGCTGTTTCCAGGCTAAAGGAAAGAGTCTTCTAACCAGCATATTAGGTGGGGGCCCAAAGTAGGGGTAGGTGAGAATCCAGGACCCTTAACTGAAGTGTTGCTTTCTTTCCAAAGGATGCTGACCTCATGAGAGAATTATCATTCATGCTCTTCTTCCTGGCTGGGATGTTCTCCTTCCTTTACATACTAATTACAAACTCCTTCCACTCAACTCCTGCTCAGTCTGTCAGTTCTCAGCTTGTATGTTCTCATTATATTCTTATAAGTTCTCATAAACCTGGATTTTACGTGTATAGTACTTGTTCCAGATCTCACCTGCCCTAGCCTTTTATCCCCTCTCCAAGTATAACGTCCCTTAGGGTAGGTACTATGCCTATCCTATTCATCATTGGATTTCCAGCACCTTGCATGGTACCTGAACGTAGTAGTTGCACCAGAAGAATGCACTTGAATGAATAAATGTATCTGATAAAAAGGTTCACATTATTCCTTAGGTTTTTTGGATTGTGAATAACAAACAACCACTTGCACTATCAAGGAGAAGTTTAATTATAATGATACAGGGGCATGTCACAGAGACAAGGAGTCCTCAGGAATGGAGCAGAACCAGAAATTCAGATGCCCCTGGGAGTCTCCTCATCTTTTGTTCTCTCTCATCAGACCTGTTCTCCTGCTTGTTCTACACAGTGAGGAAAGTATAGCTGTCATGAAAAACTCAGAGTTATATGTTATTGGACCAATCAGCTGGAGAGAAGTTAAAATAGCTCTTCCTCTCTCATCTCTATCTCTTCAAAATTCCAACCAGAAAAATTATTGTTAGGAAGCCTGGGAGGCTCAGTAGGTTAAGCATCTGCCTTCAGCTCAGGTTATGATCCCAGGGTCCTGGGATCGAGTCCCATACTGAGCTCCCGAGGGGCTCAGTGGGGAGCCTGCTTTTCCCTCTGCCTGCTGCTCCCCCTGCTTGTGCTCTCTCTCTCACACACACACAAATAAATAAATAAAATCTTAAAAAAAGAAAAATTATTGTTCCAGTATGGGTCAGGTGCCTGACCTGGACCAATCAAGTGACCAGGGACCAAGGTCATATTGTAGAAACATAGCAGTTCCCACTGGAACCTTGAAGTTTGGGCATGGGCGAGTTGATTCCTGGAAGAGAGGTTTGGGGCAGACCCAACAGTGGATGTCCATTGGGGTGAGCATCGGCTTCCCAACACACACAGCCCCACCCCCTCAGCCACAACTCCATCATCTCCTTGGATTTATGCCTAGATCTCTGGGGTCTCTACTGGGTCTTCAGGGCCATTGTCACAGTTCTCTGGTAGATTCTTGTATCTAGCTTCCAACACTATTCATTCCCCCAAAACCCCTTCTTCCCTAACAATACCAGCATTCAGAGATACCACAGGCACTTGAGCTTCACAGGGAGGCCCTTCTCAACAGCCAGGAGAATCTGCCGAGCTTTCCTGGCTGCAGAATGTGGAAAGTGGATTTGGGAGAGCTGTTGGGCTAAGTCAGAACTCTGGTGGGAGCAGCTCTCTCCAGGATTTCTTCCAACCAGCACTCTACTTCTCCTCTTACATCTGGCCATCATGTATCTCTGAGAGATGAGCTTCCAAAATCGTCTGATAAATGAGGAAGCTGAGGCTCTATAAAGGAACAGGATATGATGAAGGTGGTGATTTAGCAGATCAATAGCAAAGACAACACTTGAACTTAAGTCTCTCTTCCTTATGCTTTTGATATAGGGACTAGAAGAGCTTGACAACTCTTGTGCAGAAACAGTGCTGTGTTCACTAGACGTAGACTACGTTTCCCAGGCCCCCTTGCACCTAAGTATGGACCATATGACTGAGTTCAGCCAATAGAAGGAAAGTAGAAGAAATTCCACATTTGCCCATAAAATGTCCTAGGTTATCTTTCACACCCTCTCTCCTCTATCTGTGAGGCTGGAAACAAAAGGCTCTGAGATGGTAAAGCTTCCTAATGGAGGAAGACCAAATCTCTGATTTCACTGCTTGGAGGAAAGCTGCTCAGGAATCACCAAGATCTACACAGGACTTTTCTGGAGCAAGAAAGAAATCTTTACTGTGTCTGAAGCTACTGAGATTTTGAAGTTATATATTATTATATATAGCATAGCATTCCCAGACTGGCTTATTTTTGATGGAGCCCCTCAATGATGAGTTAGACTTTTTTTTAAGTCTTTTTAAAAAGTTTTTTATTTGTTTATTTGAGAGAGAGAGAGAGAGCACATGTATGAGGTGGGGCAGAGGTAGAGGGAAAGAGAGTCTTAAGGAGACTTCACTCAGGGACTGATCTCATTATCCTGAGATTAGAGCCTGAGCTGAAACCAAGAGCCAGATGCTCAACTGACTGCACCACCCAGGTGCCCCCATGATGAGTTAGACTTGATCTCCTCCAGCACTGTCTCTGCCCTTTGACCCTGACAAAGACCCAAACTACAAAAGGGCAGTACAGCTTAGTGATTAGGAACACAGGCCTTAAATCCAGTCATATCTGAGTCTGAACCCCAGATCCCACCGCCCTCCTCAGATGGACCCAAGCAGGTGTCTTTGTCCCTTTGAGCCTATTTCCACATGTGTAAAATAGAGATGGTACCCAGTCAAAATGCCATTGTAGGGTTTAAATAAAATATTACATAATCAGTGCTTCTCAGCAGAATGATGTCCCAGAAATTGTAAGGTAATGTTTGGTTGTGGAGCCCTTCTAACTAGAGATGCTAGGGGCCTGTGATGCTTGGGACACTCTTACACGGTGACAAGCTGTTGCTCCTGCCCCACGGCTTTCATATGGTCCACGGGACATTCATCTATCTGACGTTGCAGTTTGTGAGCCTAGACACTAAACTTTGTTTTACAAAGAATCACAACATATTTTTGCATGGCTTTAGTATCTATTGAATGTTCCAGGAATGTATTTGCCCTGTGTAACTGTCAGGGCCCTGAGAGGAAATCAGCGCACTCAAGTTAGGATAATTCAGGGAGGGGTTGGTTTGCAAAATGACTAATTACAAAGGTGTGGACAGGTGTGGGGAAGCCAGACAGGACAGGGCAGAGACCCAGGTCCAGCCGCAGCACAGCTGTCACCACCACTATATCCAAGGTGTGAGCGGAGGTGAGATTACCAGAACCTGAGAAGGGAGAAGTATTGCTGAGAGTATTAGATCCCCCGGCTGCCACAACGAATTACCGCAACTTTGGTGGCTTAAAACAACAGAAATCTATTCTCACAATTCTCAAGGCCCAAAGTCTGAAATCAAGGCAGCAGCAGGGTCACAGTGTCTCCATAGACCCTAGGGGAAAATCCTTCCCGGCCTCTGCCAGCTTCGGGCGTCTCCCAGCCTTCTTTGGGTGGCTGCATCACTCCAGTCTCTGCTTCTGTATTTTTAAAAAATATTTTATATATTTATTTGACAGAGAGAGACACAGCGAGAGAGGGAACACAAGCAGGGGAGTGGGAGAGGGAGAAGCACATTCCTTGCTATGATCTGAGCCGAAGGCAACCACTTAACGACTGAGCCACCCAGGTGCTCCTGAATTTTTTTTAAATATTTTATTTATTTATTAGACAGAGAAAGAGCACAAGCAGGGGGAGTGGCAGAGGGAGAAGGAGAAACAGGCTACCCACTGAGCAGGGACCAGGGACCACCCCCCCACACACCCTGCCCTAAGTGGGGCTCCATCCCAGGACCCCAGGATTATGACCTGAGCCAAAGGCAGAAGCTTCACCAACTGAGCCACCCAGACACCTCTCTTCTTCTGTCTTCACATGGCCATCTCCTCTTCTCTGTGTCTTCTCTTCTGTCTCTTATGAAGACACTTATTCTTCACTTATTGAATTTAGGGTCCACCCAGATCATCTAGGGCAATCATATCTCGAGAGCCTTAATTGTATCTGCAAAGATCCTCTCTCCAAATAAGGCTACATCCACAAGTTCCAGAAGTTAGAATGTGAACATTGTAGAGGCCACTTTTAGGCAACACTCTTGAGCAATGGAAACCTGAGTAAGGTAAAAAGGCGCACAGTGACCACTGGCCTGAATGCAAACAGGCCCATCAGGTGACCCACCTCAAAATATCCACAAGTCCTAGCTGACCAATGGGCTGCTTACAACTGGGCACAGATACCAAAAAAGGAAAATTCCACATATTCCGTTACCTCCTCACCTTCCCCCCTCAACAATAGCTCCCCACCATTGCCTTCTGGCAGACGGTCTCTCCTCTGCTGTCCTGCCCGCTGCTCCCTTGCAGTGTATTCAGTAAGCTTCTATCTCCTTTGTTGGGCCTGGGGAGAATTCTTTCACTGCTTGTGCCAGCCTCCACCATATCAGATCACTCCACAGACATAGCTTTGGGAGGCTCTCATTCAACCCACTATAGCTACCTTGAGAACAGCAGTGACCTTAGAATGAGGGATATAGGCAGGAAGGGAGGCAGAAATAAAAACCCCAATCTCCCTTCCGTCCCTCACCCCATCTCCTGTCAGGGCTTTCATTGGCCAAACCCAACAGGAAATCAGAGGACATGAGTGTGGTTGATGTGTCAGGCTCCCAAGGCCAAGAGCAGGGAAGAGAAGAGCAGGGGGAAAATGGATCTGGAGGGGCAAACAAAAGACAGCAGGGTACCATGTCAATTAAGGGAAGGTTGAACTCTGTATTATTTGGAACTTTAGCAGGAGAGTTCACCATTGCTGAAATCATAATTGAATGGCAACAGTGCTGGTAGTATTGGAGCCAGTAATGTAACACACCTGTATCAGTATGTGTTCGTAGTTGTTGGCAGCTCACGGAGAAAGACTGCTTCGTTAAACCTGCCAGTCGTGGTCTGTCCAAGCATTTCTGTATTGAATGCCTCACAGATCTGCATGTTGTCCTTGCACAGGGGCTGTGCTAATCTTCTCTGTATCATTCCAATTTTAGTATATGTGCTGCCCAAGCAAGCACGGACTATATATTCTTATATTTTAAAAATACCTTTTTTTTCCTCCTTTAAGTTAATTGTGGCTTTTTTTTGTTTGTTTCATATTATGAAACCGTGATGCAGGTTGGTTCTGTTATCTAAGAATGCTAAAAATGGCATTGAAGGGGCGCTAAGGTGGCTCAGTCAGTTAAGCATCTGCCTTCAGTTCAGGTTGTGGTCCTGAGGTCTTGGGATCTAGTCCCGCATCAGGCTCCCTGCTCAGCCGGGAGCCTGCTTCTCCCTCTCCCTCTGCCCCTCCTTCTGCTTGTACGCTCTCGTTTGCTCTCTCTCTCTCGCTCTCTCAAATAAATAAATAAAATCTTAAAATAATAAAATAAAATAAAAACAGCATTGAAAAATATTATCGGGTTGCATAAAGTGGAGAGCTACAAGGTGTAGGTAACTCACAGCGCCAACACGCTAGGTGCTGGGTACATAGCACCTGTTGGCATTAAGGCTATTACCAGCTTCATCACCTCGAAGCATAGTTGGATTGAGGACCCTGGAGACGAGGCCTGCTGTGAGTCACTCGGCAAGGAGAGGGCCTGGAGCCAGTCCCCTAGAGCTGGAATGACGTAAGCCTGGGTCCTGAGAAACCCTGGCTCTGACAACACTGTTCCTCCCCCAGAGTATGATGTCTCCAGAGGAAGAGATTCTTTCTCTTGAGCACTGGAAGCCCTCAATGAGCAGCTAGTGTGTATCCACATCCTGGGCTTTCCCACAAAGCTGGGAGCTGTGAGGAAAGCGGCTAGGCCTGGCTCCAAAGCTCCAGCCAGACTCACCCCACCAAACTGACATCAGTGGGTTGGCAAGGGGACAGCGGGGTGGGGCTGGCCCGGGAGCCAAGCTGTCTCACCCCCAGAGGAAGGGAGGAGATGAGAGAAGAGGGAGGAGGGGAAGGAGGGAGGAGAAGTCCAGGGAAATCTGTCCAGGCCTGTCTGGACAGCTGGAGAGAGGGGAAATGGAGTACATGTTACCTCCTCACTTGAAACCTGGCATTCAAGACCCTGGCTTACATCTCCATCCTCCCCTCATGCCATTCCCTGCCATGAGGCTACTTCAAAAGCCAGGCTAATCCATACCTTTGGTTATACAGTTCTCTGCCTGAGAGTTCTCTGCCCTTAATTGCCTTTCTCTGACTCATCGAGCTCAAGGCTTCCTTGAAAATATCACTTTCTCCATGAAGTATTCCCCAGTCCAGACACAATTACTCTTTTTTTTTTTTTTTTTAAGATTCTACCTATTTATTTGACAGAGAGAGACACAGTGAGAGAGGGAAATAAGCAGGGGGAATGGGAGAGGGAGAAGCAGGCTTCCCACCAAACAGGGAGCCCGATGCGGGACTCGATCCCAGGACCCTGAGATCATGACCTGAGTTCAAGGTAGACCATTAACGACTGAGCCACCCAGGCGCCCCAGACACAATTACTCTTGTCTCTGAGCTGAAATCTATAGATGTTGAAGGTAGACTAGAATTGCCATTTATTAATTTAGTACAGTGTTCCCAAACTTTAGCATGCATCAGGATCACCCATGAGGCTTTTAAAATGTGAATTGTTGATTTCTAAGTTTCTGATTCTAATTCTGGTGGGTGGTGTGGGAGGAAGTAACTGAGAGGACATGGCTGCTTGTCAACCCTCAAGCAGGACCTGGGAAATGGGAGGCTCCTCATTCCCTCGCCTGTCCTTGGAATGTACATTCTGCCTACTGATCCCCCAGTGGGAGCCATTCCAAGGATGTAGCTTTGAGAGAAGAAGGTGTTGTTGAGACCACCTGGACTGAAGACATGGCTGAACCCAGTTAAGGCTTCTATATAAACGTTTAAGATTAGGTGGGTGGGTGCAGAGATAACACTTCTCTTGTGGCCACAAAAGCCAAGTCTTTTAAGTAAGTTCCCTTGCTTATTAAACCTGCCACCTACCAATCTGGAGTGGCCTGCCTCTTTCTTTGGTCTCTTTCTCTGCCTTCTGTGTACAAGGCCAGTTTGTGAACCAACAGGTGGGTTTAGGAATTTTCATTTCTAGTTAAGTGATGCTGCTGGTCCCAAGATCACACTTTGAGAACCACTGGTTGAGTGCAAGAAATGATCATTCCTGGGTAAGATCAGTGCTTATTTATTAATTCATTTGGTGAATGTTTCCTACAGGCCTGCAGTATGCTGCACATAGGCCATGTGTTGAATATTCAGGAATAAGCAAAGCAGGCATAGAACTTACCCCCATGAGCTTCCAGTCAATGGGGGAAGATAGATATGAAGCAAATAAACATACTATTAAGTATACAATAACACATTGTGATAAATGCTCTAAAGGAAAATAAAAAGAATATTATGAAAAAGAATAATGACTAGACCTATTTCGGACTGGGTGATCAGGTAAGGCCTTTCGGGTAAAAGAGACATTTATCCAGGCATACTTTAAACACATATTGTATTGTATTGTTATCTGTGTGTGGTTTTTTTTTTAAGATTTTATTTATTTATTTATTTGACAGACAGAGATCACAAGCAGGCAGAAAGGCAGGCAGAGAGAGAGAGGGAAGCAGGCTCCCTGCCGAGCAGAGAGCCCAACATGGGGCTCAATCCCAGGACCCTGAGATCATGACCTGAGCCAAAGGCAGAGGCCCAACCCACTGAGCCACCCAGGCGCCCCTTGTTATCTGTTTTTAAGTTGTTCAGCTAACCACTAGACTATGTGCGCCCTGAAAGCTAGAATCTTGTGTTATTAATATTTGTGCTGCAGAGAGTAGAGCCTTCACAGATAGTGTAAAATAGATGTGAAGATGGAAAGACCATTGGAAAAGGAATAAATGACTGAATGAACTGTCAGATTTATGTATATATGTATGTATGCATGGATGAGTGACTGTCTCTGGCAGCAACATGGAGAACCAGGATTCCTGGTGGTACCAGTGAGACAGGAGTGAAGACTAACAGGAACTTAGCTGACTCCTTTGCTATATTTCCAAACCTTGTCTATCATTTAAGGTGACCACCAATGGCCCGTCTTCTCCAAAGCTCCCTTGATTACCATTGCTGAGCCCCACTCCCCACATGAATGAGTTACTGTCACCTCTTGCATTCCCACACACACATCCCACACTTACTTCAAAACACACAACTCCTCATACCTGCCATCTGCTCACCACCTGCAAGTTTCTCAGGGCAAGCCATGTTCTCTGTGTCAGTTTTAGAAGGCAAAGGGAATGGGAGAGGGAAGAAAAGAAAGTTTTTCTCTAACCCCCAGAGCCAAAGAAGGCACAGAGCTCAGAGGGGGTGAGGAGATTCCTGCTCTGGTAATTTACCACATGACTTCAAAATAGCACTTTCAATGACACATTTCCTCTAAATATGTGTCTTAGGCTCCTACAAGAAGTATGTTTTATTTAAAGACTCAATTTGAGTCAACTAAGGAGAAGAAAAACACCCAGGATCCCTCTGTGGAATTTAAAAATGGAGAGTGAAGAGAAAGCTATATACAGACCAGTTCCTTCCCTCTGAGGACTCTCCATCCAGGGATGAAACTCGACCTGCTTTGCAGGGTTCAGACTTCCATATACTTGCATCCATTCTCATCAAAGCTTGTGGCCACCCAAGCCCAGCTCTCCTACAGCAAAGACACTTGAATTCAGAAAGGAAATTTCCAAAAGAGTTAGAGGTGGGAGAAGAGCTCCCTTCCATCTAAAAGAGGACAGAATGAAGAATCTGGGACATGAAACTCCCCAGAGATTGAAATAAAATTCATCTCAATTGTGAAGGATCTGAACAGATGACTCTCAGAAGAGGGCAAGAGGATTGACCATCTCTTGTGAGCATGAAACATACTAAAGAAACGTAAAGAAAGCGAGATTTCATATGTATATGGGCATGTGCATTCGCACACACACACACACACACACACACACACACATTAGAATGCAATACTCTGTGTGAATCAGGATGTCCTGAAATTGTCTCAAGTGGAACTGTAATTGGTACATTTCTGAAATCATTGGGCAATAGGTCTTCAAACCTAATAAAACATTCACGCTTCCCCTCCACACACACACACCCCCCAAAGGAAGCTGTGATTGGACATCGATTTATTTCCAATTCTGATCATCAATCCTAAAGGAATCATTTGAAATACAAAAACAAACAAAAGAACAGCAAAAAGAACACTGATCACAAATACTAATCACAGAGATATTCATCCTTATGTTATATGTAATAGTGAAAGACTGAAAAATACCTGTAAGTCCAGCAACTACAGAATGGTTGTTGATCAGACATTTATAGAATACTATTTATACATGCCCAATTATGTGTTCTGCAGAGTTCTTCCTTGGGGGATGTGCTGGCATCAATAATTGTCTGGGATACAGGCTAAAGACAGGTCCTTTAGGACCCTGATTGGGTCCCCCAAGTCCAAAACCTGGTTCTCAGCTTCTCAGGATCAGAACTTGACTTTTCTTAGTGCACCAGCTAAGAGCAGAGTCTTGGTGACAGATTTTCACTAATACCACCCAAGGCTTATATAACCATCAAAGGCCAATCTATTAGATCACAGTGGATGACATCCCTTTCCAAACAGCAAAATACATGTATCCACTGCCCAAGATCTGTCCCTTAGCTGATACTGGGGTAGATTGTAAGAAAAATCAGAGGATTTCTTGGTGCGTGTCTGAATAAAAGGAAATGGGTATTCTTTTTTTTTTTTTTAAGATTTTTTATTTATTTATTTGACAGACGGAGATCACAAGTAGGCAGAGGGGCAGGCAGAGAGAGAAGGGGGGAAGCATGCTCCCCGCCCAGCAGAGAGCCCGACATAGGGCTTGATCCCAGGACCCCGGGGACCATGACCTGAGCCGAAAGCAAAGGCTTTAACACACGGAGCCACCCAGGCGCCCCAAGGAAATGGGTATTCTTGAGGACTATTTTTCAAGCCATGGTGAGTTTCTCTTCCTGGGAGGGCAGGGGCTGCTCCGTGAGCGGTCTGCTTTCTTGCACCTGCCTTTCCACCTTGCTGCTTCTCTTTTTAATGAATGCGGCTCCATTCTCAGCCCAAGTAACTGACCGATCCAGCATGGCACCGGCTCTACCAATCATCGTCCCTTCTCTGGGCATACAGACTTGGGATTGTGCTAGTTATTAATCCATTGCCCCTGGCTCCAAATTTAGCCTTCATCGTCTACTCTACAAAAAAATACAGTAGAGGATCTCAATTTTTTTTTTTCAAGCTGACAAATGTAAAGCTTTGTCAGTAGAGGGCACTGGAGAGACATTGTAAGAGGAATTTTCTTTCCTGATTCAGGTGTGCTCTGCTCAGCAAGCCCTGACTCCTACAGCGTGGACGGCTTCTCCAGTATCCAGCTCCTGCAGTGCAAGTGACTTCTCTAGCATCAAGTTCCTGCAGGACAGATGGTGTCTTCAGCATCAGCTCCTGCAGTGCGTGGTGGCCAGCATCGTCCAAAGGCCCCCAGATTTTCCTGGCACTCTCCTCTACTCCCTTTTGTAGAGCAATGATACCAGTGAATACATCCCAAGCACATTCTGCCAGTGCAGCACCATTGTGATGTCTCTACTGTCCAATGAACCACAGTCACACCCCCTCTGACAAGGTCTAGATCACAGTTCTGGGAGTGGGGGTGGGAAGCCCTGCCCTGGACACTCTGTCTCCATTCAAAGAGATTTAACTAAGACAGTCTGACTCTGAAGGACATTGCACCTCCTCTCATGATATATTAATTTCATTAGAACATTTTGAGAGATATCCCCTTTTGAAACATTATTTATAAAAGTGAAAATGAGACTTAAAAGTCCATTAATAGATACATTTTGAAAAGTACTAATGTGCATGTTTCATCTTTTCCCTCTTCTGCACAAATCACTGGGGTGGTTATCTCCATCTGTCCTTTCTTTCTTTTTTTTTTTTTTTTAGATTTTATTTAGGGGTGCCTGGGTGGCTCAGTGGGTTAAGCCTCTGCCTTCGGCTCAGGTCATGATCTCAGGGTCCTGGGATCGAGTCCCGCATCGGGCTCTCTGCTTGGTGGGGAGCCTGCTTCCTCCTCCTCTCTCTCTCTCTCTGCCTGTCTCTCTGCCTACTTGTAATCTCTCTCTGTCAAATAAATAAATAAATAAATTTTTTAAAAAGATTTTATTTATTTATTTGCCAGACAGAGATCACACGTAGGCAGAGAAGCAGGCAGAGAAGCAGGCAGAGAGAGAGAGGAGGGGAAGCAGGCTCCCTACTGAGCAGAGAACCCAATGCAGGGCTCAATCCCATGACCCAAGCCGAAGGCAGAGGCCTTAACCCGCTGAGCCACCCTGGCACCTCTCCATCTGTCCTTTCAAATCCACTGTCCATCGCTTCCTACCTGCTCTGTGTGCTGGGAGGCTGACCTTGTGGAATATTTATTCCTCTGCTTTCCAGTTCAGTTCAGCTAATGGAAGGCACTGGGAAGAGATCTGAAGGCAGGTGGAGAGATATCAGAGTGACCACTCCCCTGGCTCTCTTTCAGCCAGAACATGGGGAGCCAATAGCTGCGCTCCTCCACCAAAATTCCTGTTGGACAGTCTCTCTCCTGCGGGTAAAGCTTTCGCTGTTTCTCCTTCAGGACTAGGGGTGGTAATGCCCTCCTACATCTCTAGTCCTGAGTGCTTCATCATTTCTTATCTGTTAGCTGAGCCTTGCTGGAATCTTTGTAAATAGTCCCTCCATTAAATCCTTCAGTGACACATCGAGTAAACCATCTGTTTTCTGCTGAGCCTTGGGGGATTCAGCATCCATGAGAAGGAGGGGAGACCAGGAGTTAGAATTTATTACAGAAGGCTTGCAAAGAGGAAGACTGAGGTTTCTGCCCTGCAAAATAGGATCATGTTTTAAGATAAAAGCCTTAAAGGCAGGCTATTTAAATTGGTTCTTAGGGGCGCCTGGGTAGCTCAGTAGGTTAAGCATCCAACTCTTGATTTCAGCTCAGGGTTGTGAGACTGGTTAAGATTCTCTCTCTCTCTCCCTCTGCCCCTCACCCCTTTATTTCTCTCTCAAAAAAAAGTTATTTCTTAAAATATTCTTTAGTTAGACTCATGGTTAATTTTCCCTACTCAGTGGGCGGGAAGTTGTACAGGAGGCTACATCAGGTAAAGAACATAGAAATCACAGCTTTTCTGTACATTCCCAATTGAAATATGATATGAAACTCTCACCACTACAGGGACATGGTTAACTAAATGATAGATGGTTAGGATGGAATATTAATGCTGATTACAGCAAATTTTGATAAGTAAGAGCCTATAATGTATTGCCAAATGAAAAAGTAAGGCATGAAACTTAGAGTCATTTTGATCTCAACTGTGTTAAATATAAAGAGGTTGCCTTTAGGTAGTGGAATTAGGGTTAATATTTCTTTTTTCCTTTACATTTCTCTTTATTTTCTAATTTTTCTGCAATGAGTGTGAAATACTTTTGTAGCCAGAATTTTATTTGTTTTTTTAAGAGAACGCATACATCATGCTCTACTCACACTATTAGAAACAAATCAGACTGACCCTGGCAAGTCCCAGCCAAGGAATTTGCTTCCAGATACGCCTTGGCCTGATTAGTGTCAGGAACCTCAGCAAACAACTCTCTTCTTCAGAAAAGAGTAGGAGGCAGTAAGGCAGGGACCGTTCTGATGAGGCCTACCTGTAGGAATGAGGTTGCTACAATGGATCCAATTGTCCTGAGCACTTGCTGTGGAGATATGAGAAATTCTTAGTCTTCGGGTCAGGGTTAGGTTGGGCCACCTCTAGTGGACTGCCAGGAAATAAGTTGAACCAGAACTAGCCCTATCCTTAAGGAACAAACATGGGACTCTACCCCCAGGGACATGCACAGGCTATGAATAGTGTCCGTGGAGCATGGAAAACATGAGGCCAGCTTACTCAGGACTGGATAGAGACGTGTAAGTTAATGTCCCTTTTCCCAGGTGAATGTAGTCCCGGCTTTGGGCCCTCGAGTGGGCCTTTCCTTCTTCTAGAAATCCCATCTCTGTCTACCAGATTCCTGCGTATCCTTGAGTATCTAGGTAGAATAGCAGGAAGTCTTCATCCTAGTGGATTCAAGCATTGGCTGCTCTGTGCTGACCCTCTGAAGAGTCCAGAGAGTGCCCCCTGCTGTGGGATGGCCTTCTGGAGTGGGGCAGGAAGTATGCTGAAGGGCTGTGCAGGTATATCGATATTTTGTTTTGTTTTGCTGTTATAGAGGAGAAAAAAATAATGTTCTCTCTACCCTTCTCAGTTCTTAAGCTGAGACCCCTGTAAGAAACAACAAAATAACAAGGGGAAAAGCCAAGTTTATTAACATATATACCTCATGTGTACATGGGAGATACCCAGATACAGAGATACCCAGTAGGTCCCTGAGGTGGTTTAGAATTCAAGATTAAATACAATCTTAATAGGAAAAGGGAAGGAGGAATATAGGCCTCTGAGAGGAGCGAAACTGGTTTTAGGAAAGATGGGCCGTCAGAATAGATGGGAGGTATAATAGTTTGAGACAAAATCTGTCTTCTGGGTGTAGTATTGACTTCTACTCCCCTCTCCTGTTATGAGACAATTTTCCCTGGTGGATGATACCTCAGGGGAGGGGATCTATGATAAATGAGTTCCTTTTGGAGGATCCATGTTTAGGCAGATAAGAATTTAGAGAAAGGCTCTCTCTACATCTGCTGCTTTTCAAATGCCTCTGAGTCAACGTAATCAAACCCCAAAGTGGTGTGTTTTGGGGATGGCCTGTTCTGCCACCCTTTGTTGTGGCCGTTGATGCTGTGGTTTTCAGTTTCCCTCCCTATAGTTGCCCACCCACCTAGGCTAGTCACCCTCCATCATCAAATGCCAAGTCTATGGGAAGAGTGTTCCCCAGGTTCTCAATAAGGCCTCTAGCCAAGGCCCAGCCTGCCTGCATTCTCCCTGTGGCCAGTAGAGCTCATGCCAGCAGCACTCAGGGCCAGGCCAGACAAGGGCATGACCTGTTAAGAGGGGAAGAGAATCTAAAGCTGGACTGGCTCAGCTGCTGGGTGCCCTCGCCCTGAACACCTTTGCTTCCTGATGGGTCAGGCTGCCATCAATCCTCACTGTACCTCCTTCTTCTACCAGTGTTGGGGATCAAGAGGAAGAAGTTAAAAGTTCTCCATACAGGGCCCTGAATGCTGGGCTGTGTGGCTGGCCCTTTGTCTGGTCCAGAGCAGAGCTGGTATCTCTGGGAAGAGAACAGCAAATATCCCTTCCCCGTCTGACCCCTGCTCATTCCCTTCTTCCTGGTCCTCGCCATTACACCTACCCAGTTGTGGCAGACATTGAGGCAGGAAGGACCACAGGTGTGGCCTCATTATCTGTTCTTGCTCCCTGATGATATCCTGCAACTTCACCTGGTGAATCAGTCATTGCTAGGTGATGGCAAGGAGAGAAGAGAAGATACTCGTTGCCCATACCAGTCTTCCCTTCCTAATCTGTCTGTCTGGCTGGGCCTGGAAACCCCTAGGTCAGCCTTTGGCCAGGATACCACTCAGAAATACATCTTGGTTCTGTTGACATTCTTATCCAAAAGTGTGCTCATTTTAAGGCAGCACTTCTCAAAGAGTAAGGTGTACAAATCAAGTACATGGGGATCTTGTTAAAGCACAAGGTCTGGCTTGGTAGCTCCAAGGTTGGAGCCCAAGATTCTTTCTAACAAGCTCCTGATACTGCAAGGATGTAAGGGATCCAGTCTTGTGTTTTAGACTCAGCAAGGTATTGCTTGGGGCTGTGAAGATTATTAGAACTCCAGGGTCAGAATTCATCACTGGGTTCCATTGTTTCCCCCAACGTCTGGCTCAGTCCTTGACATATCTTCTCACCGACAGTCTGACCTGACTTCTCTGTCCCCCTGCCAGCCTGGGGGGTCATTGGGACAAGTAATCTTTGTAACCCTAATACCTACCATGGTGGGTGCACAGCTGTTTCTTGAATAAATAAAAGAACACATTAATGGCTTTTGAAGGCAACTTATAAAAAATGGAGGTCATTAATAGCTAGGACAACATTTCCCAAACTGTGCTCCTTGGGACACCAGTTATGCGGTGGCTGGGGGTGGGGGATGGTGGTTAAAAGATGTGGTAGGTATGGTGGGAAGGTTCTATAGTCCATCTGGGAAGTACTAAACTAAAAATAGACATCTGGGAGTGTCTGGCTGGCTCAGTCAGTAAAGCATGCAATTCTTAATCTCAGGGTTGTGAGTTAGAGCCCCACATTCGGTGTAGGGATTAGTTAAAAATAAAATATTCTTTTTAAATATTTCATTTATTTATTTATTTATTTACAGCAAATGAGCAGGGGGCAGGGCAGAGAAAGAGAGAGAGAGGCAATTTCAAGCAGACTCCATGCTGGGCACAAGCACCATGTGGGGCTTGATCTCATGACCCTGAGGTCATGACCTGAGCCAAAATCAAGAGTCAGATGCTCAACTGACTGAGCCACTCAGGCGCCCCTAAAAATAAAATCTTTAGAAAAAAATAGACATTTGAAGAGCTTCTCAAAGCCTTTAATAAACTGATGCTCATTGCCGGTGCCCAAGAGAGACATCCAGTAGGCAACATTACCATTATTTATTTGACCACAGAAAAGTTTCCTCAGAAGCATCTTACAGGTCTAAGGTGCTGAGGAATATAGGGGGCAGTCATCACTCTGGGTGTTAGATTGTAGATAAAGGATTATAGATAAAATCAAGTCACATGGGGCAGCTAGAGAGAATAGCGCCTGGTGGGAAGAGAGGATATGAGAGCCAAAAAGAGACTCCAGTGTCTGTGCCCCTTGCAGACTGAGTCATCAAACTTGTAAGGTCTTATCAGCCACTGTGGGACTGTCCCTCCTCTTCTGGATTCCCAGGGAGGGAACTCCCTCTTCCTTCTCTGATGCACCAGAGTGGCTAAGAGGGAGGTGAGGAAACCTAGAGAAAAGAGAACCTGGAGAACTGCTTGGAGCTCAGTCCCCTAAAAGGCAAAGAGCTCCAGTAAGAATCTCCAGGAAGAGCTTTACTGTAGCCAGGAAGCAAGGGGGGAGGTTTTAAAAGGGATCACATACAGCAAGTCTGTAGCTGATATTAGGATTGAAATAAACTGGAAAAAAAGAAAGGGAGATTCTAGAAAAAGTCCCCCAAGTGAATCCCAGAGTTAATTTACCTTAAAACAGTAGTTCTCAACTAAATGCAACTTTGTCCCCATCATTGGAATCTGACAATGTCAGGAGATGTTTTTTGGTTGTCGCAACTGGGGAGAAGTGCTCTTGGCATCTTGTGAGTAGTGACCAGGGATGTGCTAAACATCCTCTAATGCACAGGACAGCTCCTTATAACAAAGAATCAGAAGGCCAAAATGTCACAGTGCCCCCAATGAGAAACCGTGCTTTAAACTGTGCTTTAAATATTTCAGAAACTGTTTCTGAAATATCACCTTTTATTTAAAATTTAGGATGTTGCTTAAATTTAGCTGTTTTACAGCAAAGAATTGGGGAAAGTTTATTTGGTAGAAGAAAATCCATGATCATCAATATGATAGTCCAAATCTGAGGCAACAACACTATTTTGTAAGGTGAAATCACATCACAAACAAGAGGATATGTTTTGCAAGGAACTATAGAAATAAAATGACTCACAGCAAATGTTCCCCTTTAAAAGTTTAGGCTGTTACTTAGATTACCCTGTTTCAACACAAAAAATTCGGGGGAATTTACTAAGTAGAAGGAGATAAAGAGATACAAATGAATAAATATTATGAGTTGAGATGAGGAGAATCCCACTCCTGGCCATGCAATTAGAAAAATTCTTGCACAAGTGCGTGAAGAGACATATAAGAGGATACTTTAACACAAAATTGTTTGTGGTGGTTGGAGGGCTGGATGCAGTGAGGCACCCGTCACTGGAATATTCAATCACAGTAAGAACCGATAAACCAGATATACACAGTGTAGACAGATCTTTAAAACACAGTCCTGGGGCACCTGGGTGGTTCAGTCGGTAAGCATCTGCCTTCAGCTCAGGTCATGATCCCAGCGTCCTGGGATTGAACCTCACATCAGGCTCCCTGCTCAGTGGGGAGCCTGCTACTCCCTCCCCCTGTGCCATTCACTCCGCTTGTGCTCTTTGGCTCTCTCTCTCTGTCAGATAAATAAATAAAATCTTTAAAAAATAAAATAAAACACAGTGCTGAATGTGGGGCGGGGGGAGTGAGAGTAAGGAAGAGAAAGAGACCTCCAGCAGGATACTCTTGATTGAAATTAAAAATACATGCCCACTTGGGGCACCTGGGTGGCTCAGTGGGTTGAGGCCTCTGCCTTTGGCTCAGGTCATGATCCCAGCATCCTGGGATAGAGCCCACATCGGGCTCGATGCTCAGCAGGGAGCCTGCTTCCCCCTCCCTCTCTCTGCCTGCCTCTCTGCCTACTTGTGATCTCTGTCAAATAAATAAATAAAATCTTTAAAAAAAAAATACATGCCCACAATACAATGTCTCATGCTTTCAAGAATACTCACAAATAAAACGATTCTCAGATCTTACTCATTACACAAGCTTTACAGTTGAACTCTTGGGAATTGGGCACCACTGCCACCTGGTGGGAGCAATTCAAAATTGAGGCATAATTCAGATTGGTTTTTTGGTTTGGGTTTTTGGTTTTGTTTGTTTTTTTTTTTAAGGATTCCGCTTGCTCCAAATCTTTGCCAATACTTGATATTGCCTGTCTTTTTTGTTTTAGCCATCTTGGCCAGTGTGTGGTGATATCACAACATAGCTTTATTTTTAAAAATTTTTATTGATGTATAGGGGTGCCCGGGTGGCTCAGTCGGTTAAGCGTCTGCCTTTGGCTCAGGTCATGATCCCGGGGTCCTGGGATTGAGCCAGGGATCGAGCCCCGCATCGAGCTCTCTGCTCAGCAGGGAGACTGCTTCCCACTCCTCCTGCTTGTGCTCTCTCGCTCTCTGTCAATAAACAGAGTCTTTTAAAAAAGTTTTATTGAAGTATAGTTGACACAGTCTTACATTATATTCAGGTATGCAACATAGTGATTGAGCAACTCTGTACATCATACTATGCTCACAAGTGTAGCTACCATCTGTCACCATATAACCCTATCAAATCATTAACTACATTCCCTATGCCATACCTTTTTTAAAAGTTTGGTTTTTTTTTAAGTAAACTCTACACCCAAAGTGAGGCTCACACTCATAACCCCAAGAATCACATGCTCTACCTACTGAACCATCCAGGTGATCCTCTATGGTACATCTTTTGTCCATACGGCTTACTCATTCCATGACTGAAAGCCTGTATCTCCCACTCTACTTCACCCATATTGTCCATCCCCTCACCCCTCTTTCCACTGGTAACCATCATTTTTGTTCTCTGTACTTATGGGTCTATCTCAATTACGTTTTTAAAAAGACGTAATTTATTTGCTATGAAATGCACAGACATTAAATGTTTAACTCCTTAATTTTGGCAATTGTGTACATCAGTGTTATTATCACTCTAAACAGATAGAGAACATTTCCAACCCTCCAGAAAGTTCCCTCTGCCCTTTCTTACACCTTACCCTAAAAGCAACCACTGATCTGTTTCTGTCACTATAAATAAGGTTTGCCTGTTGTAGAACCTCGTGTACATGGAATTATATAGTGCCCCCCCCCCGACATCTCCTTGGCGTTCACCATTCCTGTGCCTACCCCCATTTCCATCCACAACCCTTGCAATCCGTTGGCTGCTGGCTTTCTCTGAATGTTCGGAGACATGAGAGAGGCAGCCCCTTAGTGCCAGGGAGTTAAGGACCTTGCTCTAGCGTTCTCAGTCAGTGACCGATGGGAGTTGGTGGCTATACACCCCAGCTCCCTCACCCCTCAGTGGGGATAACTGAAAGGGGTTTCACACAGTGTTCCATCCATCCCTGGTAGGACTGAGGCCTGGTTTCCCACAGCGATAATCTCAGTGATGCACACTATTGGTTCTCTTCTCTCCCCACCTTATTGATCCTGACTCCTCCGCCGGTGCTTCCCGGTATTGCCTTCTGGAAAACTACTTGGAATTTAGTATTTCAGGGTCTGCTCCTGAGTGAGTCCAACATAAGTTAACTACATCCTCTTCTTGGGGCACCTGGGTGGCTTAGTGGGTTAAGCCTCTGCCTTTGGCTTGGGTCATGATGTCAGGGTCCTGGGATTGAGCCCCACATCGGGCTCTCTGCTTAGCGGAAAACCTGCTTCCCCCTCTCACCTTGGCCTGCCTCTCTGCCTACTTGTGATCTTTCTGTGTCAAATAAATAAATAAAATATTTTTTTAAAAACTACATCCTCTTCTGGAAAATTCCTATTTTCTGCTTAAGTTGGCAAGAATCTGTTTCTGTTGCTTGCAAGTCATGGATCCTATCAGAATTAACAGTGGTTTGGAGGTATGTGATACTGCACTTGGCCATAAGAACCTACAGTCTTTTTTTTTTTTTTTAAGATTTATTTTTTTATTTGAGAGAGAGAGAGAGCACAAGTAGTGGGTGGGAAGAGGGAGAAGGAGAGAGAGAATCTCAAGCAGCCTCCACGCTGAGTTGCACAGCCCAATGCAGGGCTCAATCCCAGGACCCAAGATTATGACCTAAGCCGAGACCAGGAGTTGGACATTTAAACACCTGCACAACTCAGGTGCCCCCTATAGTCTTTTGGGGGAAAAAAAGATTTTTTTAAATTTAAATTCAATTTAGTGGGGCACCTGGTTGGCTCAGTTAGTTAAGTGTCTGCCTTCAGCTCAGGTCATGATCCCAGGGTCCTGGTATCAAGCCTCATGTAGGGCTCCCTGCTCAGCATGGAGTTTGCTTCTCCCTCTCCCTCTTCCTGCCACCCCCCGACTTGTGCTCTCGCTCTCTCTCTCTCTCTCAAATAAATAAATAAAAACTTTTGAAAAAATTTAAATTCAATTTAGTTGACATAGAGTATATTATTAGTTTCAGGGGTAGAATTTAGTGATTCCTCAGTTGCATATAATGCCCAGTGCTCATTCCATCAAGTACCCTCCTTAATGCCCATCACCCAGTTAACCCCCCCCAACCATCCCTCCAGCAACCCTCAGTTTGTTGCCTGTAGTTGAGTCTCTTATGATTTGCCTCTCTCTCTGTTTTCCTCTTATTTTATTTTTCTTTCCCTTCCCCTATGGTTATCTGTTTTGTTTCTCAAATTCCACATATGAGTGAAATCATATGGTATTTGCCTTTCTCTGACTGGCTTATTTCGCTTAGCAAAATAGTCTTTTTTCTAAAGACCATCAGAGCTCTGAAATGGGAAAAAGCGGATCTCATGAGCCTTTGTCTTTCATATGTAAGCTCAGAAAACTGGAGTTCTGAGCTATGCTTGTGTGAGTGGAACTCCTTGGATGGCACATAACCAGAGAACACCAGGTCTCTTGTGACCCCAGGCCACTTCTAGAGTAAGGACTAACCTAAATATTCTTCCTGGTTGATGATAATCAAGCCAGGATCCCACACACCGAAAGAGAAAGCAGGTGCTGGGTCACTACTTTTGAGTCCTGCAGATGGACTTGGGACAGCTTTTGGACTGAAGCACCACATCTAGGTCTTAGAAGAGAAGCTGAGTTCTCGGGGGCCCTGACAGGTAGGCCAAGAACTAGAAAAATGTGGCCCTTGGAATAGAGTGCCACCTCTGTCCCCATATGGATACGGGATAGAGTGGTCAGTGGCTGGCCCCACTGGGTCAAATGCAGCCCAGCCTGGTCCTCGGAGATCTCAGAAGCCCACGAGCCCAGCTGACAGAATCTGGAACTGGGCTCCTTGCTGTCCCAAAGTTGCCTCCAGTATTGGATGTATTCATATAGTCAACACACAGGTTCCAGGCCCTGTGCAGAGCACTGGGGACATGGGGTGAACCAGATGTCCTCCCATTCCTATCTGTAAGGAAATATAGGACATAGTCACATAAGCAAGGAAGGACCATGGGACATTATACGTGCTGCTATGATAGATGTCTGTACAGCTGAGGGACCCAAACCGGGGAGGGCTGAGCTCCCAGGAAGAGAGCCCAGGGGAGGTGGTCAGGGGGCATCCAGGCAGAGGCGCTGCATGAACAAAGGCCTGGAGGAGTAAGAGCCTACTGGGTGGTTCTGTGTGATGGAGTCAGGGTTAAGTGTCCAGAGATGTAGAGAGGCCAGCAAAGGTCTGGTCATGGAAGAACGTGTATGCCATGCCAATGAATTTGGTTTTCATCCTTGAGTCAATAGAGATTGAATAATATTAATTGAATGAACTGAACATAATTGAATAGTATTAAGCAGTGGATTATGTGGTCACTTTTGCATCTCAGAAAGATTTCTCTGGAAGAAGTATGGAGGATGAGTTAGAGGAAATGCAGAGGAGGTGACATATATGAGAGAGGGGGAAGAGGTGAAATCAGTAACAATGAAGAAGTAAGGGTGAGGGCACCTGGGTGGCTCAGTGGGTTAAGCCTCTGCCTTCAGCTTGGGTCATGATCCCAGGGTCCTGGGATGGAGCCCTACATTGGACTCCCTGCTCAGTGGAGAGGCTGCTTCTCCCTCTCCCTCCGCCCCTCCCCCTGCTTGTACTCTCTCTTTCAAATAAATCAAATCTTAAAACAAAAAACAAAAAAACGAAGGAGGAGGAGGAGGGAGGAGGAAGAGAAGTAGTAGTAGTAGTAGTAGTAGTAGTAGTAGCAGCAGCAGTAGTAGTAGTAGTAGTAAGGGTGAGTTCAGGGGAATTCCCAGGTCTGCCTAGGGCACCTGGATGATAGCGGTGCTGTCCACCCAGATGGAGACATGGGGACATAGGTTATCTCTGGGTGGAGAGGACATGGCAAATTGACTTTTGGACATACTGAATGAAGGGTCCATGGAATATATCTGCCACCATTTCCATCACTGCCCTGACCACAGCATTTTATAAACATCTTTATAAATTTATAAATGCTCAGTGTCCATGTGTCCATTCTACCTCCACTACTTGTGAACTGCAAGCTTCTTAACCCTAGGGATCCATTTATCCATCATCTCTGTGGTCCCAGGACCTAGCACAATGACTCGTACCCAAAAATAGGTGCTTAATAAGGTTGAATGGTAGGGCTGGTGCCCCCACAGAGGAATGACATCAATCTGTTGCCATCACTGAATCCTCCTTGGAATCAGATCCCGAACAAGTAGATGAAATCTCCTGTTAAAGGAGTCAGGGGAGGGGGTCGCCTGGGTGGCTCAGTCGTTAAGCGTCTGCCTTTAGCTCAGATCATGATCCCAGGAGGCTCAGGTCATGATCCCAGGGTCCTGGGATGAAGCCCCGCATCGGGCTCCCTGCTCAGCAGGAAGCCTGCTTCTCCCTCTCTCACTCCCTCTGCTTGTGTTCCCTATCTCACTGTCTCTCTCTCTCTCTCTCTGCCAAATAAATAAATAAAACCTTTAAAAAAATAAAGTTAGTATTTAAAAAAATAAAGGAATAGAGGGGTACCCTTTCCTTTCACTGCCATTTTGTGGGGGCCTTCAGTTTGGACCAGGCAGAATGGGAAGTGGCCAAACCTGGGACAAGGAGTCGGGTGGCTCAGGAACCCAGGACAGGACAGGCTATGGAGCTGGCTTGGTTTAGACCAGGGCTCCCAGGAGTGGGTGCCCATACTCATCCTGGGCTGCTCATCACAGGTAGATGGGTTGGGGGGAGGCACTTGAGGTTGGGAAAAAGGTGGAGCAGGACGTAGCCTGACGGGCCAGGAAACAGAGTCCAGGGGCAAGGTGGCCGTGTTGAGCATGCCATCTGGCAGGCCCAAGACCTGCTTGAGGTCAGTTCATCTGCCTTGAACCAAACAAGGCCATTGTTTCCTCCACCCACTGGCAGGCCTGGTGACTCAGAGCTAATGGATCCTGCATTGTCGTCACCAAGGAGGGGCTGTATTCCTTGGGCGTCGGTCAGAGACTTGGCAGGAAGCATGAAGGCTGCTGGATGAGACTGGGTAGTGTGGGCTCAGCCAGCACACATATCCCAGCTCTCACTCTGACCTGGGGCAAGACAGGGAGGAACTACCAGCTCCCCTGCCAGAGCTCCATTTTAGGGCATCTCTGTTTTTATTGTACTGATCCCAGCACTTGCATAGGTGCTTAGGGCTTTTAGCGCTTGGCCTCTGTTCTGCTTCCAGGAATCCACACTCAAGCTGCTTCCTTAGCATCACAGTGTCTGCACACATCTCAACTCACACTCTCCTCTTTGGGGTCCTCAAAGCTGCCCTGGAAATCATGCTGATGATGAAATGTCAGTGGGCCCATTTCCCAGATGGGAGAACATGCACAAGCCTGAAGGGAGGAAGGAATGTACTCAAGTTAACCCCAACGAGTTGGTCTGGGCTGGGCCGGGAGTATGAGCTGGCCTGTCTCCTCCTGTCACTCACTCCCATGTTCATTCTATTCTAACCACAATTAACTCCTTGGTATTTACTTCCTGAGCATATCAAGCTTGCTTCTGTCCCAGGGCCTTGGCCTGGTCGTTCCTCCTCTTGGCAGACCCTTCCCCTAGATCTCACTCCTTCTTGCTTACGTGATTCAACAGCTGCTTAGGAAGCAGAACGTGTATACTCAGTAGGAAGGCACACAGGGTCACAGAGTCAGCCTCTGGATTCCACTGTTGGAAGGTGGGATGTGGGGTGGGGAGCAGTGATCTGATCTCCCTGACCGTTCCAGACTCACTGCATGCCCCTCTCCACTCACTGACCTCACTGTTTCCTGGATGCGCCAAGCTTCTTCCTGCCTCAGGGCCCTCACATATTCTGTTTCGTCTGTCTGTAACACTGTTCCACTCTGCTACTGCCTGCCCCAAGCACTCCCCCCTTGGCCTTCTCTGACTTCCCAGATGGATAGGTCACTCTCGGATCTTCCCAAAGCACTGAGTGTGTCTCATTTGTGGGACTTATTCCAGTGGCGATGATACAGCTCTGCCCTCCCCCCACCGTTGGTACCAGTCTCCCACTTAATGACAAGCTGCTTGAGGCAGCTATTGTGCTGACTTATTCCCATCTATGTCCAAACACATAGAGCTTAACTGCTTATTAAACTCCTGTTGAGTGAATGAGTGGATTCTGGATTAATGAATGAGGTTTATTTGGATATATTGACAGTCATAGGGGTGCTTCCCAATAACAATTGGATATAGGAGTCAGGCTCATATTTTGATGAAGGACAGATCTGAAGTTTGTCACTATAAATGAATCTAGGAGGTGCTTGTCTGGGGAAAGAGACTTTGGATAAGGAGCATAGTAAGTGGGCTCCGCACCCCACAGGCTGCCCTAGATTTTCCTTTGAACTTCAAAGGATCCAGAATTCAAGCTTCTTGGTCCCTTGAAGCAGCCAGAACCATCAGTAGACATTCCCGCCACATTGATAAAGGTGTAAGGTCCAAAAACAAGGGAGGTGACAAACTCCTTTGTTTCCCCCCGTCCCCTTCTCACTCTAACCTGGATCACAGGCAGACAGACCTGGGAGCCAGGTGAAAAATGCAGAGGTCCAAGAGCTTCCTCAGGTGGAAGGGTGGGGGCCAGCAAAGGGCTGGACCTGCTTAGTCTGGAGGTGCTCACCTGGGGTTCATGCAAGTGGAGGAGGCTAGAGACAGAGCTGGGAACCAACCCCCACCCCACTCCAACCCTGGCAAGGAGTCTCGGGGAAGCGGACCTCTTGTATGAGGAAGGACTCAGCTCAAAGCCATTCAACAATGAAACTGGTAGGTCGTGAGCTCCTCGTCCCTAAAGGTTGAATGACTTCGTGGTGGGGCTGCTGCCAGAAGGTCTGAAAGTAAGATGATAGGCAGGACCTAGATGACCTTGAAACTTACCTCCCCACACTTTATGAGATGTTTTTGCTTCAGGGCAGGAAATCATCATTAAATATTTGTTCTGCCTGGCTAAGCAATGAAAGGATAGCTGCCACCTGCCTCAGGGGCGTCCTTGGGCCTATGAGTTTCCTGAGGAGGGGCGGGAGGATCTTGAAGCTGAGTCATAGGCTTGGCTGCACATGTGGGGCCCCTATCAGCCTGTAGGGGTTACTGTCTGGCTGGCTGCCTAGAGCCCCCAAAGGGGCTAATCATGAATAAGAATCCTTCCCATTGACTCATTTAACTTTCTTACAACTTACCTATAGCCTTGAAATCTTTCAAAATTAAAGGAATTTTTAAAATTTTTGAAACTTGGATTTATGTATTTTGGAAAGAGGCTTCATGTCTGTACTTTTAAATTCTCCCCAGGAAAACTGAATCTGTAGATGGAACTAAAAATCACTAATCTAAATTAATTCGAGAAATGCATATATAAATAAAATTTTATTATTCTGTTTATAAATCAGAAATTCTTTGAAAGCAGATAACCAAATATCTCATTCATATCTAAGTGTATAAGTATGTATATACTGTGTGTATAAGTATGTGTATAAGTAAAGTGTATATGTAAGTGTATAAAGTATATAAAGTTTAAGTGTCTATATATAAGTAAATGTATAAGTATGGGGGAGTTTTACTGTTTATTTTTTTAATCTTAATTTTATTTTTTAAATTTTTATTTATTTATTTATTTATTTGAGAGAGAGAGCCAGAGAGAACACAAGCAGGGAGGAGAGGGAGAAGCAGACTCCCGCTGAGCAAGGAGCCCAATGTGGGACTTGATCCCAGGACTCCAGGATCATGATCTGAACCTAAGGCAGACACTTAACTGACTGAGCCACCCAGGTGCCCCTGGGGGCTTTTATATACTGATTTTTCTTGAAAAGAATCTTGTCTGTATTTAACCCACTAAAATGCAAATGGCACATAATACATCCAAAACATGAGGGCATCTTCTTTTTTTTTATTTTAGAAAGACAGAGTGTGAGGGGTTGGGGGGGCGGTCAGAAGGAGAGGGAGAGAGAGAATCTCAAGCAGGTTCCATGCCCTACCCCGCCCCCCGCACCCCTTCCCTGGGGCCTGCCATATCAATTGTGCCCTTTCATGGTGGGAAAAGAAAAAAAGAAATGAAAAGAACCATTTTCATTTATATTTATACCTTGCTTCATCCTCTACAAGATGTCTTCCCATCTGCTCTCCCCACTGTCCTCTTCACAGCAGCCCCAGGAGGGAGACAGAGTCAGAACTGCTATCTCCACGTGGTGCATGTGGGTAAACAGGCCAGGAAGGAAAGTGTCTTTTCTGACACTGCAGAGGTGCTTGGTGCAGACCCCAGCAAAGGCACCCATGGCTCCAACCTCTCTTCTCTGCCTCCTGCCCCCTTTCAGTGACTGCTTTTGTTTTTTCTCCTTTCTGATCTGTCTCTCCTCTTTCAGTCTCTCTGACTTGGTGTCTCTGTTTTTCTACTTCCATTTTCCTCCCTCACATGCTCCAGCCCTCAGATTGGTGGCCACTTTGGAGGTTGTCCAAACTTCACCTCATTCTGGAAATCTGCCAGCTCTGCAGGCACAGCCCCAGGCTGCCCCAGGTTCGGCATCTCTGGTGCTGTGGTGCAGGATCTAACTATGGATTCCGCTCCCAGTCTCTCCATCTGGCCCTAGATAAGATAAGGGTGGAGATCAGCCCTATAAACAGGCCCCAGTCATTCCCCTGGCCCAGGACCCCAGCTAGCTCCGACGCATCAGCCCAGGATCAGCATGGCTGTCCGCCCGTGGATGGTTGCCCTGGCTGTGGCTGCCCTCCTCATTGTGGACAGGGGTGAGTGGACAGAGCCTGGACTCTCTGTGGCTTGGTGATGGTAGATGAGCTTGTGGTGGGGGCAGAGACAGGCCCTGAAGCATCCTGTGAGGCCTCGGTTTTCTGCATATACCTTCTTTCTGTACCTCTCCACTGTGGTTGGGAAAAGCTCTGGGTTAGGAGAAAGGAAACCCGGGTTTAAATCCTGGCTCTGGCCCAGAACTGCAAAAACCCCTCCTCTCTTGAGGCCTCTGTTTTTCCAGCTGTAGCATAGGATGTCTTTCTGGTTCAAAGCTGCTCTAAGCAACTCCTCAGCAAGAGATGTGGGAAGCAACAGGGAGCAGGCCTACTGTGGGAAAGACAGGTAAATCTGCTGGCTGCAAGGTAGCAGGTGCTGAAGGAAGCCTGGCCCGGGTCCTCTGAGCTCCTGTTTGCTGTGACAGGTGATGCCTGTGGGACGGATGGTAGCTGTGTGAGCCAAGGGTAGCCTCTTTCCCGGGCTAGACACATGCTGGAGTGGAGCCTTCCAGGGCCTGGAGCACATCTGTGGTCTCATACCGACCATGTGTCAGGCATATTCTGGGCCCGATAAGACATATCAGTGAGCAAACAGAAAAAGAACTACCCCAATGAAGCTTAAATCCAATGGGGTAGGATGGAAGGGAATAGACAACAAGATAAATGCAGTGTTAGAAGGTGATAAAGGCTAAAGAAAAAATATTGGCTACGGTGAAGAGGGGGCTGCCATGTTAAATCAGGGGGTTCTCTCCTACAGCAAGGCTTCAAGGGGGCAAGGGAGTAAGCCATGTGGATATTTGGGAGAAGTTTTCAGACAGAGCTGACAGGCAGTGCAAAGGCCCTGAGATAGAGCAGCATAGCTGGAGTGTTGGAGGCATGGCAAGGAGGCCACTGTGGCAGGAGGGGAATGAGAGGCAGGGTGCAGAGCAATGGCAGAGGAGATGATAGAGGCAACTGGGAACTATACTGGGTAAGGCTTTAAAGGCCAGTGTGAGAATTGGCTTTCCCTCTGGGTGAAATGGGAGACACTGAAGAATTTTGAGAAGAATTGTGTGGGGTTTTTGTTTGTTTGTTTTGGTTTTTTAAGATTTTATTTATTTATTTGACAGAGAGAGAGATCCCAAGTAAGTAGAGAGGCAGGCAGAGAGAGGGGGGAAGCAGGCTCTCTGCTGAGCAGAGAGCCCAACGCGGGGCTCGATCCCAGGACCCCGGAATCATGACCCAAGCCAAAGGCAGAGGCTTTAACCACTGAGCCGCCCAGGCACCCCAAGCAGAATTGTATGTCAAAAGGATCACTCTAGTTGCTGTGTTGAGAACAGACTAAAGGGGGAAGCAAGAAGACTACTTAGGACACTTCTGGAATACCAATGACCTCATAGCCAGTCCCACTCCCATTCCCCTAGCTGAGAACGCAGTCCTAGGAGCTGGGACAACAGAACATGGGTCTGGGGCCTCTGCTTACTCCCAGCATGGCGTCTGTTCCCTGAGCAGTTCTCCTATTGGGAACACTCAGGAGGCCTGTCCGGAAAAGAGTCCTTGTGCCCATTTCAGATTCATGCCTAGGCCGGGTGAGGAAGGGGTTCAAAAGCACCCTGAGAGTAAATTCAACCTCTTCCCACACCCTCCAGGAAGAAGCTCTATACAGAGTTCTGCACTCCACCCCCCAACGACGCACTTTAGTTGTGGGGCGCATTGCCACATGAGGGCAGAGGCATAGGAGCCCCAAGGAACTCAGGTCCATGGGAGGCAAGTGACCCACTGAGTGGGACAGCCTGTGGTATGAAAGTGGCCTGAATGTCTGTGGCCCCAAAATTCATATGCTGAAATCCTAATCCCCAAAGTGATGGTATCGGGAGGTGGGAGTTTTAGGAGGCAACTAGGTCATGAGGGTCCAGCCCTCATGAATGCGATTAATGCCCTTACAAAAGAGACCCCGCAAAGCTCCCTTTCCCCTTCTACCACGTGAGGACACGGTAAGCAGGCACCAGCTCTGAAGCAGGGAGAGGGCCCTCACCAGACACCAAATCTGCCGGGGCCATGACCTTATGACTTTCCAGCCTCCAGCATTGTGAGAAACAAATGTTTCTTGTTTTTAAGACACCCAGTTTATGGTATTTTGTTCTATTTTGTTCTAGCAGCTAAATGGACAATAGACAAAAACTGGAGGCTAAATCCAGATCTCCTCAGGAAACCCTGGGGGACATCAGGGAAGGATTCCCTGGGAAGTAGCATCTGAGCCTTACAATGAAGACAAAATCAGTAGAAGGGGGATAAGGACATTTCACCTAGACAGAAACAGTATAAGCCAAAGCAGAGCCTGTCCTGGAAAAATGAGCAGACAGGAATAGCTGAGGCACAGAAACATGGGGAGGTGTCCTAGGAAGTGAGTCTAGGAGGAAGTTTTCAATCAGCTCACATAGGGCCCTAAACTTAAGGTGAAGGAGCTCTGAGATCATAGGAGCCATGGAAGGCCTTTATATTTTTTTAATGCTTTTTTGTCCCCTAACAGTTATGTGCCATGAAATAAACAAATCTTATCACTCAGTGAATCTTATTCAATGAATTTTGACAATGCATATACGTGTGTAACCCAAATCTCTATCAAGATACAAAACATTAGGGGCACCTGGGTGGCTCAGTCATTAAGCATCTGCCTTCAGCTCAAGTCATGATCCCAGGTTCATGGGATCAAGCCCTGCATCTGGGATCTGGGATCGAGTCCCACATAGGGATCCCTGCTCAGTGGGAGGCCTGCTTCTCCCTCTCCCACTCTCCCTGCTTATGTTTTCTTTCTCACTTGTCTCTGTCAAATAAATAAATAAAATCTTAAAAAAAAAAAAAAGGTACAAAACATTAGGATGCCTGGGTGGCTCAGTTGGCTAAGCATCTGCCTTCAGCTCAGGTCATAATCCCAGGGTCCTGGATTGAGTCCCACATCAGGCTCCTTGCTCAGCAGGGAGCCTGCTTTTCCCTCTCCCTCTGCCCCTCTTTGTGCTCTCTCTCTGACAAATAAATAAAATCTTAAAGATACAAAACATTTCTGGAGCACCTGGCTGCGTCAGTCAGTAGAACATGAGACTCTTGATCTCAGAATTATGAGTTGGAGCCGCATGTTGGGTGTGGAGCCTACTTAAAATAAAAATTTAAAAAAATATTCCAACACCCCAGAAACTTCCCTCATGCTGGTCAGTCCTCTCCCTTATCCAAACCTTGAGTGAACCACTGCATTTTTTCCCCCCACCATAAATTAGTTTGGCCTGTTCTAGAATGTCACATAGAAAGCTATATTTATCCCCAGGCTGCCCTTGACCTTGGCCTAAGGTGCCCCTTCCATGTAGTATGTAGCCTTGTGTCTGGCTTTTTCTGCTCAATGTTTTGAGATTCAGCCATGCTGCATATAACCATTGTTTGCTCATTTTATTTCTAGTTGTATCCCAGTGTATGTACGTATCATAGTTTACCCATTCTTTTGAAGGACACTTGGATAATTTCTCATTTCTAGTTTCACAATCACAGGAGAGTTTTGAGCACTGTGGTGCTGGGTCTGCATCTTAATGTGCCATGCTTAAACAGCATGCTTAAACAGCATTTCAGGGGTCACTTCACCTCAATTCCCTTCTCCCTGTCTACCTTGGAAATCTCTGATAATAGCAACCCCAAGAAAAGCTAAAACCACAGTGGTGGGCACACCTCCAGTGATGGGAGAACTCTCTGCTTCTGGAGACAGCCTCCTTCACTGTGGCAGAGTTTCCACTGAGAGAAAATTCTGGAACTCAAACCTGCTTCCCTACAGCTTCCTCGCATGAATGGGCTCTGCCCTGTGAGGTTGAAAAGAGATCCTCTGTCCTTTGGCCCCAGGATAGCCCTTTAGAGACTTCAGGAAGCAGCCTGCCCTTCTCCAATTTACATAGACACCCTTCCTTCCACCTGTGGCATTAGATGTGGCTCCGTTCCCTCATCTGCCTGTCACGCTCTCCACTCACATCAGCTTGTTCATGTCTTGCAAGCAGGGCATCGAGACCTTTAAGAGCCAAGAGGCACAACTGTGTGTATGAAAAGAACCAGGCTGTGTGTATGAAAAGTGACAGACCTGTGTGCGGTCCCAGCTCTGCCCAACGATCCCACAGGGAGCTTTGGAGCTGGGGTGGCCCTTCCGCATTGTTTAGTAGAAACGAGGGGTTCTGGCCATTGTACCAACATCAACCTGTCATTGGATATGGCCTGTTCTTGGGTAGGGGATGTGACCATGGGTGAGGCACTCTGTTTTCTGAGAGTCATTTCTAGGAAGGGACTTGCTGTGAGTAGCCAATTCTCCCAGCAGCTGAGGAAATGAGCACCTCAGTCTGGCCTGCGGGTGGGATGTGGGTAGCGGACCGCAGCATCCTTCCCTCCATTACACCACGGTGATAAGAGATGTGAAGAGCAGTTAAGATCATGTGTTCTCCCTGCTTGATTCATGCTAATTCAATTAATTTCATTATTATATGGGATATAACAATCCCAGTGGGATCTGACTAATAAGATGAGGCTGGACTGTCACCTCCCTAACCCTAGATTTTCTGTCTCTGCTCTAGCAACCCAGGGTTACAGCAGCCTTCTGAGATTCCCCGCATTCTAGTGACTCAATACCTCTCCTTGAGGAATTCCAGACTAGGTAGTAGCTGAACAGGTCTCCCGAAACAGTCCTCAGATGCCAGACCTGTGCCTAGAGACACCATCACCTAACTCGTGTTTTTGCCTTTCAGAGACGCCCGTGTCGGCGACAAGCCTGATTTCCCCAAGAATGGTAAGGCAGCCCCTTCCAGGTTGGGCTCCAGGGCTGCTGTTCTGGTCTTCCTTCTGCATCCATGCTAAGAAACCAGCATTTTTCTTCTTTATACTCCTGCTCAAGTAACTGATGGCTCCAAGGTGGCTAGGGTAGCCTCCTGAGCCTGCAGGCTCCCCAGGCTGCCCTTCCAGGCTGAGTTGGCCCAGCCCCTTTGCCAAGGTCTCAAACTTGGCTTCCAGGGCCTCAAGAGATCTCCCCAACCTGGTCTCCAGCGAAATCCCCTGCCCGGGCTCAGCAGGACTGAGCGTGCACTCTGTTTTGTGTAGTGAAGATGGACAGGCTACGGGGTTCAGGCCAGAGGTACTCTGGCGCCCCCGGTCTGTGCCAGCCTCCCCCAACCACACCCCATCGTTCATCCATCCCTTCGCTCCGGAGGACAGACACCAAGTTGTCCCTGAATCCTGGTTCCACCTTGGCCCTGGGCCTGATGTCCGCAGGGATCCTAAGGCAGTGGTGCTGGCGTCCCTGAGACCCTCAACCCCGCCTTCACCAAGGGGGCTCAAAGCCGCCTTCCCATCCAGCAGCCTCAGCATCTCCACTGTCAGCCTATCAGACCCAGGCCTATTATTGGGCCAAAGAAGTCAAGTACTTCTACATATATGATTTCAATTAACCCTGCATGAGAAGAATACTATTATTCATTTACAGTGTGTGCAGAGGAGGAAACTGAGGGTCCAAGAGTGGAGATGACTCTCACAATTTCACACAACTCATAAGCATGGAAGTCAGACTCTCGGTCTTATGACCACCACCCCAGACTGCCTCTTTCACCCCATCCTGTCCCACGCTCTGATCCCAGTCCTGACCCAGCTTCCACCCTGACCTCAGGCCTGCCCTGAAACTCTTTCAGACTAGCCTCATTTAAGACCCAAGCCTTGTCCCATTTCTTCAGCCTTCCAGCACCAGGGGCCTGATGGGTCGTGTCAGCCAGGGTGAGTGGAGAAGCCCTCAGTGAGGAGAGGCCCCATGGGAATGCTGGTGGTTCTGTCTCCTGGGTTCCTCACTGGGATCTGCAGCAGAGGTTCTAGTTAGACCCTCTGAAAAGTGCGTGAACCCATCCCGAGGAGCTTGAGGCCATAAACTCACCTGACACACAGACACACAGATACACACTTGAATGCCCACAGATGGGTTCAGCAGACACAGGTACACACTTGTGTACACAGGCACAGCCCTACACCTAGTCATGCATGCACACCGAAGCAAACATGCCAAGGGGCCCTGAGTGGTTAGTTTCATATCCACTGGACCAACACTGGGGCCTTCTAGAATCTGGCTCTTCCCTGGCGCCCCTGACTCCAAGCAAAGTCCCTTGGTCCCTCTTCACTGCCTCTGAAGTGCTGAGTGCCCTCCCTCCGTTCCTCTCTTTCACAGCCCATCTGTGAGCACATGGAGGAGTCTCCTGTCTGTTCCCAGACATCCAACCTGGTCTGTGGCACTGATGGTGTCACGTATGACAATGAATGTCAGATCTGCTTGATCCGGCTGTAAGTCCACCCCATACCTTCCCCTCAGCTTGCTTGGGTGGGCCCCAACTCTGGTGCATTCAAGTGTGAAAGGAACAAGACTTGACCTGCCTCTTCCTTCACACACCTTGGCTTGAGAAGAGTCCTCCAAAATTGCCCCTAACAGAATGAGCACAAGTATATTTCAAAGAAGGCACGTGGTTCCAAGTACAAAGCCTCAGCTGGTAGGGGGCTGGGGAGGGTGCAGAAACCCTGGGTTCTTTCCTTATTCTGACCCTGACCAACTAGTTGACTTCATTTGTTCATTTATTCCTCCAACCAATAATTATTTGTTGAGTGTCTACTATGTTAGGCACTGGGGATACAATAGGATATAAGCTAGACAGCATCCCTGGCCTTCTGGGGCATGTAGTACTTTAAGGAGGAAGTCAAACTAATGGTCAGCCAACTGTAGCACAGAATGCTCAAGGCTCAGATTGGGGCACTCAGGATTCTGTGAGTGCAGGGCAAGGACAAGGGCAGGGAAGACTTTCCAGCTCGGCTCTGAAAGATGAGCTGATATTAGCTTGGAAAAAGAAGGAACAAGGAAAGGTCATTCCAAGTAGTGAAATGAGTTTGGAAAATGTCTAGAAGGAAAGAAAGAAAAAAGCTTGTATTTGAGAAAATGTAAGAAATTGGATACACTGGAGTATGAAGTTTAAAGACAAGTGGGGAGAGGCAAGAAATGAGTCTTGAGAGGTGAGAAGAGCCAGAACATGGTATGTCTGATCACCTATTTGATCCCCTTTCTTCATTAATAAAACCCTTGAGCTGGGCCAGAGCTAATCAGGATCATGGAAGATAGTCTTCAGAAGCTACAGCATTCTGGGGAGCCTGGGTGGCTCAGTGGGTTAAGCCTGTGCCTTCAGCTCAAGTCATGGTCTCAGGGTCCTGGGATCGAGCCCTACATCGGGCTCTCTGCTTGGCGGGGAGCCTGCTTCCCTCTCTCTCTCTGCCTGCCTCTCTGCCTACTTGTGATCTCTCTCTGTCAAATAAATAAAATCTTTAAAAAGAAAAAAAAGAAGAAGAAGCTACAGCATTCTGGCCAGAGAGGCAGGATAGGGTCCCTGAAGGGTTTGTCCTAGTTCCTGATGAGATGGGACTCATCTTTGTCTCCTGTGATCCTAGGAAAACCAAACAGGACATCCAGATCATGAAGGATGGCAAATGCTGACCCCCATAGCAGCCTCTTAAGCCACGAAGTTTCGGGCTAGACAACAGTGCTGGGAGTGAAGGATGTGACATGAATAAAAGTTCCAGCCCAACTCAGCCAAGTGAGCCAGTGTCTTTGGGGACTCTGATGAGGTGGTTGTTGGTGGTGGGTGGGTGTGGTAGGGATTCTGCCCTGACCTCCCTACATTGAACCTGATGTCTTCTCCATTATTCCAGCATTCCTCAACACTGTCACATGCTCCCCTAGAGGTCCCAGGTCTCTTCTGCTTCTTGAAGAGGTCAGCCCCTGTCTCCAGCACGCCTGTCTGCCCAGCCTGCTTGTCAAGAACCCTAGGTGACCTCTGTACCGTCTCCCATTGTCAGAGAGCAGGACCCAGCCTTTGGGAGAGTCCTACACCCCTCATGGCCTTCTCCCTGGGTTGTACCAGCACCCCAAATCTTAAGTCTTACACACACACACACACACACACACACACACTCTGATACTAATACTTAGGTAGTGTACACAATATATCTAAACTACTTGTTAATTTACTGACCTAGGTCTGTAACAGTTAAAAATAGCTGCCCCGGGCCTTTGAGTGTCCCCCGTACCTTGGGACCCACAGTAGGACGACGTCCAGACCCTGCTCTGTTCTTTTGGTCACCATCCATTCTGACTGTTAATGTTGGCATTGGACACAAGTCCAGGCATACACACCACATGTGTACCTATACAACGGCTCACAAAAACACAGTATCCAGAAATCCCACCACAGAGGCCCTAGCCGTGGTCCATGTCAAATAACCCTCTTTTGGCCAAAGTGAATAGAAGGAGCCACTTGATAATGGTGGCAGAGTAAAAGAGTGTGGAGACAAGTCCTGGCCAATAGAAGCAGTGTCACTTGGACTCAGATTCCTGCTTTAGGGTGGCCCGACAGAGCAGGAAATTTGCTGTGGGAAAACACATTGGGAAGAAAGCCAGGACAGAGAAGGCAGGAACCAGCATTCCCCAGACAACTGAAATGGGGACGTGGACAGGAACTGTTGCTGATAGACCTGCAGGTAGGTCATCTACAGGCCTTCCTACTTACTGCCACTGGTAACAGAAATTCTTGCTCCTCTCCTGCATAGGAATGATGGCAGTATTGAGTTTGGCTGTGAGAAACCCAAATGCCAAAATAACAGTGGCTTCAACAGTTCATTTTCCTCACACATGGACATCTGCAGTGTGCTAACTTCATGCTCCTTTATATAGTTACTCTGGTATCCTCATCAGTTTCCCTTTCAGTGTACATGACAGCTGCTCTAAGTAAAGAAGGGCACTCTACTGCCTCTGAAGATGATTCCCCATAAGACAAACACACTGTGTGTACAGCCCATTGCCTAAAATGGAGTCTCTTGGCCATGCTAGCACAAGAAGATTGGGAAAAACTGTTATCTGGTGAGCCACGTGCTAAGGTGGAAATTAGTTCACTTATAGGAGAGTGACTGTTGGTGATCTCTAAGCCTCTGCCCTACGTGGGAAGCCCCTCTTACACTCAGGGGGCACAGCTTCTTAGCCAAGCTTCCTGTCAGTGACCCGACCCTCCCAGGCTTCCACAGCCATGATGAGGGATCCCAAAGATCACACCTGAACAATGTGCCCAGGTGCCAAGCATAACACTGGAAGAAATACCTAATTCCCCATGTTACAGATGTGGAAACTTGGCCCTGTCTCTGGAAATATAACTGGGTCCCCAAAGGCCCTATCTATGGCACATGACCCTGCTGCCCTGGCTATTACCGATCGGCCAAAAAATTCTCCACCAGGATTTTCTGAATTGCAAATAAGGAAACAGGCAGTTCCTCTCTCATACTGAAGCTGCAAGATGTGTGATGTGGGGGCTGCTGACAGCCACGTTTCCTACTTTGTGAAAGAAGCAGAATTGAGAGAATGATGCCAGCATGCAAAGAAAGAGATGCAGAGACTGATTCCAGGCTGTGTTTGAATCCCTGAAGCCCAACTGCCCTCAAACACCCCAAAGCTATGTGGGATCACTTGACATCCTGCCAACAAATTTTCTTTCTTTCCTTTTTTTAAAAAAAGATTTATTTATTTATTTTAGAGAGAGAGAATTTAAGCAGGGGGAGGAGCACAGGAAGAGAAACTCTCAAGCAGACTCCCTGCTGAGCACAGAGCCCCAGGTGGGGCTCGATCTCATGACCCTGGGATCGTGACCTGAGCCACAACCAAAAGTCAGATGTTTAACCGACTGAGCCACCCAGGTGGCTCAGTACAGTACAGTACATTTTCTGTTTCAACAATCTCTTTGGAATTTGGTTTCTGGTGCTTTCAGTTAAAAGAATCCTGACTACCAGAGCAGGAAGGGTGTCTCAGAGAAGGTAACCTTAATGCTGAGTCTTAAAGCAAGTGGAAACTGTTGACTAAAACTATGTGTGGGAGAATTCTTCCAGCTCTGTTTGGCTAAGGATGTTTATGGGATCACAGAGCCCCACTGGTTCCCCTTATAGTAGGACTGGCCATGTGCCAGGAAAAGTGGGCAGCGGAGGAGTGTTCTTTCCCTGTTCATTGGCAGAGACACCCTGTGGATGTGCAGATCTGGGGGCAGAGGAGTGGGGGGGCTTGTGCACAGGCCCCAGTCACCACCCTGCACACGTGCCCAGTCCCCAGTGGCACAGGGCCTCTCTTTCCCCACCCTTTAATCAAACAATGGCTGTTGATACAGTAAATTCCAGCGCTGATAGAGTGCAGCTGTGGGAATATCATTGTAGATGTGTGCGTCTGACATTCATTCATTCTCCAAATATTTATTGAGCACCTATATAAATAGACAATGTGCTTGAAATATGCTGTTAACAAGACAAAGAAGCGCCTTAACCCAAGAAACTTAGAGTCTAGGGTTAGAGGTAAATATTAATCAAATAATTCCACAAATAAATCATGGTTTATCATGCTACTTATCATAAAGAAAAGTTATGGCAAATTGTGAAAGGATATCACCTGGGAGTTTAAGATGTTCCCTGACAATAGATGAGGCTTCTCCATGGAAGAGACATTTGAGTTAAGTTCAAGGGATGAACAGGAGTTACTTAGGAAAAGGGTCGGGGAGGTGGGGGCGGAGAGAGATGGTGAGGAGCTGTCCAAACAGAGGAATAGTATATGCAGAGACCCCAAGGCAGGAGAAGGCACACAGCATCTGGAAGACCAGCGTGCCTACCAGCAGACAGCAAACAGGCCAGTGGCCGGGGATAAAAGGGAGAGCACATAGGGTAAGGACTCTGGCCTTTATTCTCAGGGGCCTGACATGCTAAGATTGGCACTTTATGGCCACTCCGGCTGCTCTGTAGGGAAGCTGCTCTTTGGAAGGCCAGAGGGGGAGTGGAGACCAACAAGGGAGTGGGAGGGCGGGGGAGAGAGATAAGAGCCAGAAGGCCCATGCTGTGGAGAGGAAGTACAGTGAAGAGTTGAACTACCAGCTTTATATCCTGGCTTTGCCACTTACGACCTTGAGAAATTACCTAAGCTCTCTGCTTCCTCACCTCTAACATGGGGACAGTATCTGTCTGCCTCCTAGAATGTATGAGCATTAAATGACTAATATACCTGAAGAACTCAGAACAGTACCTCACACACAGGGACCTCTCATTACACGCTTTGGTCTAGCGCCACACAGCTAGCCTATAAAACTATCAGATAAATACTGAATTGCTGATTAAAGTGGGGAGTGGGCTAGGCTAGGCTGAACCTCATCCACTTATCCACCCCTGTCCTAGGTCCCACCCGCACAGGCCTAAATTCCTGGGGCTTCAGTGACTCCTCTCTGCCAAATAAGGTTGGCCTCAAAGTGGCCTATTGGAAGCCTGTCTCCCGGGCACTGTGTGGAAAAAATGGGGTGACAGCAGCTGACTCGGTTAAGAGTTGTAGCATACAGGGCCACTCTTGACTTATTCAACACAAATTACAGCTGGAACCACAGAAGGCTTTTGCTTCTCCTATTTCATCAAAAAAAGTTTAAACATTCTTTTGTTTGTTGATGATACATAAACTGCTTTTTAAAAAAATGTTGTAACAGTGGAGGGGGCCACAAAACAAACAGGAACAGCCTTGAAGGAAACACTGACCTCAGAAGGGTACAGTGAACAGAAATGCCTTTGAGGAACGCCTTAGAAATTTATGGCTGCTTTCACCACCTGCCTCACTGTGGTTCCTTTCTCTGTCCCCCCCACTCTGTACTTGTGACCTGGTTTCAAGCAGAGCTTTGGTCATTACTAGGTTCTAACCTTCTAAAGATTTACTTAAGCACAAGGAAGTCCACACATCAATACAAGCCCAACCCCAGGAATGGGCCTGAGATCTCGTGGCCCGTGGCTGGGCAGGGTCACTGGAAAGTGAGGTCAAGGTCTGTGAACCAATAACCCAGCCACCTGTTCTAGAATTTGGTTACAATGAGGGATACCTGGACCACCCTGTGAGCTAAATACCTATTCTGAGCCACTCCCTAGATGTAACATCCTGGTGATTCTGGGTTACATCGACAGGCTACGGAATCATAAGGGCAAAAGGGCCTCATGAATCTGAAGACAGGGGTGGCCTATAGGAATTACTCCAACACAAATGAGAAGTCTCCCCAGCCCAAGCAAAGCAGCCCAAGGAAAGCACCCCAAGGTTGAAAGAGTTGGCAAGATGGGCAGGAGAGGTCCCCTAGACAAGGTGGGCTGCTGGACGGCACAGCGGAGACAGAATGAGAAAACAAGACAGGAGCTCCACTGAGGACTGTAGAGAATACTTGTTCATCGGGAACAGGGTAGGTGCAGGAAAACTGCGAAGTGGTCAACTGTCCCCAGCAGCCCTGGAGAAATCAGGTCACTTCTGCCCCAGAGAGGGCAGAGCTGGTGGCACTGTTCTTCGGGCAGCCCTGCCTCATTCCGCCTCACCTCACTCGGCCAGGGCCAAGTTCATGGACTGTAGCCGCTCTGTCTCCTGGCAGATGTTCTGTTCCACCGTGTCACACTCAGCTAGGAATGCCTAAAACACGAGTGCAGGACAGTGAGGGACCACCTGGGGCTAACCTCTCCCTGCCCGTGCAAGGCTCTTTGCTCAACCATTAAGGGGAACCCGCGGGGAGGGATGGAGCTAGCCTGGGCTCCCAGGTAAGGGGAGGGAGGCAGAGCACAGCATAGGACCAGGGTTTCTGACAACAACCCCCCAAAAGGGTGGTGAGGACAGGAAGCCTTGCCACTGTACTACAAAATTTCAGAACAGTATTCACATGAATAGTGGCTCCTGGAATTATGTAATGTGGCATCATAACTGTTCTCCACTGATCTTCCTCCCCAGTGAGTTTAAATCCAAATATAATTACAGGGCCATGAAAGGAGCTCTTCTCTTATGTTCTGGGCTCACGAAATCACAATCAAAAGAAAGTCCACACCACACAGCACACCTTTACCGTACCCTACTCTGAACAGATAAACACACACACCAAGACATTAAACTTTGTAATGCTTCACCACACAACTCACCTGAACCCTTTTCACCAAACCCTTCCTTTTCAGTCTACTGTCTTTGAAATTTTCCGGCAGAATCTGTGGAAGAGTAAGTTGACACATAAATCATCTCAGTAAAAGTGACATAACAATACGACAGAATACCCACAGTCCACCAACATGAATGAGACGTGTGTGTTCAGGAATGATTTTCCTTGATCTGTATCCTATGTGGCCCTTACCATGGCTCTTACCCCTATCCTTTGTTCTCAGGGTCTGGGCCATGGAAACTGATGTATAACATGGACTTTGTCCTTTCCCTATGTATAGGTACTGTGTCCTGGCCACGTCATGACCTTCCTGTGCTTCCTTATAACTGCCCGCACTCCCTCAGAATCCCAGGCAGAGTAATTCACCCTCAAAAATGAGGCATCAGGGGTGCCTGGGTGGCTCAGAGGGTTAAAGCCTCTGCCTTCAGCTCAGGTCATGATCTCGGGGTCCTGGGATCGAGCCCCGCATTAGGCTCTCTGCTCAGCGGGGAGCCTGCTTCCCTCTCACTCTCTGCCTGCCTCTCTGCCTACTTGTGATCTCTGTCTGTCAAATAAATAAATAAAATCTTTTAAAAAAAAAAATGAGGCATCAGGGCACTTGGGTGGCTCAGTCGCTTTCGGCTCAGGTCATGATCCCAGTGTCCCGGGATTGAGTCCCACACAGGGCTCCCTACTCAGTGGGAAGTCTGCTTCTCCCTCTGCCATCCACTCCCATTTGTGCTCCCTCTCTTTCAAAAATAAATAAATAAAATCTTTAAAAAAATGAGGCAGCAGGCTAGAAATATCATTACTGCCATTCTATAACAGGGAACATGAGAGTCGATGACTCTCAACAGTCTCATAAGAACGGGTCTGACTGACTTCTGTTCAGGTAATGAGCCCAGTGGGGTACCGGTCACATGAGTAGCATGAAGCCCTATAAAATCACCGTCCATTTGGGTCCCAACTTTGTGAGGATTAGATGCTTTTAGCATACATAAATAAAAATGACAAAAGCCCTATGTTGGTGGGATGTGAGTGCCTAAAAATCAGGAACGATCTTGTCTTTCTGTGTACGCAGCAAGGGCTGGGCAGTGTCTGTCACATGGCAGGCGCCCAGGACACTCAGAAAATAAGAGTGCATTAATGAAAGAGTGAAACTGACTGAAACACAGTCAAAGCAAACCAGTTCTCAGCTGAATATGTACTTACCAGTGTGTCAATCTCTTCCAAGATTTTCATAAATTGCTCGATAGTGGCTTTTACTCTCCTATCAAGTTTGCAGAGGGCTTCAGCTTGCAAATCCTTGGCCAGGAAACCCTGTGCAGGAATAATGCATTATTGCAAGGGTTTCTTGAGGCTGACAGAAAACTCCAGGCCGAGGCACTGATGAAGCAGCCACCCACATTCCCCCAATAGTTTGCGCCAGACCTCAGACCTGCAACTTCATCTCTTGGAGAAAATAGAGCCACCCCATGCACCACAGTAGGCTGCAGGCCACTCTAGCTCCCACAGACCACTGGGGCTGCTAATGCTTCCTGGGGCCTGGCTCTGGTGAAGCTCCAGTCACCAATGTATACCCACACGTAAGAGGCAGACATTAAGAATGCAGGATGTAGAGTCCGACAGGCCCAGTCTTGAATTCTAACTGCCATTTACTGGCTTGTGATTGTGAGCAAGTTGCTTAACCCATCTGAGCCTTAATGTCCTCATTTTTAAAATGAAGATCATGATATACACACCCCACAGGGTTACTATGAGGATAAAGACAAACATAAGCAGACTCTTAATATAATTCCTGACACGGACATGTGCTAACAATTGGCAGCATTTACATTGTTTTTATTAAATTGTCTTCCCGTTTATTCACATTGCTTGGCCTAGTGACCAATTAGCTGGTGACAATGGGTAGACAGCCAGGATCTCTGAGGATGTTTATCAAAGATATAGATTTGACCACATGTAGTAAAAGCTTTAAACATTAGCCAGCAATTCCAAGTCAAAGAATTTATTCTACCCCCCTCCCCAAATAATCAGAAATGGTCAAAAAAGATTTATGTTCAAGGATGTTCAGAGAACATTAATGCATAATGGTAAAATAATATTTGGTGATAAACAATAGAGAATTGGTTAGGTAAACCATGATACATTAACATTACTATGCAAGTTTTAGAGAGTATGATTTTTTTTAAAAGATTTTATTTATTTGAAAGAGAGTGAGCGAGCGAGAGCAAGCAAGCATAAGCAGGGAGGTGGGCAGAAGGAGAAGCAGACACCTCACTGAGCAGGGAGCCTGACACAGGACTCGATCCCAGGATCCCTGGACCATGAGCTGAGCCAAAGGCAGATGCTCAACCGACCGAGCCACCCAGGAACCCAAGTATGATCATTTTTAATGACAAGAAAATGCTCAATTTTTTTATCCAATAAAAGAACAATTTACAAAGTATACATAACACTGTATCAAGTTTTTTAAGATGCAAAAACATATTCCAGTCTTCAGTACTTGTTATCTTTTTGAGTCAGGACCTTATAGGTGTTAGTGCCCATATGTTTACCTAAAAGTTATACAATTGGCATGTATTATTTTTGTAATTAAAATAGAAACCTACGGGATGCCTGGGTGGCTCAGTGGGTTAAAGCCTCTGCCTTTGGCTCAGGTCATGATCCGAGGGTCCTGGGATCGAGCCCCAAGTCGGGCTCTCTGCTCAGCAGGGAGCCTGCTTCCTCCTCTCTCTCTGCCTGCTTCTCTGCCTACTTGTGATCTCTGTCTGTCAAATAAATAAATAAATATCTTAAAATAGAAACCTACATCTATTAACATTATAAAGTGAGAGGAGAAAAAAATATGTGGTTTGGGGCTAGTTCACAATCCTTACTTAGTTTTTCGGTTTTTTTTTTTTTTTTAAGATTTCATTTCCCGGGGGGCCTGGGTGGCTCAGTTGTTAAGCATCTGTCTTCAACCCAGGTCATGATCCCAGGGTGCTGGGATCGAGCCCCACATCGGGCTCTCTGCTTGGCGGGAAGCCTGCTTCTCCCTCTCCCACTCTGCTTGTGTTCCTTCTCTCACTGTGTCTCTGTCAAATAAATAAAATCCTTAAAAGAAAAAAAAAAGATTTCATCTACCTATTTGACAGAGAGCACAAGCAGGAGGAACAGCAGGCAGGGAGAGGGAGAAGCAGGCTTCCCATGAGCAAGGAGCCCAATGTGGGGCTCGATCCCAGGACCCCAGGATCATGACCTGAGCAGAAGGCAGCTACTCAACTGACTGAGCCACCCAGGAACCCTTTTACTTAGTTTTAGTACCCCTTCTCTAATAAAAGGAATTGAACAGGATAACCCCCGCCTTCCCTGCTAAGATCAAGCTCAACTTGGACCTTATATGCATCAACAAAATGTTCTTTGTCTTGCTAAACACATTCTAACAGCTGGGCGTGAGAAAAGCTACTTGTTCTGTTTCAGACAATATGTGACCCTGGAATGGCAGGTGCTCTCCTAGGAGCACAAATGGATCCTGGCTGGGGTTTGAAAACAGCAATGACAAGAACACTTCTAAAGCACTTAGGATGCATCAGACTCAAACTACAGTTTGTTGTTTTTTGTTTTTTTAAAGATTTTATTTATTTATTTGACAGAGATCACAAGTAGGCAGAGAGGCAGGCAGAGAGAGGGAAGCAGGCTCCCCGCTGAGCAGAGAGCCCGACGCGGGACTTGATCCCAGGACCCTGAGATCATGACCTGAGCCGAAGGCAGAGGCTTTAAACCACTGAGCCACCCAGGCGCCCAGTTTGTTGTTTTTTTAAATAAGCTCTATGCCCAAAGTGGGGCTTGAACTCACGACCCTAAGATCAAGAGTCACATGTTCTACCGACTGAGCCAGCCAGGTGCCCCTCGAACTGCATCATTTAATCCTCACACCGACCCTGAGAGGAGGTACCATCATTTTTCCCTTTTAAGGAACTTGAGACCCGGCAAATTTGCCCACAGTAGTAGAAAGGGTAAAGCCAGGATCTGAACCCAAGGAGACTAGAAAGCCTGCCCTCACAACCACACATTTGTATCTCCCCAGAGACAGTGACCTGTTGGATTCCAGTAAGCTCTTTGTTCAACTCTTGCAGTTGGTCAGCTATCTTCTCCACAGACTTCTCCAAACCTTTCAACTTCTTTAGTTCAGCCTCTTCCTCTGGGCTGTTCTAAAACGTTAAAGAATAAAATGAAGTCAATAATCACCAAGAATAGTGGCTTCTGACTGGAAAGAAAAAAATAAATCTGACCACAACTGGGCTAAACCATTCACCTAGAAAAAATAACCTTAACTCTGCTGCTCCTTGGAAAGCAAGCTGGAGGGTTTACACATGGAGGTTTCCTACCTACAAACACTCTAGACTAGAGAGAAGACACTAAGTAAACATTCTGCAAGGACCCAGACAGCTTGGGTTGAGAGAAAGGAGCCAAACCAAGTGCCAGAGTCAACCTGAGGCTGGGGCAGCTGACTGCAGACTGAAGCCTCCGGGGGAACAGATGACAGTGAACACTTGTGAGGAGTCCAGAACGGTGAGACAGGTGGAATCCTACCATTCCTTTAAATGAATTCCTTAGTGTCACCCACCAGCTGAGCTCTCCCATTTAATAAGACGATGATAATGATGAATACCTTCATTGGGCATTCCCTCCACTAAACACTTTATCTGTACTATTGTTTTAAGCCTTACTACAAGCCAGTGAGGAAGGTAGTGCTTTAGATGATGAAACTGAGCTTTAATATAAAGTAACATAAGGGGGCACCTGGGTGGCTCAGTGGGTTAAAGCCTCTGCCTTTGGCTCAGGTCATGATCCCAGGGTCCTGGGATGGAGCCCAGCGGTCACGTCGGGCTCTCTGCTCAGCAGGGAGCCTGCTTCCTCCTCTTCTCTCTCTCTGCCTGCCTCTCTGCCTACTTGTGATCTCTATCTGTCAAATAAATAAATAAAATCTTTAAAAAAATTTTTTTAATTAAAAAAAAAAAAAAAAAGTAACGTAAGGTCACACATCCCGAAAGAGGTGGAACTGAGACTTGAATCAGACTTGGCTTCACATACCCCAGGGCAACTCCAATTAGGGGTTCTATAATTTCTTCAGACTCACCCTTAGGTTCTGCCCATCACCCAGAACTATTCTCCCTGACCCTTGAGCAAGAAATCTAGAACACTTCCCCTTCTCTCATCTAAACAACTGGTAGTCAGGGCCAGCAGCTTCCTGCTTTTACACTACCCCAAACTGTTCACATTCTTCTTTGTGGCCAAATCCTGAGTGCCAGACTCCTGGCTGTTCTGCGGCTAGACTAGATCTTTGCCTCCACGTTGCTAATCTCTGTCCCCTCTCCACGCTGAATCAGCCACCTAACTCAAAGTAAGGAAACTTCCTACGACCAGCAGTTTCACAGTGTCACAATGCAGGGTTGGCCATAAGCCTCTCTCATCACCCCAGGGGCTACTGCCCTCACCAACTGGCTCTTTTCCTCCCTTGGCTCTTTTTTTTTCCTTAAAGATTTTGTTTATTTGACAGAGAGAGCGAACACAGACAGGAGAAGCAGCAGGCAGAGGGAGTGGGAGAAGCAGGCTCCCTGCAGAACAGGGAGTCCAATGTAGGGCTCAATCCCAGGACCCTGGATCATGACGAGCTGATGGCAGACACTTTACTGACTGAGCCACCCAGGCACCCCTTCCTCCCTTGGTTCTTTAGTCTGAACCTTTCTTTCTAGTCAAAGAGGGCTTTCCCTTGTGGAAGATTTTAGTGGAAAGGGTGTTTAAAGGGAGAGAGATTCATGAAATTTGCAGAGGATTTATTTTAATAGAAGTTTCTCTTGCAAATCCCCTCCATGTGAGTAAGACCTGACTCAGGCACCATTTTAACCAGATTGAGATCCACCACCAACATGAGAGCTATGTTACTGACACGGCATAACTGTTCATGATTCCCAGAGCAAAAGCCATAACCAATAGGAGCCAGAGGGCATGAGAATAACAAACCTGGCCACATCAAATAAATGGAACTACATTTGTTTAGAAAGAACTCTTCCACTAATGTAGAATGTGGGTCCCCAATTAGGCCTTCTAAATAGAAATATGTATAGAAGACCTTAGTCATTTGATTCTGGGGTATTCTGGTAGAAAAAGCAATTTACCTTCTTCCCAATTAACATGACTCGGCAACCATTTTGTATTCCGAGTGCTGACAGTGGCTTCTCCATTTCCTTCAGAGATTTTCCTGAAAAGAGAAGATATGCCAAGTGGTAACAACTGTACAACACTGAAAATAGATTTCACCAAGGTTACAGGAAATAGGCAAGTGTGTTCACTAATGAGAAGAGGATAAATTGGTATAACCTTTTAGACAGGTGTCTTGACGCAGTAATTTCACTTCAGATTTTCTCCTAAACAAATAACTGGATATATGCCTGCACAGTAAGTGTTATAAAATAATTTTCAATGCAAGCTTAATCATAATAGTGAGAAACTAGAAAGAGACAAACATTTAGGAACGGGGGCTAATTAACTATACATTAGTACAACAGAAGACTTTTTAGGCATTAAAGCTAATTTTTTCAGGAAACTTCAATGCCATAATAAATGTTGATGGCTCAGTTTTATTAGAAAAATGTAATAAAAATTGTATAGTCAGGGTGCCTGGGTGGCTCAGTGGGTTAAAGCCTCTGCCTTCAGCTCCGGTCATGATCTCAGGGTCCTGGGATCGAGCCCCACATTGGGCTCTCTGCTCAGCAGAGACCCTGCTTCCCTCTCTCTCTGCCTGCCTCTCTGCCTACTTGTGATCTCTGTCAAATAAATAAAGTCTTAAAAAAAATTGTATAGTCAATATAATCTCAGTTTATCAACTATACACACACACACAAACCCACACTTCAGGATGCCTGTACAAATGAACAGAAATATCCTGAAATGTGATGAGGGGTTTTATCCAGGAGAACATTTTCTTCTTTGTGCTTTCCTCTATTTTGAAACATGGTTTCTACTGCCTTTTATAATTCCATAATAAAGAGTTTTAAAAAGAAAAACAAGGGGAACCTGGGTGGCTCTGTGGGTTAAAGCCTCTGCCTTTGGCTCAGGTCATGATCCCAGGGTCCTGGGATCAAGCCCCACATCAGGCTCTCTGCTCAGCAGGGAGCCTGCTTTCTCCCCCTGCCTCTCTGCCTACTTGTGACTTCTGTCTGTCAAATAAATAAATAAAGTCTTAAAAAAAAAAAAAAGAAAACACAAGGAGTTGCACTATGATGTATAAATACAAATGCTTCCCATCACTAAATTCTTTTTTTTAAGATTTTATTTATTTGAGAGAGAAGAAGAGCATGAGCAGAGAGAGGGGCAGAGGGAGAGGGAGAAGAAGCAGGCTCCCTCTGAGCAGGGAGCCCAGATGCAGCGCTCAATCCCAGGACCCTGGGACCATGATATAAGTGGAAGGCAGATGCTTAACTGATTGAGCCACCCAGGCGCCTCTCCACCCCCTTCACTAAATTCTTTATAACTGGCACCAAATGGCATAAATTTGGCCCCATCAGATACCATAATGAGCTCCCATGGGAATGGGAAGAAAGAATAGGGATAGAAAGGGAGTGGGTCCTAGTAGAAATCAGCATCATTCACTGGGCTTGCCACATCCACCCCTGGTAAGTTTGTTCAACATCTTCTCTGTGTCAGCACTATGCTGAGCATTGGACACAGGAGTATCTTCCCTCAAAGAGTTAGTTATTCTAGCAGAGAAATAAGATGTTCAGCAACTATGAAAACAACTGTTGTTTTTTTGTTTTTTTTTTATTTATTTGACAGACAGAGATCACAAGTAGGCAGAGAGGCAGGCAGAGAGAGAGGAAGGGAAGCAGGCTCCCTGCTGAGCAGAAAGCCCGATGTGGGGCTCAATCCCAGGACCCTGGGATCATGACCTGAGCCAAAGGCAGAGGCTTTAACCCACTGAGCCACTCAATTTTATTGAGATTAATAGTAATCTCAATAAAAATTACGCAGAAGTGATAGGAAGTGCCATATGCACATATAATGGGAAGAGGATCTAACTTAGCCAGGGAAGACTACCCGTGTGCTTTTACCCAAAATGGTAAGATTTCTGCCATCCTCACGGGACTTCAACTCTAACACTGGTTCAAGTGTTTGAAAGTGTCCTGTACATAGTAAGTCCTCAATAAAATGTGTTGAAGGAATGCATGAATAAACAAGCAAGTAAGAACTATCCCAGTTTAGGGGGCGCCTGGGTGGCTCAGTGGGTTAAAGCCTCTGCCTTCAGCTCAGGTCGTGATCCCAGGGTCCTGGGAACAAGTCCCACACTGGACTCTCTGCTCGGCAGGGAGCCTGCTTCCCCGCCCCCTTTTCTGCCTGCCTCTCTGCCTACTTGTGATCTCTGTCAAATAAATAAATAAAATCTTAAAAAAAAAAAGAATTATCCCAGTTTAAAAACTAAGAATTATCATTACATAAGGTTAAGTAGTTTTAAACACGCCCTTTAGCCATAAGGACTCAAAGCTGAAAGAGAAATGCCTACCCTTAAATATAAGTTTCTGAAAAGGCAGTGGGACTCCTGTGGCCTCTTCAACAACCTGGGCCAGGTCTTGGACAACCGGCTCACTACAGCCCTGTTGTGGGGTAACATGAAGATCATGCTTCTCATTGCCTGGGGAGAGAAAAGAGTGTTCAATGAAGAAAATTCTTTCACACAAACCATTACAGGCTGACACTATTATATTTATTTACCTAGCCTTCAAGGCCCAGTTCATTTGCCACTTACTCCAAACAGCCTGACCCACCCCCCACCCCCAATCTTCCCAGCTTCGTCTGGTGACCTGTCCAAGAATTTTTGTTTTCTCTATAATAATAACTAACAATTTAGTGATATCAGCTAGCATTTTAAGCACTTAACATGCATAAAGGACTGACGAGGCTCATTTCAAACATTATCTAACTTAATTCTCAGAACAACCCTATATACAGATAAGCAAACTAAGTTCCGCTCAGTTAAGACCTGCTCCTGGAGATTCAACTGAGGAGTAAAAACCTGACTTCAGATCAGATTCCTAAGGCCATGTTTTTCATCAGAAGCCATCTGCTTCCAGAGGCCTAACTGCCCTGTACTCTGTAATGTTCTTGTCTCCTTTGCTGTCATGAGTAAGGGATTCCTCCAACCAAGTCTCTCCCACTGGGCACACCTGGGCACATACATGGTTGGTGCTCAGTAAATAGATAACAAGTGAGTAAACTCAAACAGCAAAAAACTTTTTTGGACCAGAAGTGTCAATTCTTTTCCAGGTATGTGGACAGTGAAGAGATAGTCCATGCCAGAGTTTACGCCAAGCCTTGAGCCTGCACAAGAGTCACATGCAGTTAGTGGGACAGGTGCTACCAACTCTACTTCACAGGGAAGAAACCAGAAGCCTCGAAAGGAGACATCCCAAGGTTACTCAAAACTGAAGGATCTAGAATGCTGGTCTTTCAGATTCTGAGGCCCTCGGGTCTCCGCTAGTCCCGAAGAGCTCTTGAGAGAATTTTATTTAGATCGATGTCAAGTCCAACATTAGACCCAGAGAGTGCCCAGAGCCTATGCTTGGATCCACAGCCCACTCAAACAACGGACGTGAGTTGAGGCTCCACACACACATAGGTGTCCAGACACAGAGCAGTCATACATGACACGAGCAAATACAATCCTGATACAAAGATCCACAATAACTGCTCAGGCACACACTAACGCATACAATCAGGACGACGACATGAAGCACGGACATAGAGGATAAAACAAATGGCCTGAGTCAAAACACAGTGGACACTGGACAGGTGTGCTGATACAAGACCCGCACAAAAGTCGGTCTCAAATACAAACAAGATCCCACACTTCCGAACACCAGGACCAACACAAGAACACATCCTTTTGGAGGACACGTGGCCAAACCCACAGACCCCCGTCGGCCTTTGGTAGACTGGCATCGCGCCAACCCGGCACGGAGCCCACCCGGTCGTCCAAGCTCACTGTGGGTGACGGTCACGCTGAGGCCGGCTGCCGCCATTTCCTCGCTCTGGGTCACCTCTTCGCTCCGGGCCACCTCTTCGCTCCGGGCCTCTTCTTCGCTTTGGGCCACCTCTTCACTTCGGGCCACCTCTTCGTTCCGGGCCACCTCTTCGTTCCCGGCCCCCTCTTCGCTCCGGGCCGAACGAAGCCGCACTTTCTTCATCCGCGGCCTTCGAGCGCCGGCGGCGGCGCCCCTGGTGGATCTGGCATGTCCGCCGGTCGCACTCCGGGTGGATGTTCGCTGAGAGCGAGGCGGACCGCGCTCGGCCGGGGGCACCGACTGGCGTGGCTCCCGGCCCGGCCGAGGGCCGCGCCGCCGGGGACCCAGCCGCCCCCGGTCGCCTCGCGGTCTCCGAGCGCCACCACGCTCCGCCAGACCCGCGCTTGTTGACCACCCAGCGGAGGGCGCTGAGTTCGGCGTGTTGCAAGCCAGCCTGGCCCCCGGCCCGCCCCCGGCCCGCCCCGGCCCGCCCCGGCCCGCCCGGCCTATCGGCCCCGCCCCTCGGAGCAGGCCCTGGCCCAGCTGTATTCCGCCAAAGCCTCCCCGGCCCCACCCACTCAACCGAGGCCCCGCCCCACTCATCTGGAACCCCGCCCCACGCCCTTCGCCGAGGCCACGCCCCTGTTGACTGTCCGCCAGCTCCAACCTCCCCGAGCTCTCCTTCCCCGGAAGGCCGCGCTGAAAACCCGGAAAAAGAGTCGGGAAAAGCCAATAAGCACATTGCGCTTGCGCAGGGGGGGGGCCGGAAGTCAAGGAGGAGGCGGAGGTGACTCTGCTTCCGTTTCTAGTTTTGCTCCAGTGTTTAGGTTTTCTTCGTGGCTGCCCAAGATGAACCGATTCTTCGGGAAAGCGAAACCCAAGGCTCCGCCGCCCAGCCTGACTGACTGCATTGGCACGGTGGGCACTTGACCACACATAACTAGACCCAGGGACTCTGACACTCCCGACCCCGCCCACCCTCGGTTCTAGGCTCCTACTCGTCCATTCCATTCTCGGTTCCGGACACCTCGGGCCTCTCCACCTCATCTTCGTTCCTGTTACTCAGGTCATTCCTGACGCCACAAACCAGGAATCCCCTAACCCTGCTTGCACCCAACCCCCTCTGAGCCCCGCTGCCGTGTTTACTCGCTTTTTCCTTCTGCCCCAACCAGCCATAGGCCCGCATCCTTTCCATTTCATCCAGCCGACCCTTTCCCCCCCTTTTGTCCATCCCTCCTCCAGATCAGGATCCTCAACTTGATATCCTAGGTCAACGTATACATACCCCAATTCTGTATCTCAATAACAGGAAATTCAGGACTCTGGCCCCTCACATTAAGCCACCACCCTTTATTTAAACGAAAAGCAGTGGATTTACAGCCCTAGCCCATTTCACACACCTGGTTGAGTCCCCAGCCTGACTAGTCTCTGATTGTAGAAGAATGGCACCTCAGCCCAGTGGTTCCTGAATTCTTTTCTGCTCAAGCACTCTTGAAAGGGGCCTTAAAATATGAGAATCTGAGGAGTGGCGTATAGTTTATAAAGCCTCTCCGTGTTTCTGACTAGTAATCTCCCCCCTGGTTGGGAACCACCTTCCCATCCTTTTTTCCTCTCCTGCCCTTTCTCATCTAAGTGTATTGTCCTACTACTTCTGTTTCCTCAAGGTGGACAGCAGGGCAGAATCCATTGACAAGAAGATTTCTCGACTGGATGCTGAGCTTGTGAAGTATAAGGATCAAATCAAGAAGATGAGAGAGGGTCCTGCCAAGGTAAGGTAGGCGGCAGCTGCAGAAGTTGCTGCAGTAGCCTAATTTGAGCACCTCTGGAAGTAAGGCCCACTAGTAGTCTGGTAAGGAGAAAACATGTGAAGGTGTATCCTTCAGGGAGGAGGGTTTGCATCTTGATATGAGAGGAAGACTGGGGTTTAGTCTGGTGGAGAGAAGTTGCTAACAATTGGTCCAGAAGCATGTACAGGGAATTAATACATTCTACTGATAAGGTGGCAATCTCAGAACAGTGTGTTTTCAGGCTGGTCGGGTTAGGTGGGTATAATAGGCTGGTTAAGGAATGGCGTGCTGGGAAAATTACTGAACTAGGCTTCTGGAAACCAGTGTTTTATGAATAACACCATCACTATCTACTAGCTGTAGCCATCATAAATCACTTAATACCTTATTTTCCTCTTCTGTTAGGTAGAAACAGAGATTACCATACTTAAGTGCATGGACTGTGGATATAGAACTACCTTCTTTTTTTCCCCATCTCTGTAACTTATTAACTATTTGAGCTAGATTACTTAGTGTCACTGAATCTCAATTTCCCTATCTGTAAAATGGGGATAACACCTACTTTATAATGTGAAGATTAAATGAGGTAATTCATGTGACCCACCTAGCACCGTGTCTGGTACATAGAAACATTCATAAATAATAAATGCTTGATATTACCATCATTTGTGAGATAATATCTGCTTTTCCTTCTTCACTGGAGGAGACAAATAAAATGATTTATGAGGGGCGCCTGGGTGGCTCAGTGGGTTAAGCCGCTGCCTTCGGCTCGGGTCATGATCTCAGGGTCCTGGGATCGAGTCCCATATCGGGCTCTCTGCTCAGCGGGGAGCCTGCTTCCCTCTCTCTCTCTCTTTGCCTGCCTATCTGCCTACTTGTGATCTCTCTCTCTGTCAAATAAATAAATAAATAAATAAATCTTTTAAAAAAAAAAATGATTTATGAAACAGTATAGAAAGGGAAGTGACAAGAGGTTTTCTTCAGCCTTCTTAGTTGAATGGAATGAAGAGTGACCAGAGGCAGGAAAGCTCATCTAGACTTGAGATGAAAGCCTAAACCATGGTGGCAGTCAGGAAAATGACAGGAAAATCAGTTTACAAGTGAGTTCTGAAAATCAGTAGCAAGAATGCTGCATGAAGAGACAGAGGAAATACAAGGTTGATATTAAGCTTCTTAACCTAGAAAAGGGAAAGATTGGTGGGACCATTGTTAATATTGGTGAGAGCAGGTTGAGGATTTGGGGCATGTTGCGTTTGAGTGGATAGCAAGATGTCCAAGTTGAGAATCTCCCTAAGGCAACTGGATGTACAAATAGGCAGTATTAGGGGTCACCATGGAGCAACTATGCACTAAAGGGAGTGCAATTCAGTACCCTGAGATGTAGGATCCAAAGACAGAGACGAGCTGAGGCTTAAAGACTGTGCTTGGGAGATGGAGAAGAGGCCAGGAGCTATTCTGTCTACAACTTTGAAGAAGAAAGTAGATATGTAAGTCCAAGGATATGGGAGATTTCTTTTACTATATGTGTGTTTTCTACTTCTTTTAATTAAAATCTGTTTTTCTCCCCAGAATATGGTCAAACAGAAAGCCTTGAGGGTTTTAAAGCAAAAGCGGATGTAAGTTATAAGTGTGACGTCCTTTCCTCCAGCAGGTTTAACTAAAAGTGAAATGGTCTTTTATTCTTCAGTTTATTCTTCAGTTCAGAATAAGCATTCTTGACTTAGTTGCAAATTTCATTTATATATCTGGTGAGCTGGGTTTTTCTCCCCCTGCATGTTCAGCATTATTTGTTGTAGCACTGTCCATCTAAACAGAACTTTTTGCTATGATAAAGATGTTCAGTATCTATGCCGTTCAGTACAGTAGCTCTTAGCCACGTGTGGCTCTTGAGCACTTGAAAAGTGTTTAATAAACACTTTAAGTAGCCATATGTGGCTAGTGGCTTCTGTATTAAACCGCCCAGATCTATAGGGTTCTCCCATTATTTATTTAATTACGGTATGCCTTTTTGTTTGTCTGTAAAATTGAGAATCCTGAAATCTTGTTCCCTCCCAACCAGAATAGATTTAAGTGTCCTTAGTTTATTTTAGGTGACTATGTCTCAGTGTTTGAGCAGAAGTCAAGTAGCATCTTTGGCCCTGTAAGCTGATGAGACCTTCTGCAGGTTTGCAGGGGTCAGCTGTGAGCAGCTTATAAGGAGCCAGAAAGGGGGCGCCTGGGTGGTTCAGCGGGTTAAGCCTCTGCCTTCAGCTCAGGTCATGATCCCAAGGTCCTGGGATCGAGCCCCACATCGGGTTCTCTGCTCTGCAGGGAGCCTGCTTCCCCCTTTCTTTCTGCCTGCCTCTCTGCCTACTTGTGATTTCTGTCAAATAAATAAATAAATAAAAATCTTAAAAAAAAAAAAAAAGGAGCCAGAAAGGCTGTTGATATCTCTATTTTTATTTATATTTTATTTTAAGATTTTATTTATTTGACAGCCAGAGGTCACAAGTAGGCAGAGAGGCAGGCAGAGGGAGGGTGGGAAGCAGGCTCCCTGCTGAGCAGAGAGCCCGATGTGGGACTTGATCCCAGGACCCCAGGATGATGACCCAAGCCGAAGGCAGAGGCTTTAACCCACTGAGCCACCCAGGTGCCCCTATTTTTATTCTTAAAATGCGTTTTTATCAGATAACCACCCTCCTCCTTCTAAATTAGACAAAATTGGAATAAGAAATTGATAATGGTGAGAGTATGGTAAAACTATTCTTC